>NC_064647.1:181687429-182293210 GCF_023864345.2 Schistocerca serialis cubense | reverse complement strand
AATAGATCTGTTGACAGAAAGTGTTCACATTAGCAAATGCATTTCATTTTATAAAAGCAATGCTGCAACACAGCTGGAAACCAGATATCAAATGAAATAAGCAATTACGCAAACCAAAGCATAAAAACATCATTCAATAGCTATGTGGCATTTCGTAAGTCAGTAGCTCTCAATTCTCGTAGAAAGACGCTTGTCATAATCAGGTGTGCAGATGTAAAAATATTTCTCGTCATTTCATTAGGCATTTCAGTAAATATCAGAAAGTACGATATGTTTCCAAGCGTGTCGGATTTGCGATGCTTTCTCTAAAGGAATGACAATGGCCAGGGTAATGGCCTCCCTTTTTTTTTTTTTTTTTCTTCCTGTGTTCTGAAAGGCACGCGCTAATGACTTTTTCTCCAGGCGTCTGACACAGCTGGGTGCCCGCGACGCATTACGTGCAGGTGGTCACTTAACTTTCGTACGGAAATATTTACGACAGCAGTTTCTGCTACCGTGGCAGTCTCATATAAAAATATTTCACAGGTCAAGAATTAGCGTTGCAAATCTGTAGAAACAAAATCCTATAAATATAAGTGTCCAAAAAAAATATTGGTCAGCATTGTGATACAGTCACACATTTCATAACTCTTAAAGTACGTTTCTTGGTTTCCAACATCCTTTTCATAAATCAGAGTCCCTAAACACTACTCATTATTCCTTACCTCATTATACATATACATATTCGTCGACACTTCTTCAATATTTCATCGTGAGAAATACGTAGCATAATAAACATTCCTCAACAACATAATACACATCGTCGTCGTAATAATAACATCATAACACTTCAGTCAAATCTCAAAATCGTCGTAACTTCCTCCAATAATTTCTAAGCCTAAAAAAATTCTCTGCTCATGTCAAAAGTGTCAGCTGCCTCAAACGTACTTTAAAAATCATGATCTCATACCAAATACATCATTCAAAGCTCTCAGAGTATCACAATGGTTCCGAAAAATATGAACAGTTTACAAAGTACAGACAAAATACAGTTTCATAAGTGAGAAGTTATCCAACTGTGTAATTACGTAAACATCTGTCACTGATATAGTAAAAATAAATGTTTGTCTCTCTCAGTTAAATGATCAGATAGCTGTGTAAATTGTGTGTTAGAGAAATATGGTACCGATGTGTAAAGTTGTATAAGCAAATACCATATTAGCTAGGGTTCCTTGTGGTTGCCAAACACATGGTACACAAAGTAGGCGTGTACCCCCCTGAGGATTAATGTAATTATACCCTCAGGTGTTACAGATTACAGCAATGGAATGAAATGTATCACGGAAAGCTTTCTTTGTAATTCAAAAATCTTTAAAAATAAATGTTTTAAGTACAAAATTAATCACTCAAATACGTGTACTGTAGCGCTAAATGTGCGTCTTGTTGCAACATAATCTGTGTGGAAGTGTCGTAGTTATCGTCCTCCGAAAGCTAAGTTCTGCGGAAGTCAATGTACTTACCTCATAATACACAAAAGTGAAATGCTTTGCGTATAAATGTCTTAGTTATTACGCTTATTGCCGTGATGAAGAAAGTACTGTACAGTAACTTATTGTTGTGCCACAAAAAAGGCTGTCTCATTGTTGCTATACCACAAAAGTTACTACTAAAACCTGTTTTACTTTCCAGAAGAATTCAGAAAAACTGTGCAGATATAAAACAGATACACCGCATAAGCAACATTGTAAATTGTCACTCATTAGTAGCGTCGTGATAAAATCGTGTAGCTGTCACATAAACTAACCACTGTGCCATCTGGTATCTCACTGAAAGTACTTTAAATCCAGAATATATTTTCAAGTAAACCAAAATGTTGCATTAAAATCTCATTAGCAGTACTGGTAAATGTTCTAAGTATGTAAGCCTTATAGTCGTTCCATAATCGTGCAACAAACAAGCAAGAATGTACAAATACAACACTGTGTCGACTGTTCACTATAACAATGCATTCGTAATTTCTGTTTAAAAATTTGCCTAGGTTCTAAACTGGATATTTAACTTCAAACATTGTTGCATGTTAACAGTTTCTTAAGTCTGACAAAGCATACTAGTAATGTAAAGTGAAAAGTTATAGGGCAAAGACAAAGTTAAAAAGCAGATTATCTTTCAATAAACGGTTTTACATGTGAAGTGTGGTGAAATCTTTTACTCTTCATAGTACTCAGAGTTTGAACTTGAATGCAATTGTCATGTTGTATACATCGGTAAAGAATGCTAAATTTTTTCTCAAGGCTAGCGTCTTATGTTATTTTTCTCGGAGCCAGCGGGCGCACGCGGCTGCCTGCTGTGCGAGTCATTGTCTGTCTCTTTGTTGGCGCGCGTCGTTATTCGGATTAGGAGACCTAACTTCTACAAATTCACTCTGACGAGAAGGCCCTGCTCTGTTTGAATCCCGCCAGTTCTGATGCAATTCAGGTCTGTCGTTACGATCATATCGTCTGTCGTCATGTCGGTAGATTCCATAGTTTCTTTCTTGTCGGTCACATGGTGGAGAATTTCTCCTTGAATCGTAACTGCGCGCTGATCCGTTGCGTCTAAAGTTATTCTGTCTCCCTTGATAGTATTTATTTTGGTTCCCATATTGTCTGTTTCTCTTATTGTCTCTGTGATAGTCATTACCACGGAGAGGTGATCTTTCCCTGTAGTTATTACTACTCTGCCAACGGTTGTCATACGGGTGGTGTCTGTTTTGGTCACGATTTGTGTTGTGAGAATAGCCTTGTCGTGTCAAGTTATTACTTCTTTCATCGCGGAATTGCGACGGATGTGACCTGTAATTGTTGTGTTCCTGCTTTCGCGTTCCGCGATTGTCAGTGTCAATTTCTAATTCTTGTAAAAGTCCCTGAAATGCTTCAATGTCGTCTTTGCAACGTCCTGCCAAAATAATATGTCGTAAATGTTCAGGCAGTTTGATTAAGCAAATGCGGATGAGTTCTGAGGGGCTGTATGGGTTTGTCAGGTACTGATTCTTGTGCAACATGTCTTCAAAATATTTCACAAGACTGGAAAATTCAGACTGTTCAAAGTGTTTCATCATTATGATGCTATGTTTTACCCGGTCTTGTGTGGCTTGAGACCAATATGCTGAGAGGAAGGCATGGTAAAACTCTCCTTCACTGTGGCAATCGTGAATTACCGATCGCATTCTTACAGCTGGTTCATTCTCCAAGTAGCCACACATAAATTCTAATCTGTGTTCTAACGACCAGTTGGGAGGAAAACAATGAGAGAATTGATGGAGCCATGCTTGTGGATGAATGTCGTTGCCAGAATTCTTAAATGTTTTGAATTTACGTGTAGTAATGAACAGCTTATAGTCAAAATCATCATGTCGGCGAGTCGCATGTCGGTCATTGTTACGTCGCTTCGGCGGTTCCAACTCAAAATTCGGTGCACATTGCCGATTTCTTTCATAACTTCCGAAATGCCCTATGTTATTATTTTGTGGCTGTTCCGTATTTCTATGTCCCTCTTCCCTTATTGGGGCGCGAGTGTCCTCTGAAATACGTAATTCTTGTATTACCTGTGTTAGCTGATCTTGTACTTCCCGGATTTCTCTTTGGTGTTGCGTATCAATTTGATTCAGATTTTGTTTCAGTTTCCTAATTTGTTCGCTCTCTTCTGTGTTATTAAAGACTACCGGTTTTGTGTCATTCAGATTATCATCTACCTTCGTAGATAAATTATTTAGCTGATCCGAAAGTTCAACTACTTTCTCTGATAATGAACTAATTTCCTCCATGTGTCTTTCTACTGTGTCCTTTAAGTTTTCCTGAGTTTTTGCAAGTTGCGTAACCGAATCGGTAGATGCAACTGAGTCAATTTTAGCTTGCAAGGTCTCATGATTTTCATGAACAATAATTTGCAGTTCTTTTATGGCTGCTTCGTGATTCTGTAATGCATTTTCATGCCGCGAAAAAATAGGTTGAAAATGCTCACAAATTTGTGTTTTTACGTCGTTACAGACTTTTTGACATTTCGATTCGATTTTATGTAACTCAGTAGTTAAATCTTCACGTGTTTGTTCAAGTGTGGTGTCTAACTTTTGAAGATTTTGTTCCATTGTGTCTAACTTTTTAAGATTTTGTTCCACTGTGTCTAACTTTTTAAGATTTTGTCCCATTTGTTTCTGATTTTGTTCAAGTGTTGTGTCTAACTTTTGTAACTTTTGTCCCATTTGTTGCATTAACTGTAATAACAATGCACTGGTGTCTGAAACATGTTCCTCAGTGCTTTTCGGCAGTGAATTTGCACCGGCAACATTGACATTTTGACATGCAGAAAATGTGTCTTGACTTATTTGAGAAAACGGCGAGAACCCAAAACCTGAGTCTACAGTATTCGCAAAATTGTGTCCTGTCATTCCCGATTCCTGAGACAAGCTGTTGCCGACCGATCGATCGATAATGCGTCCCTCTTCACTAATTGTTTCACTGTCCACGCCATTGTTTGCCGCCTGCTCCATTTCCCTATGAACAGTTACCAAATTACTACTTTGAATGTCTGTTAATTCATTACTCTGCGGCGCTATCACACTGCTTTCGTCTTCACTGTCATTTCTCAGTTTACTTTGGAGCCTAGTATTACGTTTTTCACACGCCATTATTGTCACAATATTTCACACGACAACGCAGAAAAGCACAATTTGAAGAGCAAAAATAAGAGAACACATTAACATAGCACTGAAAATAATATTTAGTTAATTGCAAGCGCAGCTGCGAAAAACTTGCTGCAAATCTACATGCATGCCACAACTGTTTTACTGTACAACAATGAAAGACTGCAACTACAAAGGAAATTCTCTCTATAATTACGCGCTAGCAATAAACAAAATCTACACTAATTACACAAACTACAAGAAAAATCAGAAGATTCCAGTGAGGTATCCTGGCAGGGTCGCCATATGAAACGTCCCCTTTGAACAATTTTACATGACTGTCCTTAAACTGACACACAATATTTTGTTAGCGCAACGCAATCTGACTTTCAAAATTGCCTACAAAAGAATGGCCCTGACTAACATTAAACTATACCTTTCATAAATCACTTACCTCACAAAAATCTTCGCTGCTCAAGCTACTGCAATACAGCGAGCGCCCCTACTGCCAGCTAAATAAAAGATTCAAACTACTAAAGGCACTAACTACTGATAGGGATAGTTAGCAAATGAAAGATATTAATAGAGAACAAACAATGTATTTACCTTGATATCGTCATATATACATATAGCAGTTCATGACAAATTTCAAAACTCCGCCATCTCTCTCCCCACATCCACCACTGCTGGCGGCTCACCTCCAACTGCGCAACGCTACGCGCTGTTAACATCCAGCTGCCCCTCTACAATGGCAGACAACAATGCAAACTAGCCACAGACTGCGCACAGCACAGCCAGTGATTTTCATACAGAGGTGGCGTTACCAATAAAAAAACCTAAACAGCCTACTTACATAGAGAAAACATAAACAGCCTACTTACAAAATATTAATCTTGAAGACGTAAAATTAAGTCTTGCGTGGAAGGCAATAATGAAGTGAGTGATGCGTTTGTGGTTACGAAAACGTGGCAAACTGGGTTATGTGTTACTGGATGGCACAAAGGTATATTTGGAGTGTAGATAGAAAAGTATTATAGGGGGTGGGGGAGTCCTATTACAAGGAACGATAGGGAAAAGAGTGTGAGATCTAATTGGGAAAACAGTTGCAAAGGAAGGATCTCTAATCTATGAAGAGAAGTCGATTGAAGTTGCATGGGATTGAATTCGTAAGTGTGTATATGAATGACTCGGAATGTGCCAAATAAATCTTGCAGGTGAATAAATTTGTTGACGTCAGAATCAGGTATTTATAATAATCCAGCTGTCATCAGCTCAGTGTGTCGCTCTTTCTTTTGTAGGCGCGGTGTTTTCAGCCAGCTAAGGTTGGCAGCAGCCAGAATCTGTCAATGGTGTTCCATTAGATATCTGTCATTTCAACTGCTCCCATCAACCACGCCGGTGACAGTCTTGTTACAGTGCAAGTTTAGTAGGGGAATTTAGTTACTGTGGGTAGAACCTTGCTCACACAAGGCAGATTCGCGTAGTGTCTATGCGGTAGCTGCCACACGCAACATTCATAGCCAGTAATGTCTGCCAAGTCCAAAGGTGTCAACCCTATACGACTCAACACTCAGAAATTCGTGGTGACTAAAGTAACTCCAACTGGAATTTAATTTTTTTCGTAAAGTACCACATAATGAAGTGGCTTGTGATCATTTATATCTTGCACATACACGGCGGCTCCTGCATTCAACAACAACCTGACAGTTGGGTGATATTTAGTCGCATCATGCAGTGGCGTCGAGCCACAGATGTAACATGTGCTTACTTCTGCTTTCGCCTCCAGTAGTGCTTTATGGTATTCGGAATTTTCATTTATTACTGCACGATGTACGGGTGGTTTCGATCTAGTAATCGCGGTGTTAACATTAGTACCACTGTTCATTAGGTCTGTGACAGTCATTGTGGCTTCGCATTTTATATTTTACTGCCATATGTTGTTGTTGAGCATCATACTACAGATCTTCGTTTTCCGCCTTACGACGACATTCACCGTAACAGCCTGCTTCCATGTGTAGTAATGTCTCAGGCTTGTCATTCTAAAACTTATAAATAGTCTTTTTCGTATCTGAACTTTACACACACAGAAGAGAGATAACAGTATGCAATATTAATTATGTTTGATATTTTACAGACTTCGCTTTTTTATGTGCTTAGGCAAGACATCTTTGTCCGTTATGTTAATTATGACCGCGCTCTTGCAGATTCACCTTTTATCTATATATTCGTATTTGAGATCATCAGCACCCGAAGACGTCGATGGTTCGTGCTGGATGATTATCTCTTCAATTTACGGATCCTTTCTTTGCCAAGCTAAGACACTCAACAATCTTACAAATAACTAGTGACACAAAATAAAACATACATGCATTAGTAATAATTATATTCTGAGATAGAAACATAGTTTAAAAATACACTTTCACGAGTGCCGCTGATTGCAATTCGTGAATAAAATATTGAAATAATACAATGTTAATCGCCGTGAGCCACACACGTCTGATCTGTCAGGACGTATCAAACAAAAGGTAACCTATACTTTCGTCAACTGACTATCGTAATTCTTCCACTGTTTTCCAGCGGCTGCAGACAATGCTTGCACAGCCGTGGATTTCATCTCTGGTTTTTCATTATATCTTCATTTTTCAACTTATAACTACGAATTTTTCCTAAATAACCGCTCAGCGTGAAAATGTGCCTTTAAAAACTAATGTCGCAAATGGTGAGTGATACACTTTTGTTTTTTTTAAAAATAAAAACACGATAAAAAAGTAAAGTCACTCCCAAAGCAATATCTTTTTTTGCAACAGTTAGTTTTCATTTTCATTTGCATTCAAACAGATGGTAACGTGCAATTTCTTTGCATTCAAATGTAAAAATATGTAATATAAGGTGTTTCAGATAGAAGATTTTAACACTAAAATTGTTATAGTTATTAATATTATTATTGTTCTTATTATTGTTTCCTCTACAATTTTTCTACGATTACTTACGAAATTTATAATGTCAATTATCAGAGTTATAAATTACACATAACATTGTCTTTGTATATATCGATCTCAAACAATATCTTAGTATGGCAAAATATATCGCTGAGCTGTGTGGTTGGCGGCGGGTTTTCTGTCGTTGTGAGGCAATTGTTTATTACTTTTTGTTGTGGACTGTATGCCGTGAGCCAATGTGGTGACAATGCTAACATTTTTATAGAACCGTTTTTGTCTTTCAGTATCTGAGTGCTATGGCGTGTCGTTCAAACGAAGTATTAAAATAAGGAAATAATCATGAGTAAAACTTTCACAACAAATCATTTAAGTAGACGTGTAACAAAAATCACTATCCTCGATCTTTCCTCACCACACATGAAACATACTTCTAGATATATTATGCCAGTGGGAAACACGGAGAAATGTACAGTGATAAAGATAAACAGTATACAATTTTACAATGTGAATTCACCCCTTTTTCGTGTTCTCAAAGAACTGATAATTGTTTGCACACACCACATCACTGTTCACCATTCAGGTTTGCTGAACAGTTTTAAACATTATTTGTATCCCTGTACTGAAGAGTAGGTTACAACCTCCACAGTAGCACCTACCTTACCAGAACCAGAATGGTCTCGACACTACCAATGGCTGCGGCACATTCGCCTGTCAACCTTTGAGTTGCAGTTCAAGTCGTTATTCGTTGCTTCTCAGCATAGCACTTAGCAGTGATGTGCAACCGTCAATATTTTGCAGTTGAAAATTAGCTGCAGCCTCTACAATCAGTCAAACAAAAGTTTTCAGAGTTCAAAAGCGTACATTACGTATTGTTTGTGGAGTAAATTCATGGACGTCCTGTAGAAACCTCTTCAAAGAACTGGGTATACTAACTACTGCCTCTCAGTATATTTACTCCTTGATGAAATTTGTCCTAAATAATATATCTCTTTTTCCAACAATCAGCTCAGTTCATACATACAATACCAGGAACAAAAAGGATCTGCACAAGGACTTAAAAGCACTTACTTTAATTCAAAAAGGGGTCCACTACTCAGGAACACACATCTTCAATAATTATCCAGGAAACATAAAAAATTTAGTTACAAATAAAGATCAGTTTAAAAGGAGCCTGAAAGACTTACTAGTGGCCAACTCCTTCTACTCCATTGACGAATTTTTTAATAGAAACAAATGATGTATGTATATATTCATACTATTAGTATTATTATTTCAGCTTTTTTAAAAAATTGACATGTTCCACATCCACGGGGATCTCCTCATCACGGATCTATGGAACGAAAAAATAATCTAATCTAATCAATCTAAAAAAGCGCCACTATAGCTGGCAGCATGATGTAGAAATGTGATACGAGACTTGTCGTTTACTCAAACTATTGCTCCATCCTCGAGGTGATTTTTTACACAGTGCATAGAACTAGAACGTGCTGCATAGTGCAGTGGAGTGACGCCCTCGACATTCTGTACGTGAATATTGGCTGTGTCACGGACACCAACTGCTCGATGCTGTTTCAGAGTAAGTCTCAGCTTCACACAATAGCCTGACGCACGCTCCTCGACCAGATCCGGCAGTAAAGTAGGTTGCCATGTGACCATCTTGATTCACTCGTTCGATGCCTGCCCTGGGCTCAAGCAACGGTCTCCCACATTCAGTACAGAATCCCAAATACTCTTCATAATCTCATTGTCACTGTAACCGAAGGCTAACTGCAGTGGTGCATCACCATTGTTGTCTATCTGGTTCATGTCAGCTCCTGCCTCCACCAGTACCCTGGCGCAAGGCGTAGGGCCTCCTTTTGTCGCCCAGTGTAGCGGTGTCCTACCGGCATCATCCTTCGCCTGGACATCTGCGCCCGCCTCGAGGAGGTCCCTCACAGAGCCGGGGTAGCCGACCCGCGCGGCCAAGTGCAGCGCCGTCTTTCCGTCGGCGTTCCTCGCTGCCACGCCCGCCTCCGCGTCCACCAGCTGCCTGACACACTCGGGCCTGGCTGTGCGCGCCGCCTCGTGCAGAGCAGTGTCACCATTGTTGTCTCTCTCGTCCACATCAGCTCCTCCGTCCAGCAGTACCCTGACGCAGGCTGGAGAGAATCCTATCACCGCCCAATGTAGCGGTGTCCTACCAAAACCGTCCTTCTCCCGGATGTCTGCGCTTCCTTTCAGGAGGTGCCTCAGACAGTCTGGGCTGCATCTCCGTCAGGCCAAATACAGCGCGGTGAAACCGTCAGCGTTCTTAGCCGTCACGTCCGCTTTCGCTTGCACCAGCTGCCTCACGCACTCTGCGTTGCCTCTGTCCGCCGCCAGGTGCAGAGGTGTGTTCAGGGTGTCACTCACTGGGCTGTGGTGAGCGCCTGCACTTAACAGGTGTTTCAAACACTCCTCGTCGCCATTCCGTGCAGCATAGTACAGCGCTGTGAAGCCATTCGCATCTGCCGATTCCAGGTTTTCGGCTGCATTGGCCAGCAACCTGACACATTCTGCGTTCCTCCTGATGGTTGCCACGTGCAGTGGCGTGCAGCATTCAGAGTCCTGTGCGAGGGCGCCTGCGCCAGCCTCCAGCAGTAGCTCCACACTCTGGTCCCTGCCGGTCGCTGCCGCACAGTGCAGTGGAGTTTTGCCTTTCTTGTCTCTCAAACTGACGTCAGCACCTGCAGAATGTAGCAATTTTACACATTCCACGTTACCAGATTTTGCTGCCAAATGTATTGCTGATTCACCCCGATTGTTCTGCGCATTGACGCCGGCTCCGGCTCCGATCAGTTGCCTTACACGTCCGCAGTCGCCTCTTCTCGCCGCTTCGTGCAACGTCGCCTCACCAACTGAGTTGACGCGCACGACTCCATCGCCTGGTGTTGTCAGCTGCTGGAGTGCGCTGTTGCCAAACCGCTCTTCACGAAGAGGCACCCCTCTGCTCTTGTCCAGTCGACTGGTTCCACTGGCGGCCTGGTGCATCTCCAATGCTGGAGACTCAACTGTTGTTGAATTTCTCTTCAGGTCTTCTACTTTAAACATAAGTAGCTTCAAGATCTGTAAGTAGTAATGAGGTATTAGAATGAATACAGCAGTACTAGTCATCATTTTTTTTTTATATGTACAGATTAGAAAAAAATAGCCATTGGCCCTCTACCAGAAATATACACTACTGGCCATTGAAATTGCTACACCACAGATGCGAAATTTAACCGACAGGAAGAAAATGCTGAGATATGCAAATGATTAGCTTTTCAGAGCATTCACACAAAGTTGGCGCCGGTGGCGACACCTACAACGTGCTGACACGAGGAAAGTTTCCAACCGATTTCTCATACACAAACAGCAGTTGACCGGTGTTGCCTGGTGAAACGTTGTGATGCCTCGTGTAAGGAGGAGAAATGCATACCATCACGTTTCCGACTTTGATAAAGGTCGGATTGTAGACTATCGCGATTGCGGTTTGTCGTATCGCGACATTGCTGCTCGCGTTGGTCGAGATCCAGTGACTGTTAGCAGAATATGGAATCGATGGGTTCAGGAGGGTAATACGGAACGCCGTGCTGGCTCCCAATGGCCTCGTATCACTAGCAGTCGAGATAGGCATCTTATCCGCATGGCTGTGACGGATCGTGCAGCCACGTCTCGGACCCTGAGTCAACAGATGGGGACGTTTGCAAGACAACAACCATATCCACGAACAGTTCGACGACGTTTGCAGCAGCATGGACTATCAGCTCGGAGTCCATGGCTGCGTTTAGCCTTGACGCTGCATCACAGACAGGAGCGCCTGCGATGCTGTACTCAACGACGAACCTGGGTGCACGAATGACAAAACGTCATTTTTTCGGGTGAATCCAGGTTCTGTTTAGAGCATCATGATGGTCGCATCCGTGTTTGGCGACATCATGGTGAACGCACATTGGAAGCGTGTATTCGTCATCGCCATACTGTCGTATCACCCGGCGTGATGGTATGGGGTGCCATTGGTTACAGGTCTCGGTCACCTCTTGTTCGCATTAACGGCACTTTGAACAGTGGACGTTACATTTCAGATGTATTACGACCTGTGGCTCTACCCTTCATTCGATCCCTGCAAAATCCTACATTTCAGCAGGATAATGCACGACCGCATGTTGCAGGTCCTGTAGAGGCCTTTCTGGATACAGAAAATGTTCGACTGCTGCCCTGGCCAGCACATTCTCCAGATCTGTCACCAACTGAAAACGTCTGGTCAATGGTGGCCGAGCAACTGGCTCATCACAATACGCCAGTCACTACTCTTGATGAACTGTGGTATCGTGTTGAAGCTGCATGGGCATCTGTACCTGTACACGCCAACCAGTCTCTGTTTGACTCAATGCGCAGGCGTATCAAGGCCGTTATTACGGCCAGAGGTGATTGTTCTGGGGACTGATTTCTCAGGATCTATGCACCCAAATTGAGTGAAAATGTAATCACATGTCAGTTCTAGTATAATGTATTTGTCCAAGTAATACTCGTTTCTCATCTGCATTTCTTCTTGGAGTAGCAATTTTAATGGGTGTAATATCAACTACGTAAATAATAAGGGTCGATCGAAAAGTTTCTGGTCGAAGGTCATACAGTGCATAATTGGTCTGAGAATCACCCAAAATCGCCATGAGAATTGAGGCAACTATCCTAGCGACGCAGCATGTTGAACATACCCCCTTGGTAAAACACGATGTTCTGCTGCTGCATGAAGACGTCCGCAACTGCCTGACATACATTCTTGTCCGAGAGGAACTGTCGACCTTTCATGGCGTTTTCTAAGGTGCCAGACGCGTGATAATAACATAAGGGCTCTAGGGAGTGTGCTCGAGTGTCTTACCGTTGTCCATAATGCATTAGGCTGGCCATCCATACCGACCGGCGGCGTGTGTCGAATCGCGACCGGCACGGAATGTGGCGCAACACTCCACAACGGTCGTTTCGACAGTCATGCTGCCCCCATACACATTCTTTTTTCTCCAATAGATGTCTATCGGTGTTCGTCCTTCGGCAGTCAAGAAAAGAATAATAGCTCGTCGGTTCTGTTTGGACGTATTTGGTAATAACGTCGCCGTATTTCACGTTTTCGCATTTACTGCACTCACGTTGGAAAGCCGTGAATCCCACACTTATATCTTGCCTATACGTCGGCACCTATACAGGGTGGTCCATTGATAGTGACCGGGCCAAATATCTCATGAAATAAGCGTCAAAAGAAAAAATTACAAAGAACGAAACTCGTCTAGCTTGAGGGGAGTAACCAGATGGCGCTATGGTTGGCCCGCTAGATAGCGCTGCCATAGGTCAAACGGATATCAAATGCGTTTTCTAAAATAGGAACCACCATTTTTATTACATATTCGTGTAGTACGTAAAGAAATATAAATGTTTTTTTCGCCTTGTGATAGATGGCGCTGTAATAGTCACAAACTATTAGTACGTTTTATCACGTAACATTCCGCCAGTACGGACGGTATTTGCTTCGTGATACATTACCCGTGTTAAAACGGACCGTTTACCAATTGCGGAAAAGGTCGATATCGTGTTGATGTATGGCTATTGTTATCAAAATGACCAACGGGCGTGTGCTATGTATGCTGCTCGGTATCCTGGACGACATCATCCTAGTGTCCAGACCGTTCTCCGGATGGTTACGTTATTTAAGGAAGCAGGAAGTGTTCAGCCACATGTGAAACGTCAACCACGACCTGCAACAAATGATGATGCCCAAGTAGGTGTTTAAGCTGCTGTCGCGGCTAATCCGCATATCAGTAGCAGACAAATTTCGCGAGAATAGGGAATCCCAAAAACGTCGGTGTTGAGAATGCTACATCAACATCGTTTGCACCGGTACCATATTTCTATGCACCAGGAATTGCATGGCGACGACTTTGAACGTCGTGTACAGTTCTACCACTGGGCACAAGAGAAATTACGGGACGACGACAGATTCTTTGCACGCGTTCTATTTAGCGACGAAGCGTCATTCACCAACAGCGGTAACGTAAACCGGCATAATATGCACTATTGGGGAACGGAAAATCCAAGATGGCTGCGACAAGTGGAACATCAGCGACCTTGGCGGGTTAATGTATGGTGCGGCATTATGGGAGGAAGGATAATTGGCCCCCATTTTATCGATGGCAATCTAAATGGTGCAATGTATGCTGATTTCCTAGTTTATGTTCTACCGATGTTACTATAAGATGTTTTACTGCATGACGGAATGACGATGTACTTCCAACATGATGGATGCCCGACACATAGCTCGCGTGCGGTTGAAGCTGTACTGAATAGAATATTTCATGACAGGTGGATTGGTCGTCGAAGCACCATACCATGGTCCGCACGTTCACCGGATCTGACGTCCCCGGATTTTCTTTCTGTGGGAAAAGTTGAAGGTTATTTCCTATCGTGATCCACCGACAACGCCTGACAACATGCGTCTGCGTATTGTCAATGAATGTGCGAACATTACGGAAGGCGAACTACACGCTGTTGAGAGGAATGTCGTTCCACGTATTGCCAAATGCATTGAGGTTGGCGGACATAATTTTGAGCATTTATTGCATTAATGTGGTATCTACAGGTAATCACGTTGTAACACCATGCGTTCTCAGAAATGAAAAGTTCACAAAGGTACATGTATCACATTGGGACAACCGATAAGTTCACAAAGGTACATGTATCACATTGGAACAACCGAAATAAAATGTTCAAACGTACCTACGTTCTGTATTATAATTTAAAAAACCTTCCTGTTACCAATTGTTAGTCTAAAATTGTGAGCCATATGTTTGTGGCTATTACAAAGCGAAAAAAGTGGTCCAAGTAAAACCTTCATATTTCTTTACGTACTACTCGAATATGTAATAAAAAATGCGGGTTCCTATTTAAAAAACGCAGTTGATACCCGTTTGACCTATGGCAGCGCCATCTAGCGGGCCAACCATAGCGCCATCTGATTTCCCCCTTCAAGTTAGACAAGTTTCGTTCTTTGTAGTTTTTTCGTTTAACGCGTATTTCGTGAGATATTTGGCCCGGTCACGATCAATGGACCACCCTGTATACCCGCATGGGAGTCGCGCTACAATGCATGTAGCTGCAGCAACGCTCTCAAAGGGAAATCCCCTCAGCAGGTATGCACGCCGTTTGTCTGCCATGCGTGGCCAGCCATCCTACGGCTCCTTCTGAGATAACTCCTACGGTCGCCAGTATGCGGCCTCCCTCTTCTCTTTTACCTCCTGGAGTCCGCTTTAGGGACTTGCTCCGGCGGCTTAAATTCACATTACTTGCAAATTTCCCATTGGGTGTGAATCCTTCACCACCATGGCTTCGTGAAGTGGCCCGTGTTAACCTCGGCCTTCATTCGCTTTCAGCCTCGCTCTATTACCTTCAGTTTCACGATTTCGCACGGAATTTTCTGTACACTGACGGCTCTCGGACTGTGGTTCGGGTGTGCCTTCTACACCTACATCTACATCCATACTCCGCAAGCCACCTGTCGGTGTGTGGCGGAGGGTACCTTGAGTACCTCTATCGGTTCTCCCTTCTATTCCAGTCTCGTATTGTTCGTGGAAAGAACGATTGTCGGTATGCCTCTGTGTGGGCTCTAATCTCTCTGATTTTATCCTCATGGTCTCTTCGCGAGATATACGTAGGAGGGAGCAATATACTGTTTGACTCCTCAGTGAAGGTATGTTCTCGAAACTTCAACAAAAGCCTGTACCGAGCTACTGAGCGTCTCTCCTGCAGAGTCTTCCACTGGAGTTTATCTATCATCTCCGTAACGCTTTCGCGATTACTAAATGATCCTGTAACGAAGCGCGCTGCTCTCCGTTGGATCTTCTCTATCGCTTCTGTCAACTCTAACTGGTACGGATCCCACACTGCTGATCAGTATTCAAGCAGTGGGCGAAAGAGCATACAATAACCTTGTTTTCGGATTGCATTTCCTTAGGATTCTTCCAATGAATTTCAATCTGGCATCTGCTTTACCGACGATCAACTATATGATCATTCCATTTTAAATCAAATTGGTTCAAATGGCTCTGAGCACTATGGGACTTAACTTCTGAGGTCATCAGTCCCCTAGAACTTAGAACTACTTAAACCTAACTAACCTAAGGACATCACACACATCCATGCCCGAGGAAAGATTCGAACCTGCGACCGTAGCGGTCGCACGGTTCCAGACTGTAGCGCCTAGAACCGCTCAGCCACAGCGGCCGGCTCCATTTTAAATCACTCCTAATGAGTACTCCCAGTAATTTATGGAATTAACTGCTTCCAGTTGCTGACCTGCTATATTGTAGCTAAATGATAAGGGGTCTTTCTTTCTATGTATTCCCAGCGGCTTGGGCGACATCCTCTCTACCCTCCCGCCGTGAGGAGGTCATTGTCACCAGGTTACATATTGGGCACTGCCTTTTTAGACATGGTCATTTGTTAAGTAGCGCTCCCCCACCACTTTGTACGAATTGCGCTCAAGTTTTAACCGTCCGACACTTCCTGACGAAGTGCCGATTTTTTTAACCCTTTACGTTCCTGCTTGCGTTTTCCGTCTGAGCTATCGGCCGTTTTAGCAAATGACGAGCGGGCTGTCGACCACTTCCTTACTTTTTTTACTTTGTATCCGTCGTAGCGATATGGCGAAGGCCATTTAATTTTTAGTTCTGGACCTCCGTTTATGTTTGGTATCTTTTGTAGCCCTTTCTCCACGTTCCTGGTTTTAGCTGTCTTCTCCTACTCCAATTGGGATTGACGTTTAGTCGTGTTCTACAGTTTTAACTTTGACGCGTATGACCCCAGTTGTTTTTGCGCCCTAAAAAAAAAGAAAAAACAAAAAAAAAAAGAAAAGCAAATGGAAACATTTTGATCGCCTCTTGTATGAATACAGCTAGCATGAATTACAGCAACAAAATCTTATTTCCTAAAAAAAAAACCAATTAGCCGCTTATGTGGAAAATACCACATCACTCTGAAGCACTAACACAACTATAAACGCTATGTTTCGACGCACCTCGCAGCAGTCCCCTTGTAATGGTACTTGAATTACGTAACCATTACGGCACCTCACCTCAACCTCTCGATACCACCAATATTCTACTGTGTTTCTGTAAAATAGTTAACATATTTCTGTGACAACATTCAGATTTGATTTCATCAATGTAGAGGTACTTTGATACATCGATATATTTATATTGCAATGATATTATTCTTATGTGTATTCTTTCTTTTGTCACTATGATCTTTGACGTACTTGTAACTCTGATTTTTGGGCGCGTAAGCGCTTATTAGAGAGCCAAGTCTTGGTCGTCATGTTGAAAAGACGCAAATTGTAGTCAGTTTATGAAATGTGAACTTTAACAGCGAGGAAGATATTTTCAAGTATGTTTTATATTGTGAAGCGATGATGCAACAAAAGTAATAAAAAAGAAATGTAACTTAAATTCGGAGTGCTGATTACTTTTTTACATCACCATTGTCCTAACTTGCAAAAGTTTAATCTTCAAGAATTGTCTATGAAACACATCTATAAAACTTTTGAATATCGCAGAATAACACCTAGGCCTCTTGGCATCCGGGCTTGGAATCATCACTACCTAGATTTTCGACGATTGAGCCATGAGTTCACAACGAGACCAGCGTGGGAAACACGAAAAGATGAGTGCCTAGGTTATCCATTATTTCAAGAAATGACTTTATTAAATGTGCTCTAATGATACCTGCGACATAATATAACTTTGTTGTTGCCCGAAAATGCAATTATTTAGCAGCGTGAGCAACACTACAGTCATAATTAATTTTTGACCTTTGTTGTGGTAGGGTTGTTAGACCCTTCAGGCTGGGAGTAGAATGAACTGTGACAGGCAGTGAAAACAGAACAATGAACCGGAACAGCTCCAAGTTGCTGTCATATCTTACTGCAGTTGAATCAGAAACTGTATAGCCAAGGTCACGGTACAATTAAGACAATATTCCAGAGACTCCAAAAGACCCGAGATCTATTGGGAAACGTGATGGATTTGGTAGGCAGGCCTTTGCGAACTTAGAAGTGATTGCGGTGATAGCTACTTTGGCGAAACCGGAAGACCGATTAGCAGTCGCGGATCGGAGTGTGGATGCTATGTACGACAGGGCAGCGTAGCAAATCGGCAATATGTGAAAACCATCTCCAATGCTAATTTCCTAGAATGCCATGTGGTTTCTTGGCAGCCACCGATCAAGCAGCGGAAATTCAGGGTGGCTTAAAAAAGTGGAAAACAAAAAAAAAAAAAAAAAAAATACCGCCTCAATGGCTTAAACAGAGAGAAGAGCTACAGTTTGCAGACATGAAGATCCCGTTCTGCAGGGGTGTCTGTGAGCCAGACGCCTCTTCACGAGACCTGGAGAAATGCCACGCGACAGCGATGTGTCGCTGCAGGAGAAATGTTGCTCCGTGAACAAGCTGCCTACTGGATGTTCGCTGCCAGGCACTTGCTGCAGTAGTGTAGAACGTACAGCCACAGATCTGCGGCCATCTCGACCTCGAGCTGTCCAATGACGAAGCGAAGTGTGACATCAATTGTCACCTGATAACCAAATTATACGGTACATATTGTAAACACTCAGGAATTCAGTGACCCTGAGGAGGATCACTGCAAAGATGTTCGAAGCGACATTTTTATAATTACTTTGGCGTCTCACAATGACGCAGCGTAACACTCGTAAGGAAGCTTAGACGCTTGCACCTATTTTCTGCGTTTAAATGATTTGATTTTCCGATCAGTGTTCGGATGTAGCCTATAACCAGGGAATAAAATACTCTATTTATATCTGGTACAGATCACTTCATTGTATCACCCTGATTTGGTGTTTATGTATCCACATAGATTATGGGCTGAGTCCGAACACTGGTCAGATTCTAAAACACCTTACGCACAGTTGAGTGATGTTTCTCTGTATACACGTTTTCATGTAGCAAGACGTCGTTCAGAAAATTATTTCGTAATGTCTGATCTTTGTTTACTGTTAGCGTAAGACAAGCGTGTTTTTTACTTGAAATATAAAACAATTCAGGAATAAAAACTAAAATCTACATCCTAGGATGTTGCATATAGATATTTTTCTGTATTTGTTGAACCAGTGGAACACCGTGAAACAGGTGGCTCTTATTCGAAGAGGCGGTACGAGAATCGTAGATCTGCGTGCTGTCTCGATGGAGAACTCTTGTCTTCGAACACAGAATTTGTGTGTGCCTGCTAGTTCTTAACGTTGCGTCGCTGTCCTATTGTACTTACTCAAGACGTACTTATTTGTGACCATATACGATCTGTAGTTGATCGTAACTTATAAAAAGATGCTTCTTGTTGCATCCCCGTCATATTGCTGTTAAGCAAAAACTGTATATGATTAGGGATTATCTATTTCTATGGCTGTAAACCTTCTGTCACTGACTATAACTTCTATGTGAGTGCTGATTGCTTGAATTGCAGCCATATTATCGTGAGGCAAAAATTGTTAAAGGATCAGTAACATACTTGTGGTTGTAAATCTTCTTTCATTGATTCTAACCTCTGTGTAAGTGCAGGTTTTTATCGTTGCACGGCTGCCATACTGTAGTTAGGCAAAATGAGTATACGATGGGAATTATTTAGTTATCTGTGGCTATAAATCTTCACTTATTCATTGTAAGAGTATCTGAATTAAGTAACTGCCAGATAAGCACAAGATTTCAGCACTTCATTAGACGTCACCCACACAAATATAATCCTTCCTTCCTTCACAAAAGCTAAGAATTTTACTATTTCATTTGTAATTTTTGAGTGTGCAAATAGTAAAAACACGTTATGACTGAGTTATTAAATTAAAACGTCATCCACTTTGTAGTTGCTGAAGAAAAATGACGAGCATTTGCAACATTATTCCCAAGATTAATTGCCTATCGCTTTGTACACGTGTCTCTTTTGTCCAAATAGCTCATATGTCTGCATCACTTTGCAAACCATGTATGTAAAAATGTGTTTCGCTTTATATTAGGAAGCAGGTGTCCTCCTCCGCTTAATTATCGGTTGACACTTAATGTAGTAATCCATCAGGTCATTCGCAATTTGCACTACACTGAAGAGCCAAAGAAACTGGTATACCTGCGTAGTATCGTGTAGGGCCTCCACTAGCACGCAGAAGTGCCGCAACACGACGAGGCATGGACTCGACTAATGTCTAAAGTAGTGCTGGAGGGAATTGACAGCATGAATCCTAAAGGGCTGTCTATGAATCCGTAAGAGTACGGGGAGGGGGGGGGGTGGAGTTCTCTTCTGAACAACAGGTTTCAAGGCCTCCCAGACATGCCCAATAATGTTCGTGTCTGGGGAGTTTGGTGGCCATCGGGAATTTTTAAACCAACAAGTGTGTTCCAGGAGCAACTCTGTAGCAATTCTGGACGTGTGAGGTGTCGAATTGTCCCGCTGGAATTGCGCAAGTCCGTCGTAATGCACAATGGAATCTTACGTACGTGTCAACTGTCAGAGTCGTATCAAAACATATCAAGGGTCTCATATCACATCAACAGCACGCGCCGCACACCATTACAGAGCCTCCAACAGTTTGAACAGACCCTTATGACACGAAGGGTGCGTGTATTCATGAGGTTGTCTCCATACTCGTACACGTCGATCCGCTCGATACAACTTGAAACGAGACTCGTTCGACCAGGCAACATGTTTCCAGTCATCAACAGTCCAGTCTCAGTGTTGACGGGTCCAGACGAGGTGTAAAGCTTTGTGTCGTGCAGTCATCAAGGGTACACTAGTGGGCCTTCAGCTCCAAAAGCCCATACCGCTGATGCTTCGTTGAATGGCTCGCAAGCTGACACTTGCTGATAGCCCATCATTGAAATTCGCAGCAACTTGTGGAAGCGTTGCACTTCTGTTACATGGAACTATTCTCTCGAGTCGTCGTTGGTCACGTTCTTTCGGGATCTTTTTCCGGCCACAGCGATGACGGAGATTTGATGTTTTATCGGACTGCTGATATTCACATGAAATGGTCCTACGGAAAAGTCCCCGCTTCATCGCTACCTTGGAGATGCTGTGTCTCGTCGCTTGTGGTCTGACTATAACACCACGTTCAAACACAAATCTTGATATCCTGCCACTGTAGTAGTAGTAACCGATCTAACAACTGCGCCAGACACTTGTTGTCTTTTATAGGCGCTGCCGACCTCACTGCCGCTTTCTGCCTGTTTACATATCTGTGTATTTGAATACACATAGCTATACTAGCTTCTTTGACGCTTCAGTGTAGGATGCTGGGCCGCATTGGGAGGTCTTAGAACTGTTGCCGTTTCGTTTCGCTTTAGTAGTCTGATGATTTCCCCGATTTAAACAAGTTAGTGGTGTCAAGTGCCGGCAATGCTAAACAGAAAAACTTTCCAAACTACAATACTCTCTATAATGTAGCAAAATTGCACATGTGTTCAAGTAGTTGCGCGGTACTCAAGAAAAAGGCTTATTGAACCCAGGCCTACAGTTTCAGCTTGTCGTCTGTAATCAGGTCGGTGTACCATCAGTTGCGGAGGAGTTTACTACGAGTGTGCTACAGCATCTCAAGGTGACCCCAAAGGCCCAGTGCAGATACACTGAGAGACAGTGTTTGCCCTGGACAGTCACCATTTCTCACTGTTGCGATCCATTTCAAAAGCCAGAGGTACCACATGGGCATTCACAGCATGTTTTCTTCTGTAGGTCAAGACTTTCTACAGTGGAGTTGATCGAAGGGACTGAGATGTTAACGACCAAAGAGGGAATGGTGTTTTACAGCTGTTGGTAAACTAAACACTTCCCAGGATTAAACGGAATCCTTGTGGAATGGAACTTTTTTTTGTGTGTGTGTGTGTGTAAAACAAGCAACATTTTTATCAAATGTGTGTGTGTGTGTGTAAAACAAGCCGCTGTGGAATAGCAACGAAAGTTACTAACAAATACACACATCAAAAAAAGTTTTGCATCACCTCGGTTCCGAGAGTTCCGGAACATGTACAGAAAATTGGATTAGAGATCAACATAAACATCAGTTCTGCCCTTTTTATTCCTCATGAATACCACACATTTCATGTCATACCACCATACAGCGAGACCTTTAGAAGTGGTGGTCCAGACTGCTGTACACACTGGTACCTCTAATACGCAGTAGCACGTCCCTTTGCATTGATGCACGCCTGTGTTCGTCGTGGCATACTATCCACAACTTCATCAAGGCAGTGTTGGTCCAGATTGTCGCACTTCTCAACGGTGGTTCGGCGTTGATCCCGCAGAGTGGTTGGTGGGTCACATCGTCCATAAACAGCCCTTTTCAATCTATCCTAGGCATGTAACTCTTGAGGCTTTCCCAGCGAGATCTTGATATGTGGAATAATCGGGTCTACAGCCGGATGTTTGTGTCACTCTGGCACAATATTTCGGCCACGGAACTCGTTGCCTTTTTCAGGTGCTACCTGAGACTGCCGTATTGGAGGAGCTTGTCCAGTATTTATGCCCAGAGGGCGCAGGGTGCTCTCTTTGCCGTCCGCACCCGCCTGGCGCTGCTTGTAATGTGTCGTCTCTTCCCCGGTGCTCCCTCGGACGTCCGCGCCCGACTTGGTCGCCATCTGTGGCAGCTGTCTGAGGCTCGTCCTGTGTCGGGCGTTACGTTTGCGGTCCGCACCTGCCTGGTGCTCCCTCGGACGTCCGCGCCCGACTTGGTCGCCCTCTGTGGCAGCTGTCTGAGGCTCGTCCTGTGTCGGGCGTTACGTTTGCGGTCCGCACCCGCCTGGTGCTGCTTCTGAGGTGTTGGCACTTCCCTGGTGCTCCCACAGACGTCCGCGCCCGCTTCGTCTACCATCTGCAGTTGTGGCAGCTGTTTGAGGCCCGTCTCGCGTCGGACGCTCCGTTCGCGGTCCGCACCCGCCTGGCGCTGCTCCTGAGGTGTTGGCACTTTCCTGGTGCTCCGACGGTCGTCCGTGCTCGGCTCATCCATCATCTGCGGTCGTGGCGGCTGTCAGAGGCCCGTCCTGCGTCGGGAGTTGCGTTCGCGGTCCGCACCCGCCTGGCGCTGCTCCTGCTGTGTTACTACTTCTCGAAGAGTTTCTTGGTTCCTTTCGTTGGGCCCTGATAAGCTCCAGAGACGGACTCCACGCCGAGCTGAGCTGATAACCGCTGTCTCGATTTATTAGGTTGTCTGTGACCTTGATCTCGGTGGCCTCCTTTATGACACTGTCCCAATGTCTGTTTCACAATTTTGGTGCTGTTGTAGTCCATTGTGTGACCAAGCTCCAGACAGTGCTCCGCTATGGCAGATTTGGTTGCCTGTCCGAGTCTAGTGTGCCTCCGGTGTTCTTTGCATCTGACGTCCACCGTCCTGTTTTTCTGACCAATGTATGATTTTCCACATTGGCACGGGATGTTGTAAATGCCTGGTTTACATAGCCCCAGGTAGTCCTTCACACTCCTTAGCACTGTCCCAATTTTGGAGGGTGGACAGAAGATACACTTTATATCTTATATGCTTGGATGTCCTGGTCAAGAGGAAGGCAGATGGCACCCTGGGCACAGTGTGTATCGTAAGCCCACCCACACTGACATACCTTCAAGCCAGTAGCTGCCACAACCCGGCACAGAAGAATGAAGTCTTGAAAACATTAGTTCACAGAGCTCGGGCTCTGTCAGATACGGAAAGTCTGGCCACAGAGATAGAACATCTACAGCTGGTGTTCAGCAAAACTGGATACTCCTCCACAGACATCCAAAGGGCACTTCGTGCTACCAGCCAACCACAGGGTACAGAGGAGGAGCCAGAGGAAGCGAAGAAGGTGGCTTACCTGCCATATGCTGGACCTATTTCTGCAAAGATCAGCAGAATTCTTTCAAAATATGATATAAAGAGTATCTTCTGTCCACCCTCCAAAATTGGGACAATGCTAGGGAGTGTGAAGGACGACCTGGGGCTACGTAAACCAGGCATTTACAACATCCCGTGCCAATGTGGAAAATCATACATTGGTCAGACAAACAGGACGGTGGACGTCAGATGCAAAGAACACCAGAGGCACACTAGACTCAGACAGGCAACCAAATCTGCCATAGCGGAGCACTGTCTGGAGCTTGGTCACATAATGGACTACAACAACACCAAAATTGTGACACAGACACCAAGACTTTGGGACAGTGTCATAAAGGAGGCCACCGAGATCAAGGTCACAGACAACCTAATAAATCGAGACAGCGGTTATCATCTCAGATCGGCGTGGAGTCCGGCTCTGGAGCTTATCAGGGTGCAACGAAAGGAACCAAGAAACTCTTCAAGAAGTAGTAACACCTCAGGAGCAGCGCCAGGCGGGCGCGGACCGCGAACGGAACGCCCGACAAGCGACAGGCCTCAGAGATCTGCCACAGATGGAGACCAAATCGGGCTCGGACGTCCGAGGGAGCTCCAGGGAAGAGACAACACCTTACAAGCAGCACAAGGAGGGTGCGGACCGCGAACGGAGCGCCCGACGCAAGAAGGGCCTCAGACAACTGCCACAAATGCATATTATGGACGAGGCGGGCGCGGACGTCCATGGGAGCACCAGGGAAGTGTCAACACCTCAGGAGCAGCGCCAAGCGGGCGCGGACCACGAACGGAACGCCAAACGCGGGTCCGGCTCCAGACAGCTGCCACGACCACAGATGGTGGACGAGCCGGGCGCGGACGTCCGTGGGAGCGCCAGGGAAGGGCCAAAACCTCAGGAGCAGCACCAGGCGGGAGCGGACCGCGAACGGAACGCCCGACACAGGACGAGCCTCAGACAGCTGCCACAGATGGCGACCAAGTCGGGCGCGGACGTCCGAGGGAGCACCGGGGAAGAGACAACACATTACAAGCAGCGCCAGGCGGGCGCGGACGGCAAAGAGAGCACCCAGCGCCCTCTGGGCGTAAATACTGGACAAGCTCCTCCAATACGGCAGTCTCAGGTAGCACCTGAAGTAGGCAACGAGTTACGTGGCCGAAATGTGCCAAAGCGACACAAACATCCGGCAGTAGACCCGATTATTCTACATATCCTAGGCATGTTCGATAGTGTTCATATATGGAGAACATGCTGGCCACTCTAGTAAAGCGATGTCGTTATCCTGAAAGAAGTTATTCGCAAGATGTTCAAGATGGGATGCGAATTGTCGTCCATGAAGACGAAAGCCTTGTTAATATGCTGCCAATATGGTTACACTATTGGTCAGAGGATGGCATTCACGTTTCGTACAGCCATTACGGCACCTTTCATGACCACCAGCGGCGTACATCGGCCACACATAATGCCATACCAAAACAGCAGGAAACATCCAACTTGCTGTACTCGCTGGACAGTGTGTCTAAGGCGTTCAGCCCGACCGGTTGCCTCCAAACGGATTCCCGACGATTGTCTGGTTGAAAGCATAAGTGACACTCATCAGTGTAGAGAACGTGATACGAATCCTGAGCGGTCCACTCGGCATGTTGGTGGGCCCATCTGTACCACACTGCATGGTGTTGTGGTAGCAAAGATGGACTTTGCCATGGACGTCGGTAGTGAAGATGCACATCATACACTCTATTATGTACAGTTTGAGTGGTAACACGACGTCCTGTGGCTGAACGAAATACGTTATTCAACCTGGTGGTGTCGCAGTAAGGGTTTCCTGCGATCCATAATCCGTAGGTATCGGCCATCCACTACAGTTGTAGCCCTTCGGTGACCTGAGCGAAGCACGTCATCTATAGTTCCTGTCTCTCTGTATCTCTTCCATGTCCGAACAACATCGCTTTGGTTCACTCCGAGATGCCTGGACACTTCCTTTGTTGGGAGCCCTTCCTGGCATAAAGTAACAATGCGGACGCAATCGAACTGCGGTTGTTGTTGTTGTTTGTTGTTGTGGTCTTCAGTCCTGAGACTGGTTTGATGCAGCTCTCCATGCTACTCTATCCTGTGCAAGCTTTTTCATCTCCCAGTACCTACTGCAACCTACATCCTTCTGAATCTGCTTAGTGTATTCATCTCTTGGTCTCCCTCTACGATTTTTACCCTCCACGCTGCCCTCCAATACTAAATTGGTGATCCCTTGATGCCTCAGAACATGTCCTACCAACCGATCCCTTCTTCTGGTCAAGTTGTGCCACAAACTTCTCTTCTCCCCAATCCTATTCAATACTTCCTCATTAGTTATGTGATCTACCCATCTAATCTTCAGCATTCTTCTGTAGCACCACATTTCGAAAGCTTCTATTCTCTTCTTGTCCAAACTATTTATCGTCCATGTTTCACTTCCATACATGTTTCACTTCCATACATGTTTCACTTCCATACATGGCTACACTCCATACGAATACTTTCAGAAATGACTTCCTGACACTTAAATCAATACTGGATGTTAACAAATTTCTCTTCTTCAGAAACGCTTTCCTTGCCATTGCCAGCCTACATTTTATATCCTCTCTACTTCCCCAAATAGCAAAACTCCTTTACTACTTTAAGTGCCTCATTTCCTAATCTAATTCCCTCAGCATCACCTGACTTAATTAGACTACATTCCATTATCCTTGTTTTGCTTTTGTTGATGTTCATCTTATATCCTCCTTTCAAGACACTGTCCATTCCATTCAACTGCTCTTCCAAGTCCTTTGCTGTCTCTGACAGAATTACAATGTCATCGGCGAACCTCAAAGTTTTTATTTCTTCTCCATGAATTTTAATGCCTACTCCGAATTTTTCTTTTGTTTCCTTTACTGCTTGCTCAATATACAGATTGAACAACATCGGGGAGAGGCTACAACCCTGTCTTACTCCCTTCCCAACCACTGCTTCCCTTTCATGTCCCTCGACTCTTATAACTGCCATCTGGTTTCTGTACAAATTGTAAATAGCCTTTCGCTCCCTGTATTTTACCCCTGCCACCTTTAGAATTTGAAAGAGAGTATTCCAGTCAACATTGTCAAAAGCTTTCTCTAAGTCTACAAATGCTAGAAACGTAGGTTTGCCTTTCCTTAATCTTTCTTCTAAGATAAGTCGTAAGGTCAGTATTGCCTCACGTGTTCCAGTGTTTCTACGGAATCCAAACTGATCTTCCCCGAGGTTGGCTTCTACTAGTTTTTCCATTCGTCTGTAAAGAATTCGTGTTAGTATTTTGCAGCTGTGACTTATTAAGCTGATAGTTCGGTAATTTTCACATCTGTCAACACCTGCTTTCTTTGGGATTGTAATTATTATATTCTTCTTGAAGTCTGAGGGTATTTCGCCTGTTTCATACATCTTGCTCACCAGATGGTAGAGTTTTGTCAGGACTGGCTCTCCCACGGCCGTCAGTAGTTCCAATGGAATATTGTCTACTCCGGGGGCCTTGTTTCGACTCAGGTCTTTCAGTGCTCTGTCAAACTCTTCACGCAGTATCGTATCTCCCATTTCATCTTCATCTACATCCTCTTCCATTTCCATAATATTGTCCTCAAGTACATCGCCCTTGTATAGACCCTCTATATACTCCTTCCACCTTTCTGCTTTCCCTTCTTTGCTTAGAACTGGGTTTCCATCTGAGCTCTTGATATTCATACAAGTTGTTCTCTTATCTCCAAAGGTCTCTTTAATTTTCCTGTAGGCGGTATCTATCTTACCCCTAGTGAGATAGGCTTCTACATCCTTGCATTTGTCCTCTAGCCATCCCTGCTTAGCCATTTTGCACTTCCTGTCGATCTCATTTTTGAGTCGTTTGTATTCCTTTTTGCCTGTTTCACTTACTGCATTTTTATATTTTCTCCTTTCATCAATTAAATTCAATATTTCTTCTGTTACCCAAGGATTTCTACTAGCCCTCGTCTTTTTACCTACTTGATCCTCTGCTGCCTTCACTACTTCATCCCTCAAAGCTACCCATTCTTCTTCTACTGTATTTATTTCCCCCATTCCTGTCAATTGCTCCCTTATGCTCTCCCTGAATCTCTGTACAACCTCTGGTTCTTTTAGTTTATCCAGGTCCCATCTCCCTAAATTCCCACCTTTTTGCAGTTTCTTCAGTTTTATTCTACAGGTCATAACCAATAGATTGTGGTCAGAGTCCACATCTGCCCCTGGAAATGTCTTACAATTTAAAACCTGGTTCCTAAATCTCTGTCTTACCATTATATAATCTATCTGAAACCTTTTAGTATCTCCAGGGTTCTTCCATGTATACAACCTTCTTTCATGATTCTTAAACCAAGTGTTAGTTATGATTATGTTGTGCTCTGTGCAAAATTCGACCAGGCGGCTTCCTCTTTCATTTCTGTCCCCCAATCCATATTCACCTACTATGTTTCCTTCTCTCCCTTTTCCTACACTCGAATTCCAGTCACCCATGACTATTAAATTTTCGTCTCCCTTCACAATCTGAATAATTTCTTTTATTTCATCATACATTTCTTCAATTTCTTCGTCATCTGCAGAACTAGTTGGCATATAAACTTGTACTACTGTAGTAGGCATGGGCTTCGTATCTATCTTGGCCACAATAATGCGTTCACTATGCTGTTTGTAGTAGCTTACCCGCATTCCTATTTTCCTATTCATTATTAAACCTACTCCTGCATTACCCCTATTTGATTTTGTGTTTATAACCCTGTAGTCACCTGACCAGAAGTCTTGTTCCTCCTCCCACCGAACTTCACTAATTCCCACTATATCTAACTTCAACCTATCCATTTCCCTTTTTAAATTTTCTAACCTACCTGCCCGATTAAGGGATCTGACATTCCACGCTCCGATCCGTAGAACGCCAGTTTTCTTTCTCCTGATAACGACATCCTCTTGAGTAGTCCCCGCCCGGAGATCCGAATGGGGGACTATTTTACCTCCGGAATATTTTACCCAAGAGGACGCCATCATCATGTAATCATACAGTAAAGCTGCATGCCCTCGGGAAAAATTACGGCTGTAGTTTCCCCTTGCTTTCAGCCGTTCGCAGTACCAGCACAGCAAGGCCGTTTTGGTTATTGTTACAAGGCCAGATCAGTCAATCATCCAGACTGTTGCCCTTGCAACTACTGAAAAGGCTGCTGCCCCTCTTCAGGAACCACACGTTTGTCTGGCCTCTCAACAGATACCCCTCCGTTGTGGTTGCACCTACGGTATGGCTATCTGTATCGCTGAGGCACGCAAGCCTCCCCACCAACGGCAAGGTCCATGGTTCATGGGGGGTATTGACCGTTTAGGCATGGTTGAACTAGAGACAAGCCATGAACCTCCTTCCTGGTGGAATGACTGGAACTAATCGACTGTTGGACCCCCTCCGTCTGATCTGCTCATGCATGGTTGTTTACGTCTTTAGGCCTGCTTAGTGACATCTCTGAACAGTCAAAGGGACTGTGTCTGTGATACACTATCCACAGTCAACGTCTATATTCAGGAGGTCTGGGAACTCGGGTGATGCAAAACTTTTTTTGATGTATGTAATACGACTGGCGAGTCAAAGAATCCGAGCTGGACCGATCAGATACATGAATAGTATCACAACTGATAATACGATAGAGGTCTTCCCACAGTGGAATATTTTTGTGGGAGGCTGTGTTTGAAGCATTCTCTGCTGCAAGATCTCTCATGATATTGATTGCTGTCGCAGATGATGACCATCATCTGGAGTTACTGGAAATCTAGCCAGGCCACAGTCACGGAGATGCAGTGGTCATTGTCTCCAGATACATGTTGGCAACCAACCATTGCAACACACCAATTCGTAGGCACATGCTACTGCAGTGCAAGCAACACTTCTGTAGCTAGCCTACCTCCCAATGTTCCATTTGTCTCAAATTACTAGATAACACATCCACAAGCGAGTTTGAGACTGTCATTTTATTAATTTTCAACTGTAGTGTATAATGCAAATATAACATTTATATAATATATTCCTAAATGATAACAATAGTAACGGAAATAAATTTAGCAGGTTGTATGACGTAAGATTCACTCTATCTAAACAAAAACGATGCGGCACATTATTAATATCAGTTGGAGTCCATTCCTACCTTTGGTGGTGAGCAGTTAAATAGCACTACTTTTAAAGTTACTTGATGGATTTATTATGTGGGGTGATAGGGGTGTAAGTGCAGATATTTCTATAATGGCTGAGGACATTGTATTGAACAACGTTACACCAGTATTTACTTAATTTCAAACTAGTAATTATAACTTCTACGAGCAGTATGCGTTTCGATTCATTATTACTTCCATGCGTGGTAGGCACAAACAAACCATGCATATCTTCCCCTGAGAAGCAAGTCATTTATTGAGGTGTGTACACGTCGACGCAAAACGGAAATGGAACGTCTACACTGAGAGAAGTAGTCTACTTTGCGGCACAGTTACGACTGCACAAAAAAAGAAAAAATCAGTTAATTAATTATGTTATATGTTTGTGGGAAGACTGTTAGACACAGAGTAAAAACAGCTAACATACTTAACTGAGTACATAGAGGGTGAATTTTTCCGCCGTGTACAAACTTTAGTGATTGATCAATGAGAGGACACGGAAAGAAAAAGTTCTAGTGAACTGATGTCCGGAAATGCGTGGTTTCCAAGCTAGAGACCATTTATTCGATCATACTTTGTTACAGAGACTACGGTGTAATATCTATACCACAAACAACCTTTATAAATTTACTAATTATAAACATTATTCACTGTGTAGATCGTTGGCTTCATAGGGATTGTAAAATGGAGGTGTTGCGCTTTTTACTGTCTTCCCGACCATCAGATTAATATGACCTCACCTGATAGTGTCCTGCTCCCTGGACCGTGGTTACACCATACTATTTCACCTGTGCAATATTGCATAGCTGGTGTTATTCTGGTTACGATGCAAAGTTCCTTTGGAACTTTGAATGGTGATCAGGATAACATCATATTTATATGCCGATGCTGGGCAAGCGACTTTCAAGTACGGCGTCTGACCTGTACAGGAATATACATAATGGATGTACGAGTACAGGTTGACAATCAACTTTGGGTCTGACCGTGAGACTTGCACGGACAGCCAAATGGTAAGGCGACAGCTCGCGATAAGCGAGAAAAATCCGGGTTCGGCACAAATTTTCGTTGTCGTCAGTCCATTCTACAGCTGATGGTAGTTCTTATTCGCAATTGCGAATTTATTTGATGTCCTTTACCTCTAACTGGGATTTCAATTAGTTAACAAAGGGAAACGGGTGAAGTAAAACTGGATGTATTCTTAAAAACACATATAATAATGTGATAAACAAGAACAATTGTAATGTAATTTATAGTCACGTAACTTATCAACATGTAGCTCACTGCGTCGGTGGTTAACTGCTACACTACACATCCAAACGTCTCGTGTTCGATCCTGGATCAGTTCCTAGGCTTTTTATCGGTCATTTATCACTCCTTACTTCTTTTATGTGAAAAATAAGGAGTGGATTCGTGGTTTGTTATTTACGTTAAACTGTGGGTACTCCACAATTGATTGTTGTAGAGCTCTAAGGTCAGAGGTTGAAAAAGGCATACCGCCAATAATAGGACCACGCCCAGTAACGCACTTGTGGCGCTCAATACAATCTTCAGACGGATGGCTGGCTTCCTTTTTACTTTCAACTGAAGGACCTAAACCTTTAGCTCTTACTAACTGTAAATGCTGCAGTTGTAAAACAGAGCCTTTAGGGTATGTGTAGAAAATGTAGCAAAGTCTCTATAGGCCTGTCCTATTACAAATTGAGATATAATTACGGCCACATTTGCAATCACAGATTCGAACTGGTCATGGAGTTACGAGTTTGGTGGTAGGAGGCACAGGGCAGTTGTTGTTGTTGTGGTCTTCAGTCCTGAGACTGGTTTGATGCAGCTCTCCATGCTACTCTACCCTGTGCAAGCTTCTTCATCTCCCAGTACCTACTGCAACCAACATCCTTCTCAATCTGCTTAGTCTATTCATCTCTTCGTCTCCCTCTACGATTTTTACCCTCCACGCTGCCCTCCAATGCTAAATTTGTGATCCCTTGATGCCTCCGGACATGTCCTACCAACCGATCCCTTCTTCTAGTCAAGTTGTGCCACAAACTTCTCTTCTCCCGAATCCTATTCAATACCTCATCATTAGTTACGTGATCTACCCACCTAATCTTCAACATTCTTCTGTAGCACCACATTTCGAAAGCTTCTATTCTCTTCTTGTCCAAACTATTTATTGTCCATGTTTCACTTCCATACATGGCTACACTCCATACAAACACTTTCAGAAACGACTTTCTGACACTTAAATCTATACTCGATGTTAACAAATTTCTCTTCTTCAGAAACGCTTTCCTTGCCATTGCCGGTCTACATTTTATATGCTCTCTACTTCGACCATCATCAGTTATTTTGCTCCCCAACACAGGGCAGTACACACATTAATTAGAAACTCGATGAATTTAATCTTCTTACTTTGTAAGATGTCATGGTCTCCTGACCTTCATTGCTTACATATTCCGCCCTCACAATCATATTCCGCACATCAAGACGCTTCATTCGGGCCCAAACTCGATAAGATAAAGTCAATGTTGTATGAATTCATGTAAACGATATGCGAATAACTAGTAAATCGCCAATGCGCAGCGAGATTGAAATACTCGAGGCTGGCGTACACACATACATTCCAGACACGATGGTGACAGGGGCTTTTAGTTTGGGAGATGTAAACCGCATGCCAGGGGGCCGGTCCCTTCAGAGGACAACTCAGCCTATCTATGTCGACCGGTGACCGCCCATAGAGAAGACAGCGTTTGCCTGACTGAAAGGAAGAACGACCCCGTGTTCGGCCTAAAAGCAAATTACGCTACATTGAGTGGGAGCGCCCAGCCTACACATTCTTTACAAACATAGCACACAGTTTCAGAGATTTTCACAGGGAGACAGCAATCGCCAAACGCTGATGCTACAGATTTCCGGTCGCCTTAAACGAAACGTCATTCTCCCGTTTTAGAAGAATAATGCTGATTGGCAGACGATATTCCTGATGCCTTGAGCTGAAGGAATAATGGAAGAGACTGAAAGATATACCCCTTCACGTTTGGGATAGAGAGGGGCCGTTCCGTTGTCGCTCTTGGAGTGAGAACACGTAACGAGAGCGGGTGTGCTCATACATGTACTCAAAGAGCGAGGAACAAGTCTCTCTTCAGTACTTCACTGGGAGAGCACCTCTGTCGAGAGCGAATCGGAGTGTGACTCTATATTGAGTGCTTGCGATTAAGTGTTGTTCACTGTGTTGTCCACCACACTTATTGTGCAGTGTGAATGGACAGAGTTATAGTTAAACGCCTGCGAGTGAATTTTTGTGTGGCATCACAGTGGACTGGTTATCTGACCGGTGTACCACGCCAATAGTTAGACTAGGGGCGAATAGGCGTCCTTGACTTCATCAAGGCGCAGGGAGAGTTTGATTGGCGAAGGTCAGTCCAGATAGAACGAGAGTTATCTTATTTGTCAGCAGCGAGCAGCGCAGACAGCAGTCATTGCAGCTTACAGTATTGTGCACTACAGCTCTTTCGAGCCCCATATTTCCTCCACAACAGTACACTTCACTGCGTTTTACAAGTGACAGCCTCGATCCTACCTAGCAACATTCTAATGGATTATTATTCAAGTTGAGTAGACGTGGCTCTCAGCCATTCTGCCAAGTCAATAAGAATCTTAAACTTCGTATAGAAATTTCATTAGCGAATCCTATCCTTGAGAGGTAACTTCACATTCCGAAAAGAACCTGGAAATAACTTGTTCATTTCATAACTAAAAGTGCTATTGCGATTTCTCAGAATTTTTGCAAAATAAATACTAATTTTCCTTACTTTCATGTTTTTCTTACACTAACTAGCACTACTCCAGTACCAAGTATCCCACTAGTTACATAACAAATTTTGTGAATTTTTGTGCCATTTCCTTACAGCAGACGACTCCAGAAGATATTTATTGCTGAAAGTTTTTCCGGCATTTGTCTTTAGAACGTTAGTAGCGTCTGTCTGACTTCTGTAGTAGTGTGGGGGTGGAAATTGCATCTTGCAGGAGCCACAGGGTAAAGGGTACATCTCAGATTAACCTGTTGCGCAGAATGACAGAATAGCACCTACATGCTCACAACTTACAAATTACAAATAGTTTTTCGAAGCCAATTGAAGCCACAGACAGCTTGTCTAGATAGAGAACTATCGTATGGCAGTAGTGGAGTCATTTTCATGACCACAAATCATTTAATTCAGAAAACGCACAGGATATCATTGATGTGTAGAAGTTCCATTGCCCCCTGTGGTTCTAGGGGTTTGAATAGGCCCACAGTATTCCTGTTTGTCGTAAGAGGCGACTAAAAGGAGTCTCACCCGTTTCGGGCTTTATGTGATGGTCCCCTGTAGGGTTTGACCTCCACATTTCCAAATTTTTCTGAAGAGCGAGGTAATTGTGGAAGTGCGCCTTACATGGTGCATCGTGTCCATAGTGCGTTGAGATCTTAGCCCCCTTTCTCATCGTCGCATTGTAGTCCCGCTCATTCTCCATCTCTTGACCGAGGATACCTTCCTGGGTGTGGTTTCCCCTATGAGCTATGCAGTGCCGCTTTCTGCTCCGACGACGACCATGGACTTCTTTGCACCCTGATATCTAGCATGGTAGCCAGTCCATTGTGGTGGGGCCACCATGTACCCTGTTGGTTGTAGCCCCCTGACACCACTGAGATCGCTCTGCTGATGCCTGCGCCATTAACTCCCCACATATGCCAAGGGATGCCTATCTCCCTGGGGCATCTGGACTCCTGGCAATGGCCATCCTGCCAGGTGGCCCTTGCTGTGGCTGGGTTGCACCCATGGGGAGGACGCTCGATTGGAGTGGGTGGCATCAGGGCGGATGACCCACAATGAAGCGTGGTACACCTGTTGCTGGTGGCCAGCCACCAGCAGTCTCTAATCGTTCCAGGGCTCAATTCAACACACAGAAGTATGACCTCGAATCGTTCCCCTCCCTGGCCACACCATGGGAGGAACGCAAGGCTAAGGTTGGCAGTGAATCTTATTTTCCCTGGTACCTAGTCTGTAGATGAGCTGACTGGGAATCCTTTGTGTCCATGAAGACTCAGTTATTTGTAAAGCATTTAGAGGACAAGTTTGGGGATGTGGAGGGCTTGTCCAAAATGCGATCTGGGTCAGTCTTGATTAAGACAGCATTCTCTGCCATTTCACGGGCATTATTCGCTTGTGACAAGCTGGGGGATGTTTCTGTTACTATCACACCCCATAAGAGCTTAAATATGGTCCAGGGTATTATCTTCCACAAGGATCTTCTTTTATAGTCTGATGACCAACTGCGCGCCAACTTAGAGTGACAAGGTGCCCATTTCGTCTGGCACATCCATCAGTGTTCGAGGGATAATCAGGTTGCCACCGGTGCCTTACCTTCATCTTGGCTTTCGGGGTGATACATTACTCGAGAAGCTCAAGGTGATAATCTACCACTGTGATGTCAGGCCATACATCCCTCCACCAATGTGGTGCTTTAGGTGCTAGAAGTTCAGCCATATGTCTTCCTGCCATACTTGCAGCCTCATATGTCGATATTGTGGTCATCCATCCCATCTCAATAGTCCATGTGCACCGCCTCCCATCTGTGTCAACTGCGGAGAGCACCATTCCCCTTGCCCGCCGGACTGTAGGATTCTACAGAGGGAGAGGAAAATAATGGAATACAAGAATCTGGACCGACTGAGCTACACTGAGCCAAACGGGAATGTGAAAGGCTCCATCCAATGCACATGACAACGTCTTACGCTGCCGCTATATTTGCAGTTCCAGCCCCATCCATTGCACCAATTCCAGTCAGCTCTCAGAGCCATAAGACTACACTTTCCCCCTTGATGGTGGGGGGCGCTTCCCTCCCTGTTGCTCCTGCAACACCCACTTCAGGAGCAACAACCCCCCAACAACCGGGGACGTCCATCCCCACTTCTAAGCTGGAGAAGCATACCACTTCTTCGGTTCCTCTCGCTCAGAAGGGGTCCCTCGGGTCCCTTCCTTCCCAGGTTTCTCCTAGCCGGAAGGCTGATGCCCACCAGTGGCTGAAATGTTCAGAAGCAGCTGGTAGTAGGGCTTCACAATCCTCCTCAGTCCCTGAGACTGAATACGTGAAGCCCTCCAAGTCAGAGAAACCAAAGAAGAAGTGATAAAAGTCAAGAAAGAAGACCCCTAAGACCAAGGGAATTGCAGTGGCACCCCAACCACCACCGCTACCTACCAGCTATGTGTCTGAGGATGAGGTGGGGGATTCAGGCGTCCCCTGTCGACCTCACTCGCCTCTCCCTCAGATGCAATGGTTCTAGATTCAGGCTCTCCTTCGGTGGTGGTAGTTGACCCATTGGCATAATCTGCCTGCTCGGCCCCTTCACGCCTTTTTCGGCCATGGACGATGTCGTTTGCCAGTGGAATTGCTGCCGATTTTTCCACAACCTTGCTGAGCTCCGACAACTTATTAGCCATCACCCTGTCTTCTGCATTGCTCTCCAGAAAACTTTGTTTCTGTCAATGCGAACCCCCACTCTCTGTGGCTATAGTGGCAACTTATGAGAGGGTATCTGGTGGAGTCTGTGTCTACGTCCTTAACTTTCTTTACAGCGAGTGTGTCCCTCTACAGATACCAGTAGAGGCTGTCGCTGTTAGGGTGTGGGCGCCTCAGGCTGTTACTGCCTGCAGTCTCTCTTCCACTTGATGGTGATGTCCCATAGCGTGTATTGGCTGCACTGATAGCCCAACTGCCGCCACCGTTTCTGTTACTGAGTGACTAACACTGATAACCCTTTGTAGGGTTGGTTGGTGGCAACAGGCTGAGGCAATGTCACTGAGCATGTGTTGGAACAGCTCGACCTTTCTCTCTTAAATAATGGAGCCTCTACACATTTCAGTGTGGTGCATGGCATGTACTCAGCCATCGACCATTCAGTCTGCAGCCCTGGCCTTCTACCATCTGTCCACTGGCATGTGCATGATGACTTGTGCGGTAATGACCACTTTCCATTCTTTCTGTCACTGCCACACTGTCACTCTTCTAGGCGCCTCCCCAGATTGGCTTTGAATAAGGCTGATTGAGACTCATTCGCCTCTAATGTCACAAGTAAGCCTCTTTCTCATGGCGCCATTGACGTGGTGGTTCACATGGTCACCACTGGATTCGTTTCTGCAGCGGAATCGGCAAATCCCTGCCCTTCTGGGTCCCCTCAGTGGAGGACTGTGCCTTGGTGGTCGCCAGAGGTCGCTGAGGCCAATCGCAATTGCAGGTGAGCCCTCCAATGTCACAAGCAGCACCCATCACTGGACCACCTCATTGCCTTTAAGCAGCTCCATGCCCTAGCCCAGCGCCTTATTCACCGATGGAAGCAGGAGTGCTGGGAAAGGTATGTCTCCATCACGGGTATCCCTATCTCTCCACTGCAGATTTGGGCCAAGATTAGGCAACTCTATGGCCATTGGACCCTTGTTAGCGTACAGGACTTTCACTGAATGAAGCAGTCTGTACTGACTCAGGCGCAATTGCAGAACTCTTACCAGAGTATTATGCTCAGTGTTCCGCTTACACGAATTACCAGCTGTCTTTTGGCTCCTGAAAGGGTGTTTGGAATGTTGGAGCCTTTCATTCCATATGCGCCACTCTGAATCGTACAACGCTCCATTCAGTGAGTGGGAATTCCAAAGTGCCCTAGCCGCTTGCTGTGATACGGCTCCTGGGCCGCATTGCACCCACTATCAGATGCTCAAGCACTTCATGGTGAACTGCCTGCGACGTCTCCTAGACCCTTCCAACCGTATCTGGGTTCACAATGGCAGGAAAGCATCATCATCCTCATTGTGGAAACCTGGCAAGAACCCACTGGAGGTAGACAGATACCGCCCCATTAGCCTCACCAATGGTGCATGCAAGTTGCTCAAATGCAAGGTGAGGTGGAGGTTGAGTTGGGTACTTGAGCCTCGGGACCTTCTGGCTCCATCCCAGGGCGGGTACCATAAGGGCCAGTCTGCCACCGATAATCTGGTCTGCCTGGAGTCTGCCATCTGCACAACATTTGCCCATTGTCAGCATCTGGTTGCCGTCATTTTTGACATGTGGGAGGCATATAATACAACATGGCGACATCACATCCTCACCATGGGTGGGATATTAGGGGCTCGCTCCCTATTTTTATTCAAAATTTTCTGTCGTTTCTTTCCTTCTGTGTGAAAGTTGGTCCCTCTCATAGTTCTCCTGAGTCCAGGAGAATGTGGTCCCACAAGGCTCTGTCTTGAGTGTCTGCCTCTTTTTAGTTGCTATCAATTTGCTAATGGCAGCTGTGGGAACGTCTGTATCGGTTTCTTTGTATGCTGATAACTTTTGTCTGTACTATAGCTCCACTGGAATTGCGGCTGCTGGGGGCTATCCGTAAGGCACAGTCTCAGGCTGTGTCACGCAGCTTCCAGATTTCTGCCCCAAGAATTGCGTCATGCATTTTTGCCAGCATTGCACAGTTCACACTGAGCCATGGCTTTATCTTGATGGCGTATCTCTTGCCGTGGTAGGTACGCATTGGTTTTTGGGACTACTTTTTGATGCCCAGTTGACTTGACTCACTCATATTCGCCAGCTTAAACGTGCTGACAGCATCTTAACGCTCTTTGTTGCTTAAGTCACACCAGCTGGGGTGCCGATGGGTCTGCCCTTCTACGAGTGTATCAGGTGTTGATTCATTCCCTTCTCGATTATGGGAGCCTGGCTTACGGTTCGGCATTGCCTTCCACGTTGCAGTTGTTTGACCCCATACTTCACTATGCTATCCGACTCGCAACTGGAGCTTTCTGCACAAGCCCTGTAATCAGTATCCTTGTGGAGTCTGGGGTCGCTCCATTGCGGATCTGGCGCCAACGTCAGCTGCCCACTTACGCAGCACATGTTTGTAGCTTGCCCGGGCATCCAAATTACCATCTCCTGTTGCCAAACATGGTCGTCCATCTTCCAGAACAGAGGCCTCGGTCAGTGTGTAGGATCACGGTTCGCGTCCGGCCACTTCTCTCTGGGCTTGAGATTTTCCCTCTTCCACCAGGCCCATATACGTCTACCCCCTTTGGCGTGTACCCTGCCCATGCCTTTAGCTGGATTTGGCACAATTCCTGAATGACTCAGTCCCGAGGCCCTCTGCCGATGCTTTCTTTCCATTCCAGCCGCGTTTCCCGGCTCTGCCGTATAGTGATGGTTCGATTGTTGCTGGTCGAGTTGGGTACGCTTTTAGTCTTTGGGAACAATCTGAGCAACGCTCATTGCTGGATGGCTGCGGTGTTTTCACTGCAGAGCTCATCGCCATCTCTCGCGCCATAGAGTATCTCCGCTCCTGCTCAGATGAGTCCTTCGTTATCTGTAGTGACTCCCTGAGCGGTTTCCAAGCTATCGAGCAGTGTCTTCCTCGCTCTCGTCTGGTGATGGATATCCGGGAGTTCCTCCATACTCTTGCAGATTCTGGCTGCTCAATGGTCTTTGTGTGGATCCTGGGTCATGTCGGCATCCCGGGTAATGAACTGGTTGAGAGGCTTAGCAAACAGGCTGTCGATGCACTGGCCCCGGAGATCGGCCTTTCAGAGTGTGATCTCCAGTCAGTTTTGTGGCAGAAGATCCTTGGTACCTGGAGTGATGAATGGCGCACCCTGCCTGCACCCAGCAAAATTCGTGTCGTCGAGGAGACTACCGGTGTGTGGCGCTCCTCCTTTCAGGCCTCTCGCAAGGACTCCATTGTACTCTTCAGGCTACACACTGGCCACACCTGGCTGACGCATGGTTATTAACTGCGCCGCAAGGACCCACCTCTCTGCCGCTGTGGTTCAGTGCTTCAGTGGTCCATATTTGTTTGGACTGCCCGCTTTTAACTGCGCTCAGGCAGACGTTTGCGCTGCCTGATAAGCTCCCTGCACTTTTAAAGGATGACGCTGCAATGGCAGGCTTAGTTTCGCGTTTTATTCGAGCAGGGGGCTTTTATCGCTCAGTCTGAGGGTTTCTCTCTTTTTTGCTTTGCGTCTAGCCTTTGGGATACTGTTTTAGATTGGTGTTTTTAGTGTGTCTCTTGGTGGTTGGCTTTTCCTTCTTTTTGTTTGCATAGTCGGCCAACGACTGTAGCTCTCTGTGTGCTTTTAATTCTTTTTGTCTCGTCTTTGTCTGTGTCTTTGTTGTTCTGCGTCGTCCCTTGTCATCTCTGTTGCTTGTTTTTCTTCCTCGTGGGTGTTTTATGACTGTGGAAAAAGGGACCGATGACCTTTGTAGTCTGGTCCCTCAATCCCCCCCCCCCTCCCCCCCTACAAACCAACCAAGGAACCAACCACAAGATCCCGTGGCCATTAGTTCAGCTTCGAGGCACTGGTCGTGTGTAGGGATACCAACCTTTCCTGCTTTCAAAGAATTGGCACCACCCCTAGGGATCAGTGAACCCGTGCATGGACAGGCTGGCTCAATTAATTTGGCTGCAGGAATCTATCGCCCTCAGAGGAAATTCGGTATGTGCTGAGTCCGGAGGTAACAAAAATGCTGAGACATCCTCTCTCAGTCTCAGTTCATTGCTGTTCTAGTTACGCTTTACTTCGTGACCAACAGTTGGACAGTATTTTGCGACATATTCGCGATACTTTTTTTTTCATCAATCTGTAAGCAACTTTGAACAGCTATGTTCAGTTTTAGCCAATACGTCCGTGGTAAAATGCCTACAGAACAAGTGTACGTGATTTACCTTCAAATACGCGATTTTCACCGCGGTGGTTTAGTTTCGCGATATCTACAATTTCAGAGCGGTAATCTCGTTCGCGCTGCATCTGTCTGTGTCCTCGCACTACGTGTATGCTCATGGCTCATTACCTTTGTTAGTTACTCAGTCACCTCTAACTTACTGAGTTGATATTCCCTCCAGGTGTTGGGGTTATCATTATTTCTGTTGTGTTCTCTGTGGTTTCATGCCTATATAATCAAAATTTGTGGACTGGCATATTCCCACCATTTACTGTACCAAGACTGATTCGCATTTCTATGCGTTCTCAAGAATATATCGAGTTTTACTTCCACCTGTTCCCTTCAATAGTTAACTTTGATGGTCAGTTGAATTCCCTGCTAGGTGTGAAGGAGTCTGGAGCCATCACAGTCCAAGCTACAGGACACAGTCGGGTGGTTGGGAAGACAGTAACAGGCACAACACATCGCTTTTTCACTCCCTATGAAGCTAAGATATAAGCTGTGAAGTGCAATAATGTTTACCATGTACAGAGGGTGTTAGGTGTATAGGTACAGCTATTGTGATAGTTGGTGGCTTAATATGTATTCACTCCAGAGAGCTAGTTGTTCCTCCTCCGTGTCTAACAGTCTCATAGCTTGTTACTTGATGTTTTCTGCACAGTCGTAACTGTGGCATTAAGTGGACTACGGCTATCAGTATAGGCTTTCCTCTTACGTCCATGTGACCACACTTCAATACCAGACCTGCTGCACAGCGAAAAATAAACATTAATAGCTTGCACCTTCATATTTTCCCGGCCCAACGACTACTCGATTAGATTTCTTCTAATGCGTATTTCGGATGTGTGTCGTTCAGTCACCTTCAGAGCGAGCAGAAAGACCGACGCTCCAGCAGTTGTTCCGTCCTTTTAAACTCGCGGAACGCGCCCGTGCGCATGCTGACACAGGAGGCAGAGATGTACCTCGGCGGCAAAGAAGTACATCGTCCATGAACTACATCTGTGGTTGTGCAGTCGACCCGAGCTGGGATTTCGATGTATGGCTATGAGCTGCACTGTCGCGACGTCTCTGCAACTTTATTACAGAAAACGCCGGATTCGATGACTGATCGAAGCTGAAGCCGCTATCTCTACTAATTAAATTTGCCGCCAAGCGAATTTCAGTTGCCTCTTTCACCACCAAGACCAATGAAGACGAAGAAGATGGTAAAATTTCGGCGTTTCCGTGCTACATAGAGTGACCACTTTCAGTACAGCGTTCCGCTGCAGCCGATTTATTTGGCTGTGAAAGACGTGTGTACCTGCGGCGTTCCGTAAATTTTGTATGGACTGTACGAATCGTCTGTCCGATGGATCAGAGGTCAAGTTCGCAGGGTGTATTGTAAACTCCAGCCTTCCGGAGCATCAAATCATCTTTGACGGAACCCAAGAGTGTTGCTGTCTTCAGTGGAAGACGAACAGTCATTTTTACATTGTTGTTGCTGAGGATCCGTCCTGTTTTCGACGATGGGATCCCACATACAACAGGAAAGCCATGGATTTAATCTCTCTGGATCTTCTTCAGCACTGTTTAACGGGGGTAGGACGTCAAACGGGCCGACTTGGAGCAGGAGAGGCACAACAGGACATTTTATTTTCTACTGTCTATTCTTTAACAAAAAAATTCATAAAACTTAGTCAGCATGACCAGGAAGGATTCAGGATTCACACTCACAGCAGTGGAAGTGCAAAAACATAGCAAAATAAATTTTTTTAGATATGAAATTTCATCATTTTTTCAATTACTGTTGGCTGCATTTGTTGCTACAGGTACATTTTTCTTCACAAGTAAAAGAGATTCTTTGATGAATTTTGCACACCATACAAATCATACTTACAGGTGTATGAAACTCTAGAATTTTCCAAATCTATTAAAAACTGTGGTAAAAATTGAGATAATTAACTACAAAATTTGATTTTTTTCTAAACATAAAGCTTAAAACGTAACAGCTCATTTATTTTTTCATAAATGAAATAGATTCTAGAGTTTCAGACACCTGCAAGTATGGTTTGAATGCTGTGCAAAATTCATCGAACAGTCTCTCTTACTTATGAAGAAAAGTGTACCTATAGCAACAAATGCTGCCAACAGTAAGTGAAAAAATGATGAAATTTCACATGGAAAAAAAATATTTTTTTATGTTTTTGGACTCCCGCTGCTACGAGTGTGAATCCTGAATCCTTCCTGGACATGCTGACAAAGTTTTGTGAATTTACATGTAAAAGTATAGACAGTGGAAATTAAAATGTCATGTGGTGCCTCTCCTGCTCCAAGTCGGCCCGTTTGACGTCCTACCCCCCTTAAGGCCTCCTTTGGTTTCATTGATATCGCCTTGCGTATCTGACGTGGAGAACACCCGTTGTCTTCAAGAAGAAGATAAATTGAAGATTTTTAAGGCATGTAAATTAATTCCAGGCGCAAATGAAGTTTGCAATGGAAAATGATCAGGAGGGATGATTTCCGTTTTTGGATGTTTTGCTGTGTGGCGCAAAGATGATGGCGCCTTGAGACGTACAGCACATCAGAAACCAACTCTTGCAGATTTATGTTTGCCTGCAAATAGCTGCCACCATCCTCCGTAGACGATGACTGTTCTCAGAAGATTTGGTTGGCAGAACACACGTCATTGCTGACGAGAGCTTCTGCAGGAGGAGACCCTACACTTGGATAGAGTATTTGAGGCCAACACGTCTTCTCCTAGGAGATACGAAAGGCACTTCGAACGAAACCAAAGGAGGCCTTAAGCAATGCAGAGGAAGACACGGAAATATTTAAATCCGAGACTTTCCTGTCGTATGCGGGAAGCCTGTCGTCAAAACTAGGACGGATCTCCAGTAAGCACAAAGTGCGTATGATTTTTCGTCCTCCACCGAAGACAGCACCACGCTTAGGTTCTGTTAACTCATTAGCGCTGTGCGTTGCCATATGGCAACATTTGTAACACTTTTTTAAAATCGTTGCTTCCACGACATCAACGAAGCGAGAGTGTTGGCAGCACTGGATTCCGTTCCGCATGACTGTAAAGATCACTACAATGCTACGATTTTAATAATACATTTAAATTCTGCGGCGTAATCAGTGTTGGTTGTCGTTGTTTGATGAATGATGAAGAAAAATGAAGTTCGAGTAAGTATGTTTTACACAGTAACTTACGATATATAATTCGGTTTTTTAGTAAGTTTGTTCTTTAAATACTCAAATATATATTCTTTTGAGGTTACTGTTTGCTGTGAAATAAATTACGTTCATTTAGGCCGTTTGAACGTCGGTGTTGCCATATGGCAAGGCTAGGCGCTTGTACTCAGTATAGAGTAGAAGAGGTTTCTCGCTTGCTGAGGCGCTGGAGATTCTTTATAATGACGATATTGAAGATGATTTGTTTGTTGAGCACCCATATTTTGAGACAGCAATAGAGAAGAATGATCTATTATTGTATGTGCGGTGGTTGGACAACTCATTTGTCACAATGATCTCTTCTTCATGTGGTGCACAAGAAATTGGTCAAGAGATTCTCTCAACTAAGAAAGCGAAATATAATGATTCCCAGACCAAAACTGGTAGCCAAATATGATACATATATGGGAGGTACTGATCAGATGGATCAGAATCTAGCATGCTATCGCATTGCAATAAGAAGTGAGAAATGGTGTTTCTTTACGTGGATGTTACATGTCCCGTGCGGTTCTAGGCGCTACAGTCTGGAGGCGAGCGACCGCTACGGTCGAAGGTTCGAATCCTGCCTCGGGCATGGATGTGTGTGATGTCCTTAGGTTAGTTAGGTTTAATTAGTTCTACGTTCTAGGCGACTGATGACCTCAGAAGTTAAGTCGCATAGTGCTCAGAGCCATTTTGTTAGATGTCCCCATAGAAAACAGTTTGATTTCATATAATAAAGCAAGAAACCAAATTATATCTCAGCTTGATTTCAAGAGAGAAATAGCAACAGTGTACTTGAAAAGACACCAAGCTTTACCAAAAGGAGCCGGGAGACCATCTGCATCAAGGGCATGTTTCTACAGCCACATATCAATTTGGTCTTATAAGACAGACCACCTGGTCCAGCACACAGAAGGAACAAATAAGAAAAGGTGTTCACACAAGGACTGTAAATCTATTGTGAGAACAATGTGTTCGATGTGTAATGTGGGATTGTGTATTGACTGTTTTATTCCATTTCATGTAAAATAATGCTCAGTTCAAGGTTTGATTTTTGATTATTAATTGTACTGTGTTATAAAGTATCAATTGTATGATGAAGACTGAATAATAAATTTGCAAAAAACTTGTATATGTAATACGAAATTTCAATAACCTACTTATTTTAGTTGAAGTTGTAATCCATATAAATTTAGGTAGTGAAAGCGCCTAGAGTTGCCATATGGTAACATCAAATATCTCGCTAATGGCGGTAATGACTTTCGTCGAAACAACTCTGTTGTGTAATTTATGCCTTTTATAGACATAATAACGCAATTTTTTTAAGAAATCATAAAAAAATTAATTCCGGCGCTAATGGGTTTTAGATGATTTAATACTTTTGAAGACTGGAGTTTACAAGATCCCCGTCGAATGTGGCCTCTCATGCAGACAAAAGATTCGTACGGTCCTTGAAAGTTGTATGGAACACAGGGGATACAGCCAGCTCCTGCAGCCGAGTAAATCGGTTGTGACAGACAACTGAACTGATAGTGGTCACTCTGTGTTGCACAAAAACGTCCATAGTTTTCTGTCTACAGCAATTGATACACGCTTGGCGACGAATTTAATTAGTAAAGATGGAAGCATCAGTTTGGATAAGCGAAGGAATCCGGCGCTTCCTTTACTAAACGTACAAAGATGTTGCGATAGTGCAGCTCAGAGTGGCACATCGACATCCTAGCGTGATTCGACTGCACAACCAGAGATATAATTTACGTACACTGTACTTTTTTCTTGCCGCCAATCAGTGTCTCTGATGCCTGTGTAGGTGGGAATGCACAGTGGCACGGTGCGCAAGTTTAAAGGGACAGGGGGAGGGTTGGACGATACACAGCCGAAATATTAGAAGAAGAAAGTGCATTTAGGCGGCTGCCCACACGAAATCTGACGGAGAATTAATGGCTTCTCTGTGCCACGTACACCTGGCGGTACTAATCAACCTTAAAGAAGTACTACCCATAATAGCTATAGGTATTACACTACTAATCATTAAAATTGCTAAACCAAGAAGAAATGCAGATGACAAACGGTTATTCATTGGACAAATATATTATACTAGAACTGACATGTGATTACATTTTCACGCAATTTGGGTGCATATATCCTGAGAAATCAGTGCCCAGAACAACCACCTCTGGCCGTAATAACGGCCTTGATACGCCTGGGCATTGAGTCAAACAGAGTTTGGATGTATCCAAAAAGGCCCGCACAGGACCTGCAACATGCGGTAGTGCATTATCCTGCTGAAATGTAGGGTTCCGCAGGGACAGGGAAAGCCACGGGTTGTAACACATCTTAAATGTAACGTCCACAGTTCAAAGTGCCGTCAATGCGAACAAGAGATGACCGAGATGTGTAACCAATGGCACCGTATACCATTACGCCGGGTGATACGCCAGTATGGCGATGACGAATACACGCTTCCAATGTGCGTTCACCGCGATGTCGCCAAACACGGATGCGACCATCATTATTCTGTAAACAGAACCTGGATTCATCCGAAAAAATGACGTTTTGCCATTCGTGCACCCAGGTTCGTCGTTGAGTCCACCATCGCAGGCGCTCCTGACTGTGTTGCAGCGTCAGGGTAACCGCAGCCGTGGTCTCCGAGCTGACAGTCCATGCTGCTGCAAACGTCGTCGAACTGTTCGTCCAGATGGTAGTTTCTTGCAAACGTCCCCATCTGTTGACTCAGGGATCGAGACGCGGCTGCACGATCCGTTACAGCCATGCGGATGCGTGTCATCTCGACTGCTAGTGATACGAGGCCGTTGGGATCCAGCACGACTTTCCGTATTACCCTCCTGAACCCACCGATTCCATATTCTGCTAACTGTCATTGGATCTCGACCAACGCGAGCACCAATGTCGCGATACGATAAACCGCAATCGCGATAGGCTACAATCCGGCCTTTATCAAAGTCGGAAACGTGATGGTACGCATTTCTCCTCCTTACACGAGGCATCACAACAACGTTTCACCAGGCAACGCCAGTCAACTGCTGTTTGTGTATGAGAAATCGGTTGGAAACTTTCCTCATGTCAGCACGTTGTAGGTGTCGCCACCGGCGTCAACCTTGTGTGAATGCTCTGACAAGCTAATCATTTGCGTATCACAGTATCTTCTTCCTGTCGGTTAAATTACGCGTCTGTAGCACATCTTCGTGGTGTAGCAATTTTAATGGCCAGTAGTGTATTTCCCAAATTAAGTACATTGTCCTCAGTCACTGGTGGAAAAATGTGCACGTATACCGCTAATTCTCTGTATAATAAATCCATCACAACTTAATTAACTTTAAAAGTCGGTCTATGTATTTGCTCACTACCAACCGTTATATGCAAAGTGGTCTCATGCTTTTATTTAGATAGAGCGAGTCTTATGTTCTACAAACAGTATAGTGAATTTGCACCAGCGTTGCAATAATGGGAGCACAGAGAGAAATTACAAGTGTGTTAATCTTGCAGTGAGCGACATGACCCTTGAGTATAAAGTGTTTCATTTTCACAAGAATTAAAAAATTTGCCCTTCGATTGTACTTACCACAGTATCAAAATAGATTACGCCTTCATGCAGCATTTTCATATACCCTTCACCGACGGAAGAAACTGTAAGCTAGACAGAAAAGACAAATATCATAGTTAAGTAGTTCCAACACAGTGCCGACATTAATGAAATTTGCGAAATAAGGAATAACATTTGAATGTGTCAGCAGCAGATTTCAACCACCTCTTTAATGAAGAATTTTATGAGTTACAGACCCCATAAATATTTTAGCTGTTGTCATCAATATTTTTATAGATCTGAAACACCAATATAAAGTGACAGTACACTGACCTCTTATACGAGGTAAAAGATATGGCCACAGATACAGATTGTAGAAAACCTTTCGCTCCCTGTATTTTACCACTGCCACTTTTAGATTTTGAAAGAGTATTCCAGTCAACATTGTCAGATGATTTCGCTATGTCTACAAATACTATAAACGTAGGTTTCTTTGGGTGAGTATTACTTCGCGTGTTCGTACATTTCTCTGGAATCCAAACTGATCTTCCCCGAGGTCGACTTCTGCCAGTTTTCTATTCTTCTGTAAAGGATTCGTGTAAGTATTCTGGAGCCGTGACCTATTGCACTGATACTTCGGTAAATTTCACACCTGTCAGCACCTGCTTTCTTTGGAAGAGGAATTATTATATTCATCTTGAAGTCTGAGGGTATTTCGCCTGTCTCATACATCTTGCTCACCAGATGGAAGAGTTTTGTCATGGCTGGCTCTCCCAAGGCTATCAATAGCTCTTATGAGATGTGTACTCCCGAGTCCTTTTTTTCAATTAAGTGTATCTGTGCTTTGTCAGATTCTTCACTCAAAATTATATCTCTATTCTCACCTTTATCTACAACCTCCTCCATTTCCGTAATATTGCTCTGAAGTACGTCTCCCTTGTATAGACCCCCTATATACTCCTTCTACCTTTTGGCTTTGAGTAGGACTGGTTTGCCATCTGAGCTCTTAATATTCATAAAAGTGGTTCTCTTTTCTCTAAAGGCCTCTTTAATTTTCCTGTAGGCATTATCTATCTGACACCTAGTGATATAAGCTTTTACATCCTTACATTTGTCTTCTAGCCATTCGTGCTTAGCTATGTTTCACTTCCTGCCGATCTCATTTTTTAGAAATTTTTTATGCCTTCCCTTTGGTTCATTTACTGCATTTTTATATTTTCAACCTTTCATAAATTATATTCGATATCTGTTGTGTTAACCAAGGATTTCTATTAGCCCTCGTCTTTTTACCTACTTGATCCTCTGCTGCCTTTACTATTTCATCTCTCAAAGCTACCAATTCTTCTTTACTCTATTCCTTTCCCCTGTTCTTGTCAATCGTTCCCTAATGCTCCCTCTGAAACTCTCTACAACCTCTGATTGCATTAGTTTATCCAGGTCCCATTTCCTTAAAATTTATCCTTTTTGAAGTTTCTTCAGTTTTCATCTGCAGTTCGTGACCAATTAATTGTGGTCAGTGTCCACATTTGCTCCTGGAAATGTCTTACAGTTAAAAACCTGGTCCCGAAATCTCTTTCTTACCATTATATAATCAATCTGAAACCTTCTAGTATCTCCAGGCTTCTTCCATGTATACAACCTTCTCTCATGATTCTTAAACCAGGTGCCAGTTGTTAGCTATGATTAAGTTATGCTCTGTGCAAAATTCTACCAGACGGCTTCCTCTTTCGTTCCTTTCCCCCAGTCCCTATACACCTACTACTTTTCCTTCTCTATCTTTCCCTACTATCGAATTCCAGTCCCTCATGACTATCAAATTTTCGTCTCCCTTAATTATCTGAATAATTTCTTTTTCTCATCTTCCTTTTTATCAATCTCCTCCTCATCTGCGGAGCTAGTTGGCGTATAAACTTCTTTTACTGCAGCGGGTCTGGGCGTCAAAAATGCTACAATAATGCTTTCACTATGCTGTTCATAGAAGCTTATGTGCGTTCCTATTTTTTATTCATTAGTAAACCTACTCCTGCATTACCCCTATTTGTTTTGTATTTGTAAACATTTATTCATCTTGCCAGAAGTCTTATTCCCCCTGCCACAGAACTTCACTAATTCTCGTTATATCTAACTATAATCTATCCATTTCCCTTTTTCTAGGGATCTGACATTTCACAGTCCGATTCGTAGAACGCCAGTTTTGTTTCTACTGATGACGACATCCTCCCGAGTAGTCCCGAACCGAAGGTCCAAATGGGGGACTATTTTACCTCTGGAATATTTTACCCAAGAGGACGCCATCATTATTTAACCATACAGAAGAGCTGCACGCCCTCGGGAAAAATTATGGCTGTAGTTTTCCCTTGCTTTCAGCCATTCATAGTACCAGCACAGGAAGGCTGTTTTGGTTAATGTTACAAGGCCAGATCAGTCAATCATCCAGACTGTTGCCGCTGCAACTACTGAAAGGGCTGCTGCCCCTCTTCAGGAACCACACATTTGTCTGGCCTCTCAACAAATACCCTTCTGTTGTGGTTGCACCTACGGTACAGCTATCTGTATCGCCAAGGCCACGTCCATGGTCCATGCGGGTGTCAGGGGGACTCACCTCCTATAGCCAAAAAAATCGGCTGTGGCAGAACGCTGTGTTGATAGTGGTCACTTTGTACGAAAAAGTCGAAATTTTACTGGTTACAGTATATTTCAGGGACTTGGTAGTGGCTTAGTTGAAATTAGCTAGGCGACGAAGTTAACTAATAACAGTAGATGCTACAGCTTGGATTAGTCACGAAATCCGGTGCTTCCTGTAATAAACTTACAAAGATGTGGCAACAGTGTAGCTCAGAGTGATACATCGACATCCTAGCGCGGATCGACTGCACAACCAGAGATATAATTCATGCACATTGTACTTCTTCGCCACCGATCAACGTCTCTAATGACTGTGTATCTGCGGGCGCATGCGCAGTGGCATGGTCAGCAAGTTTAAAAGGTCTGGGGGAGGACTGGATTGTTAGTCTTTCGGCTCACTCTGAAGATAGCTGAACGATACACAGCCAAAATATTAGAAGAAGAAACTGAATTTAGATAGCTGCACACACGAAATTTGATGGAGCATTAATGGCTTCCCCTCTGGGGGTTCGGGGGTAAGAATAGGCTTGCAGAATTATGGCCTGTCGCAAGAGGCGACTAAAAGGAGTCTCACACGTTTCAGCGCGTACTGGAGTTTTTTCAAAATTTTCTGACACTTCGTTCCTTTCATGTGCAAGTTGGTCCCTCCAATAGTTCCTCCCGAGTCCATTAGAATGGGGTTCCGCTGGGCTCTCTCTTGAGTGTCAGCTTCTTTTGCCGGCCGGTGAGGCCGTGCGGTTCTAGGCGCTACAGTTTGGAACTGTGTGACCGCTACAGTCGCAGGTTCGAATCCTCCATCGGGCATGGATGTGTGTGATGTCCTTAGGTTAGTTAGGTTTAAGTAGTTCTAAGTCCTAGGGGTCTGATGACCACCAATGTTAAGTCCCATAGTGCTCAGAGCATTTGAACCATTTTTGTCAGCCTCTTTTTAGTTGCTATCAATTCGCTGGCTGCAGCTGTTGGAACGTCCATATCAGCATCTTTGTATGCTGATGACTTTCGCCTGTACTATAGCCCCACTGGCATTGTGGTTGCTGAACAGCAGCTACAGGGTGCTATCCACAGGGTGCAGTCTTGGGCTGTCATGCACGGCTTCCAGTTCTCAGCAGTCAAGGCCTGCATCATGCACTTCTGCCGGCGTCACACTGTTCACCCTGAGCCATGGCTTTATCTTGACGGCGAACCTCTTGCTGTGGTGGAGAAGCATCAATTTTTGGGCTTGCTCTTTGATGCCCAGTTGACTTGGCTCTCTCATATTCGGCAGCTTAAACAAACATGCTGGCGCCATCTTAACGCTCTTCTTTGCTTGAGTCACACCAGCTGGGGTGCCAATCGGTCTACCCTTTTATGACTCTGTCAGTCCCATCTCGATTATGGGAGCCTGGCTTATGGTTCAACATTACCTTCCACGTTTCATTTACTTAACCCCATACTTCACTGCTGGATCAGTCTCACAACTGGAGCTTTTCGCACAAGCCCTGTAAACAGCATACTTGTGGAGGCTGGTGTGTCGCTCCATTGCGTATCCTGCGCCAACGACTGCCGGCCGCTTATGCTGCACATGTTTGTAACTTGGCCAGGCAGCCAAATTACAGTCTCCTGTTCCCGAACTCAATTGTCCATTTTCTAGAAAGTCAGCACCAGTCAGGATGTACAATCGCGGTTCACATCTGTCCTCTTCTCTCTGGACCCATATGTGCATCTGGTGGTGTCTGTGTCTATGTCCTTAACTCTATTTACAGCGAGCGTGTCCCCATGATGTGTGCCCCGCCCATGCCTTCAGCTGGATTTGGCACAAGGCCCAAAAGACTCAGTCCCTCCTGAGGCCCTCCTCCAACGTTTTCTTTCCATCCTTGCTGCGTTTCCCGGCTCTGCCGTAGTCTGAAGCAACGGGTCGGTGGTTGCTGGTCGAGTTGGGTATGCTTTTCGTCTTGTGGAAAAATCTGAACAGCGCTCATTGCTGGATGGCTGCACTGTTTTCACTGCAGACCTTGTTGCAATCTCTTGCGCCCTAGAGTATATCTGCTCCTGCTCAGGTGAGTCCTTTGTTACATGTAGTGACTCCCTGGTCGGTTTACGAGCTATCGACCAGTGTTTCCCTCGCTCTCGTCTGGTGATGGGTATCCAGGGTCCCTCCATACTTTTTCCCATTCCGACCACTCCATAGTCTTTGTGTGGACCCCGGGTCATGTTGGCATCCCGAGTAATGAACGGTTTGACAGGCTGGTCAAACAGGCTATCGATGCTCTGGCTCTGTAGTGTGATCTCCAGTCAGTTTTGTGGCAGAACGTCCTTGGTATCTTGAGTGATGAATGGCGCTCCCTGCCTTCACGCGCCGGCCGGAGTGGCCGAGTGGTTCTAAGCGCTACATTCTGGAGCCGCGCGACCGCTACGGTCGCAGGTTCGAATCCTGCCTCAGGCATGGATGTGTGTAATGTCCTTAGGATAGTTCGGTTTCAGTAGTTCTAAGTTCTATGGGACTGATGAACTCAGAAGTTAGGTCCCATAGTGCTCAAAGCCATTTGAACCATTTTTTTTGCCTTCACCCAACAAACTTCAGGTCATCATGGAGGCTACCGGTGTGTGTCGCTCCTCCTTGTGAGCCTCTCGCAAGCACTCAGTTGTTGTCTGCCAGCTACACGTTGGCCACACCTGGCTGACGCACGGTTATTTATTGGGCCGTGAAGACCCACCTCTCTGTCGCTGTGTTTCAGTGTTAATAGTGGCCCCCAAGTTGTTGGACTGTCCGCTTTTAACCGCACTCAGGCAGAAGTTTGTGCTGCCTGATACATTCCCTGCACTTTTAACAGATGACGCTGCAATGGTAGGCTTCGTTTTCAGTTTTATTCGAACAGGGGGCTTTCATCGCTCAATCTGAGGGTTTTCTCTTTTGTGTGTTGCGTCTGGCCTTTAGCCTACTGTTTTAGATTGGGATTTTTAGTGTGTCTCTTGTTGTTTGGCTTTTCCTTTTTTTTTGTTGCCATGGTCGGCCAACCACTTTAACACTCTGTGTGCTTTTAATAACTGTTGTCTGGTCTTCGTGCTTGTCTTTGTTGTTCTGTATCGTCCCTTGTCATCTCTGTTGCTTGTTTTTGCTCTTTGTGGGTGTTTCATGATCGTGGAAAAAGGGACCGATGACCTTTGTAGTCTGGTCCCTTCAACCAACCATTAATGGCTTGTCTGTGCCACGCACATCTGGAGGTACTAATCGACCTAAAAATAGCTGTAGGTAATAGTTTGCAAATTTAGTACGCTGCCCTCAGTCATTAGTAGCAAAATCTGCAGTTACACCACTAACACCCTATATAATAAATCCATCACCACGTACATAACTTTAGAAGTGGGTCTATGTTTTTGGTCACTACCAAGGGTAGGAGCGGACGCCAACAGATATTCGGCATGTAGGCTCAGGCTTATGTTTAGATAGAATGAGTCTTATGTTCTACAGCCATCATAGGGAACTTGCACCAGTGATTCAATAATGGGAGCACAGAGAGATGTTAGAAGTGTGTTAATCTTGCGGTTAGCGACAAGGTCTTTCTACATAAAAGATTTCATTTTCACAGGAATGTAACAATTGCCATTTGACTGCACTTACCGCAGATTTAAATTGGATTTTGCCTTCCGACAGGATTTTATAATACTGGTCTAAAGACATCCCTGCACAGACGACAGACACTCCAGCCTATAGAGAAAACACAAAATTCATCGTTAAGCAGTTCCAACACAGTGCTGAATTCAATGAAATATGTTAAATATGGAATAATAATTGAATGTGCCAGCAGCAGACTTCATTCACATCTTTAATGAAGAATTTTATGAGACGCCAAAAATATTTTACCTTAAGTTATCTATGACCAACCTGTGAAGTGCACGAAATATTTTTATAGATGTGAAACACAAGTACAATAGCTTTGAAAATGATAGGACACTGACCTCTTATCCGAGGTGAAAATATGTCTGCCGATACAAATATATATCTAGATCTACATCTACATCTATATGGCTACTCTGCAAATCATATTTTAGTGCCTGGAAGATGGTTCATCGAACCACCTCCACAATAATTTTCTGTTATTCCACTCTCCATCAGGGTGTAGAAAAAACGAATATCTTTCTTTGTGAACTCTGATTTCCGTTACTTTATTATGATGACCGTCTCTCCCAATGTATGTATGTATTAAACTGGAGACCTAGAAACGATGGACAGACTTCGTTCCGCTGTAGCCCTCAGTGGTTCACAACCCAACAACAGGCCACAGCAGTCCACCCACCCCACCGCCGCCCCACACCGAACCCAGGTCTATTGTGCAGTTCGGTCCCCAGTGGACCCCCCGGGAACGTCTCATACCAGACACGTCTAACCCCAGATGTTTGCATGGTGGAACAACGATGGTGTATGCATACATGGGGACCGTGTTTGCGCAGCAATCACTGACACAGTGCAACTGAGACGGAACAAGGGGAACCAGCCCGCACTTGGCGAGGTAGATGGAAAACCGCTCTAAAAACCATGCAAAGGCTGGCCAGCACACCGGACCTCGACACTAATCCGCTGGGTGGATTCGTGCTTGGGACCGGCAGGCCTTTCTGGTCGGGAAGCAGTGCGTTAGACAGCGCGGCTAGCCGGACGGGTTTCTCCCTATGTAGGTTGGTGTCAACAAAATATTTTCGCCTTCGGAGGACAAAGTTGGTGATTGTAATTTCGTAAGACGACCCCACTGCAACGAGAAACGTTCTTGTTTTAATGATGACCCCAATTCCTGAATCATGCCAGTAACACACTCTTTTCTATTTCTTGATAATACAAAATGTGCTGCTAATCTTTGAACTTTCTCGCTGTATTCTGTTAATCCTGTTAATCCACCACGCAGCAGTATTCCAAAAGAGGATGGACAAACGTAGAGTAGGCAGTCTCTTTAGTAGATCTGTTGCCTCTTCTAAGTGTTCTGCATATAATTTGCAGTCATTGGTTCACCTTGTCTACAACATTTTCTGTATTCTTTCCAATTTGAGATGTTAATATAGTAATTCCTAGGTATTTAGTTGTAATTACGGCCTTCAGTTTTAATTGAATTATCGTGTAACCAAAGTATAACGGATATCCTTTAGCACTCATGTACATGACCTCACACTTCTTATTATTTAGACTCAGCTACCAAATTTCGCATCACACAGATATATTATCTTTATTGCTTTGCAGTTGGCTTTGATATTCTGATAGCTTTACTACACAGTAAACGAAAGCATAAAATGCAAACAGCCTAAGATGTCTGCTCAGATTATCTCCTAAATCGTTTATATTGATAGGAAACAGAAGAGCGCCTATAATGATGCTCTGTGGAACGCCAAAAAGAACTTCTGTTTTACTCAAGACTTTATCTCAATTACTACGAACTGTGTCCTTTCTGACAGGAGATCGCATAACTGAGAAGATATTCCATAGGCATCCAATTTGATTACAAGCCGATTGTCAGGCACAGAATCAGAACCGGTCTGTAATTCTAGAAATGGGCAATACATTTTAAACCCCTTATTGTGAGTGTAAAGATCTATTCGTGTTTGACAAGAGTGATGTTTTCTGAATCCACGTGACTGCGTGTCAATAGACGGTTCTCTCTGATATAAATCATGATTTTTGAACACAATGTATGTTCCAAAAATCTGCTAGATACCCATGTTAATGATGTGGGCCTGTAACTTAGTAACTTACCCTTATTGCTTTTCTTGAATATTGGTGTGACCTCTAAAATTTTCCAGTCTTTTGGTATGGATCTGAGTGAGCGCTTGTATATGATTGTTGAGTATGGAATACAGTGATAAACCCTTTAAAACATATTTGTGTGGAATTGTTTTCTGCGTCGAAGTTCATAATTCTTTTTAAGCATGCTGCACACACTCCATCATGCATGGACGTCTTCTGACAATCTCACAGGCGTGACACACTCTGAAACACGAACACTAAAAGGAAAATGGTTCACTTCTTTGCCTCACTTATTGAGCTGCGTTCCTGCAAGCAACGAAAACTAGCACATGATTCCTCCCACAATTTCCTTCTGTGTTCTGCAAATGTTGCCAATGACGCGATCGGATTTTCTAGTGTCACTATTTCAAGATGGTGTGAATTGAAATAAATCGCGCAAGTGAAGTTATAATTGTGAAGATTTTTAGCTCAAGATCTAATAACAATGCTAATGAAAAGTGGTCCCTCAAATAGTGGGTTCCAACGACGATAACAAAAGCCTTGTTTAAGTAGGACGAAGCGCCGTTTACAGCCTTAATCAATGAGTGAAAGTAGTTCGGAATTAATTTTGAACCGTATTCCTCGTTCTGCATAGAAGCTTGATACACATATGCAAGATGACGTGGCAACTTGTGTTAAGTTTGCTGGTTGGTTAGTTTAGTGGAGGGGACCAAACAGCATGGGGTTATCGATGCCAGAGGATTAGGGAAGGACTGGGAAGGAAATCGGGTGTGCTCTATCAAAGGAACTATCCCGGCGTTTGCCTGAGCTGTGTAGGGAAATCAGGGAAAACCTAAATCAGGTTGGCCGGATAAGGCCTTGAACCATCATCCTTCAGAATGCATGCCCAGTGTGCTAACCACTGCGCCACATCGCTTGGTAAGTTACAATTGCCACTGAGATATGTGACAAGTGGAGACCTGTTTACTATCACTGTGATATGCTCACTGTGTTACTACAGTCATTGTTTCTAAGATCTTTTTTGTTAAAATTCTGGTTCCTATTTAGAATTTCCTTGTGCCGTGAGTTTGTGGCAGAGCTAGATCCTGTCCCAATCGGTAGATGTCGACGAGGCTGGAGGGATCTGTTCGCTGCTGCAGGTGCCGTTCTTAGCAGCATAGCAGCCGTGTGCGGTCCCACTGGTATCGCCGAGAGGCTATGGCGACAGCGATGAGGAAATTTTGTACCAGGCAGCGGACTGGTTGCCTGGTTGCCTAGGACAACGAGTGGCTGTGTCGAATGAACACAGGTTGTGCTGGCTGGTGTACCAATTCCCTGGTGATCCGTTCCTTAAGGCTTGCTGCGACCGTTGGAGCATCCAGAGCCGGGAAGCATGGCAGTAGGCATTTGCCGTGTAGTGTCGCGGAATAGTAAAGAGTTGGAAACGTGGAATATTGTCAAAATTTCGTTGCGTATGCCGAGAACCAGAGGATGCAGGTTAGACAACAGCTAATAACATTTCACATATATCGGAATGTGTCGTCTCGCAGGAGCAATGGCCTGGTTACACACAACAGGCGAGAGAGAATTGCTTAGCACGGGGGTTTGTGTTAGACGGAGACTTTCGTAGAGTGCAAGACAGAGGTATAGCGTCAGCTGTATTGCATTTCACAACTTCGCGTAAGTCTGTCGCAAGAACACCTAAGGGGCGAGTACGACAGATGAATCAGCAGTATAAGTGGAACGAATGCGGTCATTACAAACGAGCGTGACGTCAGGACGTCGCTCGTGCTTCCTTTAAATACGCCAGCTTTGATAGCAACAAGGCACTCGCAGTTAGACTTGCAGTTAAATGTGTACTGGGTCGCTGCGCAGCGCTCGGCTCGGTGACCGACATGTTAAACTTCATTAAGGAGATGTTGCAGTAAGGGCGGCCCATCCAGCACCAGACGTGAGGGGACAGTACCAGCTCTGGTCCTCTCTGCTGCCGCTGTCAATCATCAACCCTGGATTAGCAGACATCGCGGCAGACTTGCTCGCCGCCAACGCTGACCACATCAGTGAGCCGTCGTCGAGATCGTGCGGGGCCTAGGCCCTGTGCATCCGCCGTCACAACCGGGTGAGCCGACGACGCTGGAGGACAGCAGCCAGTTGCACCCGTCCATCGCGGACGAGCCACCAGGAGGAGCAGGGAAGAAGACGGGGTGGGATAGAGTACACTCCGCCCTACGAGAACGCCTCTCGTTCCGACAGCGTCGGGACTCCAACCCGAAGCCACTTGCTGTCCGCAGCAAAGCCGGCCGCTCAGCCGGGCGCCGCCAGCCACGCGCGGCAGAAGTAAGGACATTCCTCCGCTACGTCACAGCACCTGGCGCTGCGCTAGCAAGACTGCCGGCCCGGATCTGGTGTCATCGCTACGAGTCAGTGAGGACTCGGGGAAGGTCGTTGATATCACCAAGCCACATTGTACTCGGCAGGAAAAAGTTGTTATTAATTAGTAATGTTTCTTTGGCATCTCTGACGCTTCTACAGCCATTTCCTAACATCCTGACAACTGGAGAGGTCACCTCTCGGCCATCCAGTCCACCGTAGGCGACCGGGACCACTGGGGCGCCTACAGCCGACTGACAGTACATGGATAATGGCACAGAGTGCTTAGAAGTCACACAGGCCAGTGTTAGCCTGGTTCCCCGATAGTATGTAACTGGAAGCTTGCTATGACCAGTGGAAGTGTCGCTGCTGGCTCACAACACATAAATAGGGGCACCAAGTGTAAGGACAATGCACTGTCCAATGTCGCCTTGGATCCCAAATGATGTGCTACTGATAACTTACTGCAACCAGTTGGCAACTGCTGGCTGACAACATATGAACTGTGGCACAAAGTGCATGGTGTATATACCATCGGGTATTGCCTTTTACCCAAGTGGTCTGTTCTTGGTCGCCTGCTGGAACCAGTTGAACAACTAAAGCTTGGACCCTGGACACTGGTAAGCCACTGGAGTACAAAATACAGATGATAGCAATAGTGCACAGTAGAACTCCATCCAGTGCTGCCTAATTTCGCTGGTGGGCTGTTCCAGTGACTAGCGGGAGAGTTAGAGCTTGGAACTGGAACAAGGGGCAGCAGGTGGTGACCAAAATGCTAATAGTGGCACTGGGTGCACGGAGAACACTGTCCATCTTGTGTTGGATCCCTGGTGGTCTGTTCCTGGGCGTTTGCCTAGACCAGTGGCAAAGCTGGAGCCAGGACTATATGTGGTAGGCTGAGAACAATTTAATAGTAGGGATGAGTGCATGGAAGAATCTCTGTCGAGTGTTGTTTTTCGGTTCACAAGTGATTTGTCCATAATGAATTGCTGCGACCAATGGAACAGCCGGAGCTGGGGACCATGGTTGGCTGTAGGCTGACAACATACAGTTATAGTTCAATTCTTTTGTCTTGGCGGTTCGCGCATGCCTGCCCAGACGCGGGAGATTGCTGCGTTGCCAGTTGTACGCGTCAAGAGAAGCAGCGCCATAGTATAGTATAGTTCACAAACTTACGTTTAGGGGGGGGGGGGGGGGGCGCGCAGTTTATGAAGTAAAGCCACCACGGCCGCATTAACCCTTTCGCTGCTACAGAGATGTGCTCCCTGCATTCCGCGCTGTGCGCGATTTTGTCATCATTGCACTGCTCGCCTGTGCAGACACATGGTGTTTCGACTGCTTTGACACACTTTATCACTCGATTTCACAAAAACTATTTGGCGCAAAAATTTGATTTTTACGCATCTTCTTGACTGATACCTTCCCCCCATAAATTACTTAATTTTGTTTCGATGTTCAACGAAGTTATTGTGCAGCATTAGATGTAGTAAACCATTGCACGAAATTTTGAAGAGTTTACAGAGGTAATACCATACTTTCCATATGGTCGATTTTAGTTGCCACTAGAAATTTCAAAAAATTACATTCAAACGAATAAAATTCATAAAGTAGGACACTTCGATATTATTTTTAAATAAAGAAAATATTAAGCACCGATAAAGGGTTGAACTCAGAACCTTTCGCTTAGTAGCCATATACTTTAACCATTACGCTTATTTATTTATTTTTTTAATCTCATCTTGTTCATTTTCGTTCGTTGTATCTGCTCGGCGCGGACGTCGCAAGACATCCGTTTCAGTTCATTGTTGATCCATTAACTCAGTTTTTTTATTTAGGGCAGCTAACCCTCTGACCGAACACGCTGAGTTACCATGCCAGTAACTAACGCAGCTCGTCATTCAATATATGTCCAGGAGGACTTTAAAATATCACGCAAAATACCGATCCACACTGTTGGTATGATTATGAATTATTCACGGTTCGTCGAAGTACAATAGGAAATATATAATTACCGCTGTTCTTTATTGCGAAAAAGCGGTTGGTGAGAATGACACAAACACCTTTCATTGCTATCGCCTGAATTAGGAGGCTTATTGCCTGTTTGGTTTCATTAATTAATAGAATATGAAGCAATTGGTACAAAGAATGCTTTTTCCAAACTTTCTATAAAAGAAAGTCTGCTATCAAGACATTGCTTTTGTTCAATTACTTTATTTATGACTGAACGTTTCTAAAACTGAAGACACTCGTCCGTGCTCTGCACTGCAGTCGAGCTCTGGCAACGTCCTTCTCTGTTCATTGGCTGACTGTGTTTTGTGACGACAGATGCGCAGAACGAACCTAAACTCGGCCGCCGTCATAAATGACGCACACTTTAGTGGCAGTGAATAAGCGGAAGACACTCGGTGTGATTTTGTCTAGATTCTTGGGTGGTCTTTTGCTGTAAATCTGCTGTGGGCAGTGGAGCAGCCAAAGCTGGGAGCCAGGGGAGTGGGCTGCTGCTGACTGATAACTTGTTGACAATGCTGTTGCGTGAGTAGAAAACACTCCATTCAGTTTTGTGTTTGTTTCCAGACGGTCTGTCCCCGGTGGCTTGCTGGAGCCAGAGGAATAGCCAGAGTCTGGAGCTGGGGCAGATGTCAGTTGCTGGCAGTCAATACACAAATTGTGACGCCGTGTCCTCACAGTGTTGTCATGGTTCCCATGTCGTCTGTTCCTGGGGGCTTGTCACAACCAGTGCAACATCCTGATCTTGGAGATGAGGGTGTGAGCAGCTGCTGACTGACTCCGCGTGCGTATTTCAGTGTTTTTCGAAAGTTTTATTCAGAAGTCTCTTGGGGAACAACAGAAATGCCCAAAGTGTAAGCATGCATCCTAAGAGTGATGTGGGAATTGCCAGCTAACTAGTCACGACAGGCCCCAGGTAAGGACGTCGGTGTTTCTAGTGTTGACATGCTGGAATTCTTACCCATGCTGTATGGAGAGAGTATAAAGAGTGAGAGCGGCATGTGCTCTGTGTGGAGTCTAGCGTACACGACTCCCCAAGTACCAAAGGAAGTTTTCTTCTTAAGTTTGCCCGCTATACAAACAAATGTGTGCTAACGGGAAATAGAACAGGCACTAATGCTATGAAGCTTACATGGGCAGTTACTCTGTATCAGTTAACTATGAATCAGTACTGTCATTAACTCCTTGTGTGTTGCTGGTCCCGCCTGGTTCGCCATTTATGGTTGCGGTACTACTGAGCAAAGTTATTATTTAATTCTTTCTTGTTGCGTCTGAGGTGTTTTGAGTACATAGAAGCCTAAGATTTAGTATTATTTATTTCTGCTGCTTTTTGTATCACTAATACTTTCCCATTAAGATCTTGTCTGCACATTGTATATTTCAGTTTCTCTTACGTGAATAATAGGCGTTGACATTGTTACTGATAAACGCTCCCTTGTGAACAAGAAAGGAAACACCCGTTCCCAGCAGAACAAAATCCGCTCTGACCCACTCAATCGTTCAGATACCTTCTCGAAGTCCTTGTTGGTAGCATGATGACGACTCTGGAACAACCTCCCGCATTATATTAGAGAACTAAATAACCTCTCCAGCTTCAGAAGACTGGTAATGACATATCCACTAAAGCAAAAATATGATCACTCCCTTAGTTGAGTGGCCAGTGCTTCGGACTGCATGCAGCGAGCCCTGGGTTCGGTTCTCGGCAAGAGTCGGAGATTTTCTCCGCTCGGGGACTGGGTGTTGTGTTGTTCTCACCATCATTTCATCGTCATGGACACGCAGGTCGACAAATGTGGCGTCAACTGAAAAGACTTGCAACTCGGCGACCGTACTTGCCCAGGTAGCAACTCCCGACCACCAATGAAATACAATCAATTCATTTCATTTCAGGAATAAGATTACCTTTGTCCCTCTATGCACTTGTTACCCTTGTACATGACTCTTTCCAACCTGATTTCCTCATTTCCCACATTGTCTCCTTAAATTTCCTTTTCCCAGAACTCTCCATATCACAATAAATAATTTTCTAGACTTTTCAATTCTTATTTATCTACCAGTATTGTTATTGTTATTAATGTCACAATTATTTTCGATATTATTATTACTATTAGCTGCTTCAGTAACGCAAGTAATGTCAGTATTAACTTTTTTAGTTCAGAGTCAGTATAATTTACTCACACCGACACTGAAGACGCTGCAAACGTTTTAATACTAGCTGCCATATTAAAACTGTTATTCTCTCACGTAACTATGATGTAACATGCACTGTAAGTGTAAACCCTGCTCTGATGTAGGAGATCAGAACAGGTTGAACAAATAAATAAATAAAATAAATAATTAAAACATTTTGCCACTTTACAAAATATTAATTCGTTTTGTTGAAGAGAAAGCCCATTTTTATGCCATGACGTTAGCTGTGCACGTACACAGACAAACGACTGGAAACCCATGCTGTATAATGAACGAAAGTAGAATGAGAGTATATCCAACTTGTGACAGTTGATGAAGCTTCTGGACTGTTGTGGGGAAGGTGCTTGAAGCCAGCAAGTTAAGCAGCTTTCAACTCTTCCTACTGTCATGCCAATAAGGTGTGCCCACAGGGCAGTTGACTGGCTAGAGCCATTGTAGGGGATACACGCACATGGTTTCGTTGCGCCGTTATTCTGTGTCATGTAACACAGTGTGTCCTTCCGCTGCCTGAAATAATCTTGCATCCGGCCAGGATTGGTTATCAATCGATTTTGCATCTTCATTTGGTCTCATTTTGCAAGAAATTTGATTATTTAAAATGAAAAAGAGCTTCAGAAACTGGGAAAGGCAATAAAGCATTGATCAACCACCGTCCCTTACGCTAGGAATTCGTTGATAGAGTTGTTGGATGTCCTTTTGATGGGTATCGTGCCCAATTCTGCCAACTGGCACGTTAGATCGTGTGACGGTACGTCACATAAATGGACATTTGGAGAAAGGGAAAAGAAGTTTTTGTTATGAGACGCGTGAATTATAAATTATTTCAAGACTGTGTAAGTGTGCGCGATGTATAACAAATAGTAAAGAACGTGAGTTATTTTTACCAAAACACAAATATCGATGTAATTAACAAAACACATAGAGTAAATATCTCTGGAGTGAGCATTGCGTTCTGCGCATGTTGTCAACATTAAACCACGATTTTCACGTGTTTTCGGGACGTCGGTGTACGTGTGTGCTTTCTGCAGCGTTTGAAGTTTATAATATCAAGAGTTTTTGTTGTGTTTCACCGTTTGTTGATAGTGTAATAGCGAGGGTGAATTACTGTTGTTGCTACGGATGCAAAGAAAAATATGTGAAAGGAGGGAAAGTAACTTTTCATGGGTACATACCATGTAGCTCTAATTATAGTTATCATATTAGTAAGAGACACTGTGTATGTTTAAAAATATCGAGACGCCATATAATTAATGCTTGATTCTGTAGACCTATTTTTCTACGATTTTATGACTATAAAACAGATATTACGGCTCGTACAAAAGCTTACAAACAATCGCGTCCTCTCGTAAATTTGCTAGTGGAACAGGAAAGGGAAAGATTAGTTGTTTCAGTAAATACTATCTATCCTCCATGCATTTATCAGTGACGTGTCGATTATGTATCTAGATTACTCAGTCTACTGTTCATGTAATAAACTGAGAGCAAGCACTTAAAATGCGTTAAATAAATACCTCAAAGTGCCACCAGTAAGAAAAATTCTGCTTTAGGTCGCAAAAACGAGAAAATAAATACGCAGAAATACAAGAAAAAAGGACGAATTAGCTGGGATATAATCGCTAATGTGTGGCAAATTCGGTGTTTTCCGGACACTTGCAAAAGTACTAGCGTACTGTCAAGTCGTTTTGCAGGCCTATCACAGCAAAAACGTACATCAGGCTCTGTAATACTATAAAGTGCCGTATCATACCGAAAACTGCCAAAAATCGAGTGCACCTGAACTATGACACCTATCGCAAAGAAGCAGAATGTAATATCACTTGCCTTTAAGTTTATTCCCGGTATCAAAACTATAGTTAAAATGTCTGCGCAACATATATAAATAATCCACGACACGTATTAAAAGAATCCGTGTCTGCTAGGGATGTAGTGACATTCTAAATATTCAGGGCGCTATACGGATAAACACACGACGTCACGAGATCACGTGACCAGGCCGGCAATGCATGTTGACAACACAAAATCTGTTCTGCGCATGTGAATGCTCACTCCAGAGATATTTACTCTATGACAAAACACCGTTTTTTTTGTATAATCTCTGTGTAGCATAGGCCATGAAGATCAGAGACAATGCCTTGATTGAACTAGCTCTCCTGTTTTGTTTCGTCTAGCGGTAGGTCGCCATTGTAGTGCTGTCTGAAAATTAACGTAAGTTTTATCTGTATTTTGAAAAGTGTAATAGAAATTGTCATTAGAAAGTGTGTATTATTGAATTAGTTGTCACCTCTCATGATTGCAGCCATTAATTATAATTAACAAAGTTTTACAGAACTTCGCAGTACAGGGAGCTCATCTCCCATAGCAGGATTTAGTCGGCCATTACGCTGATTGTAATATTTAATTAAAATATCATGTCATAATATTAAATGTAAATGCGAGAGACTTCTCAGTTTTGATCTTTCATTAATTTCAAAGTTAAAAAGAGTCAAAATAGATTTCGTTTATTAATATTTAGAATACTGAGTGAGTTCAGTATGTTTCATTTTAGCCGCCTAACAGCAGACGAGATTCTCTCCAATTTTGCCTTGTAAATAACGAAAAAGAAATATTTAAAATCATTACATTACGCAATATCTCAGTTAATCTTTATGTAATAACCAGTAGACCCTGAGACTCATATTAATAATTACAGTTTGCGTAAGAATACGCATATTTTCTTTTCTAAATAGCAGCGCTCACGCAAACTATTTATTAGAAGGCCGTCAGTCGCGCGCTGTGTTTTAAAAATATTATGTCGTACGTACTTCGGGGCAGCCGATGTCCGTACGAGTGTTATCGTGGTATAAGTTAATTAAAAGTCTCATGCTAGCCCACAATATTTAAAGCCACCACAACCAAAATCATAAAATATATAATCATAAAAATAAAAAAATATATATACTTATACCGTGATAATCGTCAAAGATGGTTAGAATGCCCTGCCCATAATGCTCGAAACATTCTCGATTGGGGAGAGATCATTGCTGGCCAAAGTTGGGTTTGGAAGCACAAAGGTAAGCAGTAGAAACTTTGCCGTGTGGTGGAGGGCACTATATTGCTGAAATGTAAGCCAAGGAAGGATGGCCATGAAGGGAAACAAGACGGAGTGTAGAATATCGTTGACGTACGGCTGTGCTGAAAGGCTGCCGCGGATCACAACTAAACAGATCACGCTATGAGAAGAATTGGCACCCAGGACCATGACTCGCTGTTGTCGGGGCGTACAGCGCGTAACATTCAATCTGGTATCCCACTGCTGCCTGGGGCATCTTCAGGCACGTCTTCGCCGATCGTCGGGGATCAGTTGGAAGCGGAACTCATTGCTTCTCTCCAAATTGACGGTCAGACTTCCATAACTTATTAGAACTGTTACTCCTTCACCTTGAAAAAGGAGATAGTGTTATGTGATAATCTCTTCGTAACTTATTAGAACTGTTACTCCTTCACCTTGAAAAAGGAGATAGTGTTATGTGATAATCTCTTCGAGTTTCTCGACGATTCCCTATAACTTTCAGGTACCTGGCAATTGGAGTAGGTTTCGAAGATTTAAAATTTGTAACCTGAATTGCATCTCGTACACTGACATTATTACGGAAACAGGTGAAGCAAAAGATCGAGTATTTAGAGACAATATCATTTTGCTGCGCTCCCATTTGTACGTCGGGAACAGAATGTTGAGCCTCTTCCTTTACGTCTGTCTGCGTCACATTTACATGGGAAAGACGCAACACCTGTGTCATTTTTGTGATGATGTGTGATATGTTGGTTCCTCCATAATATCCTTCGCTCTTAATTTTCACACTCACGATACAGAGAGAAACTGCGATAGAAATTTTTTTTCGCTCAAAATACGCCATAAAACATTAACATTCGTACGGTCCATCATTCTTTTCTGGCAAACATCTGGCGTTTGTTTTGACAAATAAAAGTGTGAATCGCAATTTTTTTTATCAGTTTCACAATCAAAGAAAATTTCTTTCAGTGTTTATCTGCCAAACACGTCAAATAAAGAAGCACACTGCCAAATAGTTTGACGTGCTGAATCTGAAAAGGTTTGTGATCGACTACATGCGTTTTACAGTCCCATCTCACCTCGTGGCTAGCACTGCCAACATTCTTCTGCCAAGCACCTGAGTAACATCGCCGACCCGATCCAGTCTCTAATCGTAATTAACTTCTGAATAAGTGTTCTAGTTTTTCACAATTATGTTGTTGGTTCACTACAAATTTCAGTTGTATGGAATACTCAGTCTCACTCTTACCCTGAGCAATATGTACTGATATGAAACAAAAGGTCGTAAACAACATTATGAACCTCCCCGTCCTAACAGGGCTTGAAACGCCCAACGGTACCGACCGGCCACCGTGTCATCCTCACCTCGCAGGCGGAGGTGGAGGGGCATGTGGTCAGCACACTCTTCTCCCGGCCGCATTTCTGTTCAAGTAGCTCTTCAGTTTGCCTCACAACGGCTGAGTGCACTTCGCTTGCCAACAGCACTCGGCAGACCGGATGGACAACCATCCAAGTGCTAACACAGCCCGACAGCACAACTTCGGTGATCTGAGGGGAACCGGTATTACCACTGCGGCAAGGTGTGTTATGAACCTAATTTGAAATATTTCAAAACTTCGTTGTGGCAGAGTGGAGCAAGACGCTGTACCATCAGCATTAGCCAAGGCGAGTGTTTCATTTTTAAGTAATGCCTGCACCATTCTATGTATCTTCTGCTATTCACCCTGATTTCCAGATGGTTTATGTAAATGTAGGAGTAAATCATGTTTACCTTTAAATGCGAACATTTTTAGGTTAGGCTTTACCGTGACTGTTACTGACATTAAATGAAACAACTAGTTCACTGTTACCAGTCACCGTTACCCCACAACATCGGCACACGAAACCCACTTCATCACACAGGTGTCTACAAAATTGAATGTTTGGACTGTGACTGCTTCTACATAGGCCAGACAGGCAGATCATTTGAGATTAGGTTCAAGGAACACATGGCAGCACTAAAAAACAATAAATACCACACATCAGCAGTAGCTACCCACCTGCATGAAACAAAACACCATGTTAACAACAAAAGTATTAGCATCCTACACATGCAAACAAAAGGCAGAAAACTAGACATCCTTGAAACACTCCAATATACAAACACCAAATGAAACAACCAGAATCCATCTTAGATGACAAAAATGACAAGATTTACAGTAGTATCATCTCTGTATTCAGCAACTGCCTACACTCTTAAAAATGCACACACACACACACACACACAGACACACACACAGACATACATGTGCACACATCCTAATATTTACCATAAATATTGACAGCCGCCAAGAGTACAAGAGATTGACCTCTTACAGAGATAATTCATCACACCAACTGCTTGTACCCCTTGTCAGCTTAAAACTGTGTGTACATCAACTACTGGCACAAATGTGTATCTATCTGCATATTTTATAGCAAACCAATGTATTACCCCAACCTTTAGGCAGATAATATATGCAACATGTAATCTTAAGACTCCTTGCCATGTAAATGTTTGCTCTCATATAATCACTCTTTCCTCTCTCTCTCTCTCTCTCTCTCTCTCTCTCTCCCCTCTCTCTCTCACACACACACAACACTTTCTGTCTCTCTTCCTCTCCTTCTGCCTCCAGCCCCTCACATACGTTTATGAATCCCAATCAAAGAGTGTCATCTATGTATAATTTTACTGCTGCAGCCAATTTGATCATTGTAATTCAAGTCTGTAACATTTCACCTAAGTGTTATTAAGCCATTTTAAAATTTCACCTGATTGTACACTGCTGGCCACCGTAAATGCAACACCAAGAAAGACAAGAGGTAGCACAACAAAATTTATTTTGTAGATAATATGTTGACCAAGTATCAAATGATTACGTTTACAGACGTCTGTGACATGTGGTTCCTGCCAGAATCAGTAGCCAGAGTAGCCGCCATTGTTGGAGATCACCGCTGCCACACGTCTCGGCATTGAGTCAAAGAGACGTTGGATGTGTTCCTGGGGTACAGCAGCCCAAGCAACTTCCACACGTTGCCAAATATCATCTGGTGTGGCAGCTGGGGATGTAATCTGGGTCACTCGTTGAGCAACCATGGACCACATGTTTTCTATCGGCGAAAGATCCGGAGAGCGAGCCGGCCAGGGAAGCAAGTCAATCTGGTTATTGACGAAAAACCTTTGGACAATGCATGCCACGTGTGGTTGCGCATTATCCTGTTGAAATATGGCTGTGGCCGAGCCCTGAAGGTAAGGAAGGACAACTGGCTCCAGCACCTCGGATATGTAGCGCCGGCTATTTAAAGTACCGGCAATGCGTACTAGAGGCGTGCGAGAGTAATATCCAATACCGCCCCATACCATAATACCCGGTGCAAGACCAGTGTGGCGGTGCATAATGCAGCTGTCCAGCATCCTCTCTCCACGGTGTCTCCACACTCGAATCCGACCATCGTGGTGCTGCAGACAGAAGCGTGCCTCGTCAGTAAAGACAACGTCATTCCATTCTGCCGTCCACATCCATCTGTCATCACACCATTGGCGACGGAGACGTCTGTGGTTCTGCGTCAATGGGAGACGAAGCAATGGACGTCTTGCGGGCAGACCACTCTGCTGTAAACGGCGTCGAATGGTACGCACAGACACTGGATGATGCGTTACAGACGCAATGTGCTGTGCTATGGTTCGGGATGTCACTGAGCGATCCGTCACTGCCATGCGCACAATTTGCCTATCAGCACGTGCAGTCGTGCACCGAGGTGAATGCGATCGACCACGTCGGTCCGTCGTACCCTCCTGCATCCAACGGTCACATATCCGCATTACAGTTGTTTGGTTTCGTCCAAAACGACTAGCGATTTCTCTGTATGATAATCCACAATCTCGGTAAGCCACTATCCTTCCTCTGTCGAACTCGGATACTTGATCAAACGATGTTCGCTGTTGTCTACGAGGCATAACTGATCGTCTTGTGAAACAACCACAAGGTAAACACACGTGCCGAACGTACACTCGTCGAAATCGCCAAGCCTTAAATGGCGCTATGAGGTGGCGCCACAGGCGCGCGTGATGTGCGTCTGCGCTGAAATTCTAATCAGTTGCATATCTCATCGCTGCAAACCCATGGTGTAAATTTCACTTGATTCGGATGCTTCCTTCAGGGTGTTGCATTTACGGTGGCCAGCAGTGTATAAACGAGTACGAATGTTTAGCTGTTTCAACTTGTCAAAATTGGATTTATATACCACCTGAAGTACACACACATATATTCGACACCTCAAAACAAACACCTCCAAATGCTTTAAACAATTATTCTGTAATAATGTTGTTACGATGTATATTCTTTGCACTTTGCGATTATGTCTTCTCTTCTGCTATACGAACCTTGCACCCAGCTGATTCCAGACGCGATATTTCTTTACAAATGTGGCAGTATACATGTGATGTGTTACGACAGCAGAAGGAACCTGTGACCACTGGAGGTACCCTAGTTTACTTATTTAATGTTCACCATTAGATAGCAGTTTAATTTTTTGTCAAAAGTAATCCTAAACCATATTCTGAAATAGTGTCTTGTTTCTCCACTAGGCAGTGCCACAAGTTCCTCCAAAAATCGTAACACAACACACACACATATGTAACACTAACTTATGTAAATCTACCCGATGATGGATGTTTAAACCTTCGAAACGCGTCGTGGAAATAAATAAAATGGTGAGTGGTAACAGTGAACTAGATGTTTCATTTAAAATTATGTTTATTTTTAGATGTAAATTGCACTGAAGTATGTTTTTTCCCACTTCCCTGAATCTTCCTTGATTAGCCTGTGGAACTGGCTTCATATTAATATAAAAACGTTGATATGTGTACCTTACCTCTAAATGCTTTTCGACTCGCTTTTTCACCGTCTGCGAACTCCACATCGACTTGTACTTCTTGTCAAGTACGTGACGAAACAGCGCACTGTAGCCGTATCTGTTGAAAATATCCCACAGCTCTTCAGGGTCGTGCTGGTCACGCTGGAAGTCTCCGAGGTGGTGCAGCACGGCACCCATGTCCAGGAGATCAATCACTGCCCACCAGCGCCGGCGCTCCGCAGAGTACCGCAGCGGCGTCCAGTGCATCAGCTCGTCCTCCATGCCCCAAACCGCCTCCACGTACCGCAGCGGATCAACGGTTGCCACCATCTCCTCAGTCGCCGTTGGCCCTGCTGCGCCAGAAGAGGTCTCCACCGAACCCGCCTCACACGACACCTGTCCGCATTCCACCGTCCTCCCTTCCTCGACCGCCCTCACCTCGTCCTCCACCTCGGACACCCCCTCTGCCTCCATTGCCTGCTGCAGCGCTCCTGCTGCCCCTGGTGCTGGTCCCCCCGCCCTCGCCCCCACCACGATTTCTCGCAGGAGCTGCAGTGCTGCAAAGTCACGACTGTACGCTGCCCCCAGGTGAAGCGAGTTGCGTCCCATCACGTCACCCTCTGCAGGGTCCGCGCCCTGTTCCAGCAGGGATTCCACCTCACTCTTGCTGCCGTTCAGCACAGCCGTCAGCAGTGGTCGGCCCCTACTCGCCATTCGGCCGAAAGACTCGACGAAGAACTCCAGGCCGCTGTCAGAAAGAGCTTTACGGTACACATTCGCACGCAGACCGTCTGCTTCGCAAGAAAAGCACCACTTGGCTAAGAAATGTTCGGCAAAGGTCCTGTGTATAAAAACTGGCTTATCGTCAATGAATTGGTAAATGACACCAGCTTTTACGAGATCATCTCTATCTATGGACGACGACTGCTCAGGCCGAGGTACTTCGAATCTAGGGAGAAGGTGTGATACTGCCAAAAACCCTAATTGCTTCTCGTGCTCCCTGCGTTCCCGCTCCACCTTTTTCTTCTTCCCAGCTATGGACAAATTATCACCCCACTTCTCTTCATACAATCTTCTGAATTTCCTTTCAAAAAATATATCGTAGAGGCTCACAATATCGTCTACCACAATTCCACTCTCCAATGATTCTCTATACATTCTTGAAAACAAAGGAATCCTCAGAAGGTCTCTAACCACATAGTTAACACCTGTCTGTGGGTGGGACCACCCGTGGAACTGCTGAACTTCAGCTTCGCTGAACACAGGCAGTAAGTGCGCAAGAACGCCCAGGCCAGCCTCGAGGAGGGTTGTCATGGACGGCCGAGTTGTCACCAGCAGCTTCCCTCGTCGTGGAGCTAATTCCTGCAAAGCCTCTAGGCATATGTCTGCGTAGTCAGGACTGACCTCATCGAAGCCATCAGCCAAGCAAACGATACGGGGATACTCCAGCAAGCAGTGCCAAAGAAGTGAGTGTTCCAGTATGCCCAGGTTTTTCTCGTTGTACACCGCACTAACTAAAATATCCTTACTAGCTTCGACACCGCAGCCACAGTGGTCGAAGACTTCTGAGTATTTCTGCAAATCGATTCTCAGAATCCACCATGAAGGATGCTGGCCTTTCAGCTGCCTCGCCAAATCCACCAACGTAGTAGATTTCCCTACCCCTGGTTTTCCCTCGACAACAGTTCGATTACTCTGACCACCCACAATTTTCAGGAGACTTCTTGATTCCTCTTCGACGTATGGTCGAATTTTCGCACTTCCTCCACGGAGGAACAGAATCTCCCATCCGTTATCTGTATATCCTAGAACGTACACATGAATGTCATCATATTTAATACGTATCATTTCAAATACAGTATGATCAATATTGTTAGCAACCACAAAGAGGGGCCAGGCAGCGTTCGAAGCAGTGAGATAGTTCTCAAGCTCTTCCAACATGATCCTGTTTTTCAGAACAACCTTGTTGGTAACGTGTTTATAAGACACCTCATCCATGATGCACACGTCCTTGTGTCCCAGTGACGAGAAAAATTCTTGTCTGATACGCATCCGATATGTAAGCTCTCTGGGAATGAGGTTCACTGGTGGTGGGTCCAAGTCTAGACCCATCTTCACAGGGCCTGAGAGCTGCGATAGCGCGCCCAGAGCGTCAGGGTTCTCATCTAACATCGCCTTCAGACCTTCCGTGTCACAGAGATCTCCCAGACAACACAAATATTGTTCACTGTTGAGTTTGATAGTGACACCTGCAAACTTCTTCCAGCTGTCCTCATGAATGTCGTCCGATTTGCACGTATCTGGAAATGAGTCATCCCCCTTGTACGAGACAACCACCAGGCGGCGTTTGGGTCCAGCGTGCTGCGCCATGCGAAGTAGAGTTTCGTAGCTACTTTCCGCATCGTCGACAAGAACCTGTAAGGAAGAAAAAAAGTATAACATTTTCTCTGCTCTCGCCGTCAGTTCCGTTTATTGGAGAACTTGATTGGTTGTAATAATACAATATCATCTCTCAACATGTGCCGTTACTTTTGTATTCCTCCTCTTCTTCGAAGTGCAAAACGTCTTTTGTCACTGAGTGTGTGATGGTTGGTTTATCTGCATGGCTACAAAACAAATTAACCGATGTCATAAAACTGACTGAAACAAAATACAAGCTTATCGAGTATGGGCCAGATTTCTGACTTGATTTAATACTTCCTCGCAGATAAACGCTTACAGAACAAAACACGACCTGAAACTTCGTGGGAGATGAAAATTGTGTGGCGAACTGAGACTCGAACTCGGGACCTTTACCTCCGTTGCAGAGTGAAAATCTCATTCTGAAGACACGAGCTTGCTGAGTATCAGATTTATGAACCGATTCAGGACTTCCTTGACGATGGAAATTAGTCCTCGGCCTTAACGGGACAAAATCAACAGGTGTAATGGCGATGATGGAACTGCCCGAATGTTGTTTTAAAGGGCCATTAATATTTACAACATGTAGAAATGAGCCATAGCGAAATGCAGGAAGACATGCGAAGGATTAACGATTGTGTAATGACTGGCTGTAGATCATAAACGTAAGCAAATTTAAACTGTTGTGAAAAGATTCACTACTGTTCGAATACACTATCGACAGTCAGCGATTGGAAAAAGCATCGACTATAAAAATTCATGGAGTACCTATTTTGAGTGTTCTAAAACTCATTGTAGGATGATGTATGCCAAACTGAGAATCATTGAGAGAATTTTAGGGAAATGTAAGCTAGCGTTAAATAAAGTGACATAAAAAACATTTGTTCCACTTTTTTTGCGGTATTGCTCGTCTGCATAGGACCCTTACTACACTGAACTCTTCTACGAGGTAGAGAAGATTTAATGAAGGTGGGCATGTTTTGTCAGGAAATCGTTTAGTTAGCGTAGTTAGTGCAAGAGCGCTATGAAATGCTCAACATACCTCAGATGCATATGTTATGACAAAAACGTTTCACATCAAAATGGGGGGTGTTCCTTTGAGATTTCAAGACCGTACATCCAAAAAAGAAAATTAGACACCGTATTACTTCTTCCTACATACGAATAATGAAATAACCAGAACGAGGAAATGAAAGATATTACACCTCATACAGAGGCTTACTGACAGTAATTCTTCACATGCAACATTGATGTTACATCAGTCATGAAAATGAAATAGACAGCATGGCATTTTACTGGCCATTAAAAGAAACAGCACCAAGATGCCATTCAGCCCTCCAATTCGGATTGACATCATGTGGTCAAGGCCAATGACGCACACATGACATAATGCTGAAGTTGTAGTAAAGGAGAATGTGATGTCTGTAATAGGTACATGACATCTTGAACTGAGTAATTGTTTCGTTTGTTGGAACCAGACTAGACTTATGGAGTCTTCATCAGTCTCAGTTTTCTGACTAATTGTTTTAGCTTGATGGAGTGAGTTGTAGCTTGTCATATCATGTCTCAACTAGTTTAGTGATATATAGGGGAATATGTTAAAATTTTGTATACTAATACTGATGTATTGGTCAATTTTGATTTAACATAGCGATGTCTGGAGGCAATATGTTACAATTTGTGATATATCCGTGACGGTGTATTACAGTTTCGTATAAGAATGGGCATGTATGGAGCAATTTGCTACAAATTTGACGAGATAACTCCATGTGCGATGTAGTTCAGCATCATTGACCCAATCGTATATGGGTGTAACGATAATCAGCCTCCAAACTGCCCATCATTGCTTTACCCAGTGATATATGGGACAATGTTAGTCATCTGGTAAGTTGACCATCATTTCCACCACTCTGTGAATTACCCATCATTTCCCCCAGGAGCAATGGGAGGCACACTGAAAATTGTCCATGTTATGGCACTCTCCCTGCATACTGACCATCATTGCTGCATCAAGAGCACTGACAATCATTGCCCCCAGAGGGTAATAGCTCTCACCCTGTAGATTATCCACCATTGCCCCAAATTGCCCCCATACATCAAAACGTCATCGTTCTTCAGTCCAGAGACTGGTTTGATACAGCTTTCCATGCTACTCTACCCTGTGCAAGCTTCTTCATCTCCCAGTACCTACTGCAACCTACATCCTTCTGAATCTGTTTATGTATTCCTCTCGTGGTCTCCCTCTTCGAGTTTTACCCTCCACACGTCCTCCAATACTGAATTAGTGATCCCTTGATGCCTCAGAACATGTCCTACCAACCGATCCCTTCTTCTAGTCAAGTAGTGCCGCAATTTTCTCTTCTCCCAATTCTATTAAATACCTCTTCATTAGTTAAGTGATCTGCCTTTCTAATCTTCAGCATTCGTCTGTAGCACCACATTCTCTTGTTGTCTAAACTGTTTATCGTCCACGTTTCACTTCCATACATGACTACACTCCACACAAATACTTTCAGAAACGACTTCCTGACACTTAAATCTATACTCGATGTTAACAAATGTCTCTTCTTCAAAAACACTTTCATTGCCAGCCTACATTTTATATCCTCTCTACTTCGACCATCATCACTTATTTTGCTCCCCAAATAGCAAATGTCATTTACTACTTTAAGCGTCTCATTCCCTAATCTAATTCCCTCAGCATCACCCGATTCAATTCGACTACATTCCATTATTCTCGTTTTGCTTTTGTTGACGTTCATCTTATATCCTCCTTTCGAGACACTGGCCATTCCGTTCAGCTGCTCTTCCAGGTCCTTTGCTGTCTCTGACAGAATTACAGTATCATCGGCGAACCTCAAAGTTTTTGTTTCTTCTCCATGAAGTTTAATTCCTACGCCGAATTTTTCTTTTATTTCCTTTACTGATTGTTCAATATACAGATTGAATAACATCAGACATAGGCTACAACCTTACCTCACTCCCTTCCCAACCACTGCTTCCCTTTCATGCCCATCTACTCTTATAACTGCCATCTGGCTTCTGTACAAATTGTAAATAGCCTTTCGCTCCCTTTATTTTACCCCTGCCACCTTCAGAATTTGAAAGAGAGTATTCCAGTCGACATTGTCAAAAGCTTTCTCTATGTCTACAAATGGTAGTAACGTAGGTTTTCCTTTCCTTAATCTATTTTGTAAGGTAAGTCATAGGGTCAGTATTGCCTCACGTGTTCAAACATTGCTACGGAATCCAAACTGATCTTACTCGAGGTCGGATTCTACCAGTTTTTCCATTCCTCTGTAAAGAATTCGTGTTGGTAGTTTGCAGCAATGACTTTATTGAACTGATAGTTCGGTAATTTTCACATCTGTCAACACCTGCTTTCTTTGGGATTGGAATTATTGAAGTGTGAGTGTATTTCGCCTGTCTCTTGCATCTTGCTCACCAGATGGTAGAGTTTTGTGAGGGCTGGCTCTCCCAAGGCTGTCAGTAGTTCTAATGGAATGTTGACTACTCCCGGGGCTTTGTTTCGACTTGAGTCTCTCAGCGCTCTGTCAAACTCTTCATGCAGTATCATACCTCCCATTTCGTCTTTATCTACATCCTCTTCCATTTCCATAATATTGACCTCAAGAACATCGCCCTTGTATACACCCTCTATGTACTCCTTCCACCTTTCTGCTTTCCCTTCTTTGCTTAGAACTGGTTTACATCTGAAATCTTGATATTCATGCAAGTGGTTCTCTTTTCTCCAGAGGTTCTTTAATTTTCCTGTAGGCAGTATCTATCTTACCCCTAGTGATATATACGCCTCTACATCCTTACATTTTTCCTCTAGCCATCCATGCTTGGCCATTTTGCACTTCCTGTCGATCTCATTTTTGAGACGTTTGTATTCCTTTTTGCCTGATTCATTTACTGCATTTTTGTATTTTCTCCTTTCATCAATTAAATTCAATATCTCTTCTGTTACCCAAGGATTTCTATTTGCCTCGTCTTTTTACCTACTTGATCCTCTGCTGCCTTCACTATTTCATCTCTCAAAGCTACTCATTCTTCATCTTCTGTATTTCTTTCCCCCATTTTTGTCAATCGTTACTTGATGCTCTCCCTCAAACACTCTACAACCTCTGGTTCTGTCAATTTATCCAGGTCCCATCTCCTTAAATTCCCACCTTTTTGCAATTTCTTCAGTTTTAATCTACAGTTCATAACCAGTAGATTGTGGTCAGAGTTCACATCTGCCCCAGAAAGTGTCTTACAATTTAAAACCTGATTCATTAATCTCTGCCTTACCATTATATCATCTATCTGAAACCTTCTAGTATCTCCAGGCCTCTTCCATGTATACAACCTTCTTTCATGATTCTTGAACCAAGTGTTAGCTATGATTAAATTATGCTCTGTGCAAAATTCTACCAGGCGGCTTCCTCTTTTATTCCTTACCCCCATTCTATATTCACCTACTACATTTCCTTCTCTATTTTTCCCTACTATCGAATTCCAGTCAGTATTAAATTTTCGTCTCCCCTCACTATCTGAATAATTTGTTTTATCTCATAATACATTTCATCAGTCTCTTCGTCATCTGCGGAGCTAGTTGGCATATAAACTTGTACTACTCTGGTAGGCGTGGACTTTGTATCTATCTTGGCCACAATAATGCGTTCACTATGCTTTTGTAGTAGCTTACCCGAATTCCTATTTTTTATTCATTATTAAACCTACTCCTGCATTACCCCTATCTGATTTTGCATTTATAACCCTGTATTCACCTGACCAGAACTCTTGTTCCTCCTGCCACCGAATTTCACTAATTCCCACTATACAGGGTGTTACAAAATGGTACGGCCAAACTTTCAGGAAATATTCCTCACACACAAATAAAGAAAAGATGTTATGTGGACATGTGTCCGGAAACGCTTAATTTCCATGCTAGAGCTTATTTTTGTTTCATCAGTATGTTGTATCACGTTGGAATGAAGCCTCATCCGTAAAGAGAACATTTGCAGTGAAATGAGGATTGACAGATTGTTGGATGAATCATTCACAGAAGTGTACCCATGGAGGCCAATCAGCTGCTGACAGTGCCTGCACACGCTGTACATGGCACGGAAACAACTTGTTCTCCCGTAGCACTCTCCATACAGTGACGTGGTCAACGTTATCTTGTACAGCAGCAACTTCTCTGATGCTGACATTAGGGTTATCGTCAACTGCACAAAGAATTGCCATGTCCATTGCAGGTGTCCTCGTCATTCTAGGTCTTTTCCAGTCGCGAGTCATAGGCTGGAATGTTCTGTGCTCCCTAAGACGCCGATCAATTGCTTCGAACGTCTTCCTGTCGGGACACCTTCGCCACGGCTATTGCCCCGTGCTAATCCATACATCAAATGGGCATCTACCAACTCCGCATTTGTAAACATTCCACTGACTACAAAACCACGTTCGTGATGAACACTAACCTGTTGATGCTACGTACTGATGTGCTTCATGCTAGTACTGTGGAGCAATGAATCACATGTCAACACAAGCACCGAAGTCAACATTACCTTGCTTCAATTGGGCCAACTGTCGGTGAATCGGGGAAGTACAGTACATACTGACGAAACTAAAATGAGCTCTAACATGGAAATTAATTTCCGGACACATGGCCACATAACATCTTTTCTTTATTTGTGTGTGAGGAATCTTTCCTGAAAGTTTGGCCGTACCTTTTTGTAACAGCCTGTATGTAACTTAAAACTAGCTATTTCCCTTTTTAAATTTTCTAACCTACCTTCCCGATTAAGGGATCTGATATTCCAAGCTCCGATCCGTAGAAGGCCAGTTTTCTTTCTCCTAATAACAACGTTCTCCTGAGTAGTCCCCGCCCGGAGATCCGAATGGGGGACTATTTTACCTCTGGAATATTTTACCCAAGTGGACGCCATCATCATTTAACCATACAGTAAAGCTGAATGCTCTCGGGAAAAAATACAGCTGTAGTTTCCCCTCGCTTTCAGCTGCTCGCAGTACCAGCACAGCAAAGCCGTTTTGTTAGTGTTACAGGGCCAGATTAGTCAATCATCCAGACTGTTGCCGCTGCAACTACTGAAAAGGCTGCTGCTCCTCTTCAGGAACCACACGTTTGTCTGGCCTTTCAACAGATACCCCTCCATTGTGGTTGCACCTACAGTGCGGCTATCTGTATCGCTGAGGCACGCAAGCCTCCCCACCAACGGCAAGGTCCATGGTTCATGGGGGGTACACATCATCATCACCCAAAACTGCATTTTGCTTATGGTAGTCCCCCGGTAAAGGGCCCCAATTGCATTTGGTGTTGACAGTCGCACTATGAATTGACCTTTATTGCCCCCAATTGCCTTCAGTCTAGTGGTGATTACAGTATGTTGACTACTCATTATTGCTTCCAGCTGTGTTCAGAGTAATGGTAGTCAACATTTTTTCAGTGGCCATCGCTGTCCCTCCGACTTCCCCCTCCCCCCCCCCCCCCCCCCCCGCAATTCCACTCAGAATAATGGTAGTCACCCTGTAAACTGACTATCATTGCCCTATTATGTAAACTGTCTATTGTTGTCCTAACAGTATTCACATTTCTTGTGCCGCTCTGATGTATGGGGCTTTGTTGCATTTTCGCTCTTACGAAGGCAATTTGTTATACACTGAAGAGCCAAATAAACTTGTACATCTGCAAATATTGTGTATGACCGCTGAGAGCACACAGAAGTGCCGCCACACTATGTGGCATTGACTCGGCTAATGTCTGCAATACTGCTGGAGGGAATTTATACCATGAATCCCGCAAGGCTGTCCAGAAGAGTGCGAGGAGGTGGAGATGTCTTCTGAGCAGCACAAGACGTCCCAGATATGCATAATAATGCTCATGTCTGAGGAGTTTGCTGGTCAGCGGAAGTGTTCAAACTCTGAAGAGTGTTCCTGGAGCCATTCTACAGCAATTTTGGACATTTGGGATGTCGCATTGTCGTGCTGGAATTGCCCAAGTCCGTCGGAATGCACAATGGACATGAATGGATGTAGGTGATCAGATAGCATCCTTACGTATGTGTCACCTGTCAAGAGTCGTATCTAGACGTATCAAGGGACCCATATCACTCCAACTGCAAACGCCCCACGCCATTACAGAGCCTCCACAATCTTGAACAGTCCCCTGCTGACATGCAGGGACCATGGATTCATGAGGTTGTCTCCATACCCGTACACGTCCATCCGCTTCATACAATTTGAAACGAGACTCGTCCGACTGGGCAATATGTTTCCAGTAATCAACTGTCCCTGGCAAGACTTAAAGCTTTGTGTCCTGAAGTCATCAAGTGAGCCTTCAGCTCCGAAAGTCCCTATCGTTAAGGTTTTTTTGAATGGTTCGCACGCTGACACTTGTTGATGGCCCAGCACTGAAATGTGTAGCAGTTTGCGGAAGGGTTGCACTTCCACCACGTTGAACGATTCTCTTCGGCCGTCGTTGGTACCGTTCTTGCAGGATCTTTTTTCGGCCACAGCGATGTCGTAGATCTGATGTTTTACCGGATTCCTGATATTCACGGCACACTCGTGAAATGGTCGTACGGGATAGTCCCCTCTTCGTCGCTACCTTAGAGATGCTGTGTCCTATCGATCGTACGCCGACTATAACACCACGTTCAAATACACTTAAATCGTGATACTCTGCCATTGTAGCAGCAGTAACCGACCTAACAACTGCGCCAGACACTTGTTGTCTTATATAGGCGTTGCCGACCGCGGCGCCGTATTCTGCCCGTTTACATATCTCTTTATTTGAATACACGTGCCTATAACGGTTTCTTTGGCGTTTCAGTATATATTTGCTGTTGCTTGGGGTAGTATGTTACAATTTTGTTGCAGCATGGAGCATAGCGTTAAACTTTTTCTGTACATATCTGTACATTTGTTTCAATTATGTTTTGACATGGGGAAATTTGATACAGTTTTGCTGTAAAATGGCAGTGTACACAGAAAATTGACTTGTACTCCCCACTGTGTGATAGAAGAAGATAAACTTTCGTACTGCAAGATACCCTGACGTTGGGTGCCCTGTAATTATGACTTTGGTATCAGAAGTCGAAGTAAGAGAAGTTTTTATCAGTAGAAATACTGCTTTATGGAGCTATAGCACAGTTTTATAAAAGAGCACTTGCACTGCTACCTATGGATGCTGTAAGTAAACTTGAAGTCTTACTTTGAGAAATGCAGTGGTTATATAAAAAACGATGAATGTACTCCAATGGCCTAGTTGCCAGTTGAACTGAGACTTTGTAAGACGATGATGCAAGGAGAGGTTTTTATTGTTTTCGGTGATTCACCAGCTACCAGCTGTTTGAGATATCAAAGGAGAGCATTTGCTGCTGATCATACTGCTGTGCTAAACGCATTACAAGCATGGAAAAATATCGAGCTGAATTCTGAACTAGGCTTTTTTTTTTTTGTGAGCATGGGGTGATGTCATGGGAATGACATGGGTTACTTTGGTAATCCTCGCCGACACGTGAACTTCTGGCTGTAAGTCAGATAGGCAGTCGTACCCACGTGTATTTTGTAACGTATGTATTTTGCTTTCTTTAATGGATGACACAAAGACTGAATTAAGCCCGCTGACTAGCATGTAAGATATGTTAGTGGTACTAATAAACCGATCAAGTGTATTTTGAAAAATAATGCAAACAGTGTGTATGTGCTGTATATAATATAAGAGACCATTGTGTTTGCTAAGTGTGGTTCAGATATTAAACTATAGTCATTAAGAAGTGGTGTTTACCTTGTACCTTTTCATCAGTAGCAGCAGTATGTGAGGCACACGTCTTTCTTTAGTCTTATAGAACAATTAGGTTACAACAGCATTCCCTTGTTTGTTTAATGCTCGAATCTTTAATGTGTTGAGAAGTTATTATAAATTGGTGCAATGATAGAATACGCATTGTAAGGGAAAGAAAGGAAACAAAATCAATGCACCACGGAGGAATTATCTGAAGGTGGAGATCAGTAGATGTGCTATACATGGCGCTACGGTCGCAGGTTCGAATTCTGCCTCGGGGTCCGCAGCTCGTAGTCGTGCGGTAGCGTTATCGCTTCCCACGCCCGGGTTCCCGGGTTCGATTCCCGGCGGGGTCATTTTCTCTGCCTCGTGATGACTGGGTGTTGTGTGATGTCCTTAGGTTAGCTAGGTTTAAGTATTTCTAAGTTCTAGGGGACTGATGACCATAGATGTTAAGTCCCATAGTGCTCAGAACCATTTGCTGTACAAGTACAGGCAAGCAAATGATTACTATTTTAGAAAAAAAAGTGGATTATTTAATCAAGACCAAGATTTTCGCAAATCGAGAAAGTCAGTAATGTGCTGGCCCCTAGGCAAGCAATTATTCGGCTTGCCATTTATAGGTGGAGTTGTTGGATTCCATTCTGAGGGATATCGTGGCAAATTCGGTCCAATTGGCGTGTTTGATAGTCAAAATCCCGAGAGGGTTTTGGAACCCTCACCCCAAACGTTCTTAGTAGGGGAGACATCTAGCGACCTTGCTGATCATGGTTTGTCAAGCATAAACACAAGCTGACACACACACAGTGGTTGCGGTTACTACAAGCCACACCACAAGTTGAGAAACGGGGCCAAATTTCTAGTAGTTTACTGTCGAGTTAACATTTTCACACACAAATGTTTTATTCATATCTTATAGAAACTAGCTGTACGGCAATAAACAGCCTTTTAAACACGCCGCTAACGGCAATCAAGTAATTTACAGCAAGGCAACAGTTTAAAAATTTCTTTTAAAAACGACAGTCAAGTAATTTATAACTATATAACAGCTCAAAAATTTCTTAAAAAAAACCACACGCACAAGCTAAGACTACGGCAATAACAGCCTTTCAAAACACGCAGCTAACGGCAATCAAGTTATTTATAGCAATGCAACAGTTTTAAAAAAATTTAAAGAACATTAGTAAACAGGCTACTAAAGTAAATACACAACTTTGTTAATAAAGTACTGTGAGGTAGTGAAGCTGTCACCGCCATTAAAAAAAGAAATCAAAGGTCTCAGCAAACACACGATTACTGGCAATAAAGGAATATCATTAGAGCATAACAGATATGACGGACTTGTAAGGCGGCCACAAATCACCCACTCAGGGATGCTCAGGCTAGGCAGAATACTGACCAATTTAAATACGCCCGTAAACACAATTGCCACTCTCAGGCTGGTCACTGCACCGACTTTTAGCCAGCAAAAATTTGTAATAAGATGGCTTAACTTGCTGACAGAATTAGGGCTAACCTCTTGCAAGGAAACATTACACCACGCAGTCCTGAATGAGCGACCACGTGATCAACCAACAAGAAGCAAGAATTTACTCATAACACACGACAAATAGCGAAACACTTAAACTGCCAAAACTACCTCCCATCGGGCAGTAACGAGAGGAGGAGGAAAGATCACTGTCTTCAATTACACCGGTGCCAGGGACAGGAAACCCGGTCGCCGGAGGCCACAAGGCAGAAGAGACGCTGGTTACACAAAATTATTACTTAATGATTAAACCTTCCACTAACTTAACTTGCAATTATGCTCGAACAGGCAGTACACGACCTCCGATGGCAAGGATCCACACATCCGACCGCGCACGCGTCGCCAGCGTACCCAACACGCCGCGGTCACGCGACAACACGCTCTGTCACCGGAGTTCACGACTTCTCTGCAACGTTGACGGGTAGTGACCGCTCCTCCATGTTAGGTGTCCCCTTTTTAAGCCCCAGTGTTGAAACGGAGGACGTAAAGAAGCTTGTTAACGTCCAACCAAGGTGAAATGCACAGCAACTACTCGTGGGGCGATTCTGTGTACAACCAACCCGCGGGGAGCTCTTCCGTCAACTCGACCCGCTCGTGACACACAACCGACACACATCACGTGGCGACTCGGTACAACCGACCACGCCTGCTTCGCGCTGGAGAGCCACACTCCCTCCCGTGTCCACCAGACACTCTCCGAGCGCTCAACGCCCCTACTTCCGCGCCACCACACAAGGTTATAACCGGTCAAAGACCTCACTTCCGCCATAGCAGTTCCCCGGAAGCAAACGCAGATATCGATAGCAGAGGGAAAAGACAACCAAGCAGCCACTTAATGACCGACAACATATCAAACAAACAAGTCAGGGGAAGAAAAGGAAAACCAATGCAATCTAAATACAAGGTGTAGCTCACAAGGAGTAAAAACTCTTGCCCTGTGTAGGTAGGCATTATATGGTTCAAATGTAAGACCAGGATGGTTTGATGTGAAGGAAAACAAAATTGGACGTAGAATATCGTCGACGTACCGTCGTGCTGTAATGGTTCCGCGGATGGTAAGCACAGGGATGTTGCCATGAAACGAAATGGCATCACACACGATCGCTCTTGGTTGTTAGGTCATAAGGCGCAACAAAGTGAGGTTAGTATATTTCTACTGTCCAGGACGTCTTTTACTGTTCATCAGGGCTCATTTCTAAGCGAGACTGATCACTGAAGACAGTTTGACTGTAGTCAATGAGATTCCAGGCAGAATACTTGTCTAAAGACGGCCCAGACAACACTGGGATACCAGTCTGAGTCTCGCTCGCCATACGCCCTGACAACCAGGAGTGATGGTGTGGGATGACATCCGCACAGCAGTTTTTCAAAGATATTCCGCGCCCCGTTTTGTTACCCTTCATAGGAATCCATCTCGAGCAAGATGAGGTGAGAGAGTTTCTATTACTAGTGCTCCGTGCTTGCCAAACTAGGCGAGGTAGGTTGCCGGATCTGCTTCCAGTTGACAACGTTTCGAGCATTATGTGCAGAGCCGCCCAACAATCTCGAAAATTTTGACGATCTAACGCGCCAATTGGACATTCTTCGACACGATATCCTCCAGGAATATATCCAAAAAGTCTGACAATGAATTCCAGGCAGAAAAACTGCTTACATTACGTCCACAGGTGGATCGATGCGTTGCTGACTTGCTCAATTTGTGAAGTTGTTTCTCGTGAATAAATAAGTCAATATTGCTGAAATTGTAACAATTTGTTTGTCTGTGTTCGGCGTAACCACAAGCGCCAAGAATATGGTAAAGGCTGCGTGACTACCACAGCCAATAGCCTGATGACTACAACGGCCCTACGACAGGAGCGGCCTCTACAAGAAGAGAATACAGGCGCCGCTCCGGGCAGCCTGTGCCGCGCAGTACCAGACCCGGCCTAGTAGAGAGCGCTACGGTAGCAGTCATGTGTGATCCATATCCATTGCTTGAATGGACCTTGTCTATAGCGAAAGACATTGACTGTTTGCATGTCGCCCATCGCTTGCGACACCGTTGTAATAAAGACTATTAATGTGATTTGCTTGAATTGTCGTGTAGCATTCCGAGAACGCAGCATCCTTTAGGTGCCCTATACGAGACGAGTGGGTAGGACCCCACAGTCGGTACATGTACTGGGTGATCAAAAAGTCAGTATAAATTTGAAAACTGAATAAATAACGGAATAATGTAGACAGAGAGGTACAAATTGACACACATGCTTGGAATGACATGGGGTTTTATTAGAACCAAAAAATACAAAAGATCAAAAAGAGGCCGACAGATGGCGCTTCATCTGACCAGAATAGCCATAATTAGCATAACAAAGAAAGACAAAGCAAAGATGATGTTCTTTACAGGAAATGCTCAATATGTCCACCATCATTCCTTAACAATAGCTGCAGTCGAGGAATAATGTTGTGAACAGCACCGTAAAGCATATCCGGAGTTATGGTGAGGCATTGGCGTCGGATGTTGTCTTTCAGCATCCCTAGAGATGTCGGTCGATCACGATACACTTGCGACTTCAGGTAACCCCAAAGCCAATAATCGCACGGACTGAGGTCTGGGGACCTGGGAAGCCAAGCATGACGAAAGTGGCGGCTGAGCACACGATCATCACCAAACGACGCGCGCAAGAGATCTTTCACGCGTCTAACAATATGGGGTGGAGCGCCATCCTGCGTAAACATCGTACGCTCCAGCAGGTGTTTATCAGCCAGGCTGGGGATGATGCGATTCTGTAACATATCGGAGTACCTCTCACCGTCGCGGTAGCAATTACAAAACCAGAATCACGCATTTCCTCGAAGAAAAAAGGCCCGATATCGGTAGATGTGGCAAATCCAACCCATACCGTCACTTTCTCGTCGTGCAATAGAGTTTCCACAACAGTTCTAGGATCGGTAGGGCAACAAGTTCAGAGCCAGTGGTGACAAGATGTACTCAGGATAACAACATGGCATGAAGAGTAGACATCACTTTTCCAGGTGGATTACACTTCGACAGGATTGTATGACAGTTCATGTGGTTCTAATGGGCACACAGATGAGGTCCATGTGAAGGGCACAACGAGCGTGTCTCCAGGGATAATTCCAAACGCTGAGTCGCCATTGGTCGATTACCACTGAGAAAATGCTACAGCTAAGACTTACATGGTGTAGATCCAGCGTCAGCTGAGACGCTCAGTGGCACTCTGTTTCGTATATGGTTAGTCTTGCTTCGGTTTATGACCGCCAGATGGATGCCAATATGTCTGTAGACGACATGGAGAAAGTTAACTGGTCACAGCGATTCTTGAGACCAATGCTTCTCCCACTCCTAGAACCATAGTGTGGGGAGCTACTGGATTTGACAACAGGACAGTTTTCGTAATTGTTGAGTGGAGGCTGAATTCGCGGCAGTATGTGGCAAGAATGGTATACTCTCTTCTCATACTTTCCATGAGTGGGGTACCAGATAGAATATTCAAAAGGGATAATTCAGAATCCCTCTGGAGTGTACATACAAATGCTTCATAGAGGGTTAGGATCTCTGACTGGCCTGCCTAGACATATGATTTTATTTTGTTTGAATCATGATTCTGCTGACTATTTTAATGTTGCCCACTACGAATTCCTCTCCTTGCTAATCTCTTCATCTCAGCGTAGCACTTGTCACCTGCAACCTCAGTTATTTACTGGATGTGTTCCAGTACCTGTCTTCCTCTATAGATTCTTCCTCTACAGATCCCTCTAGTACCACGAAATTTATTCTCTGATGACTTAACAGATATCCTATCATCTTGTCCCTTCTTCTTGTTAGTGTTTTCTGCATATTCCTTTCCTCACCGATCCTGGGCAGAACCTCATCATTCTTTATATGATATGTAACACACGTCTGGCATGCGATCGGAAGACGTATACTTTCATACCAGACAGTAGTGCACAAGATTTTCAAACGTAATAAAGAAAATCCTCCAACTGACATTCAGAAAGTGTGTGCATGTGACAACGAATACTGGAGTTCAGTCCTGCCTGCGTGTGCCGTTTCTCACACTGCTTTCAATGATGCCATCAGGTCCAGTTGGAATCAAAATTTAAAAATTTAGTACTCATTAAATGATTAACAACTGCAGGAAGTTCCCCCTTGCAGGTCCGGGGATTAGAATAGGTCTGCGGTATTCCATCCAGTTGTAAGAGATGACTAAAAGGAATCTCACACGTTTCGGCCTTTATCTGATGGTCCACTGTAGGGTTTGACCTCCATACTTCCAAATTTTTCCGAAGAGCGAGCCATTTGAGGAAGGGCTCCTTACATGGTAGCAGTCCATTGCGGTGGGGCCGCCATGTACCCTGTTGGTTGTAGCCCCTGACAACACAGGGAACGCTCTGCTGATGCCTGCGCCATTAACTCCCCACTTATGCCAAGGAGTTGATGCCTATCTCCCTGGGAGATAGGGATTCCTGGCAATGGCCATCCTGCCATGTGGCCCTTTCTGAGGCTGGGTGGCACCTGTAGGGAGAGCCCTTGGTTGGAATGGGTGGTATCAGGGCAGATGACCCACAATGAAGCGTGGTACATAATCTCTTGTTGGTGGCCAGCCACCAGCAGTCTCTAAGGGTTCCAGAGCTCAATTCAATGCTCAGAAGTACGAACCCAAGTCGTTCCCCTCCCTGGCCACACCATGAAGGAGTGAAAGGCTACGGATGTTAGCGAGACTCATTCGCCCCAGTACCTAGTTTGTACAAGGGCTGATGGGGAGTCATTAAAGAGCATTTTTTTGGAGAGCATTTAGAGGACAAGTTTGGAGAGATGGAGGGCTTGTACAGAATGCGCTCTGGGGCAGTTTTGATAACAGCAGCATCCTGTGCCCAGTCACAGGCGTTACTCGCTTGTGGCAGGTTGGGGGATATTTCTGTTGCCATCATGGCCCATAAGAGCTAAAATATGACCGGGGCATTACATTCTGCAGGGACTTTTTGTTGCAGTCTGATGTCGAGTTGCGCACCAGTTTGGAGCAGCGGGGTGTTCATTCTGTCTGGCATGTTCATCGGGGTCTGAGGGATAATCAGTCTGCCACTAGTGCCTTCATCTTGGCATTTGAGGGTGATACATTGACTGAGAAGGTCAAGGTGATGGTCTACCACTGTGACATCAAGCCCTATATCCCTCCCCCAATGCGGTGCTTTAACTGCTGGAAAATCTGCCATATGTCTTCCCACTGTACTTCTAGCCTCACATGTCGAAATTGTGGACGCCCATCACATCCCAATACTCCATGTGCCCCACGTCCCATCTATGTCAACTGCCAAGAGCATCATTCACCTTGCTCAGCAGACCGCAGAATTTTACAGAGAGAGAGGAAAATCATAGAATATAAGACACTGTACTAACTGACCTACACTGAGGCTTAGAGGAAATATGAGCGACTCCATCCTGTGTTAATGACTTCCTCTTATGCCACTGCTATGACAACAGTGATAGCCCCCTCGGTTCTGCGAATTCCAGTCACCTTTCTGAGCCATAAGACTACACCTGCCGGCTTGACCGTGGGGGGCACTACCCTACCTGTTGCTCCTGCACCACTTACTTCAGGAACAACACCCCCCCACCATCTATCAGAGATGTCCGTACCCACTTCTAAGCCAGAGAACCGTCCAACTTCCTTGGCTCCTCTCACTCGGAAGGGGTCCTTTGCGTCCCTCCCATCCCAGGTTTCAACCAGTGGGAAAGACGGCGCCAGCCAGTGGCTGAAGTGCTCACAAGCAGCTGGTCATAGGGCTTCATGATCCTCCTCAGTCCCGGAGGCAGAATCAGTGAAGCCCTCCCTGCCAGTGAAACCCAAGGAGCAGCGAGAAAAGTCCAAGATGAACACCTCTAAGACCAAGGACCTTGAGGTGGCACCCACCCCACCGCTACCTACGAGCTCTGCATGTGAGGATGAGGTGGAGATTATGGCGTCCACTGAGGACCTGGATCTCGCCAGACCCTCAGACACAATGGGTGTCGATAGCACAGGTACTCAATCGATGGCAGCAGGTGACCTAGCGGCATAATCTACCTCCTCGGTCCCTCACGACTTTTTTGGTCTTGGACAATGTCATTCTCTAGTGGAATTGCAGCAGTTTTCTCCACCACCTTGCTGAGCTCCGACAACTTATCAGCCTCCACTCTTTCTTCTGCATTACTCTCCAGGGAACTTGGTTTCCGGCGATGTGAACCCTGGTGATATCTGGTGGAGTCTGCATCTACATCCTTAACTCTCTTTACAGCGAGTGTGTGCCTCTTCAGACAGGCTATCACTGTTCAGGTGTGGACGCAACATGCTGTTACTGTCTGCAGTATCTATCTTCCACCAGAGGGTGATGTTCCACAGCATGTATTGCTGATAGCTCAACTGCCACCACCTTTTCTGTTACTGGGCGACGTTAACGCCCATAACGCTTTGTGGGGTGGTTTGGTGGTAACAGGCCAAGGCACTGTCATTGAGCAAGTGTTGGCACAGCTCGACCTTTCCATCTTAAATAATGGTGCCTCCACACTTTTCAGCATGACACATGGCACGTTCTCAGCCATTGACCTTTCAGTCTGCAGCCCTAGCCTTCTACCATCTGTCCAATGGAGTGTGCATGACGACTTGTGCAGTAGTGACCACTTTCGGATCTTTTTGTCACTGCCACAGCATCACTCTTCTGGGCGGCTCCCAGGATGGGCTTTGAATAAGTCTAATTGGGAATCATTTGCCTCCATTGCCACTTTTGAGCCTCTTTCTCACGACGCCACTGATATGGCGATTCACATGATCACCACCGGCATTATTTATGTCACGGAATCTGCAATTCCCTGTTCTTCCGGGTCCCTGTGCCTTGGTGATCACCCAAGGTCGCTGAGGCGATTGGAGATAGCAGGTGGGTCCTCCAGCTTCATAATCGGCAACCACTTTCATTGGAACACCTCATCGCCTCTAAACGGCTCCGTGTCTGAGCCCGACGCCTTATTTACCATCAGAAGCAGGAGTGCTTCCACCATTGGCCTCTGTACCTCTTCATCGCAGGTTTGGGCCAAGATTAGGTGGCTCTACGGATATCAGACCCCCATCAGCATCCCTGTGCTTTCCCTAAATGAAGCAGTCTGTAATGAATCAGACATGATTGCAGAACTCTTAGCAGAGCATTATGTTCAGAGTTCTGCTCCTACGAATTACCCCCTGCCCTTCCACTCCATGAAAGAGTGGTAGGAACATTAGAGCCTTTCATTCCATACACTTCACCCCAAATCGTTCAATTCTCCATTCAGTGAGTGGGAATTCCAAAGCGACCTAGCCACTTGCCCTGATACAGTTCTCGGGAAAAATAGCATCCACTATCAGACCCTCAAACACCTCTCGGTGAACTGCCAGACACTTCCTAGACCTCTTCTACTATATCTGGGTTGAGGGAGAGTTCCCATCACAAAGGCGGGAAAGCATCGCCATCCCCCTGTTGAAACCTGGCAAGAACCCTCTGGAGGTGGACAGCTACCGCCCCATTAGCCTCACCAATGTTTCATGCAAGTTGTTTGAATGCATAATGCATGGTCAGCCGGAGGTTTAGTTGGCTACTTGAGTCTCAGGGCCTTCTGGCTCCGTCTCAGGTTGGGTTCCATGAGGGCCATCTGCCACCGATAATCTGTTCTGCCTAGAGTCTGCCATACGTACGACCTTTGTCCGACGTCAGAACCTGGTTGCCATCTTTTTTGACATGCGGCAGGCATACAATACAACATGGCGGCATCACATCCTCACCACGCTTCATGGGTGTGATCTTGGGGTCCCAATCCCGATTTTTACTCTAAATTTTCTGTCGCTTCGTTCCTTCCATGTGCAAGTTGCTTCCTCCCATAGTTCCTCCCAAGTCCAGAAGGGTCTGGTGCCACAAGCCTCTGTCTTGAGTGCGTGTCTCTTTCTATTTGCTATCAATGGGCTGGCTGCAGTTGTGCGAACGCCTGTATCAGATTCTTTGTATGTTAATGACTTTTTCCTGTACTATAGCTCCACTGGCATTACAGTTGCTGAATGGCAGCTACAGGGTGCTATCCACTGGGTGCAGTCTTGGGCCGTCATGCACGGCTTCCAGTTCTCGGCCACCAAGATATGCATCATCCATTTCTGCCAGCATCACACTGTCCACCCTGAGCTATGGCTTTATCTTGACAGCGAACCTCTTGCCGTGGTGGAGATGCACTGGTTTTATGGCTTGCTTTTTGATACCTGTTTCACTTGGCTCCCTCACATTCGGCAGCTTAAGCAAACGTGCTGGCGCCATTTTAAAGCTCTTTGTAGCTTGAGTCACACCAGCTGGGGTGCCGATCAGTCTACCATTCTACGACTGTATCAGGCGTTGATTCAGTCTCGTCTCGATTATGGGAGGCTGGCTTACGGTTCGGCATTGCCTTCGCATTGCAGTTGCTTGACCCCATACTTTATTGCGGGTTCGTACCCTCAACTGGAGATTTCCGCACAAGCCCCATAAACAGAATACTTTTGGAGGCTGGCGTCCCTTCATTGCGGATCCGACGCCAACGACTACTGGCCGCTTATGCTGCACATGTTTGTAGCTTGGCCGGGCATCAAAATTACCATGTCCCGTTCCTCAACTCGGTCGTCCATCTTTCAGAACGGTGGCCTTGTCAGGGTGTATGATCGCGGTTCTCGTCCGTGTTGTTCTCTGTGTGCTCGAGGTTTTTCCTCTCCCACATCTTTTCCAGGCCCATTTACGTATACCCCCGAGGTGTGTGCCCCGCCCATGGCCTCAGCAGGATTTGGCACATGGCCCGAAGGACTCAGTCCCCCCTGAGGCTCTCTGTCAACGCTTTCTTTCCATTCTTACCATGTTTCCTGGCTCTGCCGTAATCTATACCGATGGTTCGATGGTTGCTGGTCGGGTTGGGTATGCTTTTACTCTTGGGGTACAATCTGAACAATGCTCATTGCTGGATGGCTCTAGTGTTTTCCCTGCAGGTCTTGTCGCCATCTTTCTTTCCCTAGAGTCTATCAGCTGCTCAGGTGAGTCCTTCGTTATCTGTAGTGACTCCCTGAGGGGTTTCCAAGCTATCGACCAGTGTTTTCCTCGCTCTCGTCTGGTGATGGCTAACCAGGAATCTCTCCACACTCTTACCTGTTGTGGCGGCGCCGTGGTATTCGTGTGGACCCCAGGTCATGTCGCCATCCCGGGTAATGAACGTGTCTACACCCTGGCCAAACAGGCTATCAGCACACCGGCCCTGGAGATTGGCCTTCCAGAGTTTGATCTCTGGTCAGTTTTGTGGCAGAAGGTCCTTAGTACCAGGAGTGATCAATGGCGCTACCTGCCTTCACCCAGCAAACTTCGGGTCGTCGAGGAGACTACTGGTGTGTGGTGATTCTCCTTACTGGCCTCTCGCAAGGACTCCGTTGTTCTCTGCCAGCTATGCATTGGCCACACCTGGCTGATGCACAGTTATTTATTGCGCCACGAGGCCCCAACTCTAAGTCGCTGTGGGGTAGCGTTGATGGGGGCCCACAACTTCTTGGACTGTCCGCTTTTCACTGCACTCAGACAGACGTTTGCGCTGCCTGATACGCTCCAGCTCTTTTAACGGATGATGCTGCAATGGCGGACTTAGTTTTGAGTTTTATTCGAGCAGGGGGCTTTTATCGCTCAATCTGAGTCACTGTCCCTTATGTATGATGCGTCTGGCCTTTGGCCTACGGTTTTGGATTGGGGTTTTTAGTGTGTCTCTTGATGGTTGGCTTTTCCTTTCTTTGTTTCCATGGTCGGCTAACCACTGTACAACTCTGTGTGTTTTAAATCCTTTTGTATGGTCTTTGTCTGTGTCTTTCTTCTTCTTTATCGGTACCTCTATTGCTTGTATTTATTTATTGTTGGTTTTCATGATCGTGGAAAAATGGACCGATGGCGTTTGTAAATGGTTCAAATGGCTCTGAGCACTATGGGACTTAACATCTGAGATCATCAGTCCCCTAGAACTTAGAACTACTTAAACCTAACTAACGTAAGGACATCACACCCATCTATGCCCGAGGCAGGATTCGAACCTGCGACCATAGCGGTCGCGCAGTTCCACACTGTAGCGCCTAGAACCGCTCGGCCACACCGGCCGGCTGTAGTCTGGTCCCTTCAACCCACCGCCGCCCCCCCTGCCCCACAAACCAACCATCCAATCACTGCAGAAAGTTTGATAAATACGGGAATGCTGTAACACTGTGTTGTGTTCATAGTTCCGCGTAGTCAGCGCGTACACAACTTGCCCACTAGAGCGCGCCCCGCTAAGCACAACAGCGCATGCGCAGCGCTCGTCCGTCCCCGCACTACGAGATGGCGCTGCGTTAGAGACGAACCAAATTCTTCTTCCACCGATCCGCGTATTAATATGTAACGCAGCCAATGAGATTGCTGCTAACGTAGAACTTTTTCTCCTCGTGGATCACACTCGCGCAGTGATACCTGAACACTCGAGGTATTATAACGAGTGTACAGACCTCCGATTAGTCAGTCTTCATTTGTCTGCATTAGTCTGTACCAGTCTGCATTAGTCTGTACCAGTCTGCATTAGTCTGTACCAGTCTATAGTCAAGTTTCAGTCTGCACCTAATAGGATTATCATATTCCTGTACATAGCCATGAAGATAAATGTATAGACACTTTTGTCAAGTATCAGAGATATGTGCGAATAAGATTAACGTACCAATACCAAGGGAACTTCAGATTATCAATTGTAAATAGCATCGAGAACCAAGTTAAGTAATTTTTAGGCTTGTTATTATTTTAATAAATGTGTGTGAAAATTAATCAAGTTCTGCTTAAAGTTTGTCACTGTCAATCTGCTACTCTAAACGTGCAAGTGGCATTTCTATCGTCTGACCTAATGGCAGAAGATAAACACGCCACGATAAGACCACGAGACACATTGCTGGCACTGGCCTACTTCGTTAGAACGACAAGTGAAATAATCTGATGGTGTGTGTACCGAAGGTCTTACAGTATGCACACCACACACTGTCCATTTCAGTCTGCGCGTTTAATGAAATACTAAGAAACGAAAAATGAACTGAAACTTACCAGCCATCGGCAGAACGGGCCCCAGCAACACATAATTTTCTTCTCCAGCTCAGTGAAACGCGTCACACTGACCACGATGTGTTCCTCGCCACAGACTGCTTGATGGACCTTGGCAGCAGACAGCGCCGTCCCTTCTTCCCCTGGCGGTCTGATCCAAGCGGGATTACATCTCCGTATGTCGCTTCGACAGTTTCCACACAGTTATACTTCATTCGAGTCAGAACGCTATTGCAACAAGTCACATCCCTCTCGATGTACGTGTCAACAGTATTCAGCCAGCTTTTCCAGTTGCTGGTGAGACAAACGTCTTGGGTGTTCATCCATTCCCTGACGCCGCTGCATAAATTTTCACACATGACATCGCAGCGGCTGCCTTCGACACCGAGCAACAGTTCCAGTTCCGAATAAATCCTGCTCTTTATGGTTCTTGAATTGCTCTGGCTAGCGAAAAGGTAAAAGTGTTGCATAAATCGGACGTCACCCTGTACCGCACTCTTAACGTCGTCGTCGTTTGGATTCAGTCTGTACAAACAGCCGCCTGACTCCAGAAGTTTCATCCCGGGCACTGATTCCGGGTCGTGTCGGACGAACATATGCTGCGCGTCTTTGTCTAGGTCAAGATTTGTAGACAGCACAAGTGCATAACTACTGCCGCCTAGAGAGTCTATAATCTTTGTGTAAGATTCGTGGTATACCACAATGGAAAAATCCTTGTTATCCTTCTTTTTATTTTTCTTATTCTCCCTTTTACTCCACATTAGATCGGATTTTCTAATACTTTTCTGTATCTCTGACGTCTTATGCTTCAGTTGGCCGAAAAGTGCGTAAACTTCAGAATCGTCGCCGTTGCTCCAGTGAAGGACAATGTCGTCAAACTTCCCCCCAGCGACGTCGTTGGAAGAAAGGAAGAACTGCGGTCCAGCTCGGACGCACCTCAGGAAGAGGAGGGCCAGCGTCCCCTCCTCATACCGCTCGCCTTCACCAATCGCAAACTGGCGCATCTTCTCGTATTTCAGTTGGTCAGTCCTGAAAAAGAGAACACCCGTCATACCGTTCGTTCAGTACACTTCTACATGAATTATTATGCCTCGAGATTTGCATGTGAAACCCAACTCGGGCTCTTGTCACATACGCTGAAAGCTACGGATCAATACATTGAGACAGGCGTAGTATTCCACGACATAGGAAAAAAAACCCTCAGTACCACACCAATGCTTATTAACAGAAGACCCCTTACACAGGTTATCAAACGAAATTTATCACAGGACTGAAGACTTCCCGGTGGGGAATACGCAGCATGTTACCTTCTATGGCGACTGAAGAGGTAGCGCAAATATGCAGACATACTGATCACTCCGTCTTTAGGCCACGAGTGACCTACCGGGACCATCCGACCGCCGTGTCATCCTCAACGGAGGATGTGGATAGGAGGGCCGTGGGGTGGGTACACTGCTCTCTGGGTCGTTATGATGGTATTCTTGACCGATGCCGCTACTATTCGGTCGAGTAGCTCCTCAATTGGCATCACGAGGCTGAGAGCACCGCGAAAAATGTCAACAGCGCATGGCGGCTGGATGGTCACCCATCCAAGTGCCGGCCACGCCCAACAGCGCTTAACTTCGGTGAACTCAAGGGAACCGGTGTAGCAGACATACTGATAAAGTTCCAAAATTGTGCAAAGAACGTCATCTTGTAAAATTAATTTCCGACTTACAGATTGTTCTATAAAATTTCGGGAGAACTGCCGGATGTGCGTAACTTGCTGGTACGATATTTCGGCGCAGAGTCTTCTGGTCATCTTCAGGTGAATACTGACGAACAGTACTCAAAGCTCCACGATTTATAGAAAAAGTTTGTGCTTTGCGTAATCGGAGACGTCCTGCTACCTCACCATCCGAAGACAAATGCTGTTCCATAAGAAGGCGCTTTCAACGCGGTGGGCGCGTAGAGCAGCGCACGGACGAACAGCTGAAGCGCAGCTGAAGATGACCAGAAGACTCTGCGCCGAAATATCGTACCAGCAAGTTACGCACATCCGGCAGTTCTCCCGAAATTTTATTAAATGGATGCCATCTTGTTTAAATATTCAGAAATGTAAAATTGTACTCTTCAGGACACGATAAACTTACTTCTTTGTCTGTCGGAAACAGCAGGCTGGAGAGAAACAACCTATCAATGTTAAAAGGTATGGACTATTATTTATAATCCTTTATTAGTCAAGATAGCAAAACGAATTCATAATCATTGCATTAGTTTCAACTAAAACAGCTACCCATCTTCAGAACTGAAATTTTTTAGCAAATTGCACATGATAGAGAGTACCGTCCAACAAGCTGTTATTATGACTAAGCTTAAGCAATCGGTACTGAGCAAACACGACAACCGCTTATGCGTGTAATCACCAAGCCTTTGGCAGACACTTAGCCATCAATAAATTACATGCTTGAGCTTAACATCGTTCAGAGCCCAACCTTTTTGTAATTTGGAGCTTGATGAAAATAGATAATAATTGTAACTAAACACATGGAAAAGTCCCAGATAACACGAAACACCGTAATGGTAACTTACATTAATATTTCAAAGCGATAAAATGGCGATTTGACAGATAATTTCAGTATAACGTACTTCAGAATAACACCAACACATCTATGAGTAAGGGCCCTATGTGTAGCTATACAACAGTACAAGGAGTCAAGGGTGTGAAATGTAACATTGGATGTCTTTACCAAGAGATAAATTTTCTTACTGGCATATTTTCAGAAAATAGCATAGGTGTGCCAATTGTATTTTCCTTTTACTGTACGCACGCTGACTTTGAGCTACACCTCACTTAATATATATAATGGGAATACGGTATTATCTCAGAATTGGCCTATATGGCAACTTATCTATTAACAAATTAATCCCATGCAAGAATTGATAGCCTTGACCTTTTTTACGTACAGCTTGTGTTATGTCCACCATTTACGCTGGCGTGAGACTACTGTCATGGGTATATTGGTGTTATTCTGAATGAGTCTGTATTAAAATTTTGTGACGTCTAGCGGCATTTTATCACTTTGAAATATGTGTGTACGTTACCGTTACAATATTTACGCAAAAGTGCCGCAACACGACGTGTCATGGACTCGACTAATATCTGAAGCAGTGCTGGAAGGAACTGACACCACGAATCCTGAAGGGCTGTGCGTAAATCCGTCAGAGTACGAGGGGGTTGGAAATCTTTTCAGAACAGCACGTTGCGAGCAATCCCAGATATGCTCAATAATGTTCGTGTCTATGGAGTATGGCGGCCAGCGGAAGTGTTCCTGGAGCCACTATGTAGCAATTTTGGACCTGTAGGGTGTCGCATTCTCCTGCTTGATCTCGCCCGTCTGAATGCACAATAGACATAAATACATGCAGGTGATCAGGCAGGATTCTTACGTACATGTTACCTGGCAGAGTCCTATGTAGACATATCAGGGTCCCACATCACTAAAACCGCACGTGCGCCACACCATTAAACAGACTCCGCCAGCTTGAACAGACGCTGCTGTCGTGCAGGGTTCATGGTTTCATGAGGTTGTCTCTATACCCGTACACGTCCATCTGCTTGATGCAATTTGATACGTGACTTCCTGGCATCAACAGTCCAATGTCTGTGTTGAAGGGCACAGACGAGGCGTAAAGGTTCGTGTCGTGCAGTCAACAACAGTACACAAGTGGGTCTTCGGCTTCGAAAGCCCATATCGATGGTGTTTCGTTGAATGATTCGCACACTGACACTTGTTGATGACGCAGCATTGAAATCTGCAGCAATTTAAGGAAGGGTTGCACTTGTGTCACATTAAATGATTCTCTTCAGTCGTCTTTGATCGCATTTTCGCAAAACCTTTTTACAACCGCAGCGAAGATTTGATGTTTTACCGGATTCATGATATTCACGGTACACTCGTGAAATGGTCGTACTACCTCGGAGATGCTACGTCTGGTCGCTCGTGTGCCAACTATGAACGTGGCATATGTGACTGTAGGCTTTCCCGGCGTAAACTATTCATGAAGGTTTCTACAATGAACGTGGTGTTATAGTGAGTTTGAACGTGGTGTTAAACTCACTTAAATCTTGATAACCTGTCATTGTAGCAGCAGTAACCGATCCAACAACAGCGCCGTACTCTTGTCTTATATAAACGTTGCCGAACACAGCGCAGTATTCTGCCTCTTTACATATCTCTGTGTTTGAATACGCGAGCCAATATCAGTTTCTTTGTCACTTCAGTATATTATCAATGTTTATTGAGCTGTACATGTTCAAAACGTTGCGCTATGAAAGATGTTAAGCAAAAGTATGTAATTCATTAATGACGAAGTGTGTCCTACCACCATTGTGACAAGTAGGACACATCAACATTCATCCTATTTGTTACATATTGATTTTTGGCAACCTTTGTCATTGTTACGTCTGCCACAGACGGCCCCTGCCAGGCAGACTACACTCAAGACATCCCTGTGTACCAAATAACATACACAAGCACTTGTAGGCGCAACCAAGAGGAAAACAATTCTTCAAAATAAACTTGCAAGAGACTAATGCGAACCTTTTTATGCAGAGGTCGCCTCACAGATACAGGGAATGTTGGAGTACTCCGCCGACCTCCGCCGGTTTTATAAGGCCAGTGCAGCAGCAGCAGTACAGCGAGTTCCTTGCCGAGCTAGGACCAGCTCCGACGGACCTCACCGACGCTCTTGATGAATAGTCGTCTACTTGTTATTTGTTTTCTTTGTGTGTATATAGTGGTTGTTCGAGAAGCGTAGTTCAGTTTCAATAAACGACATTATACTGAGGGTTCTATAACACTGAGTATTCTTCAGTGGCGACGAGCATAGTGGAACGAACCGACGACCATCATGGTTACGACAGCAGCACCTGCGGAATGGCAACAGTTCTTTCAAGGACTTCTGCACCAGTTTTTGGAAACTCAGACTCAACTGATCGCAGAAATCCGAAGCCTCCACCGCCCCGCGACGCCACCGCCGTCCCAAACTTTCAACGATGAAGTTGAAGAATGGGAAACATACGAACGTCGTATTCGGCAACACTTCACGATTCATGAAGTCACCCAAGAAGACATGCAGCGCGCTTTTGTCATGGAACCAATCGAAGATGTACGTCCTGCTCAAGAAACTACAGTCGCTGGACTTCGACTCCCTCACCTGCACCGCCATCTGTGCGACGTTAAATGCCTACTACAAGGTGCATTCAAGTTCTAAGGGCTCCGATTTTTTTTCTCTGGACTGGAAAGAGATAGAAACATGCGCATTGTTTTAACATGAGGCCGCGTTCATTGTCAATACGTCCCAGAGATGGCAGCACCGTACGGCAGATGGAATTTTACCGCCAGCGGCGAGAATGAGAACTGTTTTAAATACTTAAAATGGCGACGTTTTCCTTACTTGAACAGCGTGCAATCATTCGTTTTCTGAATTTGCGTAGTGTGAGACCAATTGAAATTCATCGACAGTTGAAGGAGACATGTGGTGATGGAGTTATGGATGTGTCGAAAGTGCGTTCGTGGATGCGACAGTTTAATGAAGGCAGAACATCGTGTGACAACAAACCGAAACAACCTCGGGCTCGCACAAGCCGGTCTGACGACATGATAGAGAAAGTGGAGAGAATTGTTTTTGGAGATCGCCGAATGACTGTTGAACAGAGTTGGCATTTCTGTGGGTTCTGTGCACACAATCCTGCATGACGAAAATGCGAAAAGTGTTATCCAGGTGGGTGCCACGAATGCTGACAGACGACCACACGGCTGCCCGTGTGGCATGTTGCCAAGCAATGTTGACGCGCAACGACAGCATGAATGGGACTTCCTTTTCGTCGGTTGTGACAATGGATGAGACGTGGATGCCATTTTTCAATCCAGAAACAAAGCGCCAGTCAGCTCAATGGAAGCACACAGATTCACCGCCACCAAAAAAGTTTCGGGTAACCGCCAGTGCTGAAAAAATGATGGTGTCCATGTTCTGGGACAGAGAGGGCGTAATCCTTACCCATTGCGTTCCAAAGGGCACTACGGTAGCAGGTGCATCCTACGAAAATGTTTTGAAGAACGAATTCCTTCCTGCACTGCAACAAAAACGTCCGGGAAGGGCTGTGCATGTGCTGTTTCACCAAGACAACGCACCCGCACATCGAGCTAACGTTACGCAACAGTGATAACAACTTTGAACTGATTCCTCATGCTCCCTACTCACCTGACCTGGCTCCTAGTGACTTTTGGCTTTTTCCAACAATGAAAGACACTCTCCGTGGTCGCACATTCACCAGCCGTGCTGCTATTGCCTCAGCGGTTTTCCAGTGGTCAAAACAGACTCCTAAAGAAGCCTTCGCCGCTGCCATGGAATCATGGCGTCAGTGTTGTGAAAAATGTGTACGTCTGCAGGGTGATTACGTCGAGAAGTAACGCCAGTTTCATCGATTTCGGGTGAGTAGTTAATTAGAAAAAAAAATCGGAGGCGTTAGAACTTGAATGCACCTCGTACAAACGCCGATATCACGTACTCGCGGCCCGCGTCGAGTTCTACCAATGCCGGAAGAAACCCGAGCAGACGTATCGGCAGTGGGCCACCGAGCTGCAAGGTCTCAGCAGGAAATGTAAGTTTCACAAAGATCTTTCCAAGAAATCATACGCTGATGACGTGGTGCGTGACCACTTAATACAGTCGGCGCCAGACGCCACTTTCCGCCACGACGCCCTCAAGTTAGAAGACCCTCCTTCGAGCAGGTCACAAAACTGGCCTATAAGTTCGAAATTTCTACAGCCGCCGATCGTCGACTGGAATCCTGTGCAGCAATCCGTGACGGACGCCGAAGACGTCACAGCAATCCAGGGCTCCACGTCGCGCTTCTACCGCCGCCGCGGTTGAAGACCGCCCTCACAACAAGGCGCCGAGTCGCACTATCCCGGCCGGAGCCAGAAGCCACTGCAGCAACCACAACACAACCAGCAACGTCGTCGTGGGGATCGTCTCCGCCTGCCCTGCTGCCCCACCTGCTATTCAACACATGATAGAGAAGATTGCCTAGAGCGCTGGACGCAATGCACACACTGCGGCACGGAAGGCCATTTAGCGTCGGTTCGTCGCGCAAAAACAATCACCTCCAGCAACCACCAGCCCAGGCCATATCTAGATGGCTTGAACAACACCCCAATGGGCGTCAACCAGGTGGACAATTCCTCGACATCAAAAATTTTTATAGACGTCACTATCAATGACAAGCCTCTGCACCTGCAAGTGCTTGTGTATGTTATATGGTACACAGGGGTGTCTTGAGTGTAGTCTGCCTGGCAGGGGCCGTCTGTGGCAGACGTAACAGCCATTACGACAGTTTGTGTCACACTACTCTGTCTCGTGTGTTGTTTTAGCATAAACCACATTAATGAATTTGAATTATTTTTGTTATGTTGACCAACAAAGCATTACATATAAGAATCCATAACTTTTAACATTTATATATCGCTTATCTCCAAGCTGCTACGCCTGGAAGCAAGACAACAACTTTACATTTGGTTTCTAGCATCTGTAGACTTAGAGAAAGCGTTTGACAATGCTGACTGGAATACTCTCTTTCAAATTCTGAAGGTGGCAGGGGTAAAATACAGGGAGCGAAAGGTTATTTACAATTTGTACAGAAACCAGATGGCAGATATAAGAGTCGAGGGACATGAATGGGAAGCAGTGGTTGGGAAGGGACTGAGACAGGGTTTTAACCTCTCCCCGGAGTAGGTATTAAAATCCATGGAGAAGAAATAAAAATTTTGAGGTTCACCGATGACATTGTAATTCTGTCAGAGACAGCAAAGGACTTGGAAGAGCAGTTGAACGGAATGGATAGTGTCTTGAAAGGAGGATATAAGATGAACATCAACAAAAGCTAAACGAGGATAATGGAATGTAGTCGAATTGAGTCGGGTGATGCTGCGGGAATTAGATTAGGAAATGAGACACTTCAAGTAGTAAAGTAGTTTGGCTATTTGGGGAGCAAAATAACTGATGATGGTCGAAGTAGAGAGGATATAAAATGTAGACTAGCAATGGCAAGGAAAGCGTTTCTGAAGAAGATATATAGATTGAAGTGTCAGGAAGTCGTTTCTGAACGTAATTGTATGGATCGTAGCCATGTATGGAAGTGAAACACGGACGATAACAAGTTTAGACAAGAAGAGAATAGAAACTTTCGAAATGTGGTGCTACAGAAGAATGCTGAAGATTAGATGGGTAGATCACACAACTAATGAGGAGGTATTGAATAGAATTTGGGAGAAGAGGAGTTTGTGGCACAACTTGACTAGAAGAAGGGATCGGTTGGTAGGACATGTTCTGAGGCATCAAGGGATCACCAATCTAGTATTGGAGGGAAGCGTGGAGGGTAAAAAACGTAGAGGGAGACCAAGAGATGAATACACTAAACAGATTCAGAAGGATGTAGGTTGCAGTAGGTACTGGGAGATGAAGAAGCTTGCACAGGATAGATTAGCATGGAGAGCTGCATCAAACCAGTCTCAGGACTGACGATCACAACGACAACAACAACATTTAAACAGAAAGACCATATCAGCATCAATCTGAAATCTTACCAGAGTCAAGCTTTTGTATGTCCATCCTTTTAGCGGGACGTCTCTGGGACGACGGCCGTTTACTATAGTGACAAAAAATAAAAACACCCACAGCCGTCCTTATGATTTTATTTTGTCGCTACCAGTTTCGAAGCTTCATTGTGTCATCTTCAGGCTGGTTTGATGTGGTAAAGGTTGATACAATCCCCACACATAACCTACCAGTTGCCAGCATTACTGGATTCGCAGATAATGTGTCAGCACTCCAACCATCAACTGTCAACATTAATGATGGCATCTGATGGGCTATGCATGGGGATCGTATCAACCTGTACCGCATCAAAACAGCCTGAAGATCACGCAATGAAGCGTCGAAACTCGTAGCGACAAAATAAAATAAAATCATAAGGATGGTTGTAGGTGTTTTTATTTTTTGTCACGATTATCAGGATCAGTCTCAATTTTTATGCTGCTTCTTCAGCGCCACCCATGGTAACATGTTGCATATCTCTCACGACGGAGACCTCGGTTCTGGGAGAAATTTCGTATGATGTACCGTATGATCGATCTTCTGTTAATAAGGACTGGTGTGGTACTGAGGTTTTTTTTCAGATGTCAAAAAATACTATGTCGTTATTGTTACATCTTCCTTGCGCGCTGCGGGGCTGTTTAGCGGATACAGGATCATAAAATGAGAATTCAAATATTAATTTATTCTACGTCTAATGTCAAATAGTAGAGATAATGCATAGCCTTGTTCTTTGTTGCTGTATTTGCAGCGTGAAGTGCTAACAGTAGATTTGAATGTAGAAATATAAACAGACACAAAAGTTTTACAATCACGTAGTGTGTCTAAAAAGTTCAGTGAATAGTGTCATATCTGAACGGCAACTTGGCGCATGTGTGCATGCATGCGTCTCGGTCTTCAGAGACTTGAGGAGAATCGAAACACGGCAACCACTACATGTGACTGCTTGTGTGAACAGACTGCGACCAGTTGAACAACGTGTAAACATTAAGTTGTGCTACAAATTGGGGAAGACTGAAACGGAGACACACGGAACGTTGGTGCAGGTGTACGGGATGGAAGCCGTGAGCAGGAAATGTGTTTACGAAAGGTTTTAATGCTTCCGTGAAGGAAACAGGATCAGCCACGTTAAGGTCGGCCATCGACAAGCAGAACCCCAGAAAAGATCGAGGAAGTGCGGCAAATTCTGGCACAAGATCGGCGACGAACTCTCAGACTGATTGGGCAGCAATTGGGCATTAGCATGGACACGGTGCACACCATCGTCCGCGATGATTTGGGTAAGCGGAAGATCTGCTCCAGGTCTGTGCCACACGGGCTCACAGACGAGCAGAATTCAAAACGGATGGAAACTGCTGGTGGTTTCATTTCCATGTGTGACTAGGATCCGTTGCTTCTTAACACCGTAGTCACGGGGTGTGAGACCTGGTGCTACCAGTTCGATCCGGAATCAAAACGGGAATTGATGTCATGGTGTTCATCGCCTTCCCGCGACAAAAGAAAAAGCTGTCTGCAAAAATCCAAGGTGAAAATACTGTTGATCGCGCTCTTCGACAACAAGGGCATCATCGACAAGGAGTTTGTTCCCGCAGGTCAAACCGTTATTGCAGCATTTTACCAAACCGTTTCGAACCGATTGCTACAGCATATCTGGCGGGTTCGGCCAAAGTTTGTAAAGAAACTGTTTCTCTACTTCCGAAAAAAACTTATAAATAATAAAACATGACCTATACAAGGAATCTGACTACCCCTGTTAGTCATGGACGAAAAACAAAATTGGCATAGTCTTTGTCAGAACGTTCAGAATCTTATGTGGGGCCAATACATATATTGTAGGGGCCCACATAGACATCGCGCATCTGCTAGATGCCCACGAAATACGTAATTTTGTTTTGAAGCTGACAGCCAATGAGAAAATAGGTGAGAAAATACTATTGGTCAGTTTTCAAGCAGTAATGGCGGACAGCATCAGCTGGTAATATACGTAATTTTATGGTCGCTGATTTTGCTGCACAAAAAAATAAAATACGTACCCCCTCCAAAAGAAGTTACACACAAACATGAAAATAAAATTATGACCAGCAGCAAAATGTCTGAGAAGAATTTTGAAAGAAAATTATTAATTGAACTTTAATTTGGCGGGTTTTCAACACTGTCAACAAGGCGAAATAATGGAAAGAGTATTTGTTGGAACTAAACAAAATTGAACCTTGATTTTGTGACAGTATTTTTGAAATAGATAATTTAACTGCAATTGTCTTTAATTTTGAAATGAGAGAGAGCGTAGTAATTTTAATGTCTTAACTGTTGCTGCAGGCAGTGCGATGACGTCAGCGGTGGTCCGTGCGAACGATGTGTGAAGCTAATCCTGGTTCGTGGCGTGAAGATAATGATGGATCCTGCTGTTTCACTAATATTCCAGTTACGGTGGAGGTCCACGTCTCCGTTGTAGTGGAATCAGCTGGCAGCACTGGCGTGATAATAATAATTCCAGTGTGTGCGTTGTCGTTAGGCACGCGACGTTTTATTATTAAAAGGTTATTAATCACGCGGTAAGGGTAGGTCGGAATTATGCAATGTCTTTAGTATTTACGATAATAGCCTGTTAATGCCAATACTTCGCTCAGTTCTTTCACCGTGTTTCCACAGGAAAACACATGTGTTTATCACTATAAAAGTCCGTTAAACATCAGTTCAATTTACGTCGTCGTCTTTAAGACAGTTTGGATGATATAATAAATGTTTCTTGATCAAATCACAGCACTGTTCTTGTACTTAACATTTTGGTTTGTTCCACTTTCACGCAGTTCTAACAGTTAGTGTCTCCACACGACAATGGTGTCTGGTTCACGGCTAATTGTCACAAGTTCACATGGTATGTAAAATCGTCACCGCAAACACTCGATATACTTTTCAGGTTTTACTGTTCACTTAATAATGCACGATGTCCTATTAACAAAGCGGACGCACTGTAATTAATTGTTCCTCCGCGTATCACCGTCTTTCACGCCGAACTTTGCAACGTTTCTCCACCCGCGAACCGGCCACGATACCACAACAACTCGCACGCTCTCTACCGATAGTCGTTCGCTCTCTCTCTGACACAGTACTTCTCCTAGCCTAACCAAAGATTTACAAAGCATATAGAACCTTCGACCATAAATATAATAGCCTGGCCCTGACGTCATTTTCGTGGCTCCAACATCTCTGGGCTAACGTCACGTGAATGTTGGCAAAACATGGTTGTTTTTGTGTTGCGCCTATGGCTGTAGTCAGCGTTTTCTCGGGGGAAATGGCATTACATTTCACGTGTAAGTGTTTCTATGATAGTGCAGATGCGTTTATTGAAATCTGCTAAAGTGACTTTTATATGTTTTTTACACTTGAAATAGAGTATCACGTAAATTAAAGTGTTGAAAGTGATGCCTGTAAAGTCAGACTCATATTACATTTTGGAAAGTATCTGTCATAATTCGGTTACAGAAGTAAGTATAACTGTTTCTCGTTCCTACTCATAGGTTCCTTAAGGATGAAAACCGAAGGCAACTTTGGATACAGGCCCTGAAACGGAAAAACTTTAAGCCATCTGCACATACGCACCTTTTGTATATAGGAGTGAGATTATAATAAGGTAAGAGCACCTGTAGTCGACACATGAAGAGAATTTTTTTCTACCTTCTAATACTATTAAATAAATGTAGGCTCCAAAATTATTTTGTGAAACTTCAAAGTCTCGCCTTTCATCTAAAATATAATTTTTTTAAAACTGATAGTTTAAACTTTTGTAAAAATATTATGAACTGAACCTTTGAGCCGCACCTAAAATTGATACTCTAAAATGAATCTGCTCCTGAAGTCGACAGTTTTGGCACCTACAGTTGACATAATTCCCATATCCCATTTTCTTTTATAAGTGACTAGAGCTCAAAACGCGGCGAATCCAATGTTTAAAGTTTTGACACGAGCCCACTATTACTGTTTAAAAGAATTTTAACGACATTTTACTTTAATTGATATTTTATAGTAATTTCGTCCCGCTGCCCACCAGAAAGGCGTTCGATATATTTGTTAGATTTTATAAATTGTACTGTGAACAAATCTAGGTTAAATGTAGTTCTGACACTATTTTTCACAAATAAAAAAGTAATTTTTGTTGGAAGCGTTTGGCAGTCAACTGAGAAATGTGGGTAAAATACGATACAAACATAGGATGGCAGACCGCTGATTTGAAATCCCGCGACGTTTTGCCAACAGTCACGTGGTTTATGTTGGAGCCACACCAGCCCTATAGCTTCTGCACAGCAAGGCCAGTCTACTAGTATCTATGGTCGAAGTATAAAACCAGAACATTCATATTTGTACAATACAAAATATAAAACAGTAGCAAAATGAATGAAGAAACAATGTGACGTATTAGCAAATAAAGAATAGTTGAAATAAATGATACATACGTACTATGACAAGGTAATGCACAAAAGAAAAAAAAATATTATCGACTTTCGGGGAAAGCAATGTCTTTACAAGTTGCACAGGACTGGACAATGGATGCTGTTCCATGCCAACGCCCCTGCACACTGCGCTATCCGTGTGCACCAATTCCTGGCGCAGAAGATGGTAACTGTTCTTGGACACCCTCCATATTCCCCTGATCTGACTCCTGCGGACTTCTTCCTATCTCCCAACTTGAAGGCGGCCATGAAAAGTGAACGTTGTTCGGACGTGAATGCCATCAAAGATCGTGTGACAGCCATTCTCTGATCGATTCCACAGGACGCCTTCACTGATAGTTTCCAGAAGCTGTACGAACGTTGTGTTGTAGCGGGTGGCGACTAGTTTTAAGGACAATAAAAAAACATTTGTTTGTATTTTTATTTTGTTTGTTATCTGACAGCATTCAGCAAAACACCACGTATGTCACTCTTCAATAGAACGTCTATTCAGAAGGTGCCGAGCTCTAGTCACTATGAAAGTCTGTAAATGTTATTCAAGCGGCAAACACACAAAATGGGATCAGTGCATGATACTGTAAATGCCCACATCTGACATGAGTGTAAACGGGCCTTGTTACAGACATTGGACTCCACGGCCCGTCGCCGGCTTCGAACGTGGGTTCTCTGCTGGGCGTGAGGAAGAGGATGGTGGGGATGCGTCCACGGAGGCTCCTGATGACAGAATAACAACACTGCAATAAATTAGATGTGAGCCCCATGGGGCAGGGAAGATTCCGCCGCAAAAACGCCTTTGTTTTAATGATGTCCAGCCCAAATCCTGATTTATTCCAGTGACACTCTCTCCCATATTTCGCGCCGGCCGCTGTGACCGAGCAGTTCTAGGCGCTTCAGTCTGGAACCGCGCTGCTGCTACAGTCACAAGTTCGAATCCTGCCTCGGACATGGATGTGTGTGATGTCCTTAGGTTAGTTAGGTTTAAGTATATCAAATCTAGGGGACTGATGACCTCAGATGTTAAGTCCCATAGTGCTTAGAACCATTCGAACCATATTTCGCGACAGTACAAAACGTACTGCCCTACTTTGAACTTTTTCGATGTACTCCGTCAATCCCATCTGGTAAGTATCCCACACCGCGCACCAGTATTCTAAAAGAGGACGGACAGGCGTAGTGTAGGCAGTCTCATTAGTAGATTTGTTACATTTTCCAAGTGTCCTCCCAATAAATGCAGTCTTTGGTTAGCCTTCCACACAACATTTTCTATGTGGTCCTTCCAATTTAAGTTGTTCGTAATTGTAATTCCTAGGTATTCAGTTGAATTTACGCTCTTTAGATTTCTATTACTTTACCATGGAACCGAAGTTCAACGGATTCCTTTTATCACTCATATGGATGACCTCACACTTTTCGTTATTTAGGGTCAACTGCAATTTTCGTACCATTCAGAAATCTTTTCTAAATCGTTTTGCAATTTTTTTTTATTTTCTGATGACTTTACTAGTCGATTAACGACAGCATCATCTGCAAACAACCTCAGACGTCCGCTCAGATTGTCTGCCAAACCGTTTATACAGATAAGGAACATCAAAGTACCTATAACACTACCTTGGGGAACGCCAGAAATCACTTCAGTTTTACTCGATGACTTTCCGTCTATTACTACGAACTGTGACCTCTCTGACAGCAAATCACGAATCCAGTTACATAACTGAGACGATATTCCATAAGAACGCAATTTCACTACAAGCCGCTTGTGTGGTACAATGTCAATAGCCTTCTGGAAATCCAGAAATAGGGAATCAATCTGAAATCCTTTGTCAATAGCACTCAACACTTCATGCGAATAAAGGGCTAGTATTGTTTCACAAGAACGATCTTTTCTAAATCGATGTTAACTGTGTGTCAATAGACAGTTTTCTTCGAGGTAATTTATAATCTTCGAACACAATATATGTTCCAAAATCCTGCTGCATATCTACGTTAATGATGTGGACCTGTAATTTCTTTAATATTGGTGTGGCCTGTGGAATTTTCCACTCTTTGGGTACGGATCTTTCGTCGAGCGAGCGGTTGTATATGATTGTTAAATATGGAGGTAATACATCTGCATACTATGAAAGGAATCTAATTGGTATACAGTCTGGACCAGAAGACTTGCTTTTATTAAGTGATTTGAGTTGCTTCACTACTCCGAGGATATTTACTTCTACGTTACTCATGTTGGCAGCTGTTCTCGATTCAAATTGTGGAATATTTACTGCGTCTTCATTTGTGAAGGCACTTCGGAAGGCTGTGTTTAGTAACTCTGCATTGGCAGCACTGTCTTCCATAATATCTCCATTGCTATCGCGCAGAGAAGGCATTGATTGTTTCTTGCCGCTAACATACTTCACATATGGCCAGAATCTCTTTGGATTTTCTGCCAGGTTTCGAAACAAAGTTTCGTTGTGGAAACTATTATAGGCATTCTCACTGAATGCCGCGTTGAATTTCGTCGTGTTGCTTAACTCGGCACTCCGCCGACCCATTTGTGCCACAGGAAGATAGCACTGAACTGCACAAAAGAATATAACAAACACACAGCTTCTACCTCCGAATATTCCTCCACGTTTTAACTAACTTCATTACTGCAAAACTCTTACCTTTAACTAAATCACTTTCATAATTCGACCCTCTTCACTCCCTCGTCTATGGAAAGAATGCACCCTGCATATATTTACACTCTAGTCTGTTTACATTGTTTTGGACTCTCCTCCAATAATGGATTTGTGCCATATTTTCTCAGCTCATTTCTTGGAACTACAAACAGCTTGTCGCCACTAATGACACTACATTTCCGCCTCTTATACACAATTGTTCCTTACAGTCCTTGAGCACACTCAGTCTTCGCCTCCATGACTGTTCACTCATTACACTGTTTGTTGGGGGCATGCCATTCTGATCATTTCGAACCTGTAGGCTGAAGGTTGGGACCGGTGTAATTTAGGTAACTCTTCTCTGGAGTAAGAAATACATAATCCCGAACACCACAAGGAATACACAGGTGGCTGATGTTGATGAACCAATGACTACCACTTGCCGTTGCTGCTTACTTCTGTAGATTTTCACATGTTCTAAGAGATGTTCCATGGTAACATGACTATGTTGGGTGGCAATCTTCTTGTCCAGAGAAATGAGCAAGTCATTGTCAATGGTATTATTAAGAAACGAAAGGTGTTTGGGGAGCAAAATCGAGGAAGGTAGGTCAGGTGCGGACGGCTATGGTTCCCTGTATCGTAGGTGGTAAATGAAAAGAAAATCCTAATGTCAGTCCCGCATTCTTGCTCTATGTCTTAGCATAAACTGATGATTCGCCATATTATCCTGCTACCTTCGGTTTCCTTTGTTTGTTTTTTCCCTTCTCGTCCATCGTTCCTCTACCACCTTCCACAAAAAGTGAGGTCACACGAGATAAATTGTCCACATCCCCCTTAAATGGCCGAATTCAGTGGACTATCAAAGGGCGGGTGGGGAGCTGCAGTATAATGTTAACTGGCGACGTCATCTCTGCTACCTGATAAGGACTGTTCTACCCTTCAGCACATAAGAAATCGTTCACATAACCCACAGAGCCATATGGTACTTAGGTAACACTGCTTTCACACCATGCGCCCTTTTCTGTTTCTCTAAAGCTTTCGTATTCATTTTCTGTATTTGTATCAAGATAAGCTTCACTCTCCTTGCGAATTTTTCACTGACGAGGTGTCTCCTTGTGGCGGGGCTTTGCAAAGCTCAAAGAGCGACAGCATCTTGCATCCAAAACATACAGGGATAACCCTGTTCTCTGGTGAACTTTCGAGTTGTATGCAGCGACGACGTAGGACAATAGGCTGTACCAATTTTTATGCTAAGAACATATGCAAAAACTCAACATTTTCTCAATTATCCTGTGGACTTGTTCTGTGCGACCGTCAGCTTGAGGATCCAGAGTTCTCATCTGTAATTTAATGCGCAACAGCCTGCTTAGGTGCTGCATTAATTCTGACATAAAATTTGCGCCCTAATCCTTCATTATGGTTTCAGGTCAAGAATGAGATTTTCACTCTGCAGCGCAGTGTGCGCTGATCTGAAACTTCCTGGCAGATTAAAACTGTGTGACGACTGAGACTCGAACTCGGAACCTTTGCCTTTCGCGGGAAGTGCTCTACAGCACACAGTTTTAATCTGCCAGGAAGTTTCATATCAGCGCACACTCCGCTGCAGAGTAAAAATCTCATTCTGGAACATCCCCCAGGCTGTGGCTAAGCAATATCCTTTCTTTCAGGAGCACTAGTTCTGTGGGTTCGCAGGAGAGTTCGCAGGAGAGCTTCTGTAAAGTTTGGAAGGTAGGAGACAGTGGCAGAAGTAATGCTGTGAGGGCAGGTCGTAAGTCGTGCTTGGGTAGCTCAGTTGGTAGAGCACTTGCCTGTGAAAGGCAAAGGTCTCGAGTTTGAGTCTCGGTTCGGCACACAGTTTTAATCTACCAGGAAATTTTATGGTTTCAGGTGTCCGAAACCGAAATATCTGCTGGCTGACCAGTGCTGACTCATCATCACTACTGATTGCTGGTCTGATAAAGCTATCATGGAAATGGTCAACAATAGTTAATACGTAACGAGCCTCTGTGTTTATGCCAGTGGTCCTAGTATATCCAGTCCTACCATTTGGAAGGGCTTATCAGCTTCCTCTGCTGTTTAATTTCCTGCTGGTTAAGCTCTGCTCTTTGTGCACAAAGAACACAATTTTCCATATTATAGTCCACCAATAATCCTGTGCTACTCTTCTCTCCATTGCTCTTCGACCCAAGTGTCCCACTACAATCGAATTATGCGCTTGTCTGAACACTTTGTTACGCAGTCTCTGTGGTACTAGTAACCGTCGCCCATTTCACATCGTGTGATACAATACTCTGTCCTTCGTGCAGAACAGCTGTTGTTCAACAAACCGCTGATAGTCCAGGTCAGCACTTTGTACTGTCCTCCATTCACTTACATCAGTGCCTGTGATTTCCATTGCTTGTACCTTACAGCTGAGACCATCCACATTAGCGTGCGACCTTCCCGGCCGATGTACTACCTCTTATTCGAACTCACTTAACTGCAACTCGTTGGATGTTTAAGTCCTAAGAGCCACATAAGTGCTGCATGATCAGTCACCACTTTCAATCTTCTATTATAGAGGTAACAATGAGTGTATACAATTCCAAAAATCACTGCAAGCATTTCCTTCCCTGTAGTGGTATAATTTCATTCAGCATTATTCAAGTGTATGCAATAGGGTGACCCGGTCCATCTGCATCCCTGACACAAAATAATTCCTAGAGCAAAATCGTTCCAATCACAGGAAAGAATAAACTGTTTTTCAAAATCCGGACAGACCAAGATGGGACTAGATGTCAAGATGTCTTTTAATTTCTGGACTGGTGCCACACATTCAGCTGTCCAATGAAACTCCTACCTTTAACTAACTTACTCTCATCATTCGACCCTCTACTTTGAACTTACGTACTTCCGCCGCTTGAGCTCTGGAAAGAGAATTCTTGCATCTCATTTGCAGTGCCGTAATCGTTCGTGGCAGCCCCTCATGTTGCGGTGGCGACTATAGGAACTGTGGTGGAGTAACTGGCGGCGCGCGTATTTGAAAGTGTGGCTGACAGGATAGCAGTCGATATCACATATATCGCTGCCTTGATCCATTGCTTTCAGTATATGTGACAAGGGCGTGAGTTGGATTATCACATGCACATCTCGAGACATAATTTACGTAGAAGTGCACTGGCTGAAAAGTACAACAGGCGTTCTGTGTTTCAGGACAGAAGATACGTCAGTTTGCGACTGTTGTAGGCGAACGGTCTGAGGAGGGCACTTTGATCCTACTGTTCCTGAGGTGCCTCTGGGAGGGACTGCAGTTATTCCTCTCATTCAGCGACGTCGCCGGTATGAAGTCTGACGACGATTCGCACAGCCCATCTAATGCTGTATAAAATAGGTAATAAGATGATATTAGAACAAATAAGCCCTCGGTCACAAATATTAAGTCAAAATTGACCAGGTTTCGACGCTACTATGAGCGTCGTCTTCAGAATTAAGCTAACTGTTCTAAAACATATTAGGTATATAATACATTAATAAAATTAAAGTTTGTACTGACTGGAAAGAGATGCAGTACTTACAAGTCACATATTAAAAAAGATCTAAGCCGGAAAGGCGACGTCATGAATAGTTGTAAATAAGATGGCGAGCCGCTAAGGGCTGCTCGTACTTGAGTGAACAAGGGGTGCAACAAGACTGAGGTGCCCACGTTAGAAAGTGTGGGCAAGTAAACATGGTGTTGCTACGAGCGCCATCTGGTAGCCGCAGAAACAACTAGGCTACTGTACATTCAAAATTAGACACATGAAATTGTGATGCAGCTGATTCAGGCATAACGTAAGCACTAATAATAATAGGATGAAGTTACATATTTATCTGCTTTAAACAGAGATACATTTTGTAACGTAAAAAAACGTCAGTTATGACATACAAGAAAACAGCAAAGATGTAACAGGAAAACAACATTTCGGTAAACTGCATGAGGAAATCTGTATAAAGCCATTGCTTGATCTATGATTTTTTTTATGCTACAAAATGTATCTCTGTTTACAGCAGATAAATACGTAACTTCATCCTATTATTATTAGTGCTTACGTTATGCCTGAATCAGCTGCATCACAATTTCATGTGTCTAATTTTGAATGTACAGTAGCCTAGTTGTTTCTGCGGCTACTAGATGGGGCTCGTAGCAACACCATGTTTACTTGCCCACACTTTCTAACGTGGGCACCTCAGTCTTGTTGCAGCCCTTGTTCACTCAAGTACGAGCAGCCCTTAGCGGCTCGCCATCTTATTTACAACTATTCATGACGTCGCCTTTCCGGCTTAGATTTTTTTTTTAAATGTGACTTGTAAGTACTGCATCTCTTTCCAGTCAGTACAAACATTAATTTTATTAATGTATTATATACCTAATATGTTTTAGAACAGTTAGCTTAATTCTGAAGACGACGCTCATAGTAGCGTCGAAACCTGGTCAATTTTGACTTAATATTTGTGACCGAGGGCTTATTTGTTCTAATATAATTCTGACACGGTCTCTGAACCTTAGCAGCTGTGTTCAAAGTTTTATGTAATAAGATGAATAAAGAGAAAGATTATAAGGATTTTTCCATAATGTTGTACCATTAATCTTACACGAAAATTACAGCACGTGTTCATGAGACACGACTGAGAAACAGTTCCTCACATGAAATTTCTTGACTGAGGCGGCTGTCTGTACAGACTGGATCCAAATCAGAACGACGTTAAGCATGGAGTGCAGAATGACGACCGGTTTATGCAAAATTTTTACCTTACCGCTAATCAGTGCAATTCAGAAAGAATGAAGGGCAGGATTAGTACCGAACTGAACGAGTTGCTCGGTGTTGTAGAGAGCTACTGCGCTGTGATTTGTATAATGGCGTCAGGGAATGGATGAACGCTCAGGATGTTGGCCTCACCAGCAACTGTAGAAGGTGGCTGGATATTGTCGAGATGCGCATCAAGAGATATGTGACTAGCTGCTGTAGCATGCCGGCTGTTGTGCACGAATCAGACCGCCAAAGAAGAAAGCGACGGCTCTGTCAGCTAAGAATGTTCATCAATCAACCTATGGTGAGAAACATATCATGGACAGTGTGAATCATTGGAGTGAACTGGAGAAGCAAAGTGTGTGTTGCCGGGGCCCATTCTGCCAATGGCTGGTTTGTTTAATAGTATTTCTTTATATAAACTGGCTGAAATCTACAGTGTTACACAATGAAGTACCAGTTCCAGATTCATCAAACATTGATCACCTAACGCATATTAAATGATTAAATGTAAATTCTAACTTTTCAAGATCTGCAGACAACATAAGGGCGTAACTGTTGTGTACATAGTTCCGCGTAGTCACCACGTACACAACTTTCCCAATAGAGCGCGCCCCGCTAAGCACAACAGCGCAGGCGCAGCGCTCGTCCGTCTCCGCACTACGAGATGGCGCTGTCTTAGAGACGGACCAAATTCTGCTTCCGCCGATCAGCGTATTAATATGTAACGCAGCCAATGAGATCGCTGCTAACGTAGAACCTTTTCTCCTCACGGATCACGCTCGCCCAGTGATACATGAATGCACGAGGTATTATAACGAGTGTACAGACCTCCAATTAGTCAGTCTGCATTAGTCTGCATTTGTCTGCACCAGGCTGTACTAGTCTGCATTAGTCTGCATTAGCCTGTAGTCAAGTTTCAGTCTGCGCCTAATAAGATTATCATATTACTGTACATAGCCATGAAGAGAAATGCATAGACACTTTGTCAAGTATCAGAGGTATGTGCGAATAAGATTAACGTACCAGGACCAAAGGAACTTCAGATTGTCATTTGTAAACAGCATCCAGAATCGAGTTACGTAATATCTATGACTTTTATTACACTCCTGGAAATGGAAAAAAGAACACATTGACGCCGGTGTGTCAGACCCACCATACTTGCTCCGAACACTGCGAGAGGGCTGCACAAGCAATGATCACACGCACGGCACAGCGGACACACGAGGAACCGCGGTGTTGGCCGTCGAATGGCGCTAGCTGCGCAGCGTTTGTGCACCGCCGCCGTCAGTGTCAGACAGTTTGCCGTGGCATACGGAGCTCCATCGCAGTCTTTAACACTGGTAGCATGCCGCGACAGCGTGGACGTGAACCGTATGTGCAGTTGACGGACTTTGAGCGAGGGCGTATAGTGGACATGCGGGAGGCCGGGTGGACGTACCGCCGAATTGCTCAACACGTGGGGCGTGAAGTCTCCACAGTACATTGATGTTGTCGCCAGTGGTCGGCGGAAGGTGCACGTGGCCGTCGACCTGGGACCGGACCGCAGCGACGCACGGATGCACGCCAAGACTGTAGGATCCTACGCAGTGCCGTAGGGGACCGCACCGTCACTTCCCAGCAAATTAGGGACACTGTTGCTCCTGGGGTATCGGCGAGGACCATTCGCAACCGTCTCCATGAAGCTGGGCTACGGTCCCGCACACCGTTAGGCCGTCTTCCGCTCACGCCCCAACATCGTGCAGCCCGCCTCCACTGGCCGTACACCACTGGTGATCGTCGAGGGGACACTGAATAGTGCACGGTACATCCAAACCGTCATCGAACCCATCGTTCTACCATTCCTAGACTGGCAAGGGAACTTGCTGTTCCAACAGGACAATGCACGTCCGCATGTATCCCGTGCCACCCAACGTGATCTAGAAGGTGTAAGTCAAATACCCTGGCCAGCAAGATCTCCGGATCTGTCCCCCATTGAGCATGTTTGGGACTGGATGAAGCGTCGTCTCACGCGGTCTGCACATCCAGCACGAACGCTGGTTCAACTGAGGCGCCAGGTGGAAATGGCATGGCAAGCCGTTCCACAGGACTACATCCAGCATCTCTACGATCGTCGCCATGGGAGAATAGCAGCCTGCATTGCTGCGAAAGGTGGATATACACTGTACACTGTCAGTGTGATCATGTGATGTATCTGACCCCAGGAATGTGTCAATAAAGTGTCCCCTTCCTGGGACAATGAATTCACGGTGTTCTTATTTCAATTTCCAGGAGTGTATTTTAATAAATGTGTGTGAAAATTAATCAAGTTCTGTTTAAAGTTGGTCACCATCAATCTGCTACTCTAAGCGTGCAAGTGGCATTTCTATCGTCTGACCTCACGGCAGAAGATAAACATTGCTGATACTCGCCTACTTTGTTAGAGCGACCAGTCAAATAATCTGATGGTGTGTGTACCAAAGGTCTTACAGTACGCACACCACAGTAACGGTCCATAATTTTCGTCTTAGATCCATGGTACACTGTAATGGAAAAATGGTGGATATCCTACTCTTTCTTCTCCTTCTTACTTTTTTTATACCACATTAGGAAGGATCTGCGAATAGTTGTCTGTGTCTCTGACGACTTGTGCTTCAGCTGGCTTAACGGCGCGGACACTACCAGTCTACGCTGTTGTTCCAGTAAAGGACCAGGCCTTTAGAGTTGGCCCGAGCAGAATTGTAGTTCTCTGCCGAGGCACCTCAGGAATAGCAGGGTTAACTCATAGGGCAACCTCTTAGTACATGTACGTGTTAGTGAACATTGATAATCTACATCTACATTTATATGGATACTTTGCAAATCACATTTAAATGCCTGGCAGAGGGTTCATCAAATCACCTTCACAATTCTCTATTATTCCAATCTCCTATAGCGCGCGGAAAGAATGAACACTATATCTTTCCGTACGAGCTCTGATTTCGCTTATTTTATCATGGTGACTGTTTCTCCCTATGTAGGTCGGTGTCAACAAAATATTTTCGCATTCGGAGGAGAAAGCTAGTGATTGGAATTTCGTGAGAAGATTCCGTCGCAACGAAAAACGCCTTTCTTTTAATGATGTCAAGTCCAAATCCTGTATCATTTCTGAGACACTGTCTCCCATATTTCGCGGTTATACAAAACGTGCTGCCTTTCTTTGAACTTTTTCGATGTACTCCGTCAGCCCTATCTGGTAATGATCCCACACCGCGCAGCAGTATTCTAAAAGAGGTCGGACAAGCGTAGTGTAGGCAGTCTCCTTAGTAGATCTGTTACATTTCCTAAGTGTCCTGCCAATAAAACGCAGTATTTGGTTAGCCTTCCCCCCAAACATTTTATATGTGTTCCTTCCAATTTTAAGTTATTCGTAATTGAAATTCCTAGGTATTTAGTTGAATTTGCGGCCTTTATATTTGACTGATTTATCGTGTAACCGAAGTTAACGGATTCCTTCTAGCACTCATGTGGATGACATCACACTTTTTTTTTAGTTAGGGTCAACTTCCAAGTTTCGCATCATTCAGATATCTTTTCTAAATAGTTTTGCAATTTGTTTTGATCTTCTGATAACTTTACTAGTCGATAAATGACAGCGTCATCTGCAAACAACCTAAGACGGCTGCTCAGATTGTCTCCCAAATAGTTTATATAGATAAGGAACAGCAAAGGAAATGGTTGCTGTTTGAAAAGGAGTGCTCTAGAGTTTCATAAGAAGGATGTTTTCTAACTCCGTGTTGACTATGTGTCAGTATGTAATAACTTAATTAAGCATGCAGACCAGTCCCACATAGTGTAAGGGTAACGTATGTTCATATTTCTAAGCGACAAAGTGCCACTAGATGACACATAATTTTTGTAGAATGTATTTAAGAATAAGACCAATGTATCTGTTAGTAGCCCGATAGCAACGTGAATGATAGACATACTGATAGGTATGCGACAGTGCTAAGTAACACTGGAGATCCTTACAAACAGATGGACTGTCATGCACGCTGCCAGAAAATGTCGTAAGCCGAACATACACTACTGGCCATCAAAATTGCTACACCAAGAAGAAATGCAGATGATGAACAGGTATTCATTGGACAAATATATTATACTAGAACTGACATGTGATTACATTTTCACGCAGTTTGAGGGCATAGATCCTAAGAAATCAGTACCCAGAACAACCACCTCTGGCCGTAATAACGGCCTTGATACGCCTAGGCATTGAGTCAAACAGAGCTTGAATGGCGTGTACAGGTACAGCTAACCATGCACCTTCAACACGATACCGCAGTTCATCAAGAGTATTGACTGGCGTATTGTGACGAGCCAGTTGCTCGGCCACCATTGACCAGACGTTTTCAATTGGTGAGAGATCTGGAGGATGTGCTGGCCAGGGCAGCAGCCGAACATTTTCTGTATCCAGAAAGGCCCGTACTGGACCTGCAACACGCGGTCGTGCATTATCCTGCTGAAATGTAGGTTCTCGCAGGGATCGAATGAAGGGTAGAGCCACTGGTCGTAACACATCTGAAATATAACGTCCACTGTTCAAAGTGCCGTCAATGCGAAGAAGAGGTGACCGAGGCGTGTAACCAATGGCACCCCATGCCATCACGCCGGGTGATAACGCCAGTATGGCGACGACGAATACACGCTTCCAATGTGCGTTCACCGCAATGTCGCCAAACACGGATGCCACCATCATGATGCTGTAAACAGAACCTGGATTCATCCGAAAAAGATGACGTTTCGCCATTCGTGCACCCAGGTTCGTCGTTGAATACACCATCGCAGGCTGTGATGCAGCGTTAAGGGTAACCGCAGCCACGGTCTCCGAGCTGATAGTCCATGCTGCTGCAAACGTCGTCGAACTGTTGGTGCAGATGGTTGTTGTCTTGCAAACGTCCCCATTTGGTGACTCAGGGATCGAGACGTGGCTGCACGATCTGTTACAGCCATGCGGAATAGATGCCTGTCATCTCGACTGCTAGTGATACGAGGCTGTTGGTATCCTGCACGGCGTTCCGTATTACCCTCCTGAACCCACCGATTCCATATTCTGCTAACAGTCATTGGATATCGACCAACGCGAGTAGCAATGTCGCGATACGACAAACCGCCATCGCGATAAGCTACAATCAGACCTTTATCAATGTCGGGAACGTGTTGGTACGCATTTCTCCTCCTTACACGAGGCATCACAATAACATTTCACCAGGCAACGCCGGTCAGCTGCTGTTTGTGTATGAAAAATCGGTTGGAAACTTTCCTCATGTCAGCACGTTGTAGGTGTCGCCACCGGCGCCAAACTTTTGTGAATGCTCTGAAAAGCTAATCATTTGCATATCACAGCATCTTCTTCCTGTCGGTTAAATTTCGCGTCTATAGCACGTCATCTTCGTGGTGTAGCAATTTTAATGGCCATTAGTGTATTAAGTAGCCTTTAAACGAAAGAGTGGGACCAAAGGAGGTAGACGTGATTTACATTTACAGACAAACAAATAACTACAATTTCTGACAAATTTGGGTGATTTACTCAACAGAGAGAGAGCTTAACAAATTCAGCAAGTCAATAACGTGCTGGTCCACCTGTGGCTCTTATGCAAGCAATTATTCGGCCAGACATTGATTGACAGAGTGGTTGGATGTTATCCTGAGGGACATGGTAATATGTTAAGTCCAATCGGTATGTTAGATCGTCAAAATCTCCAGATCGTTGGGGGGCGGTGCCCATAAATGCCTAAACGTTCTCAACTGGGGCGAGATCCGGCTAGCTTGTTCGCCAAGGTAGATTTGCCAAGTACGAAGACAAGCAGTAGCGGGCGTTATCTTGCTGAAACGCGAGGTCATGTAGGCTTGCCATGAAGAGCAACAAAACGGGTGTGGATGATATCTACATCTACATATACTCCGTAATCCACCATACGGTGCGTGGCGGAGGGTACCTCGTACCACAACTAGCATCTTCTCTCCTTGTTCCACTCCCAAACAGAACGAGGGATAAATGACTGCCTATATGCCTCTGTACGAGCCCTAATCTCTCTTATCTGTGTGGCCTTTCCGCGAAATGTAAGTTGGCGGCAGTAAAATTATACTGCAGTCAGCCTGAAATGCTGGTTCTCTAAATTTCCTCAGTAGCGATTCACGAAAAGAACGCCTCTATTCCTCTAGAGACTCCCACCCGAGTTCCTGATGCATGTCCGTAGCACTCGCGTGATGATCAAACCTACCAGTAACAAATCTAGCAGCCCGCCTCTGAATTGCTCCTATGTCCTCCCTCAATCCGACCTGATAGGGATCCCAAACGCTCGAGCATTACTCAAGAATAGGTCGTATTAGTGTTTTATAAGCTGTCTCCATTACAGATGAACCACATCTTCCCAAAATTCTACCAATGAACCGAAGACGACTATCCGCCTTCCCCACAACTGCCATTACATGCTTGTCCCACTTCATATCGCTCTGCAATGTTACGCTCAAATATTTAATCGGCGTGACTGTGTCAAGCGCTACACTACTAATGGAGTATTCAAACATTACGGGATTCTTTTTCCTATTCATCCGCATTAATTTACATTTTGTGCATTTAGAGTTAGCTGCCATTCTTTAAACCAATCACAGATCCTGTCCAAGTCATCTTGTATCCTCCTACAGTCACTCAACGACGACACCTTTCCGTACACCACAGCATGATCAGCAAACAGCCGCACATTGCTACCCACCCTATCCAAAAGATCATTTATGTAGATAGAAAACAACAGCGGACCTACCACACTTCACTGGGGCACTCTAGATGACAGGCGACGAAGACACCCCGTCGAGGACAATGTACTGGGTTCTATTACTTAAGAAGTCTTCGAGCCACTCACATACTTCGGAAGGAATCCCATATGCTCGTATCTTAGAAGTCTGCAGTGGGGCACCGAGTGAAACGCTTTCCGGAAGGAATATGGCATCCGTCTGATACCCTTCATCCATGGTTCGCGAGATATAACGGGAAAAAAGGGCGAGTTGTGTTTCGCAGGAGCGAGAATATGTTCGAGAATCCTGAAACAAACCGACGTTAAGGATATTGTTCTGTAATTTTGAGTGTCCCTTCTTATATACAGGCGGCACCTGCGCTTTTTTCCAGTCGCTCGGGACTTTGCGTGGGGCAAGAGATTCGCGGTAAATGCAAGTTAAGTAAGGAGCCAATGCACTAAAGTACTCTCTGTAAAACCGAATTGGAATCCCATCAGGACCTGGCGAATTATTTATTGATATCGTCGATGTGTTTCTGCGCTGCCGCAGATTAGAACCAAAAGGGAGCTACTGTGAAAAGGAATGGCACCCACATCATCACTCGTGGTTCTCGGGCGTATGGTGGGCGACGGTCAGCTTGGTGGCCAACCGCTGTTCGGGGCTTCTCTAACTGGTCTTCGCAGGTGATCAGCGCTCAGTCCGAAGCGGAATCCATCAGTGAAGACAACACTACTCCAATGAGATTCCTGGACGAAGACGTGTCTGGAGATGCTCTGGACATCGGTGAGATGTAAATACATGTGCAAAAAAGTGTATGCTACAACTTAAGCATCGAAATTTCAAGATTTATATTTTCCATTTTTCCCACTGCATTGAGAACATGATGCCTCTGTAGAGAGAGAGAGAGGCAAAACAATTGATGCCGACACATTACATCCAGGACGTTTGAGAAATTCCATACCGCACTAAAATGTGAATAAAATCCTGAAGCGTAGCTGCTGCAACCATCCATTATTTAAATTATGATGTGCACAGTTGTAGGCTCTCCGTAAAGACTATTTGTGTGGAACGAAATTAAGTAAGCTAGAAATTAAAGCTTCGTCACCGATCATATAGGCAAAGATTAATACTGAGTATAAAATTGTAGTCAATAAAACATTCAAAAGGGGAAAGGCCGCTGGACCTGATGGGATGCCAGGTCGATCTTACACAGAGTACGCGAAAGAACATGCCCCCCTAATTGCAGCGGTGTACCGTAGGTCTCTAGAAGAGCGTAGCGTTCCAAAGGATTGGAATAGGACACAGGTCATCCCCGTTTTCAAGAAGGGACGTCGAACAGATGTGCAGAACTATAGACCAATATCTCTAACGTCGATCAGCTGTAGAAGTTTGGAACACGTATTATGCTCGAATATAATGACTTTTCTGGAGACTAGAAATCTACCGTGTAGGAATCAGCATGGGTTTCGAAAAAGACGATCATGTGAAACCCAGCTCGCACTATTCGTCCACGAGACTCAGAGGGCCATAGACACGGGTTCCCAGGTAGATGCCGTGTGACTTCAGCAAGACGTTCGATACAGTTCCCCACAGTCGTTTGATGAACAAAGTAAGAACATATGGACTATCAGACCAATTGTGTGATTGGATTGAAGATTTTCTAGATAACAGAACGTAGTATGTCATTCTCAATGGAGAGAAATCTTCCGAAGTAAGAGTGATTTCGGGTGTGCCGCAGGGGAGTGTCGTAGGACCGTTGGTATTCACAATATACATAAATGACCTTGGGGATGACATCGGAAGCACTGAGGCTTTTTGTGAATGATGCTGTGGTATATCGAGAGGTTGTAACAATGGAAAATTGTACTGAAATGCAGGAGGATCTGCAGCGAATTGACGCATGGTGCAGGAAATGGCAATTGAATCTCAATGTAGACAAGTGTAAAGTGCTGCCAATATATAGAAAGAAAGATGCCTTATCATTTAGCTACAATATAGCAGGTCAGCATCTGGAAGCAGTTAATTCCATAAATTATTTGGGAGTACGCATTAGGAGTGATTTAAAATGGATTGAACATATAAAGTTGAGCGTTGGTAAAGCGGATATCAGACTGAGATTCATTGGAAGAACGCTAACGAAATGCAATCCGAAAACAAAGGAAGTAGGTTACAGTACGCTTGTTCGCCCACTGCTTGAATACTGCTCAGCAGTGTGGGATCCGTACCAGATAGGGTTGATAGAAGAGATAGAGAAGATCCAACGGAGAGCAGCGCGCTACGTTACAGGATAATTTAGTAATCGCGAAAGCGTCACGGAGATGATAGATAAACTCCAGTGGAAGACTCTGCAGGAGAGACGTTCAGTAGCTCGGTACTGGCTTTAGTTGAAGTTTCGAGAACATACCTTCACCGAGGAGTCAAGCAGTATATTGCTCCCTCCTACGTATATCTCGCGAAGAGACCATGAGGATGAAATCAGAGAGATTAGAGACCACACAGAAGCATATCGACAATCCTTCTTTCCACGAACAATACGAGACTGGAAAAAAGGGAGAACCGACAGAGGTACTCAAGGTACACTCCGCCACACACAGTCAAGTGTCTTGCGAAGTATGGATGTAGATGTAGATGTAGATGTAGATATGTGTTATGTGTGGATGTAAGCTTATAGCTGCGTCCATTCTATCGACGACAAGGTCATCCACAAAGTAACTGGAAACCTGAGGGGGCCACATCATCAATAATACTACTATGACCGGTGGAGACGTCAACCGATTGGGATAATTATGTTTTTGTCGGGGGTGATTGTGGTCAGACAGGTAGAAAGAGTAGTCATTATCGCTATATATTCGATCCAATGGAAGCGAATCTAACATCTTTGACGTTGTCCAATTTGTAGAGAGATTAATGACCAAAGTGTAGTTGTAGCAACAGAGAATGACGAACTACAAAGAACAACTAAGATCAGCAGAAATAAGGTCAATAATCTAGACAAAAAACCTATATTTTCATATCTCAAGGAGGAACTGAGAACACAGAGCTCAGGGCAATAGCAAGTGGAGTAAATGTCAGTGATGTTCAGTTTACCAAACACTGTTTAGGTACTTACTTTGTACAACAGTTCATGATCGGATGAACCCTTCATGGTGCACGTGGTCCGTAGAGGAACTGCTAAACGTACAATGACTACTGTGAAGTAGGCATAAATAAGCATCGTTCATAGAGAGATGTTTAAGGAAATGTGTTTGGGTGTAAGAGAACAATGAGTCATTTAACTAGGAATGTACCAGAATCTTGCCGGAAGGTGTCTCGCAGACCCAAAAAAATTCAGATTATTTGTAAAGGTTGTTAGTGACACTAAATTTAGTGTCCAGACTCTCATGAACGACAAAGGAAAAGAAACTGAAGGTAGAAAAGCAAAAACAGAAATGCATTTGATCGATTTCACATGTGCTTTTACAATGGGAGATACAGGAGTATTGTTGTTGTTGTTGTGGCCTTCAGCCCTGAGACTGGTTTGATGCAGCTCTCCATGCTACCCTATCCTGTGCAGGCTTCCTCATGTCCCAGTACTTACTGCAACCCACATCCTTCTGAATCTGCTTAGTGTATTCATCTCTTGGTCTCCCTCTACAATTTTTACTCTCCACGCTGCCCTCCAATGCTAAATTTGTGATCCCTTGATGCCTCAGAACATGTCGTACTAACCGATCCCTTCTTCTTGTCAAGTTGTGCCACAAACGTCTCTTCCCCCCAATTCTATTCAATACTTCATCATTAGTTATGTGATCTACCCATCTAATCTTCAGTATTCTTCTGTAGCACCATATTTCGAAAGCTTCTATTCTCTTCTTGTCCAAACTATTTATCGTCCACGTTTCACTTCCATACATGGCTACGTTCCATACAAATACTTTCAGAAACGACTTCCTGACAGTTAAATCTATAATCGATGTTAACAAATTTGTCTTCTTCAGAAACGCTTTCCTTGCCATTGCCAGTCTACATTTTATATCTTCTCTACTTCGACCATCATCAGTTATTTTGCTCCCCAAGTAGCAAAACTCCTTTACTACTTTAAGTGTCTCATTTCCTAATGTAATTCCCTCAGCATCACCCGACTTAATTCGAATACATTGAATTATCCTCGTTTTGCTTTTGTTGATGTGCATCTTATACCCTCCTTTCAAGACACTGTCCATTCCGTTCAACTGCTCTTCCAAGTCCTTTGCTGTCTCTGACAGAATTACAATGTCATCGGCGAACCTGAAAGTTTTTATTTCTTCTCCATGGACTTTGATACCTACTCCGAATTTTTCTTTTGTTTCCTTTACTACTTGCTCAATATACAGATTGAGTAACATCGGGGACAGGCTACAACCCTGTCTCACTCCCTTCCCAACCACTGCTTACCTTTCATGCCCCTCGACTCTTATAACTGCCATTTGGTTTCTGTACAAATTGTAAATAGCCTTTCGCTCCCTGTAATTTGCCCCTGCCACCTTTAAAATTTGAAAGAGAATATTCCAGTTAACATTGTCAAAAGCTTTCTCTGAGTCTACAAATGCTAGAAACGTAGGTTTGCCCTTCCTTAATCTTTCTTCTAAGATAAGTCTCTTGGTCAGTATTACCTCACGTGTTCCAATATTTCAACGGAATCCAAACTGATCTTCCCCGAGGTCGGTTTCTACCAGTTTTTCCATTCGTCTATGATGAATTCGTGTTAGTATTTTGCAACTGTGACTTATTAAACTGATAGTTTAGATAGGAGTATTACCGCAGTTTAATACTCGCACCAGTACGAGGTAAGCAGTATGATGTCAGGGCGACTGGGGTTCCAAAACGAGACCGGCGAATTGACCACTTTTCCAAGCCCACTGCAAGTACTGTGTCATTGTGTCTCACACAGAATGTGCAGACGAGTTGCTCCTCGATCTGTCATTAGGGGAAGGTGGGGTGAAGTTGATAGAGTGGGAAAAATGGCATCGCGCATGTTTTGGCGTAAGCAGTGCTTTGGGTACTCGTACACTCTCATTGTTCTCATTGAGACTGACCGAGGGAGCATCTTGCTTTACTTTTTAGCAAGAACTTTCCTGATTTTCAGCGGTCTGTAGCCACTCATATTATTTTCGTTACCTCACTTGAACTAATAGTAATACTTTCTTACAATATCAATGTTTAAACAGTATCTGTTGCCCTATAAATGTAGTTTCTCGTTTTTTTTTCTTATTTCGTTCGGTTTAATAGTTTTATTTGGTTTCCGATCATGAAAAGTGGGCATTCTAGTCGTAGAGGTAACTGGACACTTCTCCCAACAGGACACTGTAAATCTGCTTATTCCAGAAGGCGTTACTCACTTTCGTCCACCACACATAACAATGCAGACTGACTTGTCAATCCTGACAAGGCTACGATTCGTCATTCCATTCCTTTGTGACAGTTCCGATTTAAAATAGTAATCTTATTTGAAACTGTCTTCTGTTGTGAATCGCCTCATAGAAAAATCCTATTGTAAAATGTCTTCGCAACCGCATGGTATTTTAGGGCATCAACATGTTTAGGCAAAATGTTCATAAATCAAACCAACAAACGTGGGATTCCGCTGCGATGGTAAATGCGAGGAACTTGGCAAAGAAGAGACCTTCTTGTTTACAAGTAAAGCAATTTAATGTTTCACGCAATGCGCTGAAATAAAAGTTCTTGGGGAAACTCCGATGCAGTAAGTGATAAAAAGATTAGGGAAGGCATGTGAAGTGTTTTCGTTAAAGGACAATAAGAAGAAATTCTTGATTACCTTTTCTGAAATTGCAAAGTGTTTTTGTGGGTTTACAGTGAACGATTCACGTAGACTAGTACTCCAGTTGGCGGAGTGAAACAAGATACGGAATCGTTCTTTTGGTGCCTTCAAACAGCGCAGAAAAACAATGCAACCTGTTCATCACGTTCATAATATGGCTGAAACAGTTCCGTCCAAGAACAGCAAGGAATTTGCACTTAAGAGGGGTAGGACGTCAAACGGACCGACTTGGAGCAGGAGAGGTACCAGACGACATTTTAATTTCCACTGTCTATACTTTTACAAACAAATTCATAAAACTTTAACAGCATGACCAGGAAGGATTCATGATTCATACTCATAACAGTAGAAGCTGAAAAAACGTAACAAAACACATTTTTTTTACATGTGAAATTTCATCACTTTTTCACTTACTACTGGCTGCATTTGTTGCTATAGATACACTTTTCTTCCTAAGTAAGAGAGATTCTTCGATGACTTTTGCACTGCATACATAGTTACAGGTGTATGAAACTCTAGAAGTTATTTAATTTATGAAAAAATGAATGAATTGTTACATTTTCAACTTCATCTTTAGAAAAAATTCAAGTTTTATATTTAATTATCTCAGTTTTTTCCACAGTTTTTTAATAGATTTGGAAAATTCAAGATTTTCATACACCTGTAACTCTGTTTGTATGCTATGAAAAATTCATCGAAGAATCTCTCTTACTTAGGAAGAAAAGTGTACCTATAGCAACATATGCAGCCAGTAATAAGTGAAAAAATGATGAAATTTCACTTGTAAAAAAAAGGTATTTTGCTACGTTTTTTAACTTCCACTGCGATAAGTGCGAGTCCTCAATCCTTCCTGGTCATAGTGACAAAGTTTTATGAAACTATTTGTAAAAGTATAGACAGTAGAAATTAAAATGTCCTGTGGTGACTCTCCCGCTCCAAGTCGGCCCGTTTGACGTCCTACCCCCCTTAAAGGAAGACGCTAGTCGGGGGCGTTACCTCAGTCCGAAGGGGATTGCTGTCAACTTTCCGAGTATGTATGACTCCACCGGTCACATTGACGCATTAAGTTGGGAAAAGTGGCAGCTATGCAAGGCTCCAGAAAAATGCACACAGGTCCTACTCGTTACACATATTTTTAATTCATTCAACTCTGGGTTCATGGAGAAACATTCTGTTAACCAAACCAAACACTTTTATAGCCTTGCTTCACAAACTTTATTATTACTCAACGTCCTAGGTTTCGAGTTAAAGCCCATTTTCTAGTACACTTATGGTGAGAGAAAACAGGACGGCCGGCCGAAGTGGTCGTGCGGTTAAAGGCGCTGCAGTCTGGAACCGCAAGACCGCTACGGTCGCAGGTTCGAATCCTGCCTCGGGCATGGATGTTTGTGATGTCCTTAGGTTAGTTAGGTTTAACTAGTTCTAAGTTCTAGGGGACTAATGACCTCAGCAGTTGAGTCCCATAGTGCTCAGAGCCATTTGAACCATTTGAAAACAGGACGTTCGTATTAAGAGGACAAATACATTAACATGTTCTGCAGAAATGTTAACATTTGAACCATGTCGGCTCGCGTGTTCAAGGTCAATATCGATATCGCGACGGAACACCACCAAACCGTAAAACGTTGACAGTAGTTCTCGCTGTCTTATAAAGCTAAGGTGACGGATCAGTGGGAACTGGGCAAACGTGCAGAACACCTCGCAGGTCGCACCAGCCAACCCACCACCCGAGAAGATCGACACATCATCCGAATGCCACTGCACGACAGATCAGCGTCGGTTCTGGCGCATGGAACAGTGTAACACACCGTACACTATCAGGGGTGGCAGTCCGTCGCCGTTTATCACTGCATGGGTTGCGTGCGCGTCGTCCACTTCTCCGCCTACCTTTGACAAATGTGCAGGCATATTCTAGACGACGTCACTGAGGACTGGAATGGCGTCAGGTAGTGTCTTCTGATGAATCCTGGTTCTGTTTGTTTGAAATTGATGGCTGCATTTTGGTTCGCTGCAGACAGGGGGAGCGGCATCCCAGTGACTGCATTCGCGCAAGACGTACAGCAGCAACTCAAGGCCTTATCGTGTGTGGTGCTATTGGGTACAACAGCAAATCACAGCTGGTGCGTATCCAGGGCAACGTGGCCAGCGTGAACTATCTGAGGGACATCCTGCGACCCGTAGCCAAACTAAACTCTTCCTGCACGTGAATCCAGACGCTATTTTTCACCAGAACAATGCACCACCACATGTCGCTGCGGGAAACCGTGCCTTCTTGGTGTCACAGGATGTCAGCCTTTTGCCCTGACCCGCCAAATCACCTGCCTTTTGAGTGAAATGAAAATCATTTGTGCAGAACATACTTATGTCCATGTCCTTTGAATATGAACGCATTAAAATCCATGGAGAAGAAATAAAAACTTTGAGGTTCGGCGATGACATTGTAATCCTGTCAGAGACAGCAAAGGACTTGGAAGAGTAGTTGAACGGAATGGACAGTGTCTTGAAAGGAGGGTATAAGATAGACATCAACAAAAGCAAAACGAGGATAATGGAATGTAGTCGAATTAAGTCCGGTGATGGCGAGGGAATTAGATTAGGAAATGAGACGCGTAAAGTAGTAAAGGAGCTTTGCTGTTTGGGGAGCAAAATAACTAATTATGGTCGAAGTAGAGAGGATATAAAATGTAGACTGGCAATGGCAAGGAAAGCGTTTCTGAAGAAGAGAAATTTGTTAACATCGAGTATAGATTTCAGTGTCAGGAAGTCGTTTCTGAAAGTATTTGTATGGAATGTAGCCATGTATGGAAGTGAAACATGGGCGATAAATAGTTTGGACAAGAATAGAAGCTTTCGAAATGTGGTGCTACAGAAGAATGCTGAAGATTAGATGGGTAAATCACATAACTAATGAGGAGGTACTGAACAGAATTGGGGAGAAGAGGAGTTTGAGGCACAACTTGACAAGAACAAGGGACCGGTTGGTAGGACATGTTCTGAGGCATCAAGGGATCACAAATTTAGCGTTGGAGGGCAGCGTGGAGGGTAAAAATCGTAGACGGAGACCTAGAGATGAATACACTAAGCAGATTCAGAAAGATGCAGGTTGCAGTAAGTACTGGGAGATGAAGAAGCTTGCACAGGATAGAGTAGCATGGAGAGCTGCATCAAACCAGTCTCTGGACTGAAGACCACAACAACAATAATCAGTAGTCGTTAAAGGCGTCCTGTTTTTCTGAACATGACTGTACATAACTGGTCCCAAATATGATAACCAACAAAACATAAACAAGTTAATTTTTAATCAGTGGATTCTTGACTTAAACTGTAAAAGTTATGTGTTTTGACAATTCTGACAAAATTACATATGGTTCTAAGATATTCATAAGGACAACATTTTCACTTCTTGTAACTAAACATACAACAGAGTGCAGTATGACAGGAACGGAATTTTTGTAATGTGAATGATAGCACGAAGATTTATTTTGTATGTAGCGATTGCAATATTTCTAAAAGTGGTGAATAATTGAGTTTGCTCATTAAGTAATAGATATGAAGGAGACAAAAAACTGTCTCTAAATTTCTAGCCGAGTGAGTTTTGCACCAATTCTCTCTCTGCGTAGGACCTCTATGTCTACTATGTATTTGTTGTTTTAATTTCTGCAATGTTCGGCAAAGAATGAATGCCTCAAAAGGGAACGCGTTTCTACGAAACATAGTTTCATTTGCAAAAGCGTGGTTTTTCGCACTTACGACTCGATCGATTTTTGCAAACGCTTCCTACAATTTCCGTAGAGTGAAAAAAATACGAGCTTACGGAGTATCGGAGCAGACCTGCAACTGGATTCAAGATTTTCTTGCAGATATAACTCAACACGTCCCTCATAACGGAACTAAATCGACAGATGTAAAATTAATAACAGGAATACCACACGGAAGTGTGATAGGGCCGTTGTTGTATGCAATATATATAAATGATCTACGAGAAACCGTCGATGCTCCTTAAGGCTATTCGCAGATGATGCAGTTGTTTGTACCAAATTAGCAACGCCAGAAGATAGTAAGAATTTGCAGAACGACCTGCAGAGAACTGATGAATGGTGCAGACTCTGGCAGTTGACCCTGAACGTAAATAAATGTAACATATTGCGCATACACAGGAAAAGAAATCCACTACTGTACAGCTACGCTATAGATGACAAACAGCGAGAGACAACGTCTGCCGTAAGATAACTATGCGTAACTATCCAGAGTGTCCTAAAGTGGAATGACCATATAAAACAGATAGTGTTAAAAGCAGACACCACACTCAGATTCGTTGCAACAATCTTAAGGAAATGTAGCTCACCCATGAAAGAAGTGGCTTATAAGGCGCTTGTTCGCCCGATTCTTGGATATTGTTCATTTATCTGGGATCCCTGCTACTGAAATTTCGGAACAGCACTTTTCAGGAAGAGTCAAATTTTTTGTGAAAACAAAAGTCACACTGACCTGTAACTGAAATATTTTGTGAAAAAACATTTAAAACGTTAATCTTATTTATTTATCTGACAATCCATTTTCACAACCTCTAAGACGTAGTTTAACAGGGGATGGATCTTTAATTTGACGAATTATAATGCTTGTAACGTTGTTGATACTTAGAAATAAAAAAGGAACATCCCTTTTAATACGTGAGATAACCTGTGTGAAATGACCCTAAATACGTTTAAACTTTCCCCACATTATGGCAGTGAAAGTAAAACGCAAATCGACCTATATAAGGAAATTTGCAACACCCATTTCAAGAAGGAATTGCAAAAAATTAGATTAATTACTAATCATTGTTCTCTTCTTTCAAATCTTCACTTGTGGAGAGATTAGTTAGAACTATTAAAGATAAATTGTTTAAACATTTCACTGCAGAACGATCTTCCAAATATAATGATCTCATAAGTCAGTCCAGACGCACAAAAAGAAAAACAATTGATATGAGACCTGATGTTGTGAAAAGTAGTAGCCTTTTCTGAGACCTTAGCTCTCATTCGTTGCAGCTAATTGAGGTTACGTTTGGTGTCGAGTTAACAAATTTGTGCTGACGCCCACTTACCTTCTATTCAATGGTCAGTACTACGAACAGACTGATGGAGTTGCAATGGGAAGGCCGTTGTCACCTATTGTGGTCAATTTGTTTATGGAGGACTTTGAGGCACGTGCATTGGAGTCAGCGACCTTGAAACCTGCGTGTTTTTTCAGATATGTAAACGATACTTTTGTTGTTTGGCCTCATGGTAGTGAGAATCTAAACCGGTTTTTGGAACACCTGAATTCAGTCCACCTGACTATTGAGTTCACTATGGAGGTGGAAAATAATGGCTGCCTTCCCTTCCTTGATGTGTTCGTCAGAAGGAAGACTGATGGTACGTTGGGACATTCTGTTTATAGGAAGCCCACCCACACTGACTTGCACCTGCGAGCTGATACTTGTCACCATCCAGCTCAGCGTGAAGGAGTACTTCGCACCTTGGTTCACAGGGCCCACGTTATCTCAGACCCTGAAAGTTTGGCAGCTCAGCTATCACATCTCGAAGTCACCTTTCGTCAGAATGGTTATAGTGAGAGGCAGGTCGAACGTGCGTTGCGCATTTAGCCTTCTGTGCAACGGGCGAGTGACGATAGCAACGAAGTGGCACCCAAGTCTACGGCCTTTTTGCCTTGCGCAGGAAGCATTTCCAACAGGACTGGCCGTATTTTGCGGAAATATGATGTGAAACGCGTTTTTCGACCACCTTCTAAGAGTAAGGCCCTGTTGGGGTCCGTAAAAGATTATCTTGCTTTGCGTAAGGCTGGTTTCCATCTTATTCCTTGCAGTTGTGGCATGTCATATACTGGTCAGACAATCAGGACTGTGGAAGACCGGTGTATTGAACATAAACGTCACACACGCTTACAACAACCGAGCAAATCCGCTGTTGGAGAGCATTGCCTTGACACCGGTCATCCTATGGAATACAACAACACGGACATTCTGGCTTGCACGTTGCAGTGTTATTAAGGAAGCTGTTGAAATAAAATTGTCAAGCAAACTTATAAACAGAGATGGTGGATTTTGTTAAAATACTGCTTGGAATCCGGATCTGTCTCTCATCAAAAAAGAGAGGGACAGAATTAGTGCTACCTCACCTGTTGATTAATAGTCACTTCGATATTTCTGATGTTGGTTATCTTTGGTTGTGTGTTGACTCGGTGGTTACTTGTTCTGTGTGTGGTATCTTCCTTGTTTCTCCTCTGTGAACCGAAGTATTAAATTCCATTGCACATTGCTTCCTCCTTGCAGCTGTGCCTTGAGAATGGCAGGGTGTGCTGCTGTCGAAATATCGGCGGTGGTCGACGACGTCACTCGGCAGCAAACCCGTAAGTTATTTGAACTTTTAGTAGTCTTTTGTCCGCTGTGTGTAACAACATGAAGATGATTGATCCAGGTGAAGGTAAATTCACGATTGGTAATTTTGTTCGAATTTGCAAACTTAATACAATTTTTTAAAGTGTTTCGCTCCAAAACAGGTCTACCAAGTTACTGAAATTTCGAGTAGTTGTGGAAAGAAACCCAAGAATATACCGGCTGTTAGAGAGCATGGTGCGACCTGTAACAGGAAGCCTCAACAGCACAGAAGTACAAAAATGAAATATCCATCCATATACAATACTGAAACAAGAATCATACGAGGAAAAGGAAATAAAGCTTTTGCAAAATGACTGAGTTTTGATAAAACATACAGTTCCTGGATTACTTTGTTAGAGAACAAATGTGTACATCTTCATTCAAACAAGTGAAATATATGCCCATGAGGCAGCCAGTTGCACATTTTCCAGTACCAGTTTGTGTGTGTGTGTGTGTGTGTGTGTGTGTGTGTGTGTGAGTGTGTGTGTGTGTGTGTGTGTGTGTATGTGTGTATGTGTTTGCTGATGAAGCTTATGTACTGTTAATAAGTAATACAGTCATGGACCACTGTAAATCACGCCAGTATTGTCAATATCATTAGGTGTTACTGTAAATAACACAATTAATTTGGTTAATTTTGAACATGGCGCTACTTCAGGCAGAATTCGGATCATTTGGGCACTTTAGAACATGGCGCCTATGGGGCTGCATGCTGATTGGCAGTTTCATTATAATGCCTGATTTTCTGTTTTATTTTAATGGCCTGCATAATGCCACTGCTACATCATGGATTCCACCGTATTAGATTGTGACGTCTCTGCCTTTCTCCTGCATGTAGGTAACAAAAAAAAAAAAAAAAGTTCAAATGGCTCTGAGCACTATGGGACTCAACTGCTGTGGTCATCAGTCCCCTAGAACTTAGAACTACTTAAACCTAACTAACCTAAGGACATCACACACACCCATGCCCGAGGCAGGATTCGAACCTGCGACCGTAGCAGGCATGTAGGTAACACATGACTGTGTGTGGAACTGTCAGTGACCCACACGTGTGCTCTGACGAGGGTTCAAGGCCAGTAAAATTGGCCTAGTTAATACATTACTATACTACTTAAAACCACTCACTTGTTACAAAGTTGTATACACCGCTATCAGTGTTTTATAGTTTCGTTCGTTTGAATAGAACAGACCGCGATTATCTCCACAAAACATACTTTCACGGTTACCAACACTGTTTCTTGTTTTTGGAAATTTGAGAAAAGTACTGTGAAAGGAGAAAGGGAGAATCGGGGTTTCATGTACCGTCGACCATGACGTAGTTAGAAGGTGCACGCAAGTTCAGATTGGGGAAGAAATGAGGTCCGGCCTTTTCAAACGAACAAACCTCGCATTCGCCTTGACTACATCTACATCTACATCTACATCCATACTCCGCAAGCCACCTGGCGGTGTGTTGCGGAGGGTTCTTTGAGTACCTCTATCGGTTCTGTCTTCTATTCCAGTCTCGTATTGTTCGTGGAAAGAAAGATTGTCGGTACGCCTCTGTGTGGGCTCTAATCTCTCTGATTTTATCCTCATGGTCTCTTCGCGAGATATACGTAAGAGGGAGCAATATTCTGCTTGACTCCTCGGTGAAGGTATGTTCTCGAAACTTCAACAAGATCTCGTACCGATCTACTGAACGTCTCTCCTGGAAAATCTTCCACTGGAGTTTATCTATCATCTCCGTAACGCTTTCGCGATTACCAAATGATCCTGTAACGAAGCGCGCCGCTCTCCGTTGGATCTTCTCTATCTCCTCTATCAACCCTACCTGGTACGGATCCCAAAGTGTTGAGCAATATTCAAGCAGTGGGCGAACAAATGTACTGTAACCTACTTCCTTTGTTTTCGGATTCCATTTCCTTAGGACTCTTACAATGAATCTCAGTCTGGCATCTGCTTTACCGACGATCAACTTTATATGATCTTTCCATTTTAAATCACTCCTAATGCGCACTCCCAGATGATTTATGGAATTAACTGTTTCCAGTTGCTGACCTATTATGTTGTAGCTAAATGATAAAGGATCTTTCTTTCCATGTATTCGCAGCACACTACACGTGTCTACATTGAGATTCAATTGCCATTCCCTGCACCATGCATTAATTCGTTGCAGATCCTCCTGCATTTCAGTACAATTTTCCATTGTTACAACCTCTCGATATACCACAGCATCACCCGCAAAAAGCCTCAGTGAACTTCCGATGTCATCCACAAGGTCATTTATATATAATGCGGATAGCAACGGTCCTACGACACTCCCCTGCGGCACACCTGAAATCAATCTTACTTCGGAAGATTTCTCTCCATTGAGAATGACATGCTGCGTTCTGTTATCTAGGAACTCTTCAATCCAATCACACAATTGGTCTGATAGTCCATATGCTCTTACTTTGTTCATTAAACGACTGTGGGGAACTGTATCGAACGCCTTGCGGAAGTCAAGAAACACTGCATCTACCTGGGAACCCGTGTTTATGGCCCTCTGATTCTCGTGGACGAATAGCGCGAGCTGGGTTTCACACGATCGTCTTTTTCGAAACCCATGCTGATTCCTACGGAGTAGATTTCTAGTCTCCAGAAAAGTCATTATACTCGAACATAATACGTGTTCCAAAATTCTACAACTGATCGACGTTAGAGATATAGGTCTATAGTTCTGCACATCTGTTCGACGTCCCTTCTTGAAAACGGGGATGACCTGTGCCCTTTTCCAATTCTTTGGAACGCTACGCTCTTCTAGAGACCTATGGTACAGCGCTGCAAGAAGGGGAGGGGGCAAGTTCCTTCGCGTACTCTGTGTAAAATCGAACTGGTATCCCATCAGGTCCAGCGGCCTTTCCTCTTTTGAGCGATTCCAATTGTTTGTCTATCCCTCTGTCGTCTATTTCGATATCTACCATTTTTTCATCTGTGCGACTATCTAGAGAGGGAACTATAGTGCAGTATTCCTCTGTTAAACAGCTTTGGATAAAGACATTTAGAATTTCGGCCTTTAGTCTGTCATCCTCTGTTTCAGTACCATTTTGGTCACAGAGTGTCTGGACATTTTGTTTTGATCCAACTGCCGCTTTGACATAAGACCAAAATTTCTTAGGATTTTCTGCCAAGTCAGTACATAGAACTGTAATGTAAGGAAACCACAGAGAAACCAAAATCTGGAAGACCATCTGGGCAGGTGCGCGATCGCACCGTTCTCTCTCGTGTGTGTGACGTGTAGTTGGTTGGTGGGTTGGTTGGTTGGTTGGTTGGTTTTGGGGAAGGAGACCAGACAGCGAGGTCATCGGTCTCATCGGATTAGGGAAGGACGGGGAAGAAAGTCGGCCGTGCCCTTTGAAAGGAACCATCTCGGCATTTGCCTGGAGCGATTTAGGGAAATCACGGAAAACCTAAATCAGGATGGCCGGACGCGGGATTGAACCGTCGTCCTCCCGAATGCGAGTCCAGTGTCTAACCACTGTGACGTGTAGTACCAGTGCGTATCCTTATAATCAGCTGAAAGACAGGAAATCTGAATGTCGATGCCTTTGCACGGATTTGAACAACATATAGGAACGTGTCCAGCTAACAAGTGGCCCAGTACTGCGGTCAAGGAACAATGAGATGTGGTGTTCAAGTCGGTGTTCAGGGATCTACACTCCTGGAAATGGAAAAAAGAACACATTGACACCGGTGTGTCAGACCCACCATACTTGCTCCGGACACTGCGAGAGGGCTGTACAAGCAATGATCACACGCACGGCACAGCGGACACACCAGGAACCGCGGTGTTGGCCGTCGAATGGCGCTAGCTGCGTAGCATTTGTGCACCGCCGCCGTCAGTGTCAGCCAGTTTGCCGTGGCATACGGAGCTCCATCGCAGTCTTTAACACTGGTAGCATGCCGCGACAGCGTGGACGTGAACCGTATGTGCAGTTGACGGACTTTGAGCGAGGGCGTATAGTGGGCATGCGGGAGGCCGGGTGGAAGTACCGCCGAATTCCTGAACACGTGGGGCGTGAGGTCTCCACAGTACATCGATGTTGTCGCCAGTGGTCGGCGGAAGGTGCACGTGCCCGTCGACCTGGGACCGGACCGCAGCGACGCATGGATGCACGCCAAGACCGTAGGATCCTACGCAGTGCCGTAGGGGACCGCACCGCCACTTCCCAGCAAATTAGGGACACTGTTGCTCCTGGGGTATCGGCGAGGACCATTCGCAACCGTCTCCATGAAGCTGGGCTACGGTCCCGCACACCGTTATGCCGTCTTCCGCTCACGCCTCAACATCGTGTAGCCCACCTCCAGCGGTGTCGCGACAGGCGTGAATGGAGGGACGAATGGAGACGTGTCATCTTCAGCGATGAGAGTCGCTTCTGCCTTGGTGCCAATGATGGTCGTATGCGTGTTTGGCGCCGTGCAGGTGAGCGCCACAATCAGGACTGCATACGACCGAGGCACACAGGGCCAACACCCGGCATCATGGTGTGGGGAGCGATCTCCTACACTGGCTGTACACCACTGGTGATCGTCGAGGGGACACTGAATAGTGCACGGTACATCCATACCGTCATCGAACCCATCGTTCTACCATTCCTAGACCGGCAAGGGAACTTGCTGTTCCAACAGGACAATGCGCGTCCGCATGTATCCCGTGCCACCCAACGTGCTCTAGAAGGTGTAAGTCAAGTACCCTGGCCAGCAAGATCTCCGGATCTGTCCCCCATTGAGCATGTTTGGGACTGGATGAAGCGTCGTCTCGCGCGGTCTGCACGTCCAGCACGAACGCTGGTCCAACTGAGGCGCCAGGTGGAAATGGCGTGGCAAGCCGTTCCACAGGACTACATCCAGCATCTCTACGATCGTCTCCATGGGAGAATAGCAGCCTGCATTGCTGCGAAAGGTGGATATACACTGTACTAGTGCCGACATTGTGCATGCTCTGTTGCCTGTGTCTATGTGCCTGTGGTTCTGTCAGTGTGATCATGTGATGTATCTGACCCCAGGAATGTGTCAATAAAGTTTCTCCTTCCTGGGACAATGAATTCACGGTGTTCTTATTTCAATTTCCAGGAGTGTATATTCAGTTTGCCAGTCTTTTAATTGACTGTTCCACCAACTGCGATATAATCACGTGTACAAACAGTGATCTACTACTGTAAAATGCTTTTATTATTCCAGTCTCTGATCACAAATGAATTCTTTAGACGATGATCGGTTTCAGTCTGTTATGACCATCCTCAGATCCTTTTTTACACCATGTCCAAAAGTGATACGGCCATAATGGCATCGTCAAAACGTATAAATATATTTTGCATAGCATCGTCACATAGATAATCTACACCATATTTTAAATCTATGTGACGATTATATTTATATGTGCTGATTATATTTATATGTTTTGACGATGCCGTTATGGCCGTATCACTTTAGGACATGGTGTAAAAAATATCTGAGGATGGTCATAACAGACAGAAATAGGGCATCGTTTAAAGAATTCATTTGTGATCAGAGACTGGAATAATAAAGCATTTTAATTGACTTATTTTAGTAATCCTGGGCTCTCTGTGGAGTTCACATGTGGAGACCACTGATTATTGTTACAGACACGGATAACTGACGAGAATCAAGCTCGCTCCACAAAGATTCTCAAAGCGAAATGGAACGCAAATCCCACATCTTACGTTGCTGACCACAAGAGCCACAAAGCCGCACTGTTAAGCGGGAAGATCGTTCTCGTGTAATTTAAGTTCATTTTTTTTAAATTGTACTCACTCAATTGACTTCTTCAGGAGTTCAGCTCGTTCCTCGAAGGAAGACATCCTGCAAAACATTAATAATAGCATTAGCAATAACAGAACTATTCAAAGAGTACGTCTGCTACCTGTCACACTCCTATAGTTGAATTCTTTTATCTTGGCGGCTCGCGCATGCCTGCCCAGACTAGAAGGATTGCTGCGTTGCCAGTTGTAAACGACGCGCGCGCCGAGAGAAGCTGCGCCATAGTACAGTATAGTTCGCAAACTTCCGTTTAGAGAGGAGCGCGCAGTTTATGAAGTAAAGCCACCACGGCCGCATTAACCCTTTCCCTGCTACAGAGACGTGCTCCCCGCATTCTGCGCTGTGCGCGATTTTGTCATCACTGCACTGCTCGCCTGTGCTGACATATGGTGTTCCGACTGCTTTGACACACTTATCATTCGATTCCACAAAAACTATTTGGCCCAGAAATTTGATTTTTATACTTTTAATACTGTCGCAAAAGAATATATCTCAATATGAACAGTAAAACAGCGACTGCGGAAGAGAAGATATACAAACAAAACAGATAACACGAATATTGTATGTGTGCCTTTTCATTGTTTTTAATTGCTGTGAAAAGAAATATTGGAGGACAAAATTAGAAAAACCGAAAACTTATTATGATTATAATGAAGAGACAAAGCACTAGAAATTTCAAAAAATTACATTCAAACGAATAAAATTCATGAAGTAAGACACTTCGATACAGTTTTTAAATAAAGAAAGTATTAAGCATCAAACAAGGTTTGAACTCAGAACCCTTCGCTCAATAGCCAAAGACTTTAACCATTACGCTAACGCAGCTCCCCTTTTAACAGAATATCTGGAGGAGTCTAAACACACAAAATACCGAGAAACACTGATGGTATGACCATGAATTACTCACGTTTCGTCGAAGTACAATAGGAAATGAACAATTACCACTGTTCTTTATTGCGAAAAAGCGGTTCGTGAGAATGATACAAACACCTTTCCTTGCTATCGCCTGAATTAGGAGGCTTATTGCTTGTATGGTTTAATTAATTAATAGAATATGAAGCAATTGGTATAAAGATTGCTTTTTTCAAACTTTCTATAAAAGAAAGTCTGCTATCAAGACATTGCTTTTGTTCAATTACTTTATTTATGACTGAACGTTTCTAAAACTGAAGACACTCGTCCGTGCTCTGCACTGCAGTCGAGCTCTGACAACGTCCTTCTCTGTTCATTGGCTGACTGTGTTTTGTGACGTCAGATACGCAGAACGAACCTAAACTCGGCTCTAAATGACGCGCACTATAGTGGAAGATCCCACTGTTGAAAATATGCCAGTTGTGATCGTCTGGATGACTGTCCTCAGTGCTGAGGTAGGTATGAACACTGGACTGCTTCACTAGGCACGTTGCTAGTGGCGGTGGTGTCTTCTGGCAGCGCTCTGACTGATCTAAACATTTGTAGGCGGACCTGCGTTCTAATAAGGACTCCGAACCCTTACACTTCTCTCCATTGCAAAATAGCTTTTCCTTGATACCTGAGTATGCGTCCCATCAATCGATTGTTTTATACAGGGTGAAATGTATTTAAACCGACAAACTGAGGGAGGATGTAGGGGACATCTAAACAAATATTTTTCCCTAATGTTATTTTTTCCTATGAGGAATATTTAAACCGGTGGAAGCCGTATTACGTTCTTCAGTTGTTAGGTGCTGTATTACGATTTTCAGTTGTTAGAGGGCGTCTTACGCTCTTCAGTTGCAGGCAACTGCTGTCCACTAGTGTAGTAGTGCATTGTCTCTGTCTACTAATGGAGCGATACACCTGGAGTGAGCACACTGATATGCTTGGTGCGTACTGCGTAGCGCACCACAACGGACGAGCTGCACAACGGGTTTATCAACAACAATATCCTAATCACCGTATCCCACATCATACGACCTTTGCTGCTGTGTACCAACGTCTGCGTGAGACCGGGTCATTTTGCAGATTACCTAGACGGGGACGCCGTCGCACGGTAAGAACGCTGCAATTTGATGAAGGTGTCTTGCAGCATGTGGAGCGGGATCCTTCAATCAGCACTCGTGCAATTGCTCATAACATGGGGACGAATCATACGAATGTAAGAACAATCCTTCGAGATCAATTGTTACGTCCATTTCATATACAGCGTGTCCACAACCTGGAACCAGTTGATTATCCGCCCAGAGCATAGTTTTCGCAGTGGTACCTGGAACAGTGTGAAATGCATCCTACATTACCATCCTCTGTGTTGTTTACCGATGAAGCAACGTTCGGGAGTGATGGAGTCTTCAACATGCACAATTCGCATGTTTGGAGTGAAGATAACCCACATGCCACAGTTACTAGCGCTCATCAAGTGCGGTTCTTCGTTAATGTGTGAGTCAGTGTTGTTGGGGACTGTTTAATTGGACCGTATCTACTACCCGGGCCATTAAATGGCAGGCACTATTACAATTTTCTCGCCAGAGCATTGCCAGAATTACTGGAAGACGTCCCGTTCCCTACAAGACAACGCTTGTGGTTTCAGCATGACGGTGCGCCGGCACATTTCAGTCGTCGTGTGCGTCGATTCCTGGACCGACGGTTCCCAGAAACGTGGATTGGCAGAGGTGGTCCTGTACCGTGGCCTGCTCGATCCCCAGGTATGTCCCCTCTGGACTATTTTGTGTGGGGAGAGATGCGCAACCTTGTTTAAGCAAGTCCTGTTGCATCAGAAGAGGATCTGGTTGCCCGGATAGTAGCAGCAGCAGGAGCAATTCACGATACTCCTGGAGTTTTTGCTCGTGTCAGACAGAACATGATACGACGCTGTAAACTTTGTTTACGTGTCAGTGGAGGCATTTTTGAAAATCTACTGTAATTGAAATTGGGTTGTGTTAATGTGCTGTCTCTCGGTCATAAAAAATGGAAAAGTGTTTGTTGGTTTAATTAACTTGCCGCCAGAGAAATCTACCTCTACCGGTTTAAATGCTCCTCATAGGAAGAAATGAAATTAGGGAAAGCTATTTGTTTTGATGTCCCCTACAACCTCCCAGAGTTTGTCGGTTTAAAAATACTTTTCACCCTGTATAGTCAAGTTCAACGACAAATTTGTTTTCTCTCCCATTCCTACGTAGTAGCTCTCCGTTAGTTATCAGATACGGATCTAGATTTCGGTACTTTATTTTGGGGGGGGGGGGGGGGGGATTGTTACTTACTTCTGCACAACCCCTCCCCCTTCTCCAAACATGATTTCCCATCACCGTCACTTACAACTGGCAACAGATGTGTACGATTCAATAACGACAACAATGAAATATATAAATTTTTTTAACGCAGTAATAAAGTGTTTACTGAGAAATTCTTCCATTCCATCTGTGGCATGACTCAGAAAATCAATGTTTAATAAAATTAGTTGAAAACAGTCTTGGTTGCAATTTAGTTTTTTATTTATCAACTACGCGTTTCATCTTATTTAGGCGTCTTCAGGCTGATCTACATAGAAAACAAAGAACAAATACGTCTATTTAAGGATCGAGATCGCCTTGTGCAGACTTGGATAACCTAAAAGCATGTATAAACAGATCAAATACTGAAAGAGCAAATACCTGAATTTAGTATTTCTTAGGACGATCCATTAGACATCGTAGGTAATGGGCATCGTCGAGTACATCAGGCCAACATCGCCTTCGTTAACTTCAGTAAATACTAGAGATGTAAAATAGTAAGAACGGATAAGAGAATTCACCAATGATCGGACACTCAGAAATGCAATCAAATTCCCGAAGTCTTATGATAAACCTTACCTTTGCTAGATGGACGCGAGTGACTCCAAGACCTGCATAACGCGTTCACGTTCATAGGAGCAAATAATAGCTCAAGCTGGGGCATCCAGACTGTAGCGCCTAGAACCGCTCGGCCACTCTGGCCGGCACGGCCAGAGGGGAAAAGACATATTAAATCAGAAATGCGGAAGCCTCAGGATTACATTAATAACACCGATTTCGTAACTTATAAAAGCGCCTAATTAGCGCCAAATATTTGGTCGTTAACGAGGGGCAAATCTTTGTCCTCCATATGCCTAAATATTTAAATTTCTTGCAAATGTTTAGCTTCTTAACTTTTTCGCGCAAAATGCAAAATCTTAAGATTTCTACTTGCGGAGGACTATGGTCACTGGCTTTAAGGTGCTGAGCAAAGGCAGAGTTCTGTTTTACCTGTCCCCTTCTATTGAGGAGATGCTCTTGCAATCTACTTATAAAGGTTCTGCCTGTTTGTCCAACATATCCTGCATTACAATCGCGACACTCCAGCAGATGTAACCCCGATGCCAAAAGGTTGTTCTTTTTAGGTGATTCATTATGTATGTACATAAACTGGAGATTGGTAGCCCTTTAGCTACACTGTCTAATCGATCGTCCTAAGAAATACGAAATTAAGGTATTTGCTCTTTCAGTATTTGATCTGTTTATACATGCTTTTAGGTTATCCAAGTCTGCACAACGCGATCGCGATCCTTAAGTAGATATATTTGTTCTCTGTTTTCTATGTAGATCAGCCTGAAATAAGTCTAAATAAGATGAAAAGCGTAGTTGATAAATATAAAAACTAAATTGCAACCAAGACTGTTTTCAAGTAATACTAAGTATTTACTCATCACACAGTGTTTAAAATATTTCAATTTAGAAATAAAAGTTTGTTTACATGAATGTACATCGTAGACAATTGTTTTAGAATGATGTTAAAGAAATTGCCAAGAAGACCTGTATACCCTTTGAAGGGCAAACGAACGAAAATTTGAGAATCGCACGTTTCGTGCAAATCACACAAAAACTGTAACAGTACTAAATGTTCAAAGCTCTGATCATGGCATAATTTACAGAATATACAGTTACGTTTGGTGTAATCCAGAATGAATACGAGTGGTGACACATACGTTTGATGTTCAAATGTCGGATGAACCACCTATTTACAGAAAAAAAGAAAGGAAAGAACAGTAAAAGTTACTCATTTCGAAGGAAGGTCAAGCCTTTATCAGCGGAAGTGTTACACAGGAACACGATAAAATTTAAATAAGGCAGTAAAACTACCTGATCTCTTTCCTTGAAACAGTGTCAACATAAGAAGTACATTCACATCAGCAATAGTTTGTAAAATAGAATAAAATGAAACCGCAGCGTCACATGAACACGGCCCATACATCTCCATGAGGCCCACAGCGACAAGGTACATGTAGAAGCAGTGTGACTGAGGACTTCGTGTTTGAAAACACAGATCCTACGGTTTCATAAAATTAAGTATTCTCTCCAGTGCCCACTATTTCTCCAAGCGCTATGTTTGTGAACAAGTACAAGCACTCCATCTTCAGGCCACAAGTGGCCCATCGGGACCATCCGACCGCCATGTCATCCTCAGCTGAGGATGCGGATAGGAGGGGCGTGTGGTCAGCACACCGCTCTCCCGGTCGTTACGATGGTTTTCTGTGTCCGGAGCCTCTGGTATTGGGTCGAGCAGCTCCTCAGTTAGCATCACGAGGCTGAGTGCACCCCGAAAAATGCCACAACAATTACAATGGAATGCGAGAGTCGTTTCTACTGCGCCTGTTTTCTGTCAGTGCAGCCTGAAATGCTTCCAGAAATTCTTATGTAATTTAGAAACCCATATTTTTTCAGCCTTCTCAATGAATTACATCCCTCAACGAACATTCTCCATCACCCCTGTATTATAATAGATTGAATGCCTAGTTCGCCCCCAAAAATCTGCCACAGGTAATGTCTGGATCCCTTGTCATCACAACATTACATCTACGTGACGCAAAGTCAAAACGGTTCTGCATTGTGCCAGGGTGCATCAGTGACATGTGGGTCGTGTGGTGTAGACTGACCGTCTAAGCAGGTGGCAACTGTCTGTGTGCCATACACTTCTCAACTGTTTACCCGAACGTCGAAAACCTGTAGGACGTTCTTCGTGTCTCTGGCAATACGGTTTTGCGCAGTTTCATCGTTTCAGCTAGATCCTGATTCACTTTGTCTTAAGACCACACTATTCATATCTGTACGGCATTATCTTCTCATTTGATAAGATAATCTTGTATGCCGGCATATTACTTTTCCTTATGTATTTCCTTGATGAGCTTCACTTCTGCACCAGAAAAATAATCATGTGAGTATATTCTGTGACATTGTCAAAACGTTACGTTAATTGTGTAAACTGAAGATGGAGGGACTGAAACGATAGAGAGGGAACTGATGATATCAGCTGCATCGGGACTTTATGTGCAATCAACGACTACGAGTGAAAACGTGCGCTGAACTAGGACTCGAACCCGGGATCTCCTGCTTACGAGGCATTTGCGTTAACGTCTGCGCCACCCGGAGACAGTGTTCATCGCAAATGTGCGGACTGTTTCGGCACGCTCCTAAGCCGACCCATACTCTAGCGTCTCCCAGTCACAGTCCCCTCCTGTGTCCTCCGTGTTCGCTAGTTTTAGATTCCTGCAGGAGGTCGAACGTTGTGGTTGTGGATTCACGGCCCAGCAAAGCGTATCACTTATGTGAAATCGTGATGTCCCTTCTTTCGAATACGTGCAAAAGAAAAGGCACTAGGCATTCGTATAATCTTCAATCGCCCACTGCTTGAATACTGCTCAGCAGTGTGGAATCCGTACCAGATAGGGTTGATAGAAGAGATAGAGAAGATCCAACGGACAGCAGCGCGCTTCGTTACAGGATCATTTAGTAATCGCGAAAGAGTTACGGAGATGATAGATAAACTCCAGTGGAAGACTCTGCCGGACAGACGCTCAGTAGCTCGGTACGGGCTTTTGTTGAAGTTTCTAGAACATATCTTCACCGAGGAGTCAAGCAATATATTGCTCCCTCCTACGTATATCTCGCGAAGAGACCATGAGGATAAAATCAGAGAGATTAGAGCCCACACAGAGGCATACCGACAATCCCTCTTTCCACGAACAATACGAGACTGAAATAGAAGGGAGAACCGATAGAGGTACTCAAGGTACCCTCCGCCACACACCGTCAGGTAGCTTGCGGACTATGGATGTAGATGTAGATGTAGAATTAAGTAGACTACAGACAGACTTAAGTGCTACAGCATTAATGATATCCCTTGTATGTGAAATATAGTCTTCATAAGAAAAAGTAGAGAAAGTCGTTGGCATGTTCAATCACAGGCGTGAAACTAGCTTTCGATTAGTGAACTATAAGGTATAGCGTCCCACAAGGGTCTGTACTGTTCCCTCTCTTGTTCTTAACCTACATAAGTCTTTTCTAATGCCTTTCATGGACATTTAAAAAACTGTTACCTTCGCTCGTGACACAAATATACTAATCAAGAGCGCAAATTAAGTCTTACAAGATACATCTCAGATGAGAGCTGAACAGACGTAACATTCCTTTACAGCGAACAGTTTAAATGTTAATCTCCAAAAGACTCGTATCGCGCTATTCCCAGTAGACAAAAATTACCTGCTAGTGCCAGAAGTAAACGTTAACCATGATACACTAAAACTGTTTTACGTAAAATTCCATAAAGAGTTAAAGTAGATAACACTAATAAACAAGTTCAGTTCACTATGTTTCGGTCTTACACGCCATCACTTAAGAATGTTGGCACGTTTAGCTTACTGCCTTATGAAATTATCTTCTGGAATAGCACACATAAAACAAAATATTCATTTAGTACAAGCAAGTAGAAAAAATGTCGTGTAAAGCAGGTAATCAGACATATCACAGAAGCCTTTTTTTTATAGGCCTTTTAATTCTTATACACTTTTCATTGCATTTGCTGTTCCATGGTTTCTACAAAACTCAGACTATACCATTAGTACAAGATCCCAAAAGCATTTTTCATGTAGATTTCGTCTCATTGTCTAGGTCCAGAGATGTAGTATATACACTGCTGAAAAGGTATTCAGCAGGATCCTATCTAAGATAAAGGGAGTAGAGATCCCATATAATGCAAGGTAGAATTAAAGACTTATCTCATTGTCCACTATTCCTACGAATTATCTGCATGTCTAGATTCAGTGTTTGAACAGTTCTGCTAGGTGCATGGCAACAGATGTACGAGTGGGTACTTATTTTCTTTGAAAAAACACCAGTGTGCTGAATTATATGTTTGGCTGGCTATACACACATAATTGAGGATAGAATAGTTTTTTCCAAATTGGCAGGTTCCTCCTAATTTAGTGACTAGCATTTAGCTGTTGTAATCGTAGGTGCAGTTTGATAGTGTAGTAACGGTTTAACAGAGTTGGCGTTTGCTTCGTTTTCAGATTTATTTTCTCTTCTAGGAGCTCACTGGAATATTTTTCCAATTGCAACACTAGCAAACTAATTAATAAAACACTCAGAATCATCCCTATCTTCTGACAAATAACACTTTAAGATAGTGGAATTAAGCTTGAATTAAACTTACAACATAGGGTAACGGAAAAATGAGTGCTGAGAACGTAGCATACCAGTTGCCGAGCCGGCCGGTATGGTCGAGCGGTTCTAGGCGCTTCAGTCTGGAACCGTGCGACCGCTACGGTTGCAGGTTCGAATCCTGCCTCGGACATGGATGTGTGTGATGTCCTTAGGTTGGTCAGATTTAAGTAGTTCTAAGTTCTAGGGGACTGATGACCTGAGATGTTAAGTCCCATAGTGCTCAGAGCCATTTGAACCAGTTGCCGATTGTGTGATACATGTACCATAACATGTTTCGGGAATATGTAAGCCAGTGAGCGATTACTTTGTGTGGGGAACCTTCAAGTCTAAAGTGTAGAAGACTCGTAGTCTCCAAGAACTTCAGCAGAACATTTCGTATGAAACTGCAGCAATTCCAGTAGTCCAGTTTCGATCCGGCTTCAGAAACTTGCTGACGAGGGCCCAAAAGTGCCAAGAGACGAATGGTGGTTATTTTCAACGTGTGCTATATTGACGTTAGTACCGTATATCCTTTCCTCTACTGTGTTTCTCTGTACTATGGATCTTTGCTCTTCATGTCACTTTTACTTGCCCCCTGTGCTATCCTGTAACGTATATACAGGGTGTTACAAAAAGGTACGGCCAAACTTTCAGGAAACATTCCTCACACACAAATAAAGAAAAGATGTTATGTGGACATGTGTCCGGAAACGCTAAATTTCCATGTTAGAGCTCATTTTAGTTTCGTCAGTGTGTACTGTACTTCCTCGATTCACCGCCAGTTGGCCCAATTGAAGGAAGTTAATGTTGACTTCGGTGCTTGTGTTGACATGCGACTCATTGCTCTACAGTACTAGCATCAAGCACATCAGTACGTAGCATCAACAGGTTAGTGTTCATCACGAATGTGGTTTTGCAGTCAGTGCAATGTTTTCAAATGCGGAGTTGGCAGATGCCCATTTGATGCATGGATTAGCACGGGGCAATAGCCGTGGCGCGGTACGTTTGTATCGAGACAGATTTCCAGAACGAAGGTGTCCCGACAGGAAGACGTTCGAAGCAATTGATCGGCGCCTTAGGGAGCACGGAACATTCCAGCCTATGACTCGCGACTGGGGAAGACCAAGAACGACGAGGACACCTGCAATGGACGAGGCAATTCTTCGTGCAGTTGACGATAAACCTAATGTCAGCGTCAGAGAAGTTGCTGCTGTACAAGGTAACGTTGACCACGTCATTGTATGGAGAGTGCTACGGGAGAACCAATTGTTTCCGTACCATTACAGCATGTGCAGGCACTATCAGCAGCTGAGTGGCCTCCACGGGTACACTTCTGCGAATGGTTCATTCAACAATGTGTCAATCCTCATTTCAGTGCAAATGTTCTCTTTACGAATGAGGCTTCATTCCAACGTGATCAAATTGTAAATTTTCACAATCAATATGTGTGGGCTGACGAGAATCCGCACGCAATTGTGCAATCACGTCATCAACACAGATTTTCTGTGAACGTTTGTGCAGGCATTGTTGGTGATGTCTTGATTGGGCCCCATGTTCTTCCACCTACGCTCAATGGAGCACGTTATCATGATTTCATACGGGATACTCTACCTGTGCTGCTAGAACACGTGCCTTTAGAAGTACGACACAACATGTGGTTCATGCACGATGGAGCTCCTGCACATTTCAGTCGAAGTGTTCGTACACTTCTCAACAACAGATTCGGGGACCGATGGATTGCTGGAGGCGGACCAATTCCATGGCCTCCACGCTCTCCTGACCTCAATCCTCTTGACGTTCATTTATGGGGGCATTTGAAAGCTCTTGTCTACGCAACCGCGGTACCAAATGTAGAGACTCTTCGTGCTCTTATTGTGGACGGCTGTGATACAATACGCCATTCTTCAGGGCTGCATCAGCGCATCAGGGATTCCGTGCGACGGAGGGTGGATGCATGTATCCTCGCTAACGGAGGACATTTTGAACATTTCCTGTAACAAAGTGTTTGAAGTCACGCTGGCACGTTCTGTTGCTGTGTGTTTCCATTAAATGATTAATGTGATTGGAAGAGAAGTAATAAAATGAGCTCTAACATGGAAAGTAAGCGTTTCCGGACACATGTCCACATAACATATTTTCTTTCTTTGTGTGTGAGGAATGTTTCCTGAAAGTTTGGCCGTACCTTTTTGTAACACCCTGCATTTCAGCCCATAACGAAGCAGCTGTTTACAGTAAAATCATGGTGAGCTATGTCTCAAGTTCTGACAAACCATAAAAACCAATAACGTACGAATTTTGCAATGTTTGCACCCAAACAGAATAAGCAATGGGAAACATTAAACATCAGTACAGTAAGCTGGTGGCTGCTACTGAACGAGGACATCGCTAAATTTGGCCTCGACATGTCCCCTGGACACTTCTGTATTCTCATGTAACACGTTGAGACATTCCTCTCTCAAAGCGCAAGAATTCTTTACTACACCTAAATTTTGCACCAACCACTCCTCTTCTTCAAAGTTTGACACATTCGTACTGCCTCTGACGCCTACTCAACCTCTTTATTATTATTCTCTCAAAATCTTATTTTACAGTTTCTCCCCGTTTGCCCTACGCACTTCGTTTCCCAATCATAAAATTGTATTTCATAAACTCCCGCTTTCCGCATCCGGTTCTCCCCTGTACTATTCTCACGCTTCAGCCTCTGCTGCAGTTTGTTGTCCGTGCTGAAAGCAATTTTCACCCCTTTGTTGTTAAATAACTTCGCCAATTTATAAGGATTCGTCAAATGCAGACGAATCAAGCAGAAGAAAAGTAAGTAATCTGTTTATTATTTCAAAAGAAGGCTCCATAAGTATTAGCCACATATCCCAATGTGAGAAAAGGCGATCAATGCCTTGAGGGAAACATGTTTTCGTATTAAGTTTTCTTTTACCTGTTACTATTACGCTTACTTCAATACATAGACTGCTCCGTTAAGCGCGCAAATTTTATTAGGCGTATAGCGGATAGTATCTCTTTTATGGATACTCACTTGTCGCTACGGCCTCAGTCGTTTACCAGGAAGACACGGCACCACTGAAGCGTAATCTCGCCTTTGGCGTTCGCAACTTCTAATCTTATCTCTCATTGTCGCTTTAGTCTGTTACTCAGTTTCTATTCCGTAGCACATCTGCGATATTTCTAATCTTTTCTGTCTGCCTGCAAGAGTATATGATAACTATACTTCTCTTAAAGAGGACATTAAGACAGGCTTTTTTTTCCTATGTTAAAAATATTGTAAGAATTGTCATTCTGATTGATTATAAAATTTAAATAGGTTTTACGGTCAATATTCTCACAAAATATCTGTTATCATTATGTAACTAAAGCTTAAAAACTATTAAATATCGAGATCTGGTCATGTGATCGAAAACGCTCTGTTATTGGCTGATGCTATGCTGACGTCGCAGACTAGGAATAAGACGAAATTACAGCTGAGTTATTGGAGCGTTTACGTACTTTTTCAGGAAACAGTTTAGCTGTTTAGCAATGAAAAACTAATTATAACTTCTAAGTAACAATAGAAAGAAATGTTGTGATCGTGATTGTGGAAGCCCTGCGAAAGTTGGTGCGTTTATGCTCCACCCATTTAGAGGAACGATATGTGCAACGACGGACATTCTTATCCCTGCTCCCCGCAACATCACTAAACTTGCTAAAAACTATGGAACTGTACAACTTTTTCAAATGGGTCTCAATATTGTAACTAGATTGTCGACTATAAATCATGAGCTGTGACCCAGAACACAATAAAATTATTCTTGCCAAAACTTAGTCTTTCTGCAAGACACTCAGCAGAAATCGTGAATCCGGCAGGCGTTGACTGGTGCAATGGGTAGGGTACCTGATCGCAGACTAAGAGGTCGCATGTTCGAATCCTGTTGGCCTAAGGGTCATACAGTTTTTTAAAAAGTTTTGCACGAAATACGAAAATAGGTTAAGCAAGAACTGATTGTAGCAGTTATTTCGACTGTAGGATGTATTATATAGAGCTTCACATTGATCTTAGCCTGAGAAATGGACAACAGAGGATAAATGCATTTACTTTGCGAACAAACAATATTTTGTGGACTGGCAAGACAGCCAATCCACGAGGACGGGAGGCCGAAGAGCACGTGTTTAAGCTCACGCAGGCTGGCGTGAGGTCTGGAACAGTTAAAGGAATAGAGACTAGCAAAAAAGGTACGTAGCTTCTGGAATACTTAACTTTAATACATAATTGGTGAACATCGGTCTGACGGTACATGCATCACAAGATAAATAGCAAATGATAATGGCGCCTTGCTAGGTCGTAGCAAATGACATAGCTGAAGGCTATGCTAACTATCGTCTCGGCAAATGAGAGCGTAATTTGTCAGTGAACCATCGCTAGCAAAGTCGGCTGTACAACTGGGGCGAGTGCTAGGAAGTCTCTCTAGACCTGCCGTGTGGCGACGCTCTATCTGCAATCACTGATAGTGGCGACACGCGGGTCCGACGTATACTAACGGACCGCGGCCGATTTAAAGGCTACCACCTAGCAAGTGTGGTGTCTGGCGGTGACAGCACACAATACACTTTTTGGAAAGAATTGGCAGTAGTGAAGATACCACCATACGCCCACAGTAGAAGGAGGTGTAGGATGATGAGGTTATACTCAGAGATACAAAGCATGTGCAAAATGTGGAAAAGTATGGGCTGCGATGTTTGTGACTGTAAACTGACGTTAGCACCTGAAGGAGATATACTTCACCTTTGTGTAAGATGATGAAAATGCAAAAGTTTAAACAATAACGATCCTAGCTGGACGGTAGGAAGATAAAAACATTGTTTTCAATAAAGTAAAAAGTGTGTGGTCACATTAACTAGAAAATATCTTTCCGAACGTGACGTGTCTGAACAGCGACTGCGAACGTAAGCGCATATAAACAGCAAGGAAAACATAATAATGTTCTGTTTCTAATCGATATGGTGAAGTTATGTAATTGTGATTTGCTTTTCGTATGAGAGGACTGTCGAGCCGTTTTAGAAATTAGTTAAAATCTACTTCCGGGTTAGATTGGAACCACCGATCTATGGATATTGTCTTATAAAATTCGACGGTCTACCGTTCTAACAACTGAGGTATCGAATAATTGATGTGTAGTTGGGTAAAAAGACCATTTTCGCTAGGAGTTTAATGTAGTTGAAAGACGCTGTCCTTCATTGTAGCAGTGAGAGAGCATTTCTTGGAGGTAAGTTAATGTTAACTTCACAGTGCAACACAGTTTTAATTAAATTACAGAGCTTGTACGTCGACTCGGTCGCAATTTGTGTGTTCACAACCACATTTTACACATCTTCCCATTCTCTGGAGCACTCAAAAAAACTTTCCGCGAGTTTTCAATAGATGTATTTGTACAGTATGGTACTGCAAACCATTTGTAACGCATTTTCGAAACGTAAATTCCAAACCAAGACATCGCTGTGAACATGACAGTAGGAACAGCAAACTAGCCTGTGACGTCAGAGCCATAACATGACTCGCATGGAGGGCTTTAGCGGGCTTTCAAATGATTTGAATTTCATTTCCGGGTTTATAAAAGAATACTGAAATTCAAGAGGAAGAAAAGAATGTTACGAGCGTAAAATGAAATATTTAATCATTGAATACAATTCCCGCAATACAGTCAAATACCCTATTACGGAAATGAGAAGTGTTAAACGAAGAAGCATCAGTCCGATATTTGTCGAATTCTGTGGGGATGTTTATCGCACAACAGGTTTTAACTGATTAAACTTTCATTCCATTCGGAAGATACGCCCATCATCAACGTCAGTATGATTTTAGACCCCCTAGAGCACGACTTCGCTTTTGTATTCGTTGTCGTATGCTTCTAAATGTCATGTGACGAATTTCTTGTCATGCCTGAAACACATTCTTTGTTAGTTCATGAAGACAGCGGCCGGAAGTCCGATAAGAAAGTTTATGTCTCTGCATTTCATCCAAGGTTGTTACTAAGGCGACAAAATCAGAGAACTAAGTAGGCTGATCATGGGTGAGAACATTTCTCAAAGTGTTTTTGGTACGAGTTGCAACATTGGAAGTAGCATTGCCATACTGGAATTTGCCATTTGGGAGCCTGGTAATGAAGGTTACGACAACAGGGGTAACGCGCTCTCGAAATACTGAGCAGTGAGCCCCCTTTTAACAGATATCGAATGAGTCGCGCGCCGATATATTGGCTCAATTGGCTTTGAGCACTATGGGACTCAACGTCTGAGGTCGTTAGCCCCCTAGAACTTAGAACTACTTAAACCTAACTAACCTAAGGACATCACACACATCCATGCCCGAGGCAGGATTCGAACCTGCGACCGTAGCGGTCGCGCGGTTCCAGACTGCAGCGCCTAAAACCGCACGGCCACTTCGGCCTGCTCGCGCCGATATACAACAGGTCTCCACAACGGTATGGATCACCTGCTCGTAAACGGCCACGTGATCTACGATCTGATCGTCAAGAACAAGGGTCAGACTTATCGCTGAACAGTAAAGAATATCACTCAACGTCCCAAAGTCCTGCTATTCTACGTGCATATCTACACCTACATCTACATGTGCATAGATACTCCGAAAGCCACCATATGGTGCGTGGCAGAGGGTACTCTGTACCACTACTTGCAATTTCCCTTCTACATCTACATCCACATCTCCATCCATACTCCGCAAGCCACCTGCCGGTGTGTGGCGGCGGGTACCTTGAGTAACTCTATCGGTTCTCCCTTCTATTCCAGTCTCGTATTGTTCGTGGAAAGAAAGATGCCTCAGTGTGGGCTCTAATCTCTCTGATTTTATCCTCATGGTCTTTTCGCGAGATATACGTAGGAGGGAGCAATATACTGCTTGACTCCTCAGTGAAGGTATGTTCTCGGAACTTCAACAAAAGCCCGTACCGAGCTAATCAGCGTCTCTCCTGCAGAGTCTTCCACTGGAGTTTATCTAGCATCTCTGTAACGCTTTCGCGATTACTAAATGATCCTGTAACGAAGCACGCTGCTCTTCGTTGGATCTTCTCTATCTCTTGTATCATCCCTATCTGGTACGGATCCCACACTGCTGAGCAGTATTCAAGAAGTGGGCGAACAAGCGTACTATAACCTACTTCCCTTGTGTTCGGATTGCATTTCCTTAGGATTCTTCCAATGAATCTGTCTGGCATGTGCTTTACCGACGATCAACTTTATATGATCATTCCATTTTAAATCACTCCTAATACGTACTCCCAGATAGTTTATGGAATTAACTACACCTATATTGCAGCTAAATGATAAGGGATCTTTCTTTCTATGTATTCGCAGCACATTACACTTGTCTACATTGAGATTCAATTGCCATTTCCTGCACCATGCGTCAATTCGCTGCAGATCCTCCTGCATTTCAGTACAATTTTCCAATGTTACAACCTCTCGATATACCACAGCATCATCCGCAAAAAGCCTCAGTGAATTTCCGTTGTCATCCACAAGGTCATTTATGTATGTTGTGAATAGCAATGGTCCTACGACACTCCCCTGCGGCACACCTGAAATCACTCTTACTTCGAATGACTTCTCTCCATAGAGAATGATATGCTGCGTTCTGTTATCAAGGAACTCTTCAATCCAATCACACAATTGGTCTGATAGTCCATATGCTCTTACTTTGTTCATTAAACGACTCTGGGGAACTGTATCGAACGCCTTGCGGATGTCAAGAAACACGGCATCTACCTGGGAACCATTGTCTATGGCCCTCTGAGTCTCGTGGACGAATAGCGCGAGCTGGGTTTCACACGATCCTCTTTTTCAAAACCCATGCTGATTCCTACAGAGTAGATTTGTAGTCTCCAGAAAAATCATTATACTCGAACATAATACGTGTTCCAAAATCCTACGACTGATGGACGTTAGAGATATAGGTCTATACTTCCGCACATCTGTTCGACATCGCTTCTTGAAAACGGGGACGACCTGTGCCCTTTTTCAAACGTTTGGAACGCTACGCTCTTCTAGAGACCTACGGTACACCGCTGCAAGAAGGGGGGCAAGTTCCTTCTCGTACTCTGTGTAAAATCGAACTGGTATCCCATCAGGTCCAGCGGCCTTTCCTCTTTTGAGCGATTTTAATTGTTTCTCTATCCCTCTGTCGTCTATTTCGACATCTGTGCGACAATATAGAGAAGGAACTACAGTGCAGTCTTCCTCTGTGAAACAACTTTGGGAAAAGACGTTTAATATTTCGGCCTATAGTCTGTCATACTCTGTTTCAGTACCATTTTGGTCACAGAGTGTCTGGACATTTTGTTTTGATCCACCTACCGCTTTGACATAAGACCAAAATTTCTTAGGATCTTCTGCCAAGTCAATACATAGAACTTTACTTTCGAATTCATTGAACGCCTCTCCCATAGCCCTCCTCACACTACATTTCCCTTCGCGTAATTTTTGTTTGCCTACAAGGCTTTGGCTATGTTTATGTTTTCTGTGAAGTTCCCTTTGCTTCCGCAGCAGTTTTCTAACTCGGTTGTTGTACCACGGTGGCTCTTTTCCATCTCTTACGATCTTGCTTCGCACATACTCATCTAACGCATATTGTACGATGGTTTTGAACTTTGTCCACTGATCCTTAACACTATCTGTACTTGAGACAAAACTTTTGTGTTGAGGCGTCAGGTACTCTGAAATCTGCGTTTTGTCACTTTGCGGCTCCACTCGCAAATAGAGCGAGGGAAAAAAGACTATCTATATGCCTCCGTATGGAACCTGATTCCTCGTATCTTAACTTCTTCGTCCTTACGTGCAATGTGTGCTGACGGCAGTAGAATCGTTCGGCAGTCAGCTTCAAATGCCGATTCTCTAAATTATCTCACAGGTGTTTCTCGAAAATAATGTCGCCTTCCTTCCAGCGATTCCCATTTGAGTTTCCGAAGCATATCCGTAACACGTGTTTTTCGAACCTACCGGTGGCAAATCTAGCAGCTCGCCTCTGAATTGCTTCGATGTCTTCCTTCAATCCGACCTGGTAGTACGGGTCCCACACACAACAGTACTCAAGAATAGATCACACCACCGTCCTATATGCGGTCTCCTTTATAGATCAACCACTCTTTCCTAAAATTCTCCCAATAAACCGAAGCCGACTTTTCGCTTTCCCTACCACAGTACTCAAATGGTTCCACCGCATATCGCTTTGCAACCTTATACCCAGATACTTAAATTACTGGGTGATCAAAAAGTCAGTATAAATTTGAAAACTGAATAAATCACGGAATAATGTAGACAGATCGGTACAAATTGACACACATGCTTGGAATGACATGGGGTTTTATTAGAACCGAAAAAACACAAACGTTCAAAAAATGTCCGACAGATGGCGCTTCATCTGATCAGAATAGCAAAAATTAGCATAACAAAGTAAGACAAAACAAAGATGATGTTCCTTACAGGAAATGCTCAATATGTCCACTATCATTCCTCAACAATAGCTGTAGTCGAGGAATAATGTTGTGAACAGCACTGTGAGGCATGTCTGGAGTTATGGTGAGGCATTGGCGTCGGATGTTGTCTTTCAGCATCCCTAGAGATGTCGGTCGATCACGATACACTTGCGACTTCAGGTAACCCCAAAGCCAATAACCGCACGGACTGAGGTCTGGGGACCTGAGACGCCAAGCATGACGAAAGTGGCGGCTGAACACACGATCATCACCAAACGACACGCACAAGGGATCTGTCACGCGTCTAGCAATTTTTTTTTTTTGTTCTAATAAAATCCCATGTCATTCCAAGCATGTGTGTCAATTTCTACCTCTGTATCTACATTATTCCGTGGTTTACGAAGTTTTCAAATTTATACTGACTTTTTGATCACCCGGTACTTGACTATGTCAAGCACGACACTGGAAATACTGTATCCGAATATTACAGGTTTGATCTTCCTACTCATCCGCATTAATTTTCATTTTTCCACATATAGGGCCAGTTGCCATACATCACACCGAGATTTTGTCCAAGTCGTCTTGTATGTTCCTGCAGTCACTCAACTGCGACACCATGGCATCATCAGCAGGCAACAGAAGAATGCTGCCCATCCTGTCAGCCAAATCATTTATGTATGCAGAGAACAACAGCTGTCCTATCACACTTCTATGAGGCGCTCCTGACAAAGCCCTTGTCTCTGATGGACACTCACCGTCGAGGAGAACACACTGGGTTCTATCATTTAAGAAGTTTCCGAGGCACTCTCAATTTATTCCTTATGCTCATACCTTCGTTAACAGCCTGCAGTCAGACAAATGCTTTCAGGAAATCTGGAAATATGGAATCTGCTGGTTACTCTTCATCGGCCGGTCGTTGTGACCGAGCGGTTCTAGGCGCTTCAGACCGGAACCGCGGTGCTGCTACGGTCATAGGTTCGAATCCTGCATCGGGCATGGACGTCTGTGATGACTTTAGGTTAATTAGGTTTAAGTAGTTCTAAGTCTAGGGGACTGATGACCTCAGATGTTCAGTCTCATAGTGCTTAGAGCCATGTGAACCATTTTTGGTGCTCTTCATCCATAGTTCCCAGTATATCATTTGCAATAGGGAGAAAGTGATAAGTGTGTAGCGGTTAGAGATCTCAGCTCGTTTCCCAGTGATGTGTTCACGACTGTTCGTGCTGACTGGCTGCCCGTGACCTCTGCACGAATTTCTTCTGCTGTCATCCGTCTGTCTGAAGTACACAATTGTTAACACTTATACATCCCGAATTAGACTGATGTGACAAAAGCCACAACTATTGGCGATTGGTTTGGAGAACATTCTGGACAATTCGAGAGAATGATTTGGCCACCCAGATCGTCCGGCATGAATGCCATGGAGCATTTATGGGACGTATTCGAGAGGTCAGTTTGTACACAAAATCCTGCACTCGCGAAGCTTTCAAAATTCTGAATGACTATGGATCGCTCAGTATTTCCGTAGGGGACTTCCAGAGCCTTGTCGAGTCTACGCCACATCGAGCTGCTTCGCTACGGCTGGCAAAAGGAGGTCCGACATGATAGTAAGAGATATCACATTACTTTTATCAACTCAGTGTATAACAGCGACGGTGTAAACGTATCACTCTTTCTGTGGGATTGGAAATAGCCTTCTAAAAAGGCTTTAACGATTTAACACTTGTGTAAGGTCATAAAATAATAATAAGACAACAGGTGTTTTCTTTGATTTAACGAAGGCTTTTGACTGTGTTGATCACAAAATATTACTGCAGAAGTTCGACCATTATAGCGTAAGGGGAGTAGCTTACAACTGGTTCGCTCTTACTTTAAGAACAGAAAGCAAAAGGTAATTCTCCGCAATATTGAGAGTGGTAGTGATTTTCAGTCCCAATGGGGCACTGGTAAGTGGGGCGTTCCTCAAGGGTCGGTGCTGGGACCACTGCTGTTTCTTATTTATATAAATGATATGCCCTCTAGTATTAGAGGTGATTCAAAAATATTTCTGTTTGCTGATGACACCAGCTTGGTAGTGAGGGATCTTGTGTATAATATTGAAACAATATCAAATAATGTAGTTCATGAAATAAGTTCATGGCTTGTGGAAAATAATTTGATGCTAAATCACAGTAAGACTCAGTTTTTATAGTTTCTAACTCTCAATTCAACAAGAACCGATATTTTGATCAGACAGAATGGGCATATTATAAGCGAGACGGAACAGTTCAAGTTCATAGGCGTTCGGATGGATGGTAAGCTGTTGTGGAAAGCACATGTTCAGGATCTTGTTCAGAAAGTAAATGCTGCTTTATTTACCATTAGAACAGTATCTGAAATAAGTGACAGTTCAACACTAAAAGTAGTCTACTTCGAATATTTTTTGGGGTGATTCTTCTGATTCAGAAAGGGTATTTTTGGCTCAAAAACTGGCTGTTCGAGCTATATGTGATGTAAGTTCGAGAACCTCTCGTCGACCCCTATTCAATAGTCTGGGAATTCTGGCATTGCCCTCACAGTATATATTTTCTTTAATGTTGTTTGTTGTTAGCAATATTAGCTTATTCTCAAGAGTTAGGGGCTTTCATTCAGTTAATACTAGGCAGAAATCAAATCTGCATGTGGAATGCGCTTCCTTGACTCTTGTGCGGAAAAGAGTGCAGTATTCTGCTCCATCCATTTTTAATAAGCTACCACAAGAACTAAAAAATCTTAGCAGTAGCCCAAACACTTTTAAGTCTAACCTGAAGAGTTTCCTCCTGGCTCACTCCTTCTTTTCTGTCGAGGAGCTCATGGAAGAGCTGAGAAATTAAGCAAATTCCAGTGTTACATTGTTGATTTTCTTTATTTAAACTTACGACTTGTCGCCTGAATATGTTTCTTATATTTCATTTTATCTGTTTCTACTATCGTGTTATAATTTCATATATTGACTCATTCCATGACAATAGAGACATCTCCTTAATTTGGTCCCACGGAACAATAAATAAATAAAAAAAATAAAAATGTAGCACCAACCACTATCCCGCAATTAGGGGAAAAGGATCAATAAACTACTGCCCTGTTCTACCAAATGCAAGCAAACGGATACATGACCCAGGTATGGCTCATATGGTTGTTATTAAGACTGTCATACCAAATCTTCAAAATGATACATGGCACAGAGTTATACCAGACGCACAATACTCCGCACTGAATTTCATATAGACCTATTGCAGCACAAACAGCGTGACAGTTATTGAACTATGTGAACCCAGTACGTTGTCCTCGATGGTGAGTGTTCATCGGAGGTGAGGGTATCATCTGGAGTGCCTCAGGGAAGTGTGGTAGGTCCGCTGTTGTTTTCTATCTACATAAATGATCTTTTGGATAGGGTGGATAGCGATGTGCGGCTGTTTGCTGATGATTCTGTGGTGTACGGGAAGGTGTCGTTTGCACTCACAAACATCACGGCCCTTACGTTTGTTTCATCTGCATTTTGTACGCTCTTTATGTCTCTCCATATAACCTAATCATCCTACACGTCGTTGTACTGTAGTGTATGGTGGTATTTTCGCTACTACCAATGCTTTCCAAGAAAGTGAACTGTTTGCTCCCAAAATAAATGCAATTATCATCCGTCGTCCATTTCTCGGACTAATGTGAAGCTATATATAATACATCACAAAATCGAAACAACTGATACAATCAGTTCTTGCTTATGCTCTTTTCGTATTTTGTGTAAAACTTTTAAAAAAGTATGACTGTTACAGGATTCGAACATGTGACCTACCAGTCTGCAGTCATTATGCAGTACCCGTTGCACCAGCGAACGCCCGACGAATGCACGATTTGAGATGAGTGTCTTGTAGAAAGAAATCAGTATTAAGTTTTGCCAAAACTATTTTATTGTGTTTTGGGTTGAAGCTTATAACTGATAGTCGACAACCTAGTTATGATATACGGACCGTTTTTCAGAAGTTCTACAGTTCCATTTGAGGAAGTTTAAAGATGTTGCAGCGAGCAGTGAATAAACGCACCAACTTTCACAGGACTTCCATTATCACCGTTCACAAAATTCCTTTCTATTGTTACTTAAAAGTTGCAAGTGCGTTTTCCATCACTAAACAGCTAAACTGTTTGCAGAAAAAGTATGTAAAAACCTCGTCATTTCGGCTAACGCTCCTATAACTCACGTGTAGCTTCGTCTTACTCCTATTCTGTGACGTCACCATGGCATCAGCCAATAACAGAGCGTTTTCGATCACATGACCAGATCCCGATATTTATTGTTTTTAAGCTTTAATTACATAATAATAAGATTTTTGTGAGAACATTGACCGCAAATGCTATGTCAATTTTATAATCAATCAGAATGACAATCCTAACAATATTTTTAACATAGGAAAATAGTCTATTCTACATGTCGTCTAACTGCAAGGGAATTGTATGTATCATAGAGACTTGCAGGCAGGTATAAAAGCTGAGAAATAACGCAGATGTGCTACGCAATAGAAACTGGACAACAGACTAAAGCGATAATGAGAGATAAGATTAGATGCTGCGAATGTGAAAGGCGAGATTACGTGTCAGTACCGTGTCTCCCTGGTATACAAGACGACTGAGGCTGTAGCGAAAAGTGAGTATTCATAACATGCACACTATCCGTAATATTGGTAATAAAAAGTGCGCGCTTAACGGAGCAGTCTATATATTGAAGTAAGCGCAATAGTAACAGCTAAAAGAAAGCTTAATATGAAAACATGTTTCCATTGTCATTGATCGCCTTTCCTCAAACTGGGGACTTCTTTTGAAATAACAATCAGCTTATTTACTTTTCTTCTGTTTGTCTCGTTCCCATTTGACGAATCCTTATAAACTGGCGAAGTTATTAACAACAAATGGGTGAAAATTGTTTTCAAGACGGACAACAAAGTGCTCCTTATCAATGGGCGACGTTATTTAATCACAAAGACGTGAAAATTGCTCTCAGGGCGGACAACAAACTGCAGCAGAGGCTGAAGGGTAAGACTGGTACAGGGGAGAACCGGATGCGGAAAGCGGGAGTTTATGAAATGAAGTGTCGGGATTGTGAGACGAAGTGTGTAGGAAAAATCGGGGCAAATTGTAAAATAAAATTAGGAGAGAATAATAATAAACAATAAACAGATTGAGTGAGCGTCAGACGCAGCACAAATGGAATGTATCGCATTTTGCAGAAGAACACTGGTTGCTCTCACGTTTAGGGAAAGTAAAACTTTTTGTGCTTAGAGAGAGGAACGTGTCAACGAGTTAAACGAAAAGACGGAAGTGTCGAAGGGACTTGTCGGAGCCAAATTTAGTGTTGTCCTGGTTGAGGGGCAGCTACCAACTTATTGTACTTAGCAGTCTGAAGTTTAATGTTTCCTGTTGGTTATTCTGTATGGATGCACACAATGCGAAATAGGTACATTATTGGTTTTTAGCGGTTACCGGAACTTGAGACATTACGTTCCAAGATTTTGCGAGGGCGGTTGCTTCGTTAGGGGCTGAAATGTGTGTTACCGGACAGTACAGAATGGGGCGAATAAAATTGACCCGGAGAACAGAGATCCAGGGTAGAAGGAAATGCAGCAGAGGAAAGGACATACATTAGTAACCTGGCAACAGCAGGCGTTGAAATTGGCGACCATTCATCTCTTGGTGCTTTTGGGCCCTGGTCAGCAGGTTACCGAAGGCGGATCGAAGCTGAACTGTTGGAAATGCTACAATCTCATCTGAAATGTTCTGTCACAGTTCTTGCAGACTACGAGGGCTGTTGCTATACATGAAGTAATAGCACACTCGCTTACACAGTACCGAAACATGTTATGGTACATGTATCACACAGTCGGCAACTGGTTCAAATGGCTCTGAGCACTATGCGACTTAACTTCTGAGGTCATCAGTCGCCTAGAACTTAGAACTAATTAAACCTAACTAACCTAAGGACACCACACACATCCATACCCGAGGCAGGATTCGAACCTGCGACCGTAGCGGTCGCTCGGTTTCAGACCGTAGCGCGTAGAACCGCACGGCCACTCCGGCTGGCGGCAACTGGTATGTAACATTCTCAGCACTGATTCTTCGTTACACAATGTTGTAAGTTGAATTTTCGAATAATTTCAGGATCTTAAAGTATTTTGGAAAAAACGACATTTTGTCTATGGAGCGCGTGATTGATTCTTTTGTAAAAATTTTTTTTGTTTATTTATAGACACAATTGACAACGCATGAACATGTGTTCAGTGTATGCCGCCTTTAGCATCTGAAGATGGTCATTGTATGGCAGAAACCGGTTACGACCGTGTTGTAAACATGTGATTGAGTCTATAAATAAACAAAAGAATTATTAAAGTATTATTTGTCCGACGACAGGGGTAATTCTAAATGTTTCATTAATCACTTCGCTAATGTCGGAACAGGAAAAATATCCCCGCCTGCTTTAGCACCCTGTCTCCTGGAAGCGAAAATAAATGTAAAAACGAATCAAACGCCAACTACGATTACTCTAGCTAAATGCAAGCAACTAAATTAGGAGGAAATCTCCCAATCTGAAAAAAAACCGGTTCTATCCTCAATTGTGTTTGTATCGCCAGCCAAACACAGAATTCAGTACACTGGCGTTTTTTCAGAGAATTTGCTGGATCTGTTTACAAAATACCCTGCTATTGATCTGTTTACAAAATACCCTGTTATTGGTCATTAAACTTTACAACAAATGCAGGTAGTTGCCCTCCACCTAGCACAACTGTTCAAAGACTGAATTTAGACATGTATTTTAACTCTTTAAGGAATGTTACGTAAAGAGTTTACGTTTATCACCGTTAACGTTTACTTCCGGCACTAGGAGGTAATTTTTGTCTGCTGGGAATAGCGCGATAGGAGTCTTTTGGAGATTAAGATTTAAACTGTTCGCTGTAAAACAACGGTACGTCTGCTCAGCTATCATCTGAGATGTATCTGGAAACACTTAAATTGCACTCTCGATTAGTATGTTTGCATCAGCAAATGTACCAGCTTTTTAACCGTCCATTAAAGGCCTTCGAAAAGACTTATGTATGTTAAGAACAAAAGTGGGCACAGTACAGATCCTTGTGGGACGTTATACCTTGTTGTTGTTGTGGTCTTCAGTCCTGAGACTGGATCGATGCAGCTCTCCATGCTACTCTATCCTGTGCAAGCTTCTTCATCTCCCAGTACTTACTGCAACCCACATCCTTCTGAATCTGCTTATTGTATTCATCTCTTGGTCTCCCTCTACGATTTTAACCCTCCACACTGCCCTCCAATGCAAAATTTTTGATCCCTTGATGCCTCAGAACATGTCCTACCAACCGATCGCTTCTTCTAGTCAAGTTGTGCCACAAACTCCTCTTCTCCTTAATTATATTCAATACTTCCTCATTAGTTATGTGATTTAATCTTCAGCATTCTTCTGTAGCACCACATTTCGAAAGCTTCGATTCTCTTCTTGTCTAAACTATTTATCGTCCATGTTTCATTTCCATACATGGCTACACTCCATAAAAATACTTTCAGAAACGACTTCCTGACACTTAAATCAATACTCGATGTTAACAAATTTCTCTTCTTCAGAAACACTTTCCTTGCCATTGCCAGTCTACATTTTATATCCTCTCTACTTCGACCATCATCAGTTATTTTGCTCCCCAAATAGCAAAACTCCTTTACCACTTTAAGTGTCTCATTTCCTAATCTAATTCCCTCAGCATCACCTGACTTAATTTGTCTACATTCCATTATCCTCGTTTTGCTTTTGTTGATGTTCCTCTTATACCCTCCTTTCAAGACACTGTCCATTCCGTTCAACTGCTCTTCCAAGTCCTTTGCTGTCTCTGACAGAATTACAATGTCATCGGCGAACCTCAAAGTTTTTATTTCTTCTCCATGGATTTTAATACCTACTCCGAATTATTCTTTTGTTTCCTTTACTGCTTGCTCAATATACAGATTGAATAGCATCGGGAAGAGGCTACAACTCTGTATCACTCCCTTCCCAACCACTGCTTCCCTTTCGTGTCCCTCGACTCTTATAACTGCCATCTGATTTCTGTACAAATTACAAATAGCCTTTCACTCCCTGTATTTTACCCCTGCCACCTTCAGAATTTGAAAGAGAGTATTCCAGTCAACATTGTCAAAAGCTTTCTCTAAGTCTACAAATGCTAGAAACTTAGGCTTGCCTTTTCTAAATCTATCTTCTAAGATAAGTCGTAGGGTCAGTATTGCCTCACGTGTTCCAATATTTCTACGGAATCCAAACTGATCATCCCCGAGGTCGGCTTCTACCAGTTTTTCCATTCGTCTGTAAAGAACTCGCGTTAGTATTTTGCAGCTTTGACTTATTAAACTGATAGTTCGGTAATTTCCACATCTGTCAACACCTGCTTTCTTTGGGATTGGAATTATTATATTCTTATTGAAGTCTGAGGGAATTTCGCCTGTGTCATACATCTTGCTCACCAGATGGTAGAGTTTTGTCAGGACTGGCTCTCCCAAGGGTGTCACTAGTTCTAATGGAATGTTGTCTACTCCTGGGCCCTTGTTTCGACTTAGGTCTTTCAGTGCCCTGTCAAACTCTTCACGTACTATCATATCTCCCGTTTCATCTCCATCTACATGTTCTTCCATTTCCATAATATTGTCCTCAAGTACATCGCCCTTGTATAGACCCTCTATATACTCCTTCCACCTTTCTGCTTTCGTTTCTTTGCTTAGAACTGGGTTTCCATCAGATCTCTTGATATTCATGGGAGTGGTTCTCTTTTCTCCAAAGGTCTCTTTAATTTTCCTGTAGGCAGTATCTGTCTTACTCCTTATACCTTATAGTTCAGTAATCGAAAGCTAGTTCCATGCCTGTGATGGAACATGCGAACGACTTTCTCTACTTTCTATTATGAAGTTTATATTTAACATAAAAGGGATATCATTAATGCCATAACACTTAAGTCTGTCTGTAGTCAATTGAAGATTTGAAGATTATACGAATGCCTAGTGCCTGTTCTTTTGGACATGTTCGAAAGCAGAGACATCACTATTTCGCATAACTGATACGCTTTGCTGGGCCGTGATTCAACAACCACAACGTTCGACCTCCTGCGGGAATCTAAAACTAGCGATCACGCAGGGCACGGAGGTGGACCGAGGATTAGGGGCTGGCTCTAGGTGCGAGTTGCGTCAGCCTAGGAGCGTGTCGAGACAGTTAACACAACTGCCCGGTAAGCAGGCGATCCCATGTTCAGATACCGGTCCAGGACTCTTTCAGTCGCACCGCTGATTCTGCCTGAAAACCCGATGCAGCGCCGGCCGGAGTGGCCGAGCGGTTCTAGACACTTCAGTCCGGAACCGCGCGACCGCTACGGTCGCAGGCTCGAATCCTGCCTCGGGCATGGATATGTGTGATGTCCTTAGGTTAGTTAGGTTGAAGTAGTTCTAAGTTCTAGGGGATTGATGACCTCAGCTGTTAAGTCATGTAGTGCTCAGAGCCATTTTTGAACCCCGATGCAGCTGATATAACCAGTTCCTTCCATTTTCCTTCCTTTCTACCTCTCCAACACAAATTTAAAATATTTACTGAAGGATTTGGCAAGATGACATATACTTTCTCTGGGGCAGAAGTAAAGCTCATCAATGAAATATACACATTTAAAAAAAGTTTTGCATCACCCCGCTTCCCAGAGCAGACGTTGACTGTGCATATTGTATTACAGACACAGTCCCTTTGAGTGTTCAGAGATGCCACTGAACCCGCCCAAAGACGTAAACAACCAAGCATGAGCAGCGCCTACTAGACGGAGGGGGTCCGATAGCCGATCAGTTCCAGTCATTCCACCAGGAAGAAGGTACATGGCCTCGTGTTGTCTGTAGTTCAGCCGTACCTAGACAGTCAATAACGCGGTTCGTTGGAGTCCACATTCTTACTTTGTGCCAGGAAAGACTCTCAACGAGAGAAGTGTCATGGCGTCTGGGAGTAAACCAAGGCGAAGTTGTTCGGACATGGAGGAGATACAGAGAGGAACTGTCGATGACATACCTCGCTCAGGCCGGCCTAGGGCTACTACTGCAGTGGATGATCGCTACCTACACTGTATGGCTCGGACGAACCCTAGTAGCAACGCCACCATGTTTAATAATGCCTTTTGTGCAGCCACAGGACGTCGTGTTACGAATCAAACTGTGCGCAATAGGCTGCATGATACGCAACTTCACTTCCGACGTCCATGGCGACGTCCATCTTTGCAATCACGACACCATGCAGCGCGGTACAGATGGGACCAGCAACATGCCGAATGGACCGCTCAGTAATGGCATCACGTTCCCATCACCGATGAGTGTCCCATATGCCATCAACCAGACAATCGTCCTTGTGGAGGCAACCCGGTCAGGCTGAACGCCTCCCTGCTGTTTTGGGGTGTCATTATGTGGGGCCGACGTACGCCGCTGGTGCTCATGGAAATATGCCATCCTCCGACATAGTTCAACCATATCGTTAGCATATTGGCGAGGCATTCGTCTTCATGGGCGACAATACGCACCCCCATCGTGCACATTTTGTGAATGACTTCCTTCAGGATAACGACTAGAGAGGCCAGCATGTTGCCAGACATGAACCCGATCGAACATGCCTGGGGTAGATTCCAGAATGAGATTTCCACTCTGCAGCGGAGTGTGCGCCGATATGAAACTTCCTGGTAGATTAAAACTGTGTGCCGGACCGAGACTCGAACTCGTGATCTTTGCCTTTCGCAGTCAAGTGCTCAACCGACTGAGCTACCCAAGCACGACTCACGCCCCGTCCTCACAGCTTGACTTCTGCCAGTATCTCGTCTCCTACCTTCCAAACTTTACAGAAGCTCTCCTGCGAACCCTGCAGAACTAAGACTCCTGAAAGAAAGGATATTGCGGAGACATGGCTTAGGAGACGAATTACTGGCAGAAGTAAAGCTGTGAGGACGGGGCATGAGTCGTGCTTGGGTCGCTCAGTTGATAAAGCACTTGCCCGTGAACGGCAAAGGTCCTGAGTTCGAGTCTCGGTCAGGCACACAGTTTTAATCTGCCAGGAAGTTTCATGCCTGGGATAGATTGAAAAGGGCTGTTTATGGACGACATGACCCACCAACCACTCTGAGGGATCGACGATGAAACGCCATTGAGGAATGGGACAATCTGGACTAACAGTGCCTTGATGAACTTATGGATAGTATGTCACAACGAATACAGGACGTGCTGTGTACGGCAATCTGGACCACCACCTTAGAAGGCCTCGCTGTATGGTAGTAGAACATGCAATGTGTGGTTTTCAGCAGCAATAAAAAGGGTGGAAAAGATGTTTATGTTGATCTCTATTCCAAGTTTCTGGACAGGTTCCGGAACTCTCGGAACCGAGGTGATGCAAAACTTTGTTTGATTTGTGTACATAAGGTAAGTTATTACGCCAGCATACAAGTTTATCTTATCAAGTGAGAAGATAATGCTGCACGGATATCAATAGTGTGAATCTGAGGCAAATGGCAGTCAGTTCCAGGCTGAAACGTTAGAATAGGGCAACACAGTACTGCCATGGACATGAAGAGCCTCCCACAAATCCTCGACGTTCAGGTAAGTAGTTCGAATGTGTATAGCGCACGAAGAGTTTTCACCTGCATAGTCGGCCAGTCTACACACACGGCCCACGTGTCACTGATGAACCTCGCACAGTGCAGAGCCGTTTTGACTGCATTGTTGTGATGACTAGGAATTCAGACATTCACAGTGACGTCTGTAAGATTTTTGGGGACGAATTAGACATTTAATATGATAAAGGGATGGGGAGAGTGTCCGTTAAAGGATGTAATTCTTTGCGAAGGCTGAAGAAATGTGAGTTTCCAAATTTCATAAGAATTTGTGGAAGCATTTGAGGCTGCAGTGACAGAAAACTGGCAGTTTAAAAACAACAACTCCCGCATTCCATTGTAATTGTTACGGCAGATTACGAAGCCAAATGTGCATCTTCTTCATGTTTCAGAGAATAAGAAGATATAGCGAATAGTTTTGAGATTTCGCACCCAATCTTTGATGTTTCACTTACTACTAGTCAGTGTGCATTACATGATCCACTTTTCTCCATAGCGATACTGAATCGATATGTCCGGGCAGAATTCGTGTTCGGTTTGCGGAGACTTCTTTTTTCCTGCGAGCGGGGGCTATGGGGCGTAATGGAGGCGGGGGGGGGGGGGGGGTGAAGGAGGGTGAAGCAACAAACCCACCCTCTACCCCATATTTGTACAATGATTTCTTCATTTTGTTCTTGGCTAAGGAAACCGTTACTTTTTCCTCGGAATTTCTCGTTCAGCCAACCACATGAATCTTGATCCAGTCTTGCTTGGAAGTTCTTCAACGTTTTCACTCTTGCTGCCGTGTGTTCCGCAGAGAGCTCCTTTTCAGTTTGTTTTTCCTGTACTTTGAGATGGCCCTATGACAGTGAAGTACTCTTTCTCAGCAACAGAATTGTGACTGTGGTGACTAGATGCACGTACGACGGTAGTTCGGAAAGTATGTTCAAATAGTTCAAATGACTCTGAGCACTATGGGACTTAACATCTGTGGTCATCAGTCCCCTAGAACTTAGAACTACTTAAACCTAACTAACCTAAGGACATCACACACATCCATGCCCGAGGCAGATTCGAACCTGCGACCGCAGGGGTCACGCGGTTCCACACTGTAGCGCCTAGAACCGCACGGCCGGAAAGTATGTCTGGTTTCGGTTTTTCTCCGCGGCACTGATACGATCGCAGTTCCGCTCACGTGCTGTGGTATCCCTGGTTCAAGTAGAACGAAATGACATCATTCCGAGCTCGCTGTGTGTTGTGTGTCGTTCGTGCTGACTGTTTATCAAGGCATCGTCGATAGAAAATCCTGCCGCGTGTGAGCTGGTATCTGTGATTCGCTTTCTGAGTGTTAAGAACGTTAAACCAAGTGACATTCATCGACAAATCTGCGAGGTTTAGGGAGAACATGCAGTGAGTGCACTAATGGTGAGAAGATGGGTCCGACAATTTAAGGACGGGCGTGAGCAAGTGTATGACGAAGAACGAAGTGGAGGTTAGTCTGTGGTTTCTGATAAACTGGTTAGTGCAATCGAAGAAATGATTAAGAAAAACCGCAGGTTTACGATTAATGCTATTGTTCGTCAACTTCCAGAAATGAAACTTCGTGGCAGATTAAAACTGTGTGCCGGACCGAGACTCGAACTCGGGACCTTTGCCTTTCACGGGCAAGTGCTCTACTGGCGGAATTAAAGCTGTGAGCACGGGTAGTGAGTCGTGCTTGGGTAGCTCAGATGGTGGAGCACTTGCCGGCGAAAGGCAAAGGTCCCGACTACGAGTCTCGGTCCGACACACAGTTTTAATCTGGCAGGAAGTTTCATATCTGCGCACACTCCGCTGCAGAGTGAAAATCTCATTCCGGGGAAGTTTCACGAACAGTAATTTAAGAAATTGTCACAGGAAAAGTGGATTTTCACAACCTTTTTGTATATCGGGTGCCTAAACTTCTAGGTGAACAACAAAAACAGCAACGGATGGGCAGCGCACTTGATTTTTTGACACACTGCTATGATTATGGCGAGAAATTCTTGTCCCAGATAGTCATGGGGGATGAAGGTTGGGTTGGTTATGAAAGCTCTGAAACGAAACGGTTATCGATGGAATGGAGGCACACATCGTCCCATGGAAAGGTTAAAGTCAAGTAACTCTTCATACACCAAAAAGTCATGTGCGCAATGATTCGGGATAGACAAGGCATTTTAATGACAGATTTTTTACCACGAGGTGAAACTATAAATAAGGATGTTTACTGCGAGACTCTTAAGAAATTGCGCCGCGCAATACAGAACTAGAGCAGAGGCAAGTTCTCAGAAGGTATGGTTCCCATTCGTGACAATGGCCGACGACACACTGCGTATGCGGCAAAAGAACTCCTTCAGTGTTCTGGCTGGGACTTTTTGCCTATCGTCCGTCCAGTCCCGACCTCACTCCTAGCGATTTCCATCCCTTTCGGCGACTGAAGTCGTTCCTTGGTGGTAAAGGCTTCAACAATGATGAAGAGGTAATACAACTTATCACCCCATGGTTGACAACACAGGCGGCAATATTTTATGACGAAGGAATGAATAAACTTACACCATGCTATGTTGAAATGTGGTGTGTCACAGATTTTTGAGAAATAAACTGCTTACTTTATCTGCGTTAGATTCCATTTTTGTTACCAAACACAACTTTTCGAGCTACCCTCGTATGTGTGAAGTATGTGCAAGATAGTGACAGAAGGCTGGGTGTGTGCTCATAAGCAAAAATGAAACGAAACGCTGACATGACATTTGGCCGGCCAGGGTGGCCGAGCGGTTCTAGGCGCTTCATTCTGGAACCGCGCGACCGTTACGGTCGCAGGTTCGAATCCTGCCTCGAGCATGGATGTGTGTGAGGTCCTTAGGTTAGTTAGGTTTTAAGTATTTCTAAGTTCTAGGGGACTGATGACCTCTGCAGTTAAGTCCCATAGTGCTCAGAGCCAAAAACATGAGATTTCTCAAATAAAGAAAACAACTTCCTCGGGGTAATACACCCCCCTTAATTAAAAACACTGAGACGCTCATCTACGTGTTGTTCGCAGACCAGTATTCACAAACGTAGTGTTTCGAAAAATACTGGGCACTGGAGTGAATATTTAACTTTATGCAACCGTAGGTACTGTGTTTTCAAACACAAAGTCCTCCTTCACACTGCTCCTTTGTGTATCTTGTGGCTGTGGCCCTCATGGAGATGTACGGGCCGTGCGCAAAAATGGCTGCTATTGTGACGCTGCTGTTTCATTTTAGTCTATTTCACAAGCTAATGCTGATGTGGATGTAGCCTACATGTTATGCAGACACAGTTGCAGAGGAAGAGATCACGTAATTTTACTGCCCATTTTCCATTTTTTATCGTATTCTTGTATAACAGTTGTTGTGATAAAGGACCTTCAGAATGAGTAATTTTTACTGTTCTTTCTTTTCTTTTTTTCTGTAAATAGGTCGTTCTTCCAACACTTTAACATTAAACGAAGGTACCACCACTCGCATTTATTCTGCACTACACCCAGCTTAATTACATATCCTGTATATTATGCCATTATCAAAGCTGTGAAGGTTTATTACCATTACAGTTTTTGTATGAAACGTAATTTTCAAATTTTCGGACGTTTGCGCTTCAAAGGGTACACAGTTCTTTGTCGCAATTTATTGAACATTATTCTGAAACAATTTTCTTTGATGTACACTCATGTAAACAGTCTTTCATTTCTAAACTGAAATATTTTATACATTGTGTGGTAAGTAAACAATTAATTACTGCGTTAAAACATTTTATAAACGAGGGTTGGAACTTTAATAGTGGAAACTATTTATTTACAGCTTGTACAAAATAGTATCCGTGGTCTAGGGGTACCGTCTCTGATTCATAACCAAAAAGTCTTCGGTCCCGGGTTCGATCCCCGCCACTGCCTAAATTTCGATAAATAATCTCCATTGGCGGCCGAAGGCTTCCGGCATAAGAAGTCAGCCTCATTCTGCCAACGGCCTTGTCAAAGAGGGCGGAGGAGCGGATAGAGGTTCAGGGCACTCTCTTGTCCTAGGGGTGGGAAATTGCCCCTAAAGGCGGAAGAATCAGCAATGATCAACGACATGAGGATGCAGAAGGCAATGGAAACCACTGCATTAAAGACACGTAACGTGTATCCACAGGACATGTGGCCTGTAATTGAAGAAGTGTCATGATGATCTCTCCATTGGCAAAAGATTCCGGAATAGTCCCCCATTCGGATCTCCGGAAGGGGACTGCCAAGGGGGAGGTTACCATGAGAAAAAGATTGAATAATCAACGAAAGGATAACGTTCTACGAGTCGGGGCGTGGAATGTCAGAAGCTTGAAAGTGGTAGGGAAACTAGAAAATCTGAAAAGGGAAATGCAAAGGCTGAATCTAGATATAGTAGGGCTCAGTGAAGTGAAGTGGAAGGAAGACAAGGATTTCTGGTCAGATGAGTATCGGGTAATATCAACAGCAGCAGAAAATGGTATAACAGGTGTAGGATTCGTTATGAATAGGAAGGTAGGGCAGAGGGTGTGTTACTGTGAACAGTTCAGTGACCGGGTTGTTCTAATCAGAATCGACAGCAGACCAACACCGACAACGATAGTTCAGGTATACATGCCGACGTCGCAAGCTGAAGATGAACAGATAGAGAAAGTGTATGAGGATATTGAAAGGGTAATGCAGTATGTAAAGGAGGACGAAAATCTAATAGTCATGGGCGACTGGAAGGCAGTTATAGGGGAAGGAGTAGAAGAAAAGGTTACAGTAGAATATGGGCATGGGACAAGGAATGAAAGAGGAGAAAGACTAATTGAGTTCTGTAACAAGTTTCAGCAAGTAATAGCGAATACCCTGTTCAAGAATCACAAGAGGAGGAGGTATACTTGGAAAAGGGCGGGAGATACGGGAAGATTTCAATTAGATTACATCATGGTCAGACAGAGATTCCGAAATCAGATACTCGATTGTAAGGCGTACCCAGGAGCAGATATAGACTCAGATCACAATATAGTAGTGATGAAGAGTAGGCTGAAGTTCAAGACATTAGTCAGGAAGAATCAATACGCAAAGAAGTGGGATACGGAAGTACTAAGGAATGACCAGATACGTTTGAAGTTCTCTAACTCTATAGATACAGCAATAAGGAATAGCGCAGTAGGCAGTACAGTTGAAGAGGAATGGACATCTCTAAAAAGGGCCATCACAGAAGTTGGGAAGGAAAACGTACAAAGAAGGTAGCTGCGAAGAGACCATGGGTAACATAAGAAATACTTCAGTTGATTGATGAAAGGAGGATGTACAAACATGTTCCGGGAAAATCAGGAATACAGAAATACAAGTCGCTAAGGAATGAAATAAATAGGAAGTGCGGGGAAGCTAAGACGAAATGGCTGCAGGAAAAATGTGAAGACATCGAAAAAGATATGATTGTTGGAAGGACAGGCTCAGCATACAGGAAAGTCAAAACAACCTTTGGTGACATTAAAAGCAACGGTGGTAACATTAAAAGTGCAACGGGAATTCCACTGTTAAATGCAGAAGAGAGAGCAGATAGGTGGAAAGAATACATAGAAAGCCTCTATGAGGATGAAGATTTGTCTGATGTAATAGAAGAAGAAACAGGAGTCGATTTAGAAGAGATAGGGGATCCAGTATTAGAATAGGAATTTAAAAGAGCTTTGGAGGACTTACGGTCAAATAAGGCAGAAGGGATAGATAACATTCCATCAGAATTTCTAAAATCATTGGGGGAAGTGGCAACAAAATGACTATTCACGTTGGTGTGTAGAATATATGAGTCTGGCGATATACCATCTGACTTTCGGAAAAGCATCATCCACACAATTCCGAAGACGGCAAGAGCTGACAAGTGCGAGAATTATCGCACAATCAGCTTAACAGCTCATGCATCGAAGCTGCTTACAAGAATAATATACAGAAGAATGGAAAAGAAAATTGAGAATGCGCTAGGTGACGATCAGTTTGGCTTTAGGAAAAGTAAAGGGACGAGAGAGGCAATTCTGACGTTACGGCTAATAATGGAAGCAACGCTAAAGAAAAATCAAGACACTTTCATAGGATTTGTCGACCTGGAAAAAAGCGTTCGACAATATAAAATGGTGGAAGCTGTTCGAGATTCTGAAAAAAGTAGCGGTAAGCTATAGGGAGAGACGGGTCATATACAATATGTACAACAACCAAGAGGAAATAATAAGAGTGGACGATCAAGAACGAAGTGCTCGTATTAAGAAGGGTGTAAGACAAGGCTGTAAGCCTTTGGCCCCTACTCTTCAATCTGTACATCGAGGAAGCAATGATGGAAATAAAAGAAAGGCTCAGAAGTGGAATTAAAATACAAGGTGAAAGGATATCAATGATACGATTCGCTGATGACATTGCTATCCTGAGTGAAAGTGAAGAAGAATTAAATGATCTGCTGAACGGAATGAACAGTCTAATGAGTACACAGTATGGTTTGAGAGTAAATCGGAGAAAGACGAAGGTAATGAGAAGTAGTAGAAATGAGAACAGCGAGAAACTTAACATCAGGATTGATGGCCACGAAGTCAATGAAGTTAAGGAATTCTGCTACCTAGGCAGTAAAATAACCAATGACGGACGGAGCAAGGAGGACATCAAAAGCAGACTCGCTATGGCAAAAAAGGCATTTCTGGCCAAGAGAAGTCTACTAATATCAAATACCGGCCTTAATTTGAGGAAGAAATTTCTGAGGATGTACGTCTGGAGTACAGCATTGTATGGTAGTGAAACATGGACTGTGGGAAAACCGGAACAGAAGAGAATCGAAGCATTTGAGATGTGGTGCTAGAGACGAATGTTGAAAATTAGGTGGACTGATAAGGTAAGGAATGAGGAGGTTCTACGCAGAATCGGAGAGGAAAGGAATATGTGGAAAACACTGATAAGGAGAAGGGACAGGATGATAGGACATCTGCTAAGACATGAGGGAATGACTTCCATGGTACTAGAGGGAGCGGTAGAGGGCAAAAACTGTAGAGGAAAACAGAGACTGGAATACGAATACGTCAAACAAATAATTGATGACGTAGGTTGCATGTGCTACTCTGAGATGAAGAGGTTAGCACATGAAAGGAATTCGTGGCGGGCGGGCCGCATCAAACCAGTCAGTAGGCTGATGGAAAAAAAAAAGAGTAGATACGTCTTTCAAAGTTTTACTGACCTTCAAAGTAGTCACCAGCATTGTGTATAATCCGTTTCCAGCATTGTGGAAGTCGTAGGATACTCTTAGCAGTGCCAGTTGTGTTGACAGTTGGAGCGGCGCGGTCTATTGCCCGACGAATTTGTAGCAGTTCTGAAGCGAATGCCGTGAGGTGTTTCCTTCAGTTTAGAAATCGAGTTGAACTCACGAGGGCTTAAGTGAGGGGAGTGCAGTAGGTGGTATAGCACTTAGCAGCCCCATCAGTCAAACAAATCAGTAACAGCTTGCACTATACGTGCTTGAGCGTTGTTCAGCAAAATGATGGTCAGGTCCTGCAGAAAGTGTCATCACTTCTGTCTCTATGCTGTTGATTTTTGGAACACAACCTACTACCAGCTTAGAGACAGAAGTTATACTTTCTGCAGGACCTGACCATCATTTTGCAGGACAATGCTCAAACACGTACAGTTACTGATTTGTTTGACTGATGGGGCTGAAAAGCGCTATGCCACCCACTGCACTCCCCTGACTTAAGCCCTCGTACGTTCAACTCGATTTCTAAACTGCAGGAAACACTTCACGGCATTCGCTTTAGACTGCTACCAATTCGTCGTGCAATAGACCGCGCCGCTCCAATTGTAAACACAACTGGCACTGCTAAGAGTATCCTACGACTTCCACAACGCTTGCAACGGGTTATACTGGGGTTATGCTGGTGACTACTTTGAAGGTCAGTAAAACTTTGAAAAATGTATCTCTTTTGTTCAAATGGTTCAAATGGCTCTAAGCACTATGGGACTTAATATCTGAGGTCATCAGCCCCATAGAACTACTTAAACCTAACTAACCTAAGGACATCATAAACATCCATGCACGAGGCAGGATTCGAACCTGCGACCGTAGCAGCAGCGTGGGTGCGGACTGAAGCGACTGGAACCGCTGGGCCTCAGCGGCCGGCATCTATTTTGTAGGAGCTGTAAATAAGTAGTTGCCAATATTAAAGTTCAAACTCACGTATTTCAATGTTACTGCTATTGAATCGTACACGTCTGTTGCCAGTTGTAAGTGACGCTAATAGCAAGTCATATTTGGAGAAGATGGAGGGGGTGGGGAGAAATAGAGACAATGAATCTCCCCCCCCCCTCCCCTCCAAAAGAGAACCGAAGCCTAGATCCGTATCTGGGAACTAACGAAGAGCTACTACATACAAATGGGGAAGAAAACAACTTTATGGTTCAACTTGACTAAATAAAACGATCGGTTGATTGGACGCATATTGAGCTTTCAAGGAAATGCTGTTTTGAGATGGAGAGAAGTATAAGGGTGAAATTTGTAGCCGGCCGCTGTGACCGAACGGTTCTAGGCGCTTCAGTCCGGAACCGCGGGCCTGCTACGGTTGCAGGTTCGAATTCTGCCTCGGGCATGGATGTGTGTGATGTCCTTAGGCTAGTTAGATTTAAGTAGTTTCTAAGTTTAGGGGACTGATGACCTCAGATGTCCCATAGCGCTTAGAGCCATTTGCACCATTTGAAATTTGTAGAGGGACATCAAAGCCCGCGCCTGAAGTTAGCAGGTTCAAGTGGATTCACGATGCAAGAGTTATGCAGGTGTAGACTTATACTGGATAGGTAAGCGTAGACGGCTGGATTGAAACTGAGGACCACAACTACAACACTGTGTCTGAATTTAGACAGTGACACGTTTTTTAGTCGTAGACGGATTGATTTTTAATTTTAGGCAAAGTTTAAATCACTTATCGGTTTCTTCATCTCTCGCAGTAGTTTATTCTGTGGCTCGGACTCCACATTACGATGTAGGTCCGCCTACAAATGGCTAGGTCAGCCACAGTGATGCCAGGACACTCCCCAGCCTTTAGGAACATTCCCAGTAATGCGCTGAGGACAGTTTTCCATACGGGAAGTCAGAACTGGCATATGAGCCGTGGTGATCTTCCACAAGGACGGCAGACGTGAAAGACGGCAGACGTTTTCTTTGACTAGTTTCGTTATTTCTAATGTTTTTTTAATATTTTACAGGATGTCTTCCCTCGAGGAACGAGCTGAACGTTTGAAGAAGTCAACTGAGTGAGTACCATTATAAAAAAAATCAAGTTAAAATTCACGAAAGCGATCTTCCCGCTAATGTGACTTTCTGATTCCACTGGTCAGCAACATAAGATGTGACACTAACGTTCCATTTCGCTCAAAACCAGCTTCATCATCGTCAATTATCTGCGACTGTAAAAACAATCAGTGGTCTCCACAGAGATCGCAGCATTACCTCAAATCAATCAATTAAGAGACCGACAATCTGAATACCACGTCTCATTATGTCTTGATCGCTGTAATGTGCCACTCGTTAGCTGGACAGGTTCCTGTGTGGTGTTCATATCCGTGCTCAGGCCTAGACGTTCAGACTTCTTGTCTTTCAGTTGATTTTTAGGCGGATGACGCACTGATTCTACGCGACACACACTCGAGAGACAACGGTGCGACAGCCCACATGGCCAGCTGGTTTTCCAGGTTTTGGTTTTTCTGCGGTTTCCCTACACTGCTCAAAGCACATGCAATGTTTGTTCGTTTGAAAGGGACACACCTCATTTAGTTCCCAGTCTTTCCACAGTGCAGCGTCTAACTACGTCATGGTCAACGGGACATGAAACCCCAATCCTACCCTCCTCTTTTCACAATAGTTTTCTCAGACTTCCAAACACAGGCAATTGTGAAAGTATGTTTTGTGGAGATCATAGTGGTGTTTTCTATCAAACGAACGAAAATTTAGAACACTGTTGGTGGTGTATGCAACTCTGTAACAAGTGAGTGGTTTTAAGTAGTATAGTAATGTACTAACCAGGCCGATTTTACTGACCTTGAACCGTCGTCGTAGCACACGTGTGGATCATTGACAGTTCTAAACCCAGTCATGTGTTACCTACATGCAGAGACGTCACAATCCTATATGACAGAATCCATGACGCAGCAGTGGCATTATACAGGGCATTAAAAGGAAACAGCCAATCACAGCCCGATACTTTACCAGACATTATAATGAAACTAAGCAGATCCAGAAGGACGTAGGTTGCAGTAGGTACTGGGAGATGAAGAAGCTTGCACAGGATAGAGTAGCATGGAGAACTGCATCAAACCAGTCTCAGGACTGAAGACAACAACAACATAATGAAACTGCCAATCAGCATGCAGCCCCAGAGCCGCCATGTTCTAAAGTGCCCAAATGATCCGAATTCTGCCTGAAGTAGCGCCATCTTCAAAATTGACCAAATTACTTACGTTATTTATGAGTAATACCTAATGATATTGACAATACTGGTGTAACTTACTGACTGTACTACTTATTAATATTACACAAGCTTCATCAGCAAACACACACACACACACACACACACACACACACACACACACACACACACACACACAGACACACACAAACTGGTATTGGTAGATAAGGCTGGTATTGGGAGATGTTAACTGGCTGCCTTCTGGTCATATTATTTCACTTGTTGGAAGGAAGATGTACACACGTGTTCTCTAACAAAGTAATCCAGGAACTGTATATTTTAGCAAAACTCAGTCATTTTGCAAAAGCTTTGTTTCCTATCCTTTGTATGATGTTTGTACTACTGTTCTGTTGAGGCTTCCTGTTACAGGTCGAATCACATTCTCTAACAGCAGGTATGTTCTTGGGTTTGTTCCCACAACTGCTCGAATTTTCAGTAGCTTGGTAGACCAGTTTTAGAGGGAAACATTTTACAAAAGTTGTACTATGTCTTTGAATTCTACCAACCATGAATTTACCTTCACCTCGATCAGTCATCTTGATGTTGTTACACACAGCAGACAAATGACTACTATTTTTCACAACATCAAGTCTCATATTAATTGTTCTCTATTTTGTGTGTCTGTACTGACTTACGAGATCATTATAATTGGACGTGCCTATTGCAGTGAAATGATGAAGGATCTTATCTTTAATAGTTCTATTGAATCTCTCCACAAGTGAAGATTTGAAAGAAGAGAACAATTCCTTCTTGAAATGTGTTGTAAATTTTGTTATATAAGTAGGTTTGCATTTTAATTTCACTGCCATAATGTTGGGAAATTTTAAACGTGCTTAGTGCCATTTCATAAAGGTTATCTCATGTGTTAAAAAGGATTTTTCTTTTCTATTTCTAAGTATCAACATTGTTAAAAGCATTAGGATGTGTCGGATTAGTAGTCCAGCACTGTTAAACAAGGTTGTAGAGGTTTTAGAAAGGGACATTCAGATAAACAAAAACGTTTATGTGTTAAATGTTTTTTCTCACAATAAATTAGTTATAAGGCTACTGTGATTTTTGTTTTCACAGACAATCAGTTACAGAACACATTTAATGATTTTATATATTCTCTCTCCCTCTCTCTGTCTCTTGGTGCTCGGTTCCTGTTTGAGCTAGGAACACTGGGACTGAAATTTTTTGGTTTAGCCTGAACCAGCGGTCATTTGTATAGCCATTCGCACAGACACTGATCAGCCAGAACTTTATGACTACCGAGCGGCTGTCGATATAAATCCGTCGGGGCGCTAGCAGCGTCACCAAGCGGGGAGTAACTGGTAGCCAAACACACGCAACACACGTGTTATCAGTGAGCGTGCTGTCCGTGTGTGTTCGATGAGTGGTGTGGTGAGTGTCTTCAGCACGTGGCGAAACCAAGGTGCCCCCAGGGGCTCAGCATTCATTTGCTGAGTACGGGCTTGGCGACCCCGGGGTCCTGAGCTGGGGACTGGTCAGCGCCGCCAGTCTCCTGTCACCGTAACTCCCGGACATGCTTCAGCGATCACCGCATGGCGCGGCGGTGGAATGTTGTGTGCTGCGGGGAATGGTAATTTTGGCTTGACCGCCTGGTTTGAGAGGAAGGCCAACCTCTATAAAAACCCCTCAATCTTACGGTGTGCATGGCTATTGGGGTGGAACAGTCGCAAGCGGGCAACCTCTGGGGCACCTGCCGCATCCCAGTTGTATAAGGCTTACTCAGGCACGCGGGGCTCTGTCTAAGCGGACCTTTAGTTCCCTAGCTGCTCGTGAGACCACAACGGACCCTTCGACCTCTACATTTCCCCCTACCAGTGGATTTGGTGGGCCACTGGTAGGAAAACACACCCCATCGAAAAAGCGACTTCGTGCTGCGGGTCCTCCAGCGCCTGGTGTTACTAGAGATTTATCAGACTGTCGTAACAGAGCACATGCTGATAACCAGAATGTGTTTTTGATTGTCAAACGGAAGGAAGGCAGCTTTGAGAGGGTTTCTCCCTTTTACATCCACAAGGGTCTTGAGAGAATTGCAGGAACACTGAAATCTGTGAAGCGGCTGCGCAATGGGACTCTGTTAGTTGAAACTTCTAGTTCCCGTCAAGTCACTTCTCTTCGTAAAGCCACCTGTCTCGGAGAGTACGCTATCGAGACCGAGCTCCACTCCACTTTGAACTATAGTAAGGGTGTCGTGACATGTAGGGACTTGGTGGATATCCCCAAGGACGAGTTGAAATCTGAGTGGGCTGACGAAGGTATTGCCGACGTGCAGCATATTATGAAACGAGTCGATGGGGACCTAGTCAAATCCGACTCGTTTATTCTTACGTTCAATTGCCCAAGACTCCCAGAGCATGTTAAAGCGGGTTTCTTACGTTTGCCAGCACGGCCATATTTCCCCAACCCAATGAGCTGTTTTAAATGTCAGTGCTTTGGGCATACTACGTTGGGGTGCAATGGGATAGCCACTTGTGGTAAATGTGGTCAGCCTGCCCATGAAGGAGCCGATTGTTCATCGCCTGTGAAGTGCGTGAGTTGCTCTGGGAGTCACCCTGTCTGGAGCCGGGTCTGCCCCATCTATCTCGAGGAACGCAAGATACAGGAGATCAAAACGTCTAAGCGCATCCCTTACGGTGAGGCCAAGAAGCTCTTTAAGGCCATGCTGCCTCCTGTGTTTACAACATCTTTCGCTTCCGCTCTGCAGAAACCGGTACAGTTGGCCACTGTTGCTACACAAATGGAGGTTGCTAGTGTCAGCACTAATACCTGCGTTTGCCAGTGCACTTGTGTTGCTGCGGTTGTTTTGCAACCTGCAGCTCTCCCCACAACGTCGGACAAGGCCGTGGTTGCTGACATTGAGGTACTTCCTGCCCCTCCCCATATGGCGCCTTCTGCCCAGGCGAGTAAAGCTCCCAACTGTTGCCAAGGTTCTGCGTTCTAAGCCCCCCAAGAACAAAGACGCCGAAGGTGAAGGTTTTGCCACCTGAGGAGACTAGTCAGGGTCAGTCCGATGACGATGCCATCGTACTGTCTGACATCTCCCTTGGGTCGGCCGGCCGTGGTGGCCGAGGGGTTCTAGGCGCCTCAGTCTGGCACCACGCGACTGCATGGATGTGTGTAATGTCCTTAGGTTAGTTAGGTTAAGTAGTTCTAAGTTCTAGGGGACTGATGACCTCAGATGTTAAGTCCCATAGTGCTCAGAGCCATTTGAACCATCCCTCGATCCCTTGGGCCGCCATTAGAGCTGATGGACATTGATGTCGACCGGGGGCGATATTCTCGCCCCAGAAATAAATCTCCGGCCAGTACGGGCTCTACTCCAAAGCACACAGACAGGGTTAAAATTCAGCCACCCTGATCACTGGCTCCCATATTACAATGGAACCTGAATGCGTTCAGGACGCATGTGGCCGAATTACAACTCCTTGTACGAGAGCGCCCCTTGTGCTTATGTCTCCAAGAGACACATTTTCGGGCCACTGATGCTCCTTCTTTACGGGGCTATACCGTGTATCGAAGAGATGATCTGATGGGGGAAAGGGCAAAAGGTGGTGTTGCGGTTTTTGCCCGTGACATGCACCACTCATCTGAGCTCCCTCTCGTTACGGACTTGCAAACAGTTGCAGTTGACCTTCTTGTGGGGAGGAGGCTCACAGTCTGTTCCGTTTACTTACCGCCTCAGGATGCAATAGACTCTGAGGCTCTCACAGACCTTATTAGCCAACTCCCTCGCCCATTTCTCCTTCTGGGGGACTTCAATGCTCATAATGGCTTATGGGGCTCTACGACTACTTGCCCCAGGGGTCGCGTTCTGCAAAGCCTCATGGCATCCGAAGAACTGTGCATCCTCAACTCTGGTGCTCCCACTCATTTCTGTACTGCTTCTGGGTCGTCACCAGCTATTGACCTTTCCTTTTGCTCTCCAACACTTGCGGATTCTGCTCTGTGGGAGGTTACCGCTGACCTCCATCCTAGTGACCACTTCCCCCTTTGGATTCGCCTCCTGGATGAGGCTGTGGCATTACCAGTGCCGCCCAGGTGGCACCTCTGCAGAGCTGATTGGACACTTTTCAGCCATTTAGCTGTTTTGGAACACCGTGCCAGCGTCCACGAATGGGTCAACCATGTTACAGCCGTGATCTCCCATGCTGCTGAATTGTCGATCCCACGGTCCTCAAGTCATCCCAAGAGGCGTCCTGTCCCTTGGTTGACCACAGAGTGCCGCTCAGCCATCCGAGCCCGCCCTGCAGCTCTGCGCCGCTTCAAGTGCCGTCCCTCAGCTGACAATCTTGCGGCCTTTCGGGTGGCAAGGGCCAAGGCGCGGCGAGTGATTAAAGAGAGCAAACGACGGTCATGGCAATCGTTCTTGAACACTACATCCCGCGCCACCAGTTCTACGAAAGAATGGGAAGCCATCAGGAGGATTTCCGGGAAACGCAGCCAACTACCTGTCACAGCATTGTTGCATCAGGGATGTCTCCTCACGGCGCCGAGAGACATTGCCCAGACACTGGCCATGCATTTTGCGGAATCTACTGCCACTATTAACTGTGATCCTGCCGCTACTGCACTGCCATCGAGAGGGATCACTTGGACTTCCGGTCTTCAAATTCTGATCCCTACAACTGCCCCTTCACAATGTGAGAACTGGATTCGGCGCTGTCTGTGGCTCATGATACTGCGCCAGGTGATGATCAAATCCTGTACAGCATGCTGCAGCACTTGTTGCTGCCATCCAAGGAAGTTCTCCTGAATTGTTTTAATATGATAGGGTCATCCAGCACGTTCCCTGACTCGTGGAGGGAGGCAATAGTGATTCCCCTCCTCAAACCGGAAAAGGACCGAATGCATCCCAGTAGTTATCGGAGTATTGCTTTGACGAGCTGTGTCGGGAAGACGTTGGAACGCATGGTCAACCGCCGCCTGCTTTGGCTGCTCGAGTGCAGGCAGCTCCTTAGCCACTCTCAGTGTGGCTTTCGGAGATGTCGTTCAACTATAGACAACTTGACCCTGCTTGAGTCTGGCCCACTGCTTCTCGTTTGTGGACGATTTTGCTGTTTTCTGTTGTTCCTCCAGTCTTGTCACTGCTAGTCGGCAGCTGCAGCTTACGATAAAGCGAAGACGGGTTTTACCTTTCCTGCAGACAAATGTGTGTGTGTTCATTTTAATCGTTCTCGACGTGCTTTTACCTCCCCTGAATTGCGTCTGAGGGACACCATTCTTCCTTTTAGAGACACTGTGAGGTTCCTGGGCCTCACTTTTGATTCCAGGTCAAGGTGCGGGCCCTGAAGGCACTGAATATTTTGAAGCGTCTGAGCCATCGGTCCTGGGGACCAGATCGGGCGCGTCTGCTGCAGTTTTATAGGGCTTTCGTCCGGTCGCGTCTTGACTATGGATGCACCGTGTATGGGTCAGCGAGGCCTTCGTATCTGAAGATTCTTGACGCAGTACACCATGAGGGTATCAGGCTGGCCACTGGTGGCTTCCGTACCAGTCCCATCCCCAGCCTGTGTGCTGAGGCAGGGGAACCGCCGCTCGCCATCCGGCGGAAACTCCTCATGGTGCGACGGATGTGTCAATTTCTTGCCTGTCCTACCTCCCCTGCGTACCCTACTATTGCCCGACCGCCTATGGAACGTCTCTTTTCCAGTCGTCTCAGGGCAACGAGACCATTTGGGATTCGTGCCAAGCATTTGCTTGAGTCCCTTGGTGTGGAGCGTGTGGCACCCCAACTCCAGGGTTTTACCCGCCTGCCTCCCTGGTTGCTCCAGAGGCCCAGCGTCATTTCAGACTTGTCAGAGTACCGGGGGAGCTGCACTCCTGCGTTTGTTTTTACCTCCTTATTTCACGATATTTTAAACCAGCATCCCGACCATGCACCAGTATTTGCGAATGGCTCTAAACAGGGGGACTCTGTTGGTTGTGCTGTTGTTTTCCCTGATCGAGTCGTCAAGTTACGGCTTCCTGCGGCGTTTACCACCTTTGATGCCGAATTGTTTGCGATCTTGCGGGCATTGGAGCAAATGAGATGTGTTCCCAGTCTTAAGTTTCTCATCTGTTCTGCTTCCTGAGTGCCCTTCAGACCATGCAACACTTATACCCAGCGGATACGGTCGTCCAGAACATCCATGATGCCCTACTCCACCTGCAACGGCAGGGGAAGGAGGTTTCTTTCTGCTGGGTGCCGGGGCACGTGGGTGTTAGGGGAAACGAACTGGCGGATGTGGCTGCCAAAGATGCATGTTCCCTCCCTCACGTTGTTGAATGTGCCGTCCCCCTCCATGCTGTTACCTCCCTTTTGCGTGTTATGCGTGATTGGGAAGAGGAGTGGCTGGCAGTTGGTGAAAATAAGCTGCGTTTGGTCAAGGCCACCACGCGGCCATGGCGTACGTCCTACCAGTCATGCAGGCGGGATGATGTTCTCCTCACTCGCCTCCGCATCGGGTACAGTCCCTTAACGCATGGTTTTTTTACTCCGGCGGGAGGACCCCCCAATCTGCAGTGCTTGTGGCGTCCAGATTACTGTCGGCCACATTTTACTTGACTGTCCTTTATTCTCTGACCAGAGGGCGGTGGTTACCTTGCCACCGGATTTGCCCTCTATTTTGCAAGACGACGCAACGACTAAGGTTAAGGTCTTACGGTTTTGTGTCCTGTCCAATTTGTTGTCTCGGATTTTAGGGAGAGGATTTTAATGTGCTGCTGGGTGACTGGCTCACCCAGGTTTTAGGTAAGAGGTCCGCCAGTCACGATTACCTACTTGTTTCACTTCGATTTCTGTTCTCTTTTCCTTGTGTTTCAATTCCTTTTTTAGTGCGTTTCTTCTCCTCTTGTTTTGCCTCTGTATGTGAGGATTTGGAACTGCGTCAGCTCTGTGTCTTTTAGCCGTTCTCCTTGTTCGCTGTCCGTCTTCGTCCCTTCACCGCATGTGTTCCTGTTTCTATGCGTTTGGGCGCTGATGACCACGCTGTTTAGCGCCCGAAAACCTCAAACCACACACACACACGAGAAACCAAGGTGAAACCAATACGTCGTGCAGTTGGGCGACCAACCGTCATTACAGATGTCGGACGACGCAGGCTTGCCAGACTGGTGAAACAGGACAGGCGGCGAACTGTGGCTGAACTAACATCAGACTTTAATGTTGGGCAGAGTACAAGTGTGTCTGAACACACTGTGCACTGAACACTTCTAACAATGGGCCTCCGCAGCCGACGACCCGTGCATGTGGCCCAATGTTAACACCACCACATCGACCACTACGGCAGAAATGGGCACCTAACCTTCAGCGCTGGACGTTGACGCAGTGGCAGAGCATTGCACGGTCTGGTGAATCCCGATACCTTCTTCATCACGCCGATAGTAGGGAGAGAATCCGTCGTCTTCCAGCGGAACAGCATTCACGTGGGCATCCATCGGGTCCAGTGGAGTTCGTGCAAGGCACGATGACATCCAAAAACTATCGTACACTGGTTGCAGACCTCTTACTCCCCTTCATGGGTTTCCGATGGTAGTGTCATTTTTGATGTCACAAGGCGAGGAGTGTGATGAACTGGTTCGAGGAACAAAGTGGGGAATTCTAGTTGATGTGGTGCCTCCCCTCCCCCCCCCCCCCCCCCCCCGCTCCGCTCCCCCAATTCGAAAGATCTGAACCTGATACAACACATTTGGGATGTGACTGAACGTAGCATGCACCCACTCTCCCCGGAATTTACAGGAATTTGGAGACTTGTGTGTCCAAACGCGGTGCCAACCCCCTCCAGCGACCTACCACAGCCTCATGGCTTCCATGCCACGAGACGACGCCGCTGTTATCCCTGCCTAAGGTGAACATACCAACTATTAGGCAGGTGGTCGCAGGTGGTCATAATGTTCTGCGTGATTAGTGTATTATGTTTTGTTGTAGCTATGTTACAGTATATGAAAGAAGTTTTGAATGGCTAATTTGAGCTGGCGCCAGGCAAATTGCGCGAATGCATTAATTACTTTCGCTAAAGATTTTAATTGCGCTGAAATTAATTCTCAGATAATGACACCATTTTCATGATCACATTTCGCATTTTGCGTAAGAAAACTGTCACCTTCGTTCGTATCATACGTGAAAAAATAGTCACCCTTAAATAATTTCGGACTGGAGAGAGACTGATGGTTCAGGTGTATCGGACCTTGCTCTAAGGTACGTTCTAAGCGCTTGAAAATGCTTTCTATGTTTGGATTTAACGTGCAAAACACACTTTCTTTACTGGGAAATTTTTCAAACGCGCCGTTACTGTACTTTATACTTCTCTCACGACGGTAGAGAAATAGATACAGCTATACGATTTTCTTATCGAATAATCTTTATGCGCTGTCGAGATACGAAAAAGCGGAGCTAAATTTTCACATAACATTCGTTCTTATGTGAATGGAATTTGAGGAAATAGTTTAAAAAGAATCAGATAAATAAAAAATGCATTCTTCAAAAATATTGAAAACATTCGGATTTTACGTTCAAAAAGATTTCTGCGTGATATTTTCCGCACACCAGTTCTGTGTTTCAAACTTATGCAAATCCGTTTCAATTTTGTATGAAGGTAGACAAACACATGTAATTAACAACCGCTCTGTTATTTTGTTAAATCTTTATCCATTGACACGATATGCAGTCTAAAGTTGCACATACGATGCGCCTAAAATCCGGTTGTACGCCAATCACATGTGCTGAGACAATTTAAAGTGATACATACGATAATAAAAAATGTATCTACATCTACAACATACTCCGCAAGCCACCTAATGGTGTTTGGCGTGGGGTACTTTCGGTACCACTGTCTGATCCCTCCAACCCTGTTCCACTCGTTTGGGAAGAATGATTGTCTGTAAGCCTCTGTATTGGTTCTAATTTCTCGAATTTTCGCCTCGTGGTTAATACGCGAGATGTATGTTGTCTGACTCCTCCTGAAAAGAGCTGTCCAGAAATATCGATAGTAAATCTCTCCGTGATGTAGAACGCCTCTCTCTTGTAACGTCTGACAGGGGAGTTTGTTTAGCGTCTCCGTAACGCTCTCTCGCCAGCTAAACGATGCCGTGACGAAACGCGCCGCTCTTCGTTGGTTCGTCTCTCTCCTCTATCAGTCCTAACTGTTAGGGATCACAGATATGAACAGTAGTCAAGAATCGGGCGAACAAGCTCCTTATAAGCCACTTCTTTAGTTGATGAATTACATTTTCTTAAGATTCTTCCGATGAATCTGAGTCCGGCGTTTGCTTATCCCATTATCTGTTTTATATGGTCATTCCACTTAAGGTCACTCTGGATAGTTAGGCCTAGATATCTTATGCCAGACGCTGTCTCCAGCTTTTTGTCATCAATAGTGCAGCTGTACTGTAGTGGATTTCTTTTCCTTTGTATACGCAATATGCTACATTTATTTACGTTCAGGCCCAACTGCCAGGGTCTGCACCATTCATCAATTCTCTGCAGGTCGTTCTGAAAATTCTTACCATCTTCTGGCGTTGCTATTTTGGTATAAACAACTGCGTCATCTGCGGGTAGCCTTAAACAGCATCCGACGCTTTCTACTAGATCATTTATATTCATTGTAAACAACAACGGTCCTATCACACTTCCCTGGGAACTCATGTTATTACCTTTACATCTGTCGATTTAGTTCCGTTAAGAGGGACGTGTTGAGTTATATCTGCAAGAAAGTCTTCAATCGAGTTGCAGGTCTGCTCCGATGCTCCATAAGCTCGTATTTTTTTCATTGTACTGAAATTGTAGGAAGCGTTTCCAAAAATCGTTCGGGTTTTACGCATTTCCACATGAAACTGTGTTTCGTAGAAACGCGTTCCATTTTGAGCGATTCATTCTTTGCCGAACATTACTGACATTAAAACCATAAATATATAATACATACAAATATATAATACATATAATATATATACATATAATATATAATATATAATATATAATATATAATATATAATATATAATATATAATATATAATATATAATATATAATATATAATATATATATAATATATAATACATACAAATATATAATACATACAAAAGACATATAGGTCCTACGCAGAGAGGGATGTGGTGCAAAACTCACTCGGCTAGAAATTTAGAGACAGTTTTTTGTCTCCCCCATATGTATTACTAAATGAACAAACTGAATTATTCACTACATTTAGAAAATATTGCAACCCCTACATAGAAGAAAAACTTTCGTGCCATCATTACAAGAATTCCGTTCGTGTCATAGCGCCACTCCATTTTATGTTTAGTCACAAGAACTGTAAATGTTGTCGTAATGAATTTCGTTAATCCATATGTAATTTTGTCAGCATTGTCTAACGACATAACTTTTACAGTTTAAGTCAAGAAACCATAGAGCAAAAAGTAAATTTGTTTATCTTTGGTTGATTATCATATTTCGGATCAGTTATGTAGACTCATGTTCAGAAAAACAGGACACGTTGAAGGACTAGATGTGGGACGTTCATATTGACAGGACATGGACATTAGTATGTTCTGCAGAAATGATTTGCATTTCAGTCAATAGTTTGGTGGTTTTGCGGCCCAGGACAAAAATCTGAATATAGCAGCCGTGGTCTTTGGAAAATCCCAACACCAACCACCTCCCTCCTCCCCTTGTGTTACTTGTGAGGTAAGATCGGTCCTACAAAGCTACTGTGATATTGCGATTTTTAATATGAAGAGCTACTTTAAATTACTCAGTTATTACATTTGATCATTTTGGAAAACTTATATGAACTCGTGTATCCTGTATATGAACAAAGACAGTGAATGATGTCAGGAATATTAAGGCATTGTTGAATGTACTATGATTTTTGGGGAGTTTTAATGAACATTTTTGCAATTAGTCCTAACTATTTTTTATTGATAGTGATACAAAGTGTTGCGGCCACATGTAGTAAGCGTTGCTTCACGCAATGGAGAATGGCAAAACAGAGGCACACCAGCGACCGAGGTGTTACAAAGTAGGCAAGGACCGATAGACTTGCTGACATCAGCAGTCTTCCAACAGACTGACGCAAGGACGCACACAGACCGAGCGCCGAGCGAAGCCTGGAGAGTGCTGAGTAAGGGGAAGTTACGCTCCAATATACTGCTGGAGTAATAACAAAAAGCCACCACCAAGGGTAGCTGGATATAATTAGTTAGCCGAATATAATTAGTGGAGTGCAGGCAGCAAGAGACAGAAGGCATTAGGAAGCAGTTCGGATCCGAGGACGGACGTGGTCGGTGCCCGAATGTTCAATCTTTGTAGGTGACGATTCCGGAAGTCTGTTCCAGCTCGCAGGAGTCATATGTTCGCTGCCAGATGTCAGCTTCAGCTCTGGAGGTCCGCCCGAGTTCCGTCGGCACCACGGCTGACTAACTACAGCGAGAACTTCCAGCAGGACCGGCCGCAGTGCGGTCTTGGTCACAGGCGCCGCCAGGGACTGATGCCCGGACATCACGGCGACCCGGCCCCACGGCGCGTGGTCCGTCCATGACGAGACCTCGCGGACATCGCGACTGACGACTTCCCAGCCGCCGGTGCAGCAGGATCGAGCGGCGCCGAGTTTATCTCAACCGAAGGGCATCCTGGCTTCAGCGGAGCACTGGTGGCCTGAGGCTCCCGAGTGCGATCAGCGGCGAGCGTTGCGCGCATTGTCGGAGAATCTACACAGCAGCAGCCAGGTGGAGGGATCCGCAGGTCTGGGCAGCGACGACGAAGTTCAATAAATAATTGTAAAACTCCACGTCGTCTCAGTCTTTGGCACAGCCACTGTGTCTGCTGCTAACAAAAGTCATATTTAAGCATTTACCATATATTTTTTTGCTGAAATTTTGATTTTCCTGTTTATTGATACTATTGACAAGAGACTGTGAATTAAATTTTTCATTGTTTTCGTAATTAAACGGGTTTCAATGATTATTATAGAATTTTGAGAGTACATTTTTCATATTGAAGCTCTTCTGAAGCGCCAGCCATTCACTACTGCAACTTGCCTTGGCTAATGTCTGTGGTATCTATTCACATTGCCTACTTTGGTGTGGCACCACAATATCTGGATGGTACCACACAGAGCTCACCTAGTATCCCAACACCAGAAGCAGGCAGCATGTGTGCTGTAACCTGACTGAAGAGAAAAAAATTTATGTTAACTCTTTTTGTACCCGTTCAAATATACTTCAAATTAATAAAAAAGTTGATGATCCACCTAATCATGATGATGATCTACCGGATCATCTACTAGAAAACGAGTATAAATACCACCCAGTAGTTCACATCCCCTTTTTAAACTCTGTATTCCTTACGAACATCTGTAAATTAATTAAAAATCATTATGAAGTTTGATTAAATACTAAAAACGATTAAAAACTGCAAAACTGGAATCATCAAACTATTAATGACGTATGCATAAGACGAGGGCCATGCATTGCTTTCAACTGCCCATTTTCTGCCTCCTTATGGAAACGAGAGCATAAGGAAACAATTGACAGCAATGTGCGAAAGAAATACAGTAGAAGAAGAATGGGTAGCTTTGAGGGATGATGTAGTGAAGGCAGCAGAGGATCAAGTAGGTAAAAAGACAAGGGCTAGTAGAAATCCTTGGGTAACAGAAGAAATATTGAACTTAATTGATCAAAGGAGAAAATATAAAAATGCAGTAAATGAAGCAGGCAAAAAGGAATACAAACGTCTCAAAAATGAGATCGACAGGAAGTGCAAAATGGCTAAGCAGGGATGGCTAGAGGACAAATGTAAGGATGTAGAGGCTTGTCTCACCAGGGGTAAGATAGGTACTGCCTACAGGAAAATCAAAGAGACCTTTGGAGAAAAGAGAACCACTTGTATGAATATCAAGAGCTCAGATGGAAACCCAGTTCTAAGCAAAGAAGGGAAAGCAGAAAGGTGGAAGGAGTATATAGAGGGTCTATACAAGGGCGATGTACTTGAGGACAATATTATGAAAATAGAAGAGGCTGTAGATGAAGATGAAATGGGAGATATGATACTGCGTCAAGAGTTTGACAGAGCACTGAGAGACCTGAGTCGAAACAAGGCCCCAGTAGTAGACAACATTCCATTAGAACTACTGACAGCCTTGGGAGAGCCAGTTCTGACAAAACTCTACCATCTGGTGAGCAAGATATATGAGACAGGCGAAATACCCTCAGACTTCAAGAAGAATATAATAATTCCAATCCCAAAGAAAGCAGGTGTTGACAGATGTGAAAATTACCGAACTATCAGTTTAATAAGTCACGGCTGCAAAATACTAACACAAATTCTTTACAGACGAATGGAAGAACTAGTAGAAGCCGACCTCGGGGAAGATCAGATTGGATTCCGTAGAAATATAGGAACACGTGAGGCAATATTGACCCTGCGACTTATCTTAGAAGCTAGATTAAGGAAAGGCAAACCTACGTTTCTAGCATTTGTAGACTTAGAGAAAGCTTTTGACAATGTTGACTGGAATACTCTCTTTCAAATTCTAAAGGTGGCAGGGGTAAAATACAGGGAGCGAAAAGCTATTTTCAATTTGTATAGAAACCAAATGGCAGTTATAAGAGTTGAGGGGCATGAAAGGGAAGCAGTGGTTGGGAAGGGAGTAAGACAGGGTTGTAGCCTCTCCCCGATGTTATTCAATCTATATATTGAGCAAGCAGTGAAGGAAACAAAAGAAAAATTCGGAGTAGGTATTAAAATCCATGGAGAAGAAATAAAAACTTTGAGGTTCGCCGATGACATTGTAATTCTGTCAGAGACAGCAAAGGACTTGGAAGAGCAGTTGAACGGAATGGACAGTGTCTTGAAAGGAGGATATAAGATGAACATCAACAAAAGTAAAACGAGGATAATGGAATGTAGTCGAATAAAGTCGGGTGATGCTGAGGGAATTAGATTAGGAAATGAGACACTTAAAGTAGTAAAGTAGTTTTGCTATTTGGGGAGCAAAATAACTGATGATGGTCGAAGTAGAGAGGATATAAAATGTAGACTGGCAATAGCAAGGAAAGCGTTTCTGAAGAAGAGATATTTGTTAACGTCGAGTATAGATTTAAATGTCAGGAAGTCATTTCTGAAAGTATTTGTATGGAGTGTAGCCATGTATGGAAGTGAAACATGGACGATAAATAGTTTGGACAAGAAGAGAATAGAAGCTTTCGAAATGTGGTGCTACAGAAGAATGCTGAAGATTAGATGGGTAGATCTCAAAACTAATCAGGAGGTATTGAATAGGATTGGGGAGAAAAGAAATTTGTGGCGCAACTTGACTAGTAGAAGGGATCGTTTGGTAGGACATGTCCTGAGGCATCAAGGGATCACCAATTTAGTAGGCAGCGTGGAGGGTAAAAATCATAGAGGGAGACCAAGAGATGAATACACTAAGCAGATTCAGAAGGATTTAGGTTGCAGTAGTTGCTGGGAGATGAAGCAGCTTTCACAGGATAGAGTATCATGGAGAGCTGCATCAAACCAGTCTCAGGACTGAAGACCACAACAACAACAACATGGAAACGAGAGTTTTGTGCTCTAAGCTACCGACTCTCGACTACTGTGCTGTGTCGAAGCCACTACTACTTCCCCAATTTTCAATTTGATCGTCGTGTCATACTGGCGCTGCTAGAGATTGGATGGGGTGCTCATGTGAGTACGAAGTGTGCTGCTGTGGCTGACCTGGAGACAAGCACAGACGGTGGCTTAGTTAGTTGTTGGAGTGGCAATTGATAGCAACCTGGTGTAGCTGTAGCTGTCTTTTCCTGCATGAAGGCACGTGTTCGTGCAGCAACATGTGGTGGCGCGTTGTCCTGGTGAAAAATAGCGTCTGGATTCATGTGCAGGAAGAGTTTAGTTTGGCTACGGGTCGCAGGATGTCCCTCACATAGTTCACGCTGGCCACGTTGCCCTGGATACGCACCAGCTGTGATTTGCTGTTGTACCCAATAGCACCACACACGATAAGGCCTTGAGTTGCTGCTGTGCGTTTTGCGGGAATGCAGTCACTGGGATGCCGCTCCCCCTGTCTGCAGCGAACCAATATGCAGCCATCAATTTCAAACAAACAGAACCAGGATTCATCAGAAGACACTACCTGACGCCATTACTGTCCTCAGTGACGTCGTTCCGTACACCATTGTCATCTAGAATATGCCTGCACATTTGTCAAAGGTAGGCGGAGAAGTGGACGTCGCGCACGTAACCCATGCAGTGATAAACGGCGACGGACTGCCACCCCTGATAGTGTACGATGTGTTCCACTGTTCCATGCGCCAGAACCGAGGAGGACGCAGATCTGTCATGCAGTGGCATTCGGGTGATGTGTCGATCTTCTCGGGTGGTGGGTTGGCTGGTGCGACCTGCGAGGTGTTCTGCACGTTTGCCCAGTTCCCACTGATCCGTCACCTTAGCCTTATAGGACAGCGAGAGCTGCTGTCACGTTTTACGGTTTGGTGGTGTTCCGGCGCGTTGACCTTGAACACGCGAGCCGACATGATTCAAATGCTAATCATTTCTGCAGAACATATTGATGTATTTGACCTGTTAATACGAACGTCCTGTTTTTTCTGACCATGAGTGTAATAGAACACGGGCTTAAACTCGAAACCTAGGACGTGGAGTGATAATAAAGTTTGTGAAGCAAGGCTATAAAAGTGTTTAGTTTGGTTGACAGAATGTAGAATGTTTCTCCATGAACCCAAAGTTGAATGAATTAAAAATATGTGTAATGAATAGTGTAATGTGCGTGGACACAGTACTCGTTAAAGCCTGTACTATGGTAAGTGAGCGGGGTTCACCTTATGAGAAAGGATTTTCGTATAGATATTGACCGCGTGTACCTGAATGGTGGCAAAACAGACTTACACCCACTCTGTAATAACAATGGTCCGTCAAGCAAGTTCGAAATGTAATAACACGTCAGGATGTACCAAAAGCAGCACTGAAGATGCTACCAATTTGATAATAATACGGTCACCAGCCTAATTAGGCATTAACTGAGTTTCTTCCCTGTACAAATTGGTAGATATTCATGCAAAACAACAAATAGTAACAATGCATAATATAGTAGAATTTTAGAACCAGAATATCTATGGAACTGATAGTTTCACGTTCTGTACTGATATGGAAAAACCATAAATACATAACACTACACTATAATGTATACTACAAAACTTTATACTGTCTATTAATCTGATTAAAATCGGGCATAGGTTACCCTAGAAATATCACTTTCGCGCCACACACAAAATGTCAATTTTGATAAAGATAATTTTGACATTTATATTGACTTTAACTTTTGCTGGTCAAACCAATTTAGAACACTTCAGAATTCTAATGAAAAAAAGGTGGGGGGGACCCAGAAACTATTATGATCACTGTATTAAAAAAAATGATTACTGAATTTATTATGCGTTCAAGATTTCCAGTATATAAGTTACTACTCTTTTCCTCTTATTTACTGCTCATTTAAATACCTTTATATCTATCTCGAAATAATTTTTATTTATTTTATTTATTTATGCATTTATTTTGCCTGGCAAGATTAGGGCCTTCAGGCCCTCTCTTACACTTAACCAGGCATACTCAGATTGGACAAATTTCAGTTTCTACAGAACATCAAGGACATATAACATGTTATACAGTATTAATGTTAAAGAAAAAAATAGAGATTATAACAGTAGTACAATGATAATTATAACAATCAAAAAACAATTATAACAACCAAGAATAATAATAATAGTAATGACTATGTATATGAAAGTAAACATATTTTTCTTTTATGAATGTCAGTCCTATTGCTAGTTAAGAATTTTCTCGTTATATTCTAGCAGCTTGTGAGTTATTCTCATCGAGCAGACACATAAGACGATAGAATGGGGTGAAAGAGATATAGAAGAGGTAGATAGGTTAGAGGAAGATAAATAGAATGGTAAAATTCGAAGCTATGATGGAGAGGAGATAGAAAGAGATGAGAGGGGCACAACAATGGTGGCTATACCGTCCCTAATATGTAAGTTTTGAGTTCCCTCTTGAATGTTGAGTGGTTCTGGATAAGACGCAGATCACAGGGGAGCGCGTTCCATAGTCGTATGGCTGAGATGGAGAATGACACGGAGAAAGATTTTGTGTTATGTAAAGGTACAGCCAAGATGCTAGACGTATCCGATCTGGTACTGCGATTGTGGAATGATGATAGGTGTTTAATGTGAGAAGATAAGTATTGGGGGCACCAGTGGCTAAGAAATCGATGAAGTAAGCACATCGTGTGGAGATCGCGTGCCTTATGTGGGCGTATCCAACCTAGTTGTGAGTATGAAGGACTGCTATGATCATACAGCCGTATATTGCACACGTATCTAACGCAAGCGTTCATCACTAGCTCGAGGTATCTCGAATTTTCACTATTTGTGCCGTGTTGAACTACATCACAGTAGTAAAGATTAGGCAAGACTAGTGTTTGGACTAATTTTTGTTTAACATGGGTTGGAAATATTTTTCTAAATTTTTGAATTGAATGTAGGGAGGAGAGCGGTTTCCAGCAAGCTGTGACTGTTTGTTCTTCCCAGTTTAGGTGTTCATCCAAGATTATTCCAAGTTCTTTTACTGTTTTTGGTATGGTAGTTGAGTAGCATTGAGGAGTATTTGAGGGACTGTTTCGCGAAAGTACCGGCTGATTAACTTTGGATGAGATATAAGTATGACCTGGGATTTCTTGGGGTTTAGTTTCAGACCTAGGTTCTGTGCCCATCGAGAAAAGATCTGCGTTCATACTCGCTATTGCGTCAGCAATGTTCTTGGGGCTTGCACTTATGTACAGTTGGATGTCATCGGCATATAGATGGTAGTTGCAGGAGTGAATCACTGAAGAAATATCATTAATGTACAGTGAGAAGAGTAATGGACCAAGGACGGAGCCTTGGGAAACTCCAGAGCGCACGTTTTTCCATGATGACTTTTCTGGCCCACAAATGACTTGTTGACTTCTGTTTTTGAGGTAGCTGTCGAACCAGTGTATTGCGCTGTTTGAGAAATTCAGCTGTTTCATTTTAATTAGTAATATATCAAAGTCAGCTGTATCAAAAGCCTTGCTAAAGTCAAGCAGTGTTAGGATCGTAGCTTCACGTCTGTCCATAGCATGTTTAATGTCATCAGTTACTTTGATTAATGCAGTTGCTGTACTATAGTGCTTTCGAAAGCCTGACTGATATTTGTCATGGATGTTATGAGTTTTGAGGTAATCAGTCAGCTGTTCATGGACGATGTATTCTAGTGCTTTAGATATTGCAGGTAGTATGCTGATCGGCCAGTAGTCACCTGGCGACTTAGGGTGGTTAGTCTTGGGTATAGGTTGAATTAAACTTTGCTTCCACTCAGTAGGATATGTACTACTGACAAGAGACAGGTTGCAAATGTCTGTGATAACTGGAATAATAGTGTCTACGACGTTCTTAATTATGCCAATGCTCACTCCATCATTTCCTACTGCCTCGGAAGAGATTCTCATAATTGCCTTGTGTACTGTGCCGGTAGTGACATGTTTTAGGAAAAACTTGTCTCTCGAGAGAATGATATCCTGGGGCTGGTAATTTGTCGCTGCGTGGCAGTTTAACTTCATTACTACACTCCTGGAAATTGAAATAAGAACACCGTGAATTCATTGTCCCAGGAAGGGGAAACTTTATTGACACATTCCTGGGGTCAGATACATCACATGATCACACTGACAGAACCACAGGCACATAGACACAGGCAACAGAGCATGCACAATGTCGGCACTAGTACAGTGTATATCCACCTTTCGCAGCAATGCAGGCTGCTATTCTCCCATGGAGACGATCGTAGAGATGCTGGATGTAGTCCTGTGGAACGGCTTGCCATGCCATTTCCACCTGGCGCCTCAGTTGGACCAGCGTTCGTGCTGGACGTGCAGACCGCGTGAGACGACGCTTCATCCAGTCCCAAACATGCTCAATGGGGGACAGATCCGGAGATCTTGCTGGCCAGGGTAGTTGACTTACACCTTCTAGAGCACGTTGGGTGGCACGGGATACATGCGGATGTGCATTGTCCTGTTGGAACAGCAAGTTCCCTTGCCGGTCTAGGAATGGTAGAACGATGGGTTCGATGACGGTTTGGATGTACCGTGCACTATTCAGTGTCCCCTCGACGATCACCAGTGGTGTACGGCCAGTGTAGGAGATCGCTCCCCACACCATGATGGCGGGTGTTGGCCCTGTGTGCCTCGTTCGTATGCAGTCCTGATTGTGGCGCTCACCTGCACGGCGCCAAACACGCATACGACCATCATTGGCACCAAGGCAGAAGCGACTCTCATCGCTGAAGACGACACGTCTCCATACGTCCCTCCATTCACGCCTGTCGCGACACCACTGGAGGCGGGCTGCACGATGTTGGGGCGTGAGCGGAAGACGGCCTAACGGTGTGCGGGACCGTAGCCCAGCTTCATGGAGACGGTTGCGAATGGTCCTCGCCGATACCCCAGGAGCAACAGTGTCCCTAATTTGCTGGGAAGTGGCGGTGCGGTCCCCTACGGCACTGCGTAGGATCCTACGGTCTTGGGGTGCATCCGTGCGTCGCTGCGGTCCGGTCCCAGGTCGACGGGCACGTGCACCTTCCGCCGACCACTGGCGACAACATCGATGTACTGTGAAGACCTCACGCCCCACGTGTTGAGCAATTCGGCGGTACGTCCACCCGGCCTCCCGCATGCCCACTACGCGCCCTCGCTCAAAGTCCGTCAACTGCACATACGGTTCACGTCCACGCTGTCGCGGCATGCTACCAGTGTTAAAGACTGCGATGGAGCTCCGTATGCCACGGCAAACTGGCTGACACTGACGGCGGCGGTGCACAAATGCTGCGCAGCTAGCGCCATTCGACGGCCAACACCGCGGTTCCTGGTGTGTCCGCTGTGCCGTGCGTGTGATCATTGCTTGTATAGCCCTCTCGCAGTGTCCGGAGCAAGTATGGTGGGTCTGCATTTCCAGGAGTGTATATCAATATTAAAGTTATCTTTCAACTTCGTTAGACCTTCGTTATTCATGTACAGCTTCATTAACAAAACATTACTTTAAACGCCATTCTAACATAGCTAGGTGTGCAAATAATTATTATTAACACAAAATTTAATTTTTCATTTCGGGACACTCGGATTGCACAATATTTGGAAAGGACCCTGTCTAGGTTAGTTGTAAGGATAATTCAATGATGGGAAAGTTCTGGTAAAATTTAGGTTATTATTGCACAGTTCACTCTCTGATCCATACGAATACAGTACTAAAAGTTTCAACCTGCTAGTATCGATGCGGCGGTTGGCGGGCGGCAAGGTGGCGAGGCACAGAGCACACATACAACCACAGGTATGGCTCTTGATGTATCGGTACTTTAATTCTTCTTAGCGTCGCAATACTTTTCCATTTAGTGCCTATGGAATTTTGCCATCCTGTGTGGGCGTTGGAACAGCATGCCCGAGGCTCAGTGAAGCTAGATCTTCCAGGAGAGCCTCCTCGCTCCAGATGGTGTTGCTCAAACCAAAGCCAAACTCCAACTACTACTAAGCCCGTTGTTGTGCCGTGCTGTGCCCGTGTGGATTTTCCCGCGCTCACCTGCCATCCACCTTTTACCGCTCCCTGACAGGCCGGGTATTCACCCGAGGTTTTGCATTCTTCATATCCTAACACATTGCCTACGTATGGACCAGACGCACAGTTACAATTTTAAACATCTTACAACAGTTTCAACATTTGTTACATTTCAATTCTATTAAAATATTGCTTGACGTTTGACATAAACATTAATATTCACATTGAAACTTATTTACAGTTTACTTAACTTAATGACATGAAACAAAAAAGAAATGAAATCGGAACATCAATTACACAAATTTATCGAAAAATCAGAAGCAAAAAAATTATTTATATGTACAATAGTACAGCATCGTTGTTATTACAGTAGGACCTGTATGCATTTTTCTGGAGCCTTACACAGCGGCCACTTTTCCCAACTTAATGCGGTAATGTCACCGGTGGAATCATACATACTCGGAAAGTTGACAGCAGCCCTCTTCAGACTGAGGTAACGCCTCCGACTTGCGTCTTCCTTTAAGTGCAAATTCCTTACTGTTCTTGGACGGAACTGTCAACGGTTTCACCCATGTTATGAACGTAATGAACAGGTTGCAATGTCTTTCAGCACTGTTCGCAAGACACCAAAAGAACGATTTGGTATCGCGTTCCATTCCGCCAACTGGAACGCTAATCTACATAAATCGTTCACTGTAAACCCGCAAAATCACTTTGCCATGTCAGAAAAGGTAATCAAGAATTTCTAGTTATTGTTCTTTATCGAATACACTCCACTTGGTTTCCCTAAGCTCTTTACCAATTACTGCATCGGAGTTTTTCCTAGAACTTTTATTTCACTGCATTGCATGAAACATTAAATTGATTTGCTTCTGAAGAAGAAGGTCTCTTCTTTAACACGTTCCTCGCATTTTCCACAGGAGCAGCATCCCACGTTTGTCGTTTTGATTTATGAAAATTTTTGTCTAATTATGTTGATACCCTAAGAAACCATGCGGTTGCAAAGACAGTTTCCAATAGGATTTTGGTATGAAGCGATATACAACAGAAGACAGTTTCAAATTACATTACTATTTTAAATAGGAATCGTCACAAAGGAATGGAAATACGAATCGTAGCCTTGTCAGGATTGAGAAGTCAGTCTGTAGTGTTATGTGTGGTGGACGAAAATGAGTAATGCTTTGTGGAGCAAACCGATTAGCCGTATAGTGTTGGGAGAAGTGGTCACTTATCTCTACGAGTAGAACGGCCACTTTTTAAGATCGCAAACCAAATGAAACTATTAAACCGAACAAAATAAGAAGTTCAAGTGAGGTAACGAAAATAATATGAATGGCTAAACTTAGATCAGACGACTGAAAATCAGAAATGTTCTTGTTAAAAAGTAAAAGAACAAGCTTCCTCTGTCAAACTCGCTGATAACTCTGACGGTTTACGAGTACATTAGAGCAAGCCTGACTACTTCTCAGCAGACCACAGCACTGCTTGCTGCAAAATACGTGCAACGCCATTTTTCCCACTCTGCCAACTTCACCCCACCTGCCCCTAATGGCAGATCGAGGAGCAACTCGTCTGTACATTCTGTGTGAGACACAATGAGGCAGTACTTGCTGTGGGGCATGGAGAAGTGGTCAATTCGCCGATTACGTTTCTCAAATCCACTGAAGCTGACACCATGTTACTTGCGTTGTACTGGTGCGAGTATTAAACTGAGGTAATACTCCTGTGTCTGCCATTGTAAAAGCACATGTGAAACTGATCTAAAGCGTTTCTATTTTTGCTTATCTACACTCAATTTCTGTTCCTTTGTCGTTTAGGAGAATCTGAACACTAAATTTAGTCTCGCTAACAACCTTTACAAATACTCTGAATTTTTTTTGTTTTTTTGTTTTTTTTTATATGAGAGACATCTTCCGGTAACGTTCTGTTGCATTTGTTGTTAAACGACACACACATTCGTCTTTTACAGCCAAATAAATTTTCTTAAGGATCTGTCTATGACCGACGCTTCTTTATGCCTTCTTTGCAGTAGTCGCTGTGTGTTTAGAAGTTCCTCTACGGAGCACGTACAACATGGAGGGTTTATCCAATCATGGACTATTCTACAAACTAAGTATCTATCCAGTGATTGGTAAACTGTTCTTCTGAACATGAATGATAGTTCCTACGCACGCTCTTTCCCAGAGCTCAGTGTTTAGAGTTCCTTCTTGAGATATGAAAGTATAGATTCTTTATCTACTATAAATATTCCTTCTACTGTTAGTCATCCTTTGTAGTTTGACATTCGCTGTTGCTACAAATACCCCTTGGTCACCAATCCTCTTTTCAAATTAGACAACGTGAAAGATGTTAGATTCGTTTCCATTGGATGGAATATGTGCTGATAACGAGTGCTATTGCTAACTATCTGACCACAACCACCTCTGACAAAAATTTAGTTATCCGAATCAGTTGACGTCTCCACCAGCCTAGAACCTCCCTCAGGTTTCCTGTTACTTTGTGGAAGATCTGGTGGTCGATAGAATGGATTCAGTTATAAGTTTATATCCACACATAATACAGATTGTTGCCTATAACTTCATACTTGAGCGGAAGGTTTGGATGGGATTCGATTAATGAAAAGGGGACTTACAATTCAAGGTTTATTTCCACAAAACAATCAATTAATTATAATAAATTACACTGTGGCTTACAAATTACAGTGACACAAACAAATCAAGCTGCTTACACTATGAGGTAATAAACATGTTATATAGGCTACCACAGGTAAACAGAAACTTCGAAACTGTTTACAATGTGATACATTAATAAATAATCGTTGTGCATTATACTACATACTTTCACCTAATAGAGTTAAATTTTTAAATGTGAAGCACAAATGTATAATTTACAATTAAATTTTCAATTGAAGTTACTCTTTCCTATACCTTCTTTAAAAGAGTGAGAAAATTTTCAACAGGTATCTCAGTTATGCCCTAAAATCCTTAACACAACAACACGTACATGACTAAATATATGTACGGCAAGGCCCAATATGAACAGCGCAAAACACATTTAAACTTTCGCCAACATGGGCCGCTTGCCGGTCAAAACATGTTACGACTACAGCAGCGGGCAAACTTACATAGGTAATAACACAGGCCACCTAGCAATCTTGCCAAATTAGTTTACACGAAGAAGTAAGAAGGGGGGAGGGGTAAACACAATAAATGCCATACGCAAGTGCACTTGCCAAACCTACTACTAAAAATACAGTATAAAGGTTCTCAATGACAAATCCGGGATGGACCCGGCAATATTGCACCTGAGCGCTAGTAGCCAAAATAAGGTTGACAGATACTAAGGTCTGACATCATCTTAGGGCTAACTGGCACAACAAGTAAATAAGAGTAAAAGAACAAGCAAATGCCAATGCCCAAGAATTTAAATAGGATTGAGAAGTACACACGAGGCTAAAATCAATTGCTACCATCTTGGACATCGTCTTAGGCTTCACTGACACTGCAAATAGATAAAGGTAAAACAGACAAATGACAATGCCTAGCAATTTAAATAAGATAAGTAAGCACAAGGTTAAAACCAATTGCTAGCAACTTAACAAGCACACATAAAAATATCAGACTGCTGCCACATCACAAACGGAACAGGCGCGCGCGCAGTCCTCAGCAAGCCAGAAAACTAGTAACACACACTCCAGCAACCGAGCCAGCCTGACCACAGTAATTCCAACTCAGAATCAGGGCGCGTGAGCACACCGGGTCCACGCAAAACACAAACTGCTAAATAATTCCCACCAACAGATACGGCTGCCACCCGGGCGGGAAACAGGGGCGACGACCGGGTACACACCAACAGAAAACTCGACACCCAGACTCCGGCTAAAACGGAATCACGCAGAAAATATAAACAACAGCTGAAGTAAGGTGAAACGAACCCCGCCAAGGAGACCGGATAGAGCAAACACACAGAAAACGCTCCAGAGGGCAGCTGCCGCCTCAACGCCTGCGCAGGCCGAACCAGACGGAAACAGAAATACAAGAGGCTATCGATAGTGCCGTATACGCAACGCGCCAGAGAAATGGCACAATACTCTTGTTCAATATTGATCACTGCCTCTATGATCTATCATCAAGCCTCAAATTTTTATCTTAATTTCATTCCTCACAAATGGAGTTTGCGGAAAGCCTACAACTGGTAGATTCTAATTTAAATAGTGGAGCATTGCACCAGCTGCGTTTCGGGAATTTATTCACATTTTCGTGCGCTGTGGAATTTTTCAAACTTCCTGGATATGGTGTCTGGGAATCAACTGTTTTGCCTCTCTCTCCCTACAGAGGCCTTTTTGATGTTCTCAATGCAGTGGGAAGCATGGAAAATATAAATCTTGATATACGAGGTGCGGCTAGAAAAAAACCGGACTGATGCTGGAAAAAACATTTATTTACAATTGTTTACAATTTCATGTTATCTCCTTCAATGTACTCTCCTCCTCGGTCTCTACACCGCTCCATACGAATTTTCCACTGTTCATAGCAATGCTGCAGATCATTTTCGGTAAGTCCATACATTACTTCCGTCGCTTTTTCTTTTACTGCTTCAACAGTCTCAAATCTAGTTCCTTTCAAAGCTGACTTGACTTTAGGGAAAAGAAAAATGTCACAGGGGGCCAAATCAGGTGAGTAGGGTGGATGATCTAAGATGGGAATGTTGTGTTTTGCCAAAAACGTCTTCACTGACAACGCACTGTGAGCTGGGGCATTGTCTTGGTGAAGGATCCATGACTTTTTTCTCCACAAATCGTTACGTTTTCTCCATACTCGCTCACGCAGGGTAGCCAGGACGCTAATGTAGTAATGCTGATTCACTGTTTGTCTCTCTGGTACCCAATCAATGTGCACAATCCCTTTGATGTCAAGAAAAAAAAAACAATCATCATTGCCTTGAATTTCGATTTTGACATTCTTGCTTTTTTTTGTCGTGGAGAACCAGGAGTTTTCCAATGCATCGATTGGCGTTTAGTTTCGAGATCGTAAGTAAAAAACCACGATTCATCGCAAGTAATAACATTTTGTAAGAAGGTGGGATCACTTTCAATGTTTTCCAGGATGTCAGAACAAATCATTCTTCGGCGTTCCTTCTGTTCAATTGTGAGACACTTTGGAACCATTTTTGAACACACTTTGTTCATGTTGAAACTTTCATGAAGAATCTGCCTAACACTTTCCTTGTCAACTCCTGTTAACTCAGACACTGCTCTGATTGTTAAACGGCGATCTTGTCGAACAAGTTTACCGATTTTTTCAATGTTTGCATCAGTTTTTGCTGACAATGGTCTGCCAGTGCGAGTGTCATCACTGGTGTCTTCGCGGCCATCTTTAAATCGTTTAAACCACTCAAACACTTGTGTTGGCGATAAACAATCATCGCCGTACACTTATTGTAACATTACAAACGTTTCACTTGCAGATTTTCCTAGTCTGAAACAAAATTTGATGTTAACACGCTGTTCTTTCTGTACACTCAACATTTTCCGACGCACAGACAAAACGTCAAATACTTAAAACAGACGCCACGGGCAGACTGAGTGCAGGAGGCAGATGAAACTCGAGCAGTAGGCGGAGCGAGAGTCACGTGACAGGCCACGCGACTTTCAGCCTTATTGCATTCGTTTTATTGTTTCACCAGTACTAGTCCGGTTTTTTTCTAGCCACACCTCGTATGCTTAAGTTGTAGCGGAGTCTTCTTTGTACTTGTATTTACATCTCACCGCCATCCAGGGATCTCCAGACACGTCTTTGGCCAGGAATCTCATTGGCTGGACTAGAGCTGTCAGTGATGAATCCCGCTGTGGACTCAGCCCCAATGACCGGCGAAGACCAGTCTGGAGAAGTCCTGGGCATCGGTGGGCCAGCAGACTGACCGTCGCCCGCAATATGCCCCGACAACTAGGAGTGATGATTTGGGTGCCATTTTTTTCATAGCGCCTCCCCTTTGGAGGGCAGAAATACGTCGACGATATCCTACGCCCAGTATTGTTGCCCTTCGTGGCAAGCCATCCTGGGCTCAAGCTTCAGCAAGATAATGCCGCATACGGCTAGAGTTTCTACTGCTTGTCTTCGCACTTGGCAAACTCTAACCTGGCCAGCAAGCTAGCCCGATCTCTCCCCAGTTGAGAAAGTTTAGACATTTATGGGCACCGCCCTTCAACGAGCTGGAGATTTTGACGATCTAACGCACTAATTGGACATAATATATGAACATATCCCTCAAGAGAACACCCAACAACTCTCTCTCTCAATCAATGCCTAGCCGAATAACTGCTCCAAATATGAACATATCCCTCAAGAGAACACCCGACAACTCTCTCTCTCAATCAATGCCTAGCCGAATAACTGCTCCAAAAGGGCCACAGGTGACCAACACGTTATTGACTTACTGAATTTGTGAAGTTCTCTCTATTGAATAGATTATCCAATTTTTTCAGAAGTTTTAAACAGTTGTTACTCTGTAAATGTAAATCACGTCTACGTGTTTTCGTTTTGTTTTTAATTTTCGAGTGTATTTCAAAACGGCTAATGTTTACATAAGATTTAGACCTAGGTATACGTACATTCAATAAAACAGAAGGCAGTACAAGAAACATTATAGTTAAGTATTCGGCAATAGCACGTGCTGTCTAAAGACAACACACATGTTCGGCTTACGACATTTTCTGACAGTATCTTGTATGACAGTCTATTTCTTTATTATAAGCGAGACGGAACAGGTCAAGTTTCTCGGCGTTCGGATAGATAGTAAGGTGTTGTGGAAAGCCCATGTTCAGGATCTTGTTCAGAAACTAAATGCTGCTTTATTTACCATTAGAACAGTATCTGAAATAAGTGACAGTTCAACACGAAAAGTAGTCCGCATATTTTCATACGCTTATGTCATATGGTATTATTTTTTAGGGTAATTCTTCTGATTCAAGAAGGGTATTTTTGGCTCAAAAACTGGCTGTACGAGCTATATGTGGTGTAAGTTCGACAACCTCTTGTCGACCCCTATTCAATATTTTCTTTAATGTCGTTTGTTGTTAACAATATTAGCTTATTCCCAAGAGTTAGGAGCTTTCACTCAGTAAATACTAGGCAGAAATCAAATCTGCATGTGGAATGCACTTCCTTGACTCTTGTAAAGAAAGGAGTGCACTATTCTGCTGCATCCATTTTCAATAAGCTACCACAAGAACTCAAAAATCTTAGCAGTAGCCCAAACGCTTTTAAGTCTAAACTGAAGAGTTTCCTCATGACTCACTCCTTCTATTCTGTCGAGGAGCTCCTGGAAGAGCTGAAAAATTAAGCAAATTCCAGTGTTACATTGTTGATTTTCTTTATTTAAACTTACGAATTGTCGCCTGAATACGCTTCTTGTATTTCATTTTATCTGTTTCTACTATCGTGTTATAATTTCATGTATTGATTCGTTCCATGACCATGGAGACTTCTCCTTAATTTTGTCCCACGGAACAATAAATAAATAATAAAAAACACATCTCCAATGTTACATTTAATAGGCTTGACTCTTAGCACTGTCATGTACCTACCGGTATGTCTATCATTCACGCTGATATCGGGCTACTAGTTAAAGATACATTGGTGTTATTCTGAAATACGTTCTACAAAAATCATGTTTCATCTAGCGGCACTTTGTCATTCTGAAATATGTATATACATTACCATAACGCTATCTGTCGTTATCTGGAATCTGTCTACTTGTTTAGTGTCAGCTCTCTTCAGTGTTCACTGAACCGTACGTGTACAAAAAGGTTGCGCTATGAATGATGTTAAGCACAAGTATATAATGACAAAGTGTCTCCTATCCACCTCGCGAGCAAACATAACAAAACAGCGTTTGTCGTATTTGCTAAGTACGGTATTGACTTGCCGTAAGTTTGGTCACAATTTTCTACCAGAGCTCAGATCCTGAAGATGGTTAACTGTTTTAGCCGAAACCAGTTATCGCGATTATGAATCACTTTTGCAAGCCTCAGTAATACAGAACGTGTAAGAAACAATAAACCTTATCAATTATAGAGCTCACCTCCAGCCTGCTACGCCAGGTAGTAACAGATCTACATTGATCAATTTGTGAAATGTACACTATTACACTACTGGCCATTAAAATTGCTACACCACGAAGATGACGTGCTATAGACGCGAAATTTAACCAACAGGAAGAAGATACTGTGATATGCAAATGATTAACTTTTCAGAGCTTTCACACAAGGTTGGCGCCTGTGGTGACACCCACAACGTGCTGACATGAGGAGAGTTTCCAACCGATTTCTCATACACAAACAGCAGTTGACCGGCGTTGCCTGGTGAAACGATGTTGTGATACCTCGTCTAAGGAGGAGAAATGCGTACCATCAAGTTTCCGACTTTGAGAAAGGTCGGCTTGTAGCCTATCGCGATTGCGGTTTATCGTATCGCGACATTTCTGCTCGCGTTGGTCGAGATCCAATGTCTCTTAGCAGAATATGGAATCGGTGGGTTCAGGAGGGTAATACGGAACGCCGTGCTGGATCCCAACGGCCTCGTATCACTAGCAGTCGAGATGACAGGCAGCTTATCCGCATGGCTGTAACGGATCGTGCAACCACGTCTCTATCCCTGAGTCAACAGATGGGGACGTTTGCAAGACCACAATCTGCACGAACAGTTCGACGACGTTGGCAGCAGCATGGAATATCAGCTCGGAGACCGTGGTTGCGGTTATCCTTGACGCTGCACGACAGACAGGAGCGCCTACGATGGTGCACGAATGGCAAAACGTCATTTTTTCGGATGAATCCAGGTTCTGTTTACAGCATGATTATGGTCGCATCCGTGTTTGGCGACATCGCGGTGAATGCACATTGGGAGCGTGTACTCGTCATCGCTATACTGGCGTATCACCCGGCGTGATGGTACGGGGTGCCATTGGTTACACGTCTCTGTCACCTCTTGTTCGCACTGACGGCACTTTGAACAGTTGACGTCACATTTCAGATGTGTTACGACCCGTTACTACCCGTTACTACCCTTCATTCGATCTGTGCGAAACCCTACATTTCAGCAGGATAATGCACGGCCGCATGTTGCAGGTCCTGTACGGGCCTTTCTGGATACAGAAAATGTTCGACTGCTGCCCTGGTCAGCACGTTCTCCAGATCTCTCACCAACTGAAAACGTCTGGTCAATGGTGGCCGAGCAACTGGCTCGTCACGATACGCCAGTCACTACTCTTGGTGAACTGTGGTATCGTGTTGAAGCTGCATGGGTAGCTGTACCTGTACACGACATCTAAGTTCTGTCTGAATCAATGGCCAGGCGTATCAAGGCCGTTATTACGGCCAGAGGTGGTTGTTCTGGGTACTGATTTCTCAGGATCTATGCACCGAAATCGCGTGAAAATGTAATGACATGTCAGTTCTAGTATAATATATTTGTCCAGTGAATACTCGTCTTATTATCTGCATTTCTTTTTGGTGTAACAATATTAATGGCCAGTAGTGTACATTCCTCAACATTTAAAGAAGATGATAATTATTGTGTAAGCTTGAAACTTTATTAGAGTTGTCTATATTTTTGTGCTGCTTCTTCAGGAGCCATCCAAAGTAACATGCTGAGTATTCCCTACGAAGAAAATCTCCACAAATTTCATTCAATTTTTCTTTTTTAGATGTTGGAGACTATCTCACCTACTTCACTGTCTTTATCCATAGCTCTCACGCTATGTGACGAGAGAGCGAGTTGGGTTTCACGTGTATATCTCTAATCTATGTGGAAGCGCACTGGCCGACCACTACAACGGGACAGACCTCCAGCTGAAATGCCAGAAAATACGGCGGTTGGCGCCCGGTGATGGCGACCAGTATGAGTGCTCATTGGCTCTGCTGTTCCTGAGCTGCCTCCGAGAAGGACTACAATTCAGATCGGGCAAACACTGACGACCTGGACCATTACTGGAACAACAGGGACAGGACCAAAGTGTCCGCACCGTTTGACAACTGAAACGCAAGCCGTCAGACTACTATTCGCAGATCCTATCTAATGTATTATGAAAGGAATAATAACGAGAATACGAAGAAGGATAACCAAGATTTTACCGTTACAGTGTACCACGAATCTCACCAGGAAAGTACTTGGGCTCGAACAAACAGATCTGTATAAACGTTTGGTTACAGGAGCATTATGTACTTCTGAATGTGCTGGTGGGTGTCGTTTTTCTGCAAAACTCTGCAGTCATGCTCTAGATATGACTGTAGATGTAATTGTAGACGCCATACGCAATGCAGCAGTCTTAACTAAAAATGTAAATGCGGCATGTCAATAAAATGCTCCGAGCAATACGAATGACTGCAAAACACACAATGAAGAAATGCAAGTTGATCGCATGGCGTATTTGCACATTCTATAATATCAGTGTTGAACGCCACGTCAATGACACTTTTGAAGTTGTTCTCTGGTTCACCAATATCGTAGCCAGCGTTCTGCCAGGCGTATCGATGATTTGGTCTGTATACTCCCGCAGATAACTAATTGTAAATGACAGAATGCATATTCATGACAAAGAATCTGTCGTGCAATTTCGGCTGTATATTACTAGAACGTAGTTTAAAGAAGTCTGTTATTCTCTTGGCATATATTTTATATTGCCTGAAGAAATACACATCCAGAGGTTGTGCATATTTTGTAGTTTTAAGCGGAATGATTTTTAAATCTACATGTTTTCCGCCAGATGCTTCCAGTAGTACTCGTTCATCCTTATGTCCAGACCACGAGTCATAAAGTACTAATGACTTTCTCGACAAATGTGGATTCAAAACTGACAGAAAAAACGTCTTCAGATGTTGTTTCGTCATCTTCCCACTCACACTTGCATCGACGACGACATTTGGAAAGCACCGCATTTCTATTTCCCTTGACTCGCGGGGTCCAAACTTTCCACTGGATTCTTGGAAGCAAATATAGAGTTTGTCTGCCAGTCGTCCGTCCATTGATACAGCAACATCGATCGTGTAACTATGTGTTGCACAGCTAACTGATTGCAACATCGTGACAGTGTTTCTCTCCCCTTTCATGGATAGTGTTCTGTCACAAGAAAGTTCATAGTGGAACTGACTCTGATCACAGAACTAATATCGATGTTTTCTCTCGTGATACGCTCATTGACGTCAGCAACAAACGTTTGAGCTCCTTCAATTAGCTCTTCTTCGTCATCCTTATCTTTTCGTGCTTGGAGCATAGTGATACGTCGTGATGTTATTCTAAACTCCTTTTTCAAATTAGTAATAAATCCTAGTGAAGCCGTAAAGTTTGTACACCCGAGATTTCTGGCTACGTCCAACGCCCAATGTTGTAAATGCCAATAATGAACGGTGGAACCGCATTCTCGCGCTTCATCGGATTTCCCCATTACACGCTCCTTGATGGTCTTGAACAGCAATGTACGATTTCCTTTGAAAACTGTATTTCCTCCTCTTTTCTTTGCCACGTAATCCAGTATGTTTTTAATATTGTTTTTAGACTTCAGTTTAGGGTATCTTTTCAGAAGCTTCTCGTATGTGTCGAAACCTCTTACGTAATAATCATCGTACATGCTCTCCAGTGTGTTGTCATCAAACGCCGTGATGATACTTGCAACTTTAACCTCCTTCTTTGGAGACGGTTGGTATTCACTGTCACTGCTTCATCGCCTCTTCCCGCACTTGCCGTAGCACTACCGTTTGCAATGAGTTGTTCGTCATTATCATCCCCATCATCATCATTATGTGTTAGTGTTAGAACAGTATCTGTTTCTAACTTACGCTCATATTTCTGCACTATAATAGAGACTAGAAAACATGCGAATGATTCGTCTTCTACACCAATACCATCTTCACGAAGAAGGGTTCTTCGTAACTTCATCTCAACCAATCGCAATACATTAGCAGGATTGATTACCAATCGCCGAGCCACCTGACGCTTCAACACACAAATAATGTCACAAAACGCAACTTCAGAGGCACACTGCACCGTCCCTACTTGTCCCGACTGGCGTACCGGCAGGTCAGTGTGCAATGCGGCATGGCATACGCAGAGGCCTCTAACGGACGACTGCAGAGTTTTGCAGATGCGGGAGTTTCACTAGTGCAATAAGACACCTTTACATTATTTCTTACACGATTTTGGTGTATTTGTGTTTGTTCGAGCCCAAGTACTTTCCTGGTCAGACGAAAATTATAGACTCATTAGGTGCTGGCCATTACGCACTTGTGTTGTTTACAAATCTTGAAAGGTTGGACTTCACATTTAATCATTTAATGCGTGTTACGTGATGAACGTTTGATCAATCTGGGACTTGTGCTTCATCTTATAACACTGTCCACTTCAGGCAGTTTATTTAACGAAATACTACTAAACGAACCAGCCATCGTCAGAATGGGTCCCAGCAAACACACTTTTCTTCTCCGGCTCACTGCAATGATTCACACTGTCCATGATGTGTTTCTCACCACAGACTTCTTGATGAACATTCGTATCAGACAGAGCCGTCGCTTTCTGATCCAAGAGAGATTACAAAAATGGTTCAAATGGCTCTGAGCACTATGGGACTTAACTCCTGAGGTCATCAGTCCCCTAGATCTTAGAACTACTTAATCCTAACTGCCCGAGGCAGGATTCGAACCTGCGACCATAGCGGTCGCGCGGTTCCAGACTGTAGCGCCTAGAACCGCTCGGCCACCCTGGCCGGCAGAGAGATTACAGCCCTGTGTGTGCATTCCCACTCTTTCTGCACAAAAATACTTTACTGTGACCAGAATCCTACAGCAACCAGTCACATATCTCTTGATGTGCATGTCAACAATATCCAGCCACCTTCTCCAGTTTCTGGTGAGGCAAACGTCCTGAGTGTTCATCCATTCCTTGACGCCACTATACGATTGACAGCGCAGTAGCTCTCTTCAGCGCCGAGGAACAGGTTCGCTTCTGTATTAATGCTATTCATTCCTTCTTAATTGCTCTGATTAGCGAAAAGGTAAAAAATGTTGTACAAACTGGTCGTCATCCTGCACTCCATGCTTAATGTCGTCGTTGTTTGGATCCAGTCAGTAAAAACACGCGCCTCATTCCAGAAGTTTCATCCCAGGAACTGTTTCTCAGTCGTGTCTGACGAACATATGCTGCTCGTCTTTGTCTAGGACAAGATTTATAGACAACACAGCCGCACGGTCTAGGCGTCTAGTCAGAACCCCCCCCCCCCCCCCCCCCGCCCCTGTCGGAGGTTCGAGTCTTCCCTCGGGCATGGGTGTGTGTGTCGTCCTTAGCGTAAGTTATATTCAGTAGTGTCTAAGCTTAGGGACCTTTAATCTCAGCAGTTTGGTCCCATAAAACCTTACCACAAAGCCGGCCGTTGTGGCAGAGCGGTTCTAGGTGCTTCAGTCCGGATCCGCGCTGCTGCTACTGTTGCAGGTTCAAATCGTGCCTCGGGCATGGATGTGTCTCATGTCCTTAGGTTACTTAGGTTTAAGTAGTTCTATGTCTAGGGGACTGATGACCTCAGATGTTAAGTCCTATAGTGCATAGAGCCATTTGAGCTTACCACAAATTTCCAATTTTTATAGACAACACCACCTAAAGAGCCTATAATTTTCGTGTAAGATTTGTGGTACAACATAATGGGAAAAATCCTTAAAAACGTTGTTTTTATTCATCTTATTACCTATTTTATTCAGCATTAGATAGGATGTGCGAGTCATTGTCTGCGACTCCGAAGTCTTGTGCTTCAGTTGGCCTTAGAGTACTGGTACTTCGGGAATGCCACAGTGGTTCCAGTAAAGGACCAGGTCGTCAAACGTCGTTAAATGAGAGAAAAAGCTCCAGTGCCTCCTTGAAGAACCTCAGCAGCAGCAGGGCCAAAGTGCCCTTCTCACACCGTTCGCCTCCAACATACACAAACTGACGTATCTTCTGTCCTGAAACAGAGAACCCTGGTTGTACTTTTCAGCCAGTGCATTTCTACGTAAATTATATCTCGAGATGTGCATGTGAAAACCCAACCCATTCCATTGCCACATATTGTGAAAGCTATGGATGAAGGCAGCGATATATGTGGTAGGTATCGGTCGCTATCCGGTCGGCTGCACTTTCAAATACGCGCGCTACCAGTTACTCCAGAACAGTTCCTAAAGTCGCCGCCGCAGCAGCAGGGCGCTGCCACGAACGATTACGCCGCTGCCAATGAGATGCAAGAATCCCCTCTCCGGAGCTCAAGAAGCGGATGCATGAACTTAAGAACTTTTGTAAAGGGTCGAATGATGAGAGTCATTTAGTTAAAGGCAGGAGTTTCTTTGGACAGCTGGACGTGTGGCACCATTCCAGAAATTAAAACATGTGTTGACATCTAGTCCAGTCTTGGTCTACCCGGATTTTGGAAAACCATTTATTCTTTCTTATGACTGGAGCGATTTACGTGTAGGAATTATTTTGAGTCTGGATGTAGATGGTCAGGGTCACCCCACTGTGTGAGCTTCAATAATGCTGAACAAAATTGTACCAATACAGAGAAGAAAATGCTCGCAGTGATTTTTGGAGCCAGCTGGTGTGGCCGAGCGGATCTAGGCTCTTCAGTCTGGAACCGCATTGCTACTATGGTCGCAGGTTCGAATCCTGCCTCAGGCATGGATGGGTGTGATGTCCTTAGTTTAGTTAGGTTTAAGTAGTTCTATGGGACTGATGACCTCAGGCGTTAAGTCCCATTGTGCCTAGAGCCATTTGAACCATTTTTTGATTTTTGGCATTGTATACTTTCATTTTTACCTGTGTGATAGATGATTGAAATTGGTCACTGGTCACTCAACACTTCAGTGGCATTTAGTACTTAAAGTTCCAACGAGTAGGTCGAAATGGGCCTTGCACTTAAGCAAGTTTGATTACAAGGTAGTACATTGGCCAGTAAGGTCCCACAGTAATGTGGATGGTCCCAGCCATAAGGTAAATAATGAAATGATTGTATGGCATTGTTGGCTGGGATATTCCAACTGGGTTTGGCCGCCAAGTGTAGGTCTTATTTCAGTAGGCACCACATTGGGCGACTTGTGGCCAGTGATGAGGATGATATGATGAGAACAACACAACACCCGGTCTCCGAGAGGAGAAAATCTCCAACCCAGCCTGGAATTGAACCCAGGCCCAAAGCATGGGAGGTGCACAGCCATACGGTATGAGCTGTGGAATTCACGGGCATTGATGTATGTGAATGGAGGGCAGCAAGAAGTGCTGACCCGGACTGTCAGCAATTTGCGAAACAGCAGCAGTTCTGCACTGAGAACGGGGTACTGAATTGCACAATGTGAAATGAGCCACAGTTAGTAGTACCACAAAGCTTGGGTAACGAAGTCTTGAGGCAAGTGCATGATTCGATTTCGGTGGGACATTTGTGTCAAAGAGCAATAGTGAGAAGAGTAGCACAGGATTATTGGTGGATCACGCGTAGGCAGGATGTGGACCATAGCGTGAAAAATTGCTGGCTTTGTGTGCAAAGAGCAGAGGTTAACCATCAGGAAATTAAACTGCAGAGGTTAGTGGAAGCCGTTAAGCCCTTCAAAATGATAGTACTGGACATCCTAGGACCCCTGGAATACACACAAACAGGTACGCATTATGTATTAACCATTACTGACCATTTTTCTTCTTATGTTTCCTTGATAGCTTTACCGGACCAGAAAGCGGTGATGGTGGATCAGGTACGAGTTAAGCAGTAGATATTTCGATTTGGGACACCTGAAACCATAGTCACGGATCAGCAGGACACAAATTTTATGTCGGAATTAATGAAGCAGTTATGAATGCTGTTGTGCATTAAGGGGGGTAGGGTGCCAAATGTGCTGTCTTGGAGCAGGAGAGGCACCACAGGACATTTTAATTTCCACTGTATATAATTTTACAAACAAATTAACAAATATTTGGCAGCATTACCAGGAAAGATACAGGATTCACACTCATAACAGTGGAAGTACAAAACTATAACAAAATAATTTTTTTTTTCATGTGAAATTTCATCACATTCATTCAGCTATGATACTGTGGCGTAATTGAGTTAAGCGACACGGAGGAGAATGCTGTGCCACCATGCGGTTTCCTGTACGACCATTTCACGCGTGTACCGTGAATATCAGGAATCCGGTAAAACATCAAATCTCCTACATCAATGCGGCCAGGAAAAGATCCTGCAAGAAGGGAACCAACGACGACTGAAGAGAATCGTTCAATGTGACAGAAGTGCAACCCTTCCGTAAATTGCTGCATATTTCAATGCTGGGCCATCAACAATTGTCAGCGTGCGAACCATTCAACGAAACAGGTCAAAGGCCCACTCCTGTACCCTTGCTGACTGGAGGACACAGAGCTTTACGCCTTGCATGGGCCTGTCAAATCTGACATTGGAGTGTTGCCTGGTCGGATTACTCTCGTTTCAAATTGTATGGAGACAACTTCATGAATCCATGGACTCTGCATGTCAGCAGGGGACTTTTCAAGCTGGTAGAGGCTCTGTAATGGTGTGGGGTGCGTGCAGCTGCAGTGATATGGGACCCATGGTACGTCTAGGTACGACTCTGACGGGCAACACTTACGTAAGCATCCAGTTTAGTCACCTGCGTCCATTCATGTCCATTGTACATTTCGGCGGACTTGCGCAATTCCATCAGGACAATGAGACACCCCACACGTCCAGAATTGCAACAGAGTGGCTCCAGGAACAATCTTCTATCTTTAAATTTTTCTCTGTCCAACAAACTCCCCAGACATGAGCATTATTGAGCATATCTGGGATGCCTTCCAACGTGATGTTCAGAAGATATCTTACGGATTTATGGACAATCCTGCAGGATTCATAGTGGCAGTTCTCTCAAGAACTGCGTCAAATATTAGTGGAGTCCTTGCCTCATCGTGTTGCGGGACTTTTACGTGCTCACGTGGACCCTATACGATATTAGGCAGTTCCACCAATTGGTTTGGTTCAATGTAATAGTAACTAAACAATCAGACATGTCCCAGATAAGAACAAGTAGCGTAATGGTAACGTACACACATATTTCAAAGTGTCAGAATACCGCTAGATAGCATATAATTTGTATACAGACTCATTCAGAATAACACCAATGCATTTATGGGGTAGTCCGACGATGGACATAGTACCAGGTGTACATAAATGAAAAAAGTCAAGGCTTCATAATTATTACATGGAATTAATTTTTCAACAGATAAATTGCCTTCCAGGCATATTCTCAGATAATTCCGTAATCCGATGATATATGTTAAGTGGCCTAATGTTCAATTGAGGTATATCCCAAAGCCAATATGTTGTTGTTGTTGTTATTGATGTTGTCTTCAGTCCTGAGACTGATTTTATGCAGCTCTCCATGCTACTCTATCCTATGCAAGCTTCTTCGTCTCCCGGTACTTACTGCAACCTACATCCTTCTCAATCTGCTTAGTGTATTCATCTCTTGGTCTTCCTCTACGATTTTTACCCTCCACGCTACCGTCCAATGCTAAATTTGGGATCTCTTGAAGCCTCAGAACATGTCCTACCAACCGGTCCCTTCTTCTTGTCAAGTTGTGCCACAACCTCCTCTTCTCCCCAATTCTATTCAATACCTCATCATTAGTTATATGATCTACCTATCTAATCTTCAGCATTCTACTGTACCACCACATTTCGAAAGCTTCTATTCTCTTCTTGTCCAAACTATTGATCGTCCCTGTTTCACTTCCATACATGGCTACACTCCGTACAAATACTTTCAGAAACGGTTTCCTGACACTTAAATCTATACTCGATGTTAAAAAATTTCTCTTCTTCAGAAACACTTTCCTTGCCATTGCCGGTCTACATTTCATATCCTCTCTACTTCGGCCATCATAGTTACTTTGCTCCCCAAATAGCAAAAGTCCTTTACTACTTTAAGTGTCTCATTTCCTAATCTAATTCCCTCAGCATCACCTGACTTAATGCGACTACATTCCCTTATCCTCGTTTTGATTTTGTTGATGTTCATCTTATATCCTCCTTTCAAGACACTGTCCATTCCGTTCAACTGCTCTTCCAAGTCCTTTGCTGTCTCTGACAGAATTACAATGTCATCGGCGAACCTCAAAGTTTTTATTTCTTCTCCATGGATTTTAATACCTACTCCGAGTTTTTCTTTTGTTTCCTTTATTGTTTGCTCATATACAGATTCAATAACATTGGGGAGAGGCTACAACCGTATCTCCTCCCTTCCCAACCACTGCTTCCCTTTCATGTCCTTTGACTCTTATAACTGCCATCTGGTTTCTGTACAAATTGTCAATAGTCTTTCGCTCCCTGTATTTTACCCCTGCCACCTTCAGAATTTGAAAGAGAGTATTCCGATCAACATCGTCAAAAGCTTTTTCAAAGTCTACAAATGCTAGAAACGTAGGTTTGCCTTTCCTTAATCTTTCTTCTAAGATAAGTCAGTATTGCCTCACGTGTTCCAACTTTTCTACGGAATCCAAACTGATCTTCCCCGAGATCTGCTTCTACCAGTTTTTCCATTCGTCTGTAAAGAATTCGCGTTAGTATTTTTCAGCCGTGGCTTATTAAACTGATTGTTCGGTAATTTTCACATCTGTCAACACCTGCTTTCTTTGGGATTGGAATTATTATATTCTTCTTGAAGTCGGAGGGTATTTCGCCTGTCTCATACATCTTGCTCACCAGATGGTAGAGTTTTGTCATGACTGGCTCTCCCAAGGCCGTCAGTAGTTCTAATGGAATTTTGTCTACTCCCGGGGCCTTGTTACGACTCAGGTCTTTCAGTGCTCTGTGAAACACTTCTCGCATTATCGTATCTCCCATTTCATCTTCATCTACATCCTCTTCTATTTCCATAATATCGTCCTCAAGTACATCGCCCTTGTATAAACCCTCTATATACTCCTTCCACCTTTCTGCTTTCCCTTCTTTGCTTAGAACTGGGTTTCCATCTGAGCTCTTGATAATCATACAAGTGGTTCGCTTTTCTCCAAAGGTCTCTAATTTTCCTGTAGGCAGAATCTATCTTACCCCTAGTGAGATAAGCCTCTACATCCTTACATTTGTCCTCTAGCCATCCCTGCTTAGCCATTTTGCTTTTCCTGTCGATCTCATTTTTGAGACGTTTCTATTCCTTTTTGCCTGCTTCATCTACTGCATTTTTATATTTTCTTCTTTCTTCAATTAAATTCAATATTTCTTCTGTTACCCAACGATTTCTAGTAGCCCTCGTCTTTTTACCTACATGATCCTCTGCTGCCTTCACTACTTCATCCCTCAGAGCTACCTATTCTTCTTCTACTGCATTTCTTTCCCCCATTCCTGTCATTTTTTCCCTTATGCTCTCCCTGAAACTCTGTATAACCTATGGTTTAGTCAATTTATCCAGGTCCCATCTCCTTAAATTCCCACATTTTGGCAGTTTCTTCAGTTTTGTTCTACAGTTCATAACCAACAGATTGTGGTCAGTGTTGTGGATTGGCCAGAGCGCCAACCCACAATAGAGGAAGCCGAAAGGCACGCGTTTAAACTCACGCAGGCTGGCGTGAGGTCTGGAACAGGTAAAGTAATTGAGACTAGCAAGTAAAGCACGTAGCTTCTTGAATACTTAACTTTAATCCATAATTGGTGAACATCGGTCTGACGGTACATGCATCACAAGTTAAATAGCAAATGATAATGGTGCCTTGCTAGGTCGTAGCAAATGAAGTAGCTGAAGGCTATGCTAACTATCGTATCGGCAAATGAGAGCGTAATTTGTCAGTGAACCATCTCTGGCAAAGTCGGCTGTACAACTGGGACGAGTGCTAGGACGTCTCTCTAGACCTGCCGTGTGGCGGCGCTCGGTCTGCAATCACTGATAGTGGCGACACGCGGGTCCGACGTATACTACCGGACCGCGGCCGATTTAAAGGCTACCACCTAGCAAGTGTGGTGTCTGGCGGTGACACCACAGTCAGAGTCCACATCTGCCCCTGGAAATATCTTACAATTTAAAACCTCGTTCCTATATCTCTGTCTTACCATTATGTAATCTATTTGATATCTTCTAGTATCTCCAGGATTCTTCCATGTATACAAACTTCTTTTATGACTCTTGAACCAAGTGTTAGCTATGATTAAGTTATGCTCTGTGCAAAATTCTACCAGACAGCGTCTTCTTTCATTTCTTAGCCCCAATCCATATTCACCTACTACACTCCTGGAAATGGAAAAAAGAACACATTGACACCGGTGTGTCAGACCCACCATACTTGCTCCGGACACTGCGAGAGGGCTGTACAAGCAATGATCACACGCACGGCACAGCGGACACACCAGGAACCGCGGTGTTGGCCGTCGAATGGCGCTAGCTGCGCAGCATTTGTGCACCGCCGCCGTCAGTGTCAGCCAGTTTGCCGTGGCATACGGAGCTCCATCGCAGTCTTTAACGCTGGTAGCATGCCGCGACAGCGTGGACGTGAACCGTATGTGCAGTTGACGGACTTTGAGCGAGGGCGTATAGTGGGCATGCGGGAGGCCGGGTGGACGTACCGCCGAATTGCTCAACACGTGGGGCGTGAGGTCTCCACAGTACATCGATGTTGTCGCCAGTGGTCGGCGGAAGGTGCACGTGCCCGTCGACCTGGGACCGGACCGCAGCGACGCACGGATGCACGCAAAGACCGTAGGATCCTACGCAGTGCCGTAGGGGACCGCACCGCCACTTCCCAGCAAATTAGGGACACTGTTGCTCCTGGGGTATCGGCGAGGACCATTCGCAACCGTCTCCATGAAGCTGGGCTACGGTCCCGCACACCGTTAGGCCGTCTTCCGCTCACGCCCCAACATCGTGCAGCCCGCCTCCAGTGGTGTCGCGACAGGCGTGAATGGAGGGACGAATGGAGACGTGTCGTCTTCAGCGATGAGAGTCGCTTCTGCCTTGGTGCCAATGATGGTCGTATGCGTGTTTGGCGCCGTGCAGATGAGCGCCACAATCAGGACTGCATACGACCGAGGCACAAAGGGCCAACACCCGGCATCATGGTGTGGGGAGCGATCTCCTACACTGGCCGTACACCACTGGTGATCGTCGAGGGGACACTGAATAGTGCACGGTACATCCAAACCGTCATCGAACCCATCGTTCTACCATTCCTAGACCGGCAAGGGAACTTGCTGTTCCAACAGGACAATGCACGTCCGCATGTATCCCGTGCCACCCAACGTGCTCTAGAAGGTGTAAGTGAACTACCCTGGCCAGCAAGATCTCCGGATCTGTCCCCCATTGAGCATGTTTGGGACTGGATGAAGCGTCGTCTCACGCGGTCTGCACGTCCAGCACGAACGCTGGTCCAACTGAGGCGCCAGGTGGAAATGGCATGGCAAGCCGTTCCACAGGACTACATCCAGCATCTCTACGATCGTCTCCATGGGAGAATAGCAGCCTGCATTGCTGCGAAAGGTGGATATACACTGTACTAGTGCCGACATTGTGCATGCTCTGTTGCTTGTGTCTATGTGCCTGTGGTTCTGTAAGTGTGATCATGTGATGTATCTGACCCCAGGAATGTGTCAATAAAGTTTCCCCTTCCTGGGACAATGAATTCACGGTGTTCTTATTTCAATTTCCAGGAGTGTATGTTTCCTTCTCTCCCTTTTCCTACTCTCGAATTCCAGTCACCCATGACTATAAAATTTTCGTCTCCCTTCACTATCTGAATAATTTCTTTTATCTCATCATACATTTCATCAATTTCTTCATTGGCAGAGCTAGTTGGCATATAAAATTGTGCTACTGTAATAGGTGTGGGGTTCGTGTCTATCTTGGCCACAATAATGTGTTGACTATGCTGTTTGTATTAGCTTACCTGAACTTCTATTTTTTTATTCATTATTAAACCTACTCCTGCATTACCCCTATTTGATTTTGTATTTATAACCCTGTATTCACCTGACCAAAAGTCTTGTTCCTCCTGCCACCGAGCTTCACTAATTCCCACTATATCTAACTTTAAGCTATCCATTTCCCTTTTTAAACTTTCTAACCTACCTGTCCGATTAAGGGATCTGACATTCCACGCTCCGATCCGTAGAACGCCAGTTTCTTTCTCCTGATAACGACGTCTTCTTGAGTAGTACCCGCCCGCAGATCCGAATGGGGGACTATTTTACCTCCGAAATATTTTACCCAAGAAGACGCCATCATCATTTAACCATACAGTAAAGCTGCATGCCCTCGAGCCAATATATGTACAATAAAAAAAATGCAATTGATAGGCCTAAGCTATTTTCTGACAATGTGCCAGTATGAAGCTTTGTCTCTTAGTAAAGACATATAATGTTTCATTTCACACACTTGACACCTTGCACTGTTGTATGGTTACTAATACGACTATCATCCACATAGACATTGGGCTACCACTCATAGATCTATTTTTGTTATTCTGAAGTACATTTTATTATAGTTATATGTCATATACCACCATTTTCTCACCTTGAAAAATGAGTGTTTGGTGTTTGGTGTTATCTGGGACTTTTGCGTGTGTTTGGTTACAGCTATTATCAATTTTCATCAAGCTCCAAATTACGAAAAGGTTGGGCTATGAACGATGTTAAGCTCAAGCATGTAATTTATTGATGGCTAAGTGTCTGCTAAAGGCTTGGTGATTACATGCATAAGCGGTTGTCGTGTTTGCTCAGTACTGATTGCTTAAGCTTAGTCATAATGACAGGTTGTTGTATGGTACTCTCCCTGATGTGCAATTTTGTAAAAAATTTCAGTTCTGAGGATGGGTAGCTGTTTTAGCTGAAACTAGTGCAATGATTATGAATCGCTTTTGCTGTCTTGACTAATAAGGGATTATAAATAATAGTCCATAACTTTCAACATTGATAAGTTGTTTCTCTCCAGCGTGCTGCTTCCGATAGCCAAAGTACTATGTGTACAATTTTACATTTCTGAATATTCAAACAAGATGACATTCGTTTTATAAAGTTTCGAGGTATAATAATTCATGTAGAAGTGCACTGAACAAACGGTATAACGGGACTTCTCTTTTTCAGGACGGACCAACTGAAATACGAGAAGATGCGCCAGTTTGCGACTGGTGAAGGCGAGCGGTATGAGGAGGGGACGCTGGCTCTCCTCTTTCTGAGGTGCGTCCGAGCTGGGCTGCAGTTCTTCCTTTCTTCCAACGACGTCGCTGGGGGGAAGTTTGACGACATTGTCCTTCACTGGAGCAACGGCGACGGTTCTGAAGTTTACGCACTTTTCGGCCAACTGAAGCATAAGACGTCAGAGACACAGAAAAGTATTCGAAAATCCGATCTAATATGGAGTAAAAAGGATAATAAGAAGAATAAAAAGAAGGATAATAAGGATTTTTCCATTGTGGTGTACCACGAATCTTACACGAAGATTATAGACTCTCTGAGTGGCGGTAGTTATGCACTTGTGCTGTCTACAAATCTTGACCTAGACAAGGACGCGCAGCATATGTTCGTCCGACACGACCCGGAATCAGTGCCCGGGATGAAACTTCTGGAGTCAGGCGGCTGTTTGTACAGACTGAATCCAAACGACGACGACGTTAAGAGTGCGGTACAGGAAGACGTCCGATTTATGCAACACTTTTACCTTTTTGCTAGCCAGAGCAATTCAAGAAGCATCAAGAGGTGGATTTATTCGGAACTGGAACTGTTGCTCGGTGTTGAAGGCAGCTGCTGTGCTGTCATGTGTGAAAATTTATGCAGCGGCGTCAGGGAATGGATGAACACCCAAGATGTTTGTCTCACCAGCAACTGGAAAAGCTGGCTGAATGTTGTTGACACGTACATCGAGAGAGATGTGACTTGTTGCAACAGCGTTCTGACTCGAATAAAGTATAACTGTGTGGAAACTGTCGAGGCGCACGTACGGAGCTGTAATCCCGCTTGGATCAGACCGCCAGGGGAGGATGGGACGGCGCTGTCTGCTACCAAGGTCCATCAAGCAGTCTGTGGCGAGGAACACATCGTGGTCAGTGTGACGCGTTTCACTGAGCTGGAGAAGAAAATTATGTGTTGCTGGGGCACGTTCTGCCCATGGCTGGTAAGTTTCAGTCCATTTTTCGTTTCTTAGTATTTCATTAAATGCACTGACTGAAATGGGCAGTGTTACAGCAGTCCCATATTTATCAAACATTCTGCAGCTATTAGTCACTTAATGAGGACTGATTTCTTTTTAAATTTTGATTCCAACTGAACCTGATGACATCGTCGACATCAGTGTGAGAAGCGCCATCTACGGGCAGGAATAAGTTCCAGAATGCGTTGTGACATGGAGGCGCACACCCTCAGCATGTCAGATGCAGGATTTTCTTTGTTATGTCTGAAAATGGTGCGTGTCTCTTTAACGCTTACTACTGTCTGGTATGAAATATACGTCTTCTGATCGCATCCCAGACTTGGGTTGCGTCTCATATAAGGTAAGGAATGAGGAGGTTTTGCGCCGAATGGGAGAGGAAAGGAATATGTGGGAAACACTAAAAAGAAGAAGTGACAGGACAATAGTACACCAAGAAATAAATTCCATGATACCAAAGGCACCTCTAGAGGGAGAAACTGATGGGAAAGAGAGATTCTGGAATACATCCACACTCCAGTGGGATCCTGAATTATCCCTTTGGTATGTGCTATCTGGTACCCTACTACTCATGAGACGTAAGAGAAAAGAGTTTACCATTCTTCCCACATACTACCGAGAATTCAGCCCCTCTCAACAATTACGAAAACTGACCGGTTGTCATCTCCATTAGCTCCCCACACCATGTTTCTAGGAGTGGGGGAGGAATTGGTCTCAAGAATCAGTTAACTTCCTCCATGTAAATAACTTCCTCTGTGTAAATAATAGATTTCAGCTATCAGTCATCCTTTTTAAGTTTTATTGGCAGATCTAGATTTTAGCTAGAGACTAGCCATTCTCAATGCACTATAATTTTTGATCAATGCATGTAATCCCTGCTGGTCGGGCTTCATCCACAGTTCATTGAGTATTCATTGAACAGTGGATGAAGCCCGATCAATGTCGCTGTGTGCAACAGCCTTCTGAATGGACTTCTGATGAACTTCCTCCATATCGTTTACAGACATATTGGGATCCATATGGCGGTCATAAATCGAAGCAAGACTTAAACCATATAAAAAACAAAATGCCACTCAACGCCAGCTGACGCTGGATCTACATCATATAAGTCTTTGTTCGCTGTAGCATGGTAATCGACCATGCCAACTCAGTGTTCAGAATAACCTGTTCCACATTATCCATGGAGACACTCTTGTTGTGTCATTTTCACGGACCTCATCTCCTGTCATTCGTGTGTCTATCAGAACCAGGTGAACAGTCATTCAATCATGTCGAAGTGTTGATCGACCTCTTCCATGCCATGATGACAGTGCAGAAACTTTGGTGGGGTCGCAGCTTCGTAGAGGCAGGTCGACGACCATCATAAAGTCATAGACACAGTGAGTGGAATAAACCAGTTTATTCATTGCAGTCAGTACAACAGTCGAAATGTTGTGTTGCTGTGGATGGTGGCTTTGTTCACATGTGGCCTGAGGAGGTGGCCATATCAAGGAGTCCCCGAACTGAGGAGGGGGCAGTGGTGGATATTCAGCACCTTGATGGCTGTAGGGCTGCTCCAGCCCTGCAGGCAGTAGACGTACAATAGTAACGGGCTCTTTAGTAAATTGGTCACGCCGTCTGGCCCAGATGCGTGACCAGCTAGCAACCTGGGAAGGGCCCAGTGCAGGGAGTAGCCAGGCGCAGCTGCAAACTTAGGATCTGCAGCGTAGATTACAGCATCAGCAGTTCAGCCGCAAGACTGTAGTAACACAATGTGTGCACAAAGGGCAGGCTGCAGCTCAGCGGCAAGTTAGGTGGTGACAAACACAGACCCCAAATAGGCACCTCGAGTAGGTAGAAGTGAGGCAGCAGAGCCCCAGCTGGAAGACCCCAGTTCAGCTCCTGGCAGCGCCAAGACAAGATGCAGCTTATAGTCCCACAAAGTGGAGACGGCATCTAAGAGCGGCAGACTGGATCACCCATATGATCTCGATCATTGTCGTGGAGTATTTCTCACAGCAGGTTGTGTTGAGGACAGATACTGCACAGCCATGGTGGGCAATGTCTGTGGTCTCATGATGGAACCCTCTTATGACAGGATATCATTTCTGATAACATAGGCCCTGGAAGTAGGGCAGATGCAACCTCAGGGGCAATGTAATCTGGGTCAGCACTGTGACAATGCTATACTACGCTTTGTCAGCTGTACTCAAGCCCTGTTAGAAGAAACTTGGTCTGTGCTTAAGGTAAGCAGTCTTGCTCTAAGGCTGGGATGGAGATTTCCATTGAGTCAGTGCAGGCTTTCTACAGCTTCTTGCATCAGATCAAGGTGACAGCTCTTTGTTTGCTTGGCCGCAGGCTGTACTCTTCAAATTGAAACACAGTGGTGCTACAGTAGAATTAGCTTTTTCCTGTACTGAAAATACTGGAAAGAAACCTATAGGCATATTAGTTTCGTACTGTCTGGTCATTGTGTTTTTGACGTAACACTTTCCATTTCTATCAGTTTATAAGTGTACACACTTCGGTTCTGGTAACAGTGTTGATACACATAGGATACAGTCAAAATGATCAAAACATCAGTTCTTCTGCTACTAATGATTGCATTGCATTAATGGGATTAAATATCTATTGTACAAATTCTCGTTAGCCACACAAAGATTTTAAAAATTGTGAATTTTCATAAATTAGTAGGTAATTAAAGCATTTTAACAATTTTATGTAAGTTTGTAATTAAAATTTACAATGAAATGTAGTATTTTCCACGAAATTTAAGAAAACGTGTTCAAATGATGAACTGACATTGTAGAAACTGCATAACTTTTTTTTCTCTCACTGTTACTGCAGACAAGATACGAAGACAGTAGTATAGCAACAAGCACTTTGTCCCAGTTTGCACCTAAATGTCCTTGACAAGAAAATTGCTAATCCTGGTTGCATGGTATGCCATCAATGCCCTTGTAGTTATAATGTCATCAAGACGGTGATGGGAGGGGATATAAGAATGCAGAATGGTAGAATTGATACAGTTGTGCTAGTGGAAAATTCAAAAGAAAGTTCATAAATTTTTTAAATGTTGTGGTAGTGGCCACTATGACGCCACATTCAAAAGTATCCAAATGATCTGAAATTTTGGGCTATGATCAAATATTATATAACGACAATGGCAATACCACGTGATAGCAACATACGCATCATCTAAATTTTGCTTCAGTTGGCACCATGTTATCATTCAAATGTACATAATGATATTGAGAGCACTGACATATCTTGGTGGTAGTGAACTATAGGTTAAGCACCATTTATGAACGACCACTGTTGCCTGGATAATCCTGAATTGGCCCCCCATTGCAAATCAGTCACCACTTCACTAGTCAGTACCACGTTAGGAGGAGTCACCCTCTTGTCTACTTTATCCTGGATAAGTTTAAATTCTTTCCATAAGTAATCTATATCCTTTTGAGTATCTGAAAGTTCGTAAGAAATAATAGGCGATACGTTCCCGGAGGTTACTCTCGCTGAAACTTGTTGATTTATCATTTCCTGTACCTGTTCCTCCAAACTCATAACATTTATGATGTCTGAGTTCGCTAGTTTCTCTTTGAAGTTTCTTTCTACATTATCTACTCGTGTATTAACGCCTGTAATTTGCGATTGGATTATTGGCATTAACTTATCTTGCTTTTCAAAACTCTCTTTCAAAGTATGCTATCCCTGCTTTACAGCATCAAATTAACATTACATAAATTTTCCAGTGATCCTAACTTTTCATTAATCTTTGATTCCACACTATGACATTTATCTTTAATGTTCAGTTCCAATATTTTTGTCAGATCCTGAAAATCTTCATTGTATTTTTGCTTGAATTCAGTAAACATTTGATTTACATGAATGTTCAAAGAATTAGTTAGTTCATTCTCTAAATCTAATTTCAAAATTTCAACTTTACTGTTTAGGGTGTCAAATTCAGTCTATAAAGTATCCATGCCTTTGCACAGATTACGAAATCCTCTAATCTGTGCGTCAACTGTGGCATTTACTAAACCTAGATTTGTTGCTTGACTGTTCAAGGTTTCAATCAAGTTATTTAGAACTTCACTCTGAGCATTTAAACTAGAATGTATCAACCCTGTTTCTTTCCTTAGAGTTTCATTCTGGGCATTTGACCAATGACTCTGGTCATCTAACTTAACATTGAAAGTTTTACTTTGATCATCTACTCGAGGATTCATTAAGTCTAGTTGTATACTCTGACCTTTGATTAGATCTATTAACTCAGACCAGTGCGGCCCTTCTTTGGTAATTTTCATGGCCATGGCTGGTTCTGAAGTCTCTCCAACTCGCTGAATGTTATCCATGATTTTACAAGCTTTAGACCCTGTGACCATTTAAAAATTAACTTTAAGTATAATAAATACAAATACAAATGTTTTGTTCCACCGTTGACCATATTTACATGCAATTGTTGTCGTCAGTGTTTACATAATAATAATAACAATAATAATAATATAAACTTCGATATGACAAATGTTATTAACTAGAATATAATAATCCAGGATGGATGCAATACATATTTGTGCAAATGTAAATAACAACAAGAAGTTTCCTAGTAGATCAATTACAAGATAAATGAACTACATAGCTCAGTTCGATATTTGTACCACATCTGGTGTAAGGCACACTGCATTCTCAAATTAAATGGTTTCAAATCTAAATTTTTCTACAAAACACATGAGGATTGTTAGGTGGCTTAATGTTAATTCAAGGTCTAAATGGTCTCGAAAAATATATAAACTTCCTCAGCAATACACTGTCTATGTCAATTTTATTTCCGCAACCAAAATAACTGTTAAAATTTATGTCTAACACTACATTGTGCCCAATTTTCCACATCTAAATTCTCGAAAAACACATGTGACTAGAAAATGACCACTCTAATTAGGTATTTCACATTAAATTTTTAGACCTGAATGACGTGATTTACCAGAGTATACCTGATCAGATCTATAACTGCATAAAACATTTTGGCTAGTATAGTATTATAAGCACACAAGCTAATAGGCAGTCTGAACTACTGAAAGCTACTGGAACAATGCAGTTACTGTAAATGAAACTATGAGGAAAAGCAACCCTGAAGAAGCACCATTTTGGGGACAGGAATGGAGGGAAGAAGTTTACAACACACCCAGTGTATATGTTTAAGCGTCACAGCATAATTTTCACGTTAGAACGTCCGACACTATATGAAAATGGAACCTGAACATATACTCTAAGAAAAAAAAAACAAGATGCATCATGAAGGAATTATCCGATTGGGACGGAAGTTTGTAGACGTGATGTACATGTACAGACAAACAAATTATGGTAATTTCAGAACAATTGGATTATTTTTTCAAGATAAAGAACTTCACAAATTGAGCAATTCAATAACATATTGAGCCACCTGCGATCTTATGCAAGGTTCGACAGAGTTTTTGGGTGTACTCCTGATGGATATCGATTCAGATTGGCTTGTAAGATCGTAAAAATTCCGAAATGGTTGGAGGGCTCTGCCCATAATGGTCGGAACGTTCTCTACTGGGGACAGATGTAGCGACCGTGCACGCCAATGTAGGCAAACACGAAGACTAGAAACCCTCGCCATGAGAGGGCGGTCGATATCTTGCCCCAGATGACTTCCCATGGAGGGTAACAAAACAGGGCGTGGAATATCCTCGACGTGCTGCTGCGCTGATGTCGTCCCAGACTGTCACTCTTGGTTGTCAGGCCGTATCGTGAGCGACAGTAAGGTTGGTGTCACAGTGTTGTCTCGATCGTCTCCAGACAAGTATTCTGACTGTGATTAGTCCCGCTTAAAAATGAGTCCTGGTGACCAGTAAAGACGTGCTTGACAATGGTGGGGTGCCAACCACACTGCCATGCACCATTTGGCCTAACAACCAGGAGTTGTGGTCTGGGGTGTCACTTCTTTTCACAGGAGGGCCTCTTTTGTTGTCATCCGCGGCACCTTTACAGCACGACGGTACGTCGACAATATTCTACGTTCACTTTTATTTTCCTTCGCAGCAAGCTATCCTCGTCTTACATTTGAACCAGATAACGCCTACCTACACACGGCAAGGGCTTTTACTGCTTGTCTTTGTACTTTCCAGACCTTGCCTTGGTCAGCAAGGTCGCTAGATATATCCCCAACTGAGAACGTTTGAAGCATTGGGGGGAGTGCTCCAAAACCTTCTCGGAATTTTGACTACCCAACACGCCAACTGGACAGAATTTGGCACAATATCCCTCAGAATGAAATCCAACAATTCCATCAATAAATGGCAAGCCAAATTATTGCTTGCCTAAGGGCCAATACATTATTGACTTTCTCCATTCGCAAGTTTGTCTTGAATAAGTAACAAATTTTTCTGAAATTATTTGGAATTCTTCCAATCCATCTGTAGAATGAATCAGCAAACGAGTGTTTAATAGTATTAGCTGGAAACAGTATTGCTTGCAATTTCAGTTCTTTTTTTATTTATGAACTGCGCGTTTCACCTTATTTAGGCATCTTCAGGCTGATCTACATCGAAAACAGAGAAAAAAACACATCTATTTAAGGATCGCGATCGCGTTGTACAGATTTAGATAACCTAAAAGTATGTTTAAACAGATCGAATACTGAAAGCGGAAATACCTTAATTTGTTATATCTTAGCACGATCCATTAGACAGCTAAAGGGCATCTTCGAGTACATCAGGCCAACATCGCCTTCGTTAAACTCAGTAAATACTAGAATTATAAAATAGTAAAAACGGATAAGAGAATGCACCAATGCTCGGTCACTCATAAATGCAATCATATTGCCGAAGCCTTATGATAAGGCCTTACCTTCCTAGAAGGACGTGAGTGACTCCAAGACCTGCATAACGCGTTCACGTTCACAGCAGCGAGTAACAGAGTAACATGGGGCTCAGGTAGTAAGCATAATGCGCCACAGCGTTGCGTGCCAGTACTGAAGCCTAATATAGAATCACCTCAAGAGGTGGCGCTGCCACGTAGCTGCTGGTAAGAATGAAACATCGTAAACTCGATGCACATTGCCACTAAGACTTTATAAATATAATGCACATAAAACATTAATCAGATGGAATTACCAGAAAATTATGACGGAGTAAAAATACAAAAGAAGGCGGTAAATTTAAAATATAATATCAGGGTGTACAATACAGCACACAAATGCGCTGCCTAAACAGCTATTACGTATCGTATATCACTAAAACGAGAACATTACTAAAAGAGGACCATAATTTTGAATGAAAAGGCCCACCTATAACACGTAATACTGCATCGTACGGAGCAAGAACTTGTAACTAACAAGAAAATTCTTTCTATAAAATACCAAAGTAAAATTATTACGCTTGAAAGATACACACGAGCGTGAGAGGAAGACGTAAAGCGGGCGAACTTTTTGCCCTTTCCATATTATACTAACATTAAAATGTGCAAAATGCGGTGACATTTGAATCGACAAACTCGCAATATCATCTTCTAGTCTAAGGGCTTGACTAACAAGACGACATAAGGTCAGAGAGGAAAAGGCAGAAATGCGAGAGACCCAGGATTACATTAATAACACCGATTTCATAACTTCTAAAAGGGCCTGATTAGCGCCAAATATTTGGTCGTTAAGGAAGGACAAATCTTTGTCCTCCATAAGCCTAAATATTTCAATTTCTTTCAAAATGTTTAAATTTTTACCCTTTTGTGCAAAATTAAAAATCTTAAGATTTTGTACTTGCGGAGGACTATGTCACTGGCTTTAAGGTATTGAGCAAAGGCAGAGTTCTGTTTTTCCTGTCCCCGTCGATGTAACTTTAAAGGTTCTGCCTATTTGTCCAACATAGCCCACATTACAATCGCGACACTCCAGCAGATATAACCCCGATGCCAAATGGTTGTTCTTTTTAGGTGATTCATTATGTATGTACATAAACTGGAGATTGGTAGCCACGGAAAATACTATACGAGAGCCCACTCCCTGGAAAGATTTTTCCAGTTCATAAATAAAATTGCCCATAAATGGCAAAGAAATGTAATTCTGCTCCTCGATAGAAACTGCATTGGGTGTACTCCGAAGAGGCATTTCTTTGCATGGAAGACATCAGAATTATAGTGACATATAAAGTGACAAACTACTGAAATTTAGCAATATAAGCAAAAGGAAACAGTGCTCAATAAACACAAAGCATGTGAGTTTCTGAATAGTAAGAATGAAATTTGAATCATTCAGTAAGGGGAAATTACATTTACCAAACACAGAGCACATCCGATTTTGTGAAGAACCGTTAGTAGAGAATTTGAATACTCTTCTTTAATGAACAGTAAGAGGATCAACAGCTTGATTGTAATTGCAAAATTCGTCAGTTAAGCCCGCTGAACCCTACAGCCTACAACCCTGGCGGCAGTCACTCAATCCAGGTTCTGGCGCTGCAGTCAGGAACCGCGGGACTGCTACGGTCGCAGGTTCGAATCCTGCCTCGGGCATGGATGTGTGTGCTGTCCTTAGGTTAGTTAGGTTTAAATAGTTCTAAGTTCTAGGGGACTTATGACCTAAGATGTTGAGTCCCATAGTGCTCAGAGCCATTTGAACCATTTTTGAACTCAATCCAGGGAACGAGAAACATGGGAGATGCGTAGGGGGAAGTAGACGGCCTGATCACCTGTAATGTGCCTCCAACCTTTTCCCTTAGCATCCTCATCTTAGGAGGCGACAGTCTGCAAGGAGACTGACGGATACATCGTCCACTAAGCGGATGGTGTATTCAACAAGACTGGTAACACCCAATTTATCGGACATTACGTCAGAATATTGTCCAAACAGCTCAATTACCTGCCTTGCCTGATCAGGCGGTAGATGCCTCAACTCAAACCCTGTGCCGTCGATACTAACTAAATTAAACCACGAGGAGTCACGGCAAGAACAAAGGGAAATCTTTTGGGCTGGTGAAAATTTAAAGAAGATAGCACCACTTGTGTAGCCAAGGACCAGACTGTTGTGAAATCATAACCCAATAGTAAAGGTCCGCAGCTCGTGGTCTTGCGATGGTGTTCTCACTTCCCAAGCACGGTGTCCCGGGTTCGATTCAAGGCGGGGTCAGGAATTATTCCTGCCTCGAGATGACTGGATGCAGTTGTATCGTTTTCATCATCATCATTCATCCCCATTACGGTCGGAGGAAGGCAATGGCACACCACCCCCACTAGGACCTTGCTTAGTACGGCGGTGCAGGTCTCCCGCATCTTCCCCTACGTTCCTTGGAGTATGGGACCTCATCATCATAATAGTAAAAGTAATTTAAGATCCTTTACCAGAACCAAATCAACCGGCCAAGAAAACTTCCCGATAGACAAGCTGTCCCGGGCGTTGCCCACTAGAGGTAACTCCCGCCCATCGGCTACACGACATCTCTGAGTGGCAGGACGTGCGGAAGAGAATTTACACAAATGGCGGAATTCCAAATACCACTGGTAGTCTAACAATGACACCGAACTGCCCGAAACAAGGATCAGACACACAGGTTCTGGTCCAAGTCGGGAACATACACTACTGACCATTAACATTGCTACTCCACGAAGATGACGTGCTACAGACGCGAAATTTAACCGACAGGAAGAAGATGCTGTGATATGCAATTGATTAGCTTTTCAGAGAATTCACAGAAGGTTGGCGCCGGTGGCGACACCAACAACGTGCTGACATGAGGAAAGTTTCCAACTGATTTGTCATACAGAAACAGCAGTTGACCGGCGTTGCCTGGTGAAACGTTGTTGTGATGCTTACGTATGGTGGAGGAATGAGTACCATCACGTTTCTGACTTTGATAAAGGTGGGATTGTAGCCTATCGCGATTGCGGTTTATCGTATCGCGACATCGCTGCTCGCGTTGGTCGAGATCCAATGACTGTTACCAGAATATGGAATGGGTGGGTTCAGGAGGTTAATACGGAACGGCGTGCTGGATCCCAACGGCCTCATATCACTAGCAGTCGAGATGACAGGCATCTTATCCGCATTGCTGTAATGGATCGTGCAGCCACGTCTCGATCCCTGAGTCAACAGATGGGGACGTTTGCAAGACAACAACCATCTGCACGAACAGTTCGACGACGTTTGCAGGAGCATGGACTATAAGCTCGGAGACCATGGCTGCGGTTACCCTTGACGCTGCATCACAGACAGGAGCGCCTGCGATGGTGTACTCAACGACGAACCTGGGTGCACAAATGGCAAAACGTCATTTTTTCGGATGAATCCAGGTTCTGTTTACAGCATCATGATGGTCGCATACGTGTTTGGCGACATCGCGGTGAACACACATTGGAAGCGTGTATTCGTTATCGCCATACTGGTGTATCACCCGGTCTGATGGTATGGGGTGCCATTGGTTACACGTCTCGGTCATCTCTTGTTCGCATTGACGGCACTTTGAACAGTGGACGTTACATTTCAGATGTGTTACGACCCGTGGCTCTGCCCTCCATTCGATGCCTACGAAACCCTACACTTCAGCAGGATAATGCACTACCACATGTTGCAGGTCTTGTACGGGTCTTTCTGGATACAGAAAATGTTCGACTGCTGCCCTGGCCAGCACATTCTCCAGATATCTCACCAATTGAAAGCGTTTGGTCAATGGTGGCCGAGCAACTGGCTCGTCACAATACGCCAGTCACTACTCTTAATGAACACGCCATCCAAGCTCTGTTTGACTCAATGCCCAGGCTTGTGAAGGCCGTCATTACGGCCACAGGTGGTTGTTCTGGGTAGTGATTTCTCAGGATCTATGCACCCAAATTGTGTGAAAATGTAATCACATGGCCGGCCGCGGTGGTCTAGCGGTTCTAGGCGCGCAGTCCGGAACCGCGCGGCTGCTACGGTCGCAGGTTCGAATCCTGCTTCGGGCATGGATGTGTGTGATGTCCTTAGGTTAGTTAGGTTTAAGTAGTTCTAAGTTCTAGGGGACTGATGACCACAGATGTTAAGTCCCATAGTGCTCAGAGCCATTTGAACCATTTGTAATCACATGTCAGTTCTAGTATAATATATTTGTCCAATGAATACCCGTTTATCATCTGCATTTCTTCTTGGTGTAGAAATATTAATGGCCAGTAGTGTAAATACAGACGGGCCGGATACTTAGGAATACTAACAGCCTTACAATCGCAAGGCCAGTTACCCGGGCGCTCACGACCGCACCTCTTATGGCGTCAGCTGGTAGGTCTTGGATTTCTCTTAACAGCCCACTCGCGCACTAAATGATCTGGCGCTCCACAACGAGAACACCGGCTGTAATCAGAAACACGATTTACCACTCGCGCCTCCCAGGGTTCATTAATCAAGGGCAACACCCGCGTTCCAGCCTCCCTCTCGCGTTGTTCGTCTTAAAACGAAAAGTGCTTCTATAGAGGTAATCAGCTCTCGAAACTGATCAGAAGTACTAGGCCGGTGGGAAAAGTTCAAGAGGTCGCATCCCATCTAACACGTTAGAAACGCTCTCCGCCTCAGTCACGCGGATATCGAGAGCTGACACTGCCGTAAGCACACGTTCAACGAACTGGCTTAACGTTGCACCCTCCAATAAAACTCGCGCTCGAACTCGATGATCATATGTGCCGATAACTTACTATTTTGAATCTGCTTCCTAAATTGCTGTAAGGTGCCTGTTGCTGCGAGACTTCATATATTACAGTACTCAAAAATCCTCTCATTAAGGGATATAAAAAGTGATATTTAACTGAAACCCTCAGTTGCCAACAGGTGTTGTTGATATACCTCAGTTAATTACCGTTTATTCTAGAGAAACTGCACGGTCATCAGTGGTATCTGTTCTTTCGAGCACAGTTGCTGTCGTCATATATAGTTAAATGGCTACCCGGCAATTGACCTTCATCTGTGCGAATGCGCACAGGTTGCCCGAATTCTTATGGGAATCGTCACCTCAGTGTGCGCAAATATCTATTAGGAACATTACGTATGTAGATTGTGGACAGTTGGGAATGTGGGTCGCACGGGAAGCGTGCAAGGGATAAGCCCCTTCAGTCACGCTATTCATCTGTGTCCTAGGTGGCATAGATGGAAAGAGCGTCTGCCATGTAAGCAGGAGATCCCGGGTTCGAGTCCCGGTCGGGGCACACATTTTCAGTTGTCCCCATTGAGGTATATCAACAACACCTGTCGGCAACTGAGGGTTTCAGTTAATTATCATTTATTCCAGAGAAGCTGCACGGTCATCAGTGATACCTGTTCTTTCGAGAACAGTTGCTATCTTCGGATATAAAAAGGATAAAATCGCAGAGTGAGGCACGCGTAATGCATCAGCGTGAACCTGAAAACATACCAGCAACCAAAGGACTTGCTGGACCTGAAGTAAGTTCTCGACAGCCAATTCCGAAATCCCGCTAAGGAGACCCTGGTGGGGGTTTGGTAGTTTACCAAAATGACCCAAGAAACTACTGCTGGCCCGAGCTTCAGAATCTCAAAACACTCACCGGCTGATCATTCAGTAAACGTTCCTGCTCAAGACCCGACCCGCCACCCTCTAATCTCAAGGACACTACCCTCAATTGCAACTCCTGACTCTATCAGCTAACTGCTACCGAAGCTGTCTATCGGAATCTTTAAGATCTATAAATCCAAGATCTGTTAGTCAGTTCCCCAGGTGAGCTAAATGTGTCTGCAGCCGACACGACTTGTTTTGAACTGGGCTGACTCGCTTGAGGAAACGAAATATTAGGGCACAATTCCTCCAACAGAGCCGAAATATTGGAGAGAAAGTCACCTACTTCGCCAGAGGTGTCTGGCGAGTGTGAAAAGGGCAAGCAACCTCTGCAGGTAGCCGGGTCTCTAACTCGGACATGCTTCCATCTACGAGAAGTCCACTAATTCACAGTTCATAGAGAAGATGTTCGTGTTTAAGGTGAGAAATCCCGGGACAAGCTGTGCAGCCCATGACTGAGGCGAACCTCCTGAAAACAAAGAAAAACCAGTGCACTGGCAAGAGTAGTGCATTCTAACAACTACTTAAGGTGAACTATGTAAGGTGAAAACGACAAATTAGCCAGGAGTGAAAATACGAAAATCCACTTTCCTCTTCTTTAAGCTAGCAGATCGTTCACCTACCAATTGAAACGCAGGTAACAAGTTCAGGATAGGAAAGGATTTAACATCAGACATCAACAAGTAGAAGGGGGACCCAGCATATAGTTCGTCGTTTTCACCAAATTAACATCTATTTAAGAAAAACATACTTACAAATTAAATTCAATACTATCGATGCCGGTGCCAGAGGTAGTTAGGCCAGCAAACTGAGTTACCACGGCTCAACTAGCATAAGCCAAATACAATTGTGGGCCGATGATGATATGGTGATGTATGGGGCCAAGTGGGGCAACGGTAGTCAGTTTACATGGTGAGAACCAATGCCCTCTGGGGGAAATGATTGTCAGTTCACTTGATGCAGCAATGATGGTCAGTATGCAGAGTGACTGCCCTGACACCTGGACAGCAATCATGGTCAATTTTCAGGCTGTCTCCCATTACTCCTGGGGGCAATGACGGTTAATTCACAGGGTGGTGGAAATGATGGTCAACTTACAGTGTAACTGACATTGTCCCAGGTATTACTGGGCAGGGCAATAGTGGGCAGCTTCGAAACTGACTACCATTACCCCATATACTATTGGGGCAATGATGCAATTATGCTGAACGGATACGGACAGATATGGTGACTACTACCACTACATCGCACATGCAATTATCTCGACAAATTTGTAGTAAATTTCTCCATACATGCCCATTGTTATACAAAACTGTAATGCACTGCCACAGATATATCAAAAATTGTAACGAATTACGCAGAGGCACCGCTATGTTTCACCAAAATTGACCAATACATCAATATTAGTATACAAAATTTTAACCTATTCCCCTATATATCACTAAGCTACTTGAGACATGTTATGACAAGCTACAACTCATTCCATCAAGCTAAAACAGTTTGAAAACTGAGACTCTTGAAGACTTCATAAGTCTAGTCTCGTTCCAGCAAACAAAACATTTAATCAGTTCAAGATGTCATGTATCTATTACAGACATCACATTCTCCTTTACTACGACTTCAACAAGATGATATCTGCAGGTGACTGGCATCGACCGCAAGATGTCAATCCAAGTTGGAGGACTCCATCACATCATGGTGATGTTTCTTTTAATGGCCAGTAAAATGCCATGCTATCTATTTCGTTTTTATGACTGATGTAACATGAATGTTGCTTGTGAAGACCTCTGTATGAGGTGTAATATCTCTCATTTCCTCATTCTGGTTTTTTCATTACACATACATGTGAGGAAGCAATACGTTGCCTAATTTTCTTTTTTGGATGCACGCTCTTGGAATCTCAATAGAATTTTGATGTGCAACACTTTTGTCATAACATATGCATCTGAGGTATGTTGAGCATTTCATAACACTCTTGCACTAACTACGCTAACTAAACGATTTCCTGACAAAACATGCCCATCTTCATTAAATCTTCTCTACCTCGTAGAAGAGTTCAGTGTGGTAAGGGTCCTATGCAGACGAGCAATACCGCAAAAAAAGTGGAACAAATGTTTTGTAAGTCATTTCTTTTAAAGCTAGCATATATTTCCCTAAAATTCTCCCAGTGATTCTCAGTTTGGCATACCTCATCCAACAAAGAGTTGAAGAACACTCAAAATAGGTACTCCGTACATTTTTTCACTCTATACTTTTTCCAATACTGTCAATAGTGTATTCGAACACTACATTTATTTACGTTCAGGTTCTACAGCCAGTCGCCGACCGCTGTGGCCGACCGATTCTAGGCGCTTCGGTCTGGAACCGCGCTGCTGCTACGGTCGGAGGTTCGAACCCTGCCTCGGGCATGGATGTCTGTGATCTCCTTGGGTTAGTTAGGTTTAAGCAGTTCTAAGTCTAGGGGACTGATGACTTCAGATGTTAAGTCCCATAGTGCTTAGAGCCATTTTACAACAGCCAGTAGCTGCACAATCGTTAATCCTTCGCATGTCGTCTTGCATTTCGCTATAGCCCATTTCGAGATATGGTAAACACTAATGGCCCTTCAAAACTGAGTTGGGGTAATTCCAGTATTGCATTTACAACTGTAGACTTTGTCCCGTTAAGGCCGAGGACTGAATTCTATAGTCCAGGAAGTCCTGAATCGCTTCACAGATCTGATACTCAATTAGTTCATGTCCTCAGAATGAGATTTTCACTCTGCAGCGAAGTGTGCGCTGTTACGAAACTTCCTGGCAGATCAAAACTGCGTGTCGGATCGAGACTCGAACTCGGGACCTTTGTCTCCCACGGACAAGTGCTCTACCGACCAAGCTACCCAAGCACGACACACGACTTCAGTTCTGTCACTATCTCGTCTCCTTCCTGCCAAACTTCACAGAAGTTCTTCTGCGGAACTTGCTGAACTAGCACTCCTGGAAGAAAGGCTATTGCTGAGACGTGGCTTAGCCACATCCTGGGAGATGTTTCCAGAATGAGAGTTTCACTGTGAACGGAGGCAAAGGTTCCGAGTTCGAGTCTCGGTCCGGCACAAAGTTTTAATCTCCCTGGAAATGTGTATTTTGTTTGAGTCTGTTTTATGACATCGGTTAATTTATTCTGTAAGCCATGCAGATAAACCAACCATCACACAGTCAGTGACAAAAGACGATAAGAAGAGGAGTAATACAAAAGTAACGGCACATATTGAGAGAACATATTGTATTGTTACAACCAATCAAGTTCTCCAATAAACGGAACTGACAGCGAGAGCAGAGAAAATGTTATACTTTTTTTCTTCCTTACAGGTTCTTGTCGACGATGCGGAAAGTAGCTACGAAACTCTACTTCGCATGGCGCAGCACGCTGGACCCAAACGCCGCCTGGTGGTTGTCTCGTACAAGGGGGATGACTCATTTCCAGACACGTGCAAATCGGACGACATTCATGAGGACAGCTGGAAGAAGTTTGCAGGTGTCACTATCAAACTGAACAGTGAACAATATTTGTGTTGTCTGCGAGATCTCTGTGACACGGAAGGTCTGAAGGCGATGTTAGATGCGAACCCTGACGCTCTGGGCGCGCTATCGCAGCTGTCAGGCCCTGTGAGGATGGGTCTAGACTTGGACCCACCACCAGTGAACCTCATTCCCAGAGAGCTTACATATCGGATGCGTATCAGACAAGAAGTTTTCTCGTCACTGGGACACAAGGACGTGTGCATCATGGATGAGATGTCTTATAAACACTTTACCAACAAGGCTGTTCTGAAAAACAGGATCATGTTTGAAGAGCTTGAGAACTATCTCACTGCTTCGAACGCTGCCTGGCCCCTCTTTGTGGTTGCTAACAATATTGATCATACTGCAGTTGAAATGATATGTAGTAAATATGATGACATTCATGTGTACGTTTTAGGTTATGCAGATAACGGATGGGAGATTGTGTTCCTCCGTGGAGGCAGTGGGAAAATTCGACCATACGTCGAAGAGGAATCAAGAAGTCTCCTGAAAATTGTGGGTGGTCAGAGTAATCGAACTGTTGTCGAAGGGAAACCAGGGGTAGGGAAATCTACTATGTTGGTGGATTTGGCGAGGCAGCTGAAAGGCCAGGATCCTTCATGGTGGATTCTGAGGATCGATTTGCTGAAATACTCAGAAGTCTTCGACGGCTGTGGCAGTGGTGTCGAAGCTAGTAAGGATATTTTTGTTCGAGCGGTGTACAACGAGAAAAACTTGGGCATACTGGAACACTCACTTCTTCAGCACTGTTTGGTGGGGTATCCCCGTATCGTTTGCTTGGCTGATGGCTTCGATGAGGTCAGTCCGGACTACGCAGACATATGCCTAGAGGCTTTGCAGGAATTAGCTCCACGACGAGGGAAGCTGCTGGTGACAACTCGGCCGTCCATGACAACCCACCTCGAGGCTGGCCTGGGCGTTCTTGCGCACTTACTGCCTGTGTTCAGCGAAGCTGAAATTCAGCATTTCCACGGGTGGTCCCGCTCACAGACGGGTGTTACCGATGTGGTTAGAGACCTACTGAGGATTCCTTTGTTTTCAAGAATGTATAGAGAATCATTGGAGAGTGGAATTGTGGTAGACGATATTGTGAGCCTCTACGATAGCTTTTTTGAAAGGAAATTCATAAGACTCTATGAAGAGAAGTGGGGTGATAATTTATCGACAGCTGGGAAGAAGAAAATGGTGGAGCGGGTACGCAGGGAGCACGAGAAGCAACTAGGGTGTTTGGCAGTATCACACCTTCTCCCTAGATTCGAAGTACCTCGCCTTGAGCAGTCGTCGTCCATAGATAGAGATGATCTCGTAAAAGCTGGTGTCATTTACCAATTCATTGACGATAAGCCAGTTTTTATACACAGGACCTTTGCCGAACATTTCTTAGCCAAGTGGTGCTTTTCTTGCGTCGCAGACGGTCTGCGTGCAGATGTGTACCGTAAAGCTCTTTCTGACAGCGGCCTGGAGTTCTTCGTCGAATCTTTCGACCGAATGGCGAGTAGGGGCCGACCACTGCTGACGGCTGTGCTGAACGGCAGCAAGAGTGAGGTGAAATCCCTGCTGGAACAGGGCGCGGACCCTGCAGAGGGTGACGTGATGGGCCGCAACTCGCTTCACCTGGGGGCAGCGTACAGTCGTGACTCTGCAGCACTGCAGCTCCTGCGAGAAATCGTGGAGGTGGCGCGGGCGGTGAGAGCGGGGGGACCAGCACCAGGGGCAGCAGGAACGCCGCAGCAGGCAATGGAGGCAGAGGGGGTGTCCGAGGTGGGGGATGAGGTGAGAGCGGTCGAGGAAGGGAGGACGGTGGAATGCGGACGGGTGTCGTGTGAGGCGGGTTCGGTGGAGATCTCTTCTGCGGCAGCAGGGCCAACGGCGAATGAGGAGATGGTGGCAACCGTTGATCCACTGCGGTACGTGGAGGCGATGTGGGGCATGGAGGACGAGCTGATGCACTGGACGCCGCTGCGGTACGCTGCGGAGCGCCGGCGCTGGTGGGCAGTGATTGATCTCCTGGACATGGGTGCCGAGCTGCACCACCTCGGAGACTTCCAGCGTGACCAGCACGATCCTGAAGAGCTGTGGGACATTTTCAACAGATACGGCTACAATGCGCTTTTTCATCACGTACTTGACAAGAAGTACAAATCGATGTGGAGTTCGCAGACGGTGGAAGAGCTAGTCGAAAAGCATTTAGAGGTAAAGTACACATATTTACTTTGTTACATTAACATGAAGCCAGTTCCACAGGCTAATCACGAAAGATTCAGGGACGTGGAAAAAACAAATCATACTTCGCGACAATTTACATCTAAAACTAAACATAATTTTCTTCTACAGTTATAAACCTTTTGCAGACCATGTTGTTGTTGTCTTCAGGCCTGAGACTCGTTTGATGCAGCTCTCCATGCTACTCTATCCCGTGCAAGCTTCTTCATCTCCCAATACCTACTGCAACCTACATCCTTCTGAATCTGCTTAGTGTATTCATCTCTTGGTCTCCCTCTACGATTTTTACCCTCCACGCTGCCCTCCAATGCTAAATTTGTGATCCCTTGATGCCTCAGAACATGTCCTACAAACCGGTCCCTTCTTCTTGTCAAGTTGTGCCACAAACCCATCTTCTCCCCAATTCTATTCAATACCTCCTCATTAGTTATGTGATCTACCCATCTAATCTTCAGCATTCTTCTGTAGCACCACATTTCGAAAGCTTCTATTCTCTTCTTGTCCAAACTATTTATCGCCCATGTTTCACTTCCATACATGGCTACACTCCATACAAATACTTTCAGAAACGACTTCCTGACACTTAAATCTATACTCGATGTTAACAAATTTCTCTTCTTCAGAAACGCTTTCCTTGCCATTACCAGCCTACATTTTATATCCTCTCTACTTCGACCATCATCAGTTATTTTGCTCCCCTAATAGCAAAACCCCTTTACTACTTTAAGTGTATCATTTCCTAATCTAATTCTCTCAGCATCACCCGACTTAATTCGACTACATTCCATTATCCTCGTTTTGCTTATATGATGTTCATCTTATATCCTCCTTTCAAGACACTGTCCATTCCGTTCAACTGCTCTTCCAAGTCCTTTGCTGTATCTGACAGAATTACAATGTCATCGGCGAACCTCAACGCTTTTATTTCTTCTCCATGGACTTTAATACCTACTCCGAATATTTCTTTTGTTTCCTTTACTGCTTGCTCAATATACAGATTGAATAACATCGGGGACAGGCTACAAGCCTGTCTCACTCCCTCCTCAACCACTGCTTCCCTTTCATGTCCGTTGACTCTTATAACTGCCATCTGGTTCCTGTACAAATTGTAAATAGCCTTTCGCTTCCTGTATTTTACCCCTGCCACCTTTAGAATTTGAAAAAGAGTATTCCAGTCAACATTGTCAAAAGATTTCTCTAAGTCTACAAATGCTAGAAATGTAGGTTTGTCTTTCCTTAATCTATTTTCTAAGATAAGTCGTAGGGTCAATATTGCCCCACGTGTTCCAACATTTCTGCCGAATCCAAACTGATCTTCGCCGAGGTCTGCTTCTAGCAGTTTTTCCATTCGTCTGTAAAGAATTCGCGTTAGTATTTTCATGCTGTGACTTTTTAAACTGATAGTTCGGTAATTTTCACATCTGTCAACATCTGCTTTCTTTGGGATTGGAATTATTATATTCCTCTTGAAGTCTGAGGGTATTTCACCTGTCTCATACATCTTGCTCACCAGATGGTAGAGTTTCGTTAGGACATGTAGACGAATGAAATCGGGTGATGCTAGGGTATTAGATTAGGAAATGAGATGCTTGAAGTGGTAAAGGAGTTGCGATATTTGGGGAGCCAAATAACTGATGATTGTCGAAGTAGAGAGGATATAAAATGTAGACTGGCAATGGCAAGGAAAGTGTTTCTGAGGAAAGGTTGGTAGTACATGTTGTGAGGGATCAAAGGATCGCCAATTTAGTATTGGAGGGCACCGTGGAGGGTACAAATCGTAGAGGGAGACCAAGAGATGAATACACTAAGCAGATTCAGAAGGATGTAGGTTGCAGTAGGCACTGAGAGATGAAGAAGCTTGCACAGGATAGAGTAGCATGGAGAGCTGCATCAAAGCAGTCTCAGCACTGAAGACCACAATAACAACAACAACAACATCGGTACATACTGCTCAGGGAAAGAGTGCATCTAAGAAGTCCACACAGATGAAATTTGTACTGAATCAACAACACGATTGTGAATAAACTACAGCCCTTTTTTAATAATCAAATGCGAGCGTAGATCGGGGTAGCGATGTTACTCAGGTGCCTAGTAGAAAAATTTTGGCCACGAGGCGATATGGGGCTGTAAAAGTGCATGTAGTCGATAACACACCTCTTAAAATCTCGAATGTTTGTCAACCTATTTGGCAGTATGCTGCTTCGTTTCATGGGTTTACCAGATAAACAATGAGAGAAATTTTCATTGATGGTGATATTGACAAAAAAAATTTGCCCGTTTACATCTGTGTTTGACGAACCAACGCAAGTTGCGTGGCAAAAAATAATGATGGGTCTTAAAAATGTCGTTCTTTCAAGGCGTATTTCGAACGACGAAGAATTTTTATTGCAGTTTCTCTCTTTGTATTGTCATTGTGGAAATTAAGAGCGAAGGATTATGTAGAAGAAGCCAATAGATTGTACTCCATTACGAAAATGTTTTAGGGGTCGCATCTCTCCCATGTAAATGTGACACTGGCAGAGGTAACGAAAAAGAGTTAATATTCTACGCACGACGTGCAAGCGGGAATGCAACAAAGTAATATTCCTTCCAAATACTTCATTTTTTGTTACAGCTGCTTCCATAATAATGTAATCTAGGTTATTAATTTTAAAAAAATGGTTCAAATGGCTCTAAGCACCATGAGACTTAGCTTCTGAGGTCATCAGTCCCCTAGACTTAGAACTACTTAAACCTAACTAACCTGAGGACATCACACACATCCATGCCCGATGCAGGATTCGAACCTGCGAGCGTAGCAGCAACGCGGTTCCAGACTGAAGCGTCAAGAATCACTAGGCCATCACGGCCGGCAATTAATTTTAAATCTGGGAATCTGAAAGTTGTAGGTAAGCGTCGAGAAACTCGAAAAGATTGTCACATACACTACTTGCCATTAAAATTCCTACATCAAGAAAAAATGCAGTTGATAAACGGGTATTCATTGGACAACTGGCATGTGATTACATTTTCACACATTTTGGGTGCATAGATCCAAAGAAATCAGTACCCAGAACCACCACCTCTGGCCCTAATAACGGCCTTGATAAGCCTGGGCATTGAGTCAAACAGAGCTTGGATGGGGTGTACAGGTACAGCTACCCATGCAGTTTCAACGCGGTACCACAGTTCACCAGGGGTAGTGACTGACGTATTGTGACGAGCCAATTGCTCGGCCACCATTGACCAGACGTTTTCAATTGGTGAGATATCTGGAGAATGTGCTGGCCAGGGCAGCAGTCGAACATTTTCTGTATCCAGAAAGGCCCATACAGAACCTGCAACATGCAGTCGTGCATTATCCTTTTGGAATGTAGGGTTTCGAAGGCATCAAATGAAAGGTAGAGCCACGGGTCGTAACACATCTGAAATGTAACGTCCACTGTTCGAAGTGCCGTCAATGCGAACAACAGGTGACCGAGACGTGTAACCAATGGCGCCCCATATCACGCCTGGTGATATACCAGTATGGCGATAACGAATACACGCTTCCAATGTGCGTTCACCGCGATGTCGCCAAACACGGATGCGACCACCATTATGCTGTAAACAGAATCTGGAATCATCCAAAGAAATGACGTTTTGCCATTTGTGCACCCAGGTTCGTCGTTGAGTACAGCATCGCAGGCGCTCCTGTATGTGACGCAGCGTCAAGGGTAACCGCAACCACGGTCTCCGAGCTGATAGTATATACTGCTGCAAACGTCGTCGAACTATTCGTGCAGATGGTTGTTGTCTTGCAAACGTCACCAACTGTTGACTCAGGGATCGAGACGTGGCTGCACCATCCGTTACAGCCATGCGGATAAGCTGCCTGTCATCTCGACTGCTAGTGATACGAGACCTTTGAGATCCAGCACGGCGTTCCGTATTACCCTCCTGAACCCATCGATTCCATATTCTGGTAACAGTCATCGAATGTCGACCAACCCGAGCAGCAATACCGCGATACGATAAACCGCAATGGCGATAGGCTACAATCCGGCCTTTATCAAAGTCGGAAACGTGATGGTATGCATTTCTCCTCCTTACACGAGGCATTGCAACAACGTTTCACCAGGCAACGCCGGTCAACTGCTGTTTGTGTATGAGAAATCGGTTGAAAACTTTCCTCATGTCAGCACATTGTAGGTGTCACCATCGGCGCCAACCTTGTGTGAATGCTCTGAAAAGCTAATCATTTACATATCACAGCGGTTAAATTTCGCGTCTGTAGTACGTCATCTTCGTGGTGTAGCAATTTTAAAAAATGGTTCAAATGGCTCTGAGCACTATGGGACTCAACTGCTGTGGTCATAAGTCCCCTAGAACTTAGAACTACTTAAACCTAACTAACCTAAGGACATCACACATATCCATGCCCGAGGCAGGATTCGAACCTGCGACCGTAGCGGTCGTGCGATTCCAGACTGTAGCGCCTTTAACCGCTCGGCCACTCCGGCCGGCTGTAGCAATTTTAATGGCCAGTAGTGTAATTGCATCTTCTTTTTCAGCGTGGATGAGAAATAATTCTAAGAATTTATGGAAGTTTGACCGTCAATCAGAAAAGGGCTGCGGACAACAATCTCTCTGGTATGAGAAGAAATGGCACACCAGACCGTATGTCGGGTCGCGGCGGGCGACAGTTAAGGAGGTCCCCTACCACTGTTTGGGGAGTCTCCAGGGTGATAGGGAGCCTCCAGACGTGTCTCCGGAGTGGAATCTCACTGAATGGAGTAGAATTATTTTCTGTGATGAGTTCCGCAGTGATGGAAATAAGAGAAAGGTTCAAGAGTGGAATTAATATTCAAGGTGATACGATTCGCTGATGACATTGCTATCCTGAATGAAAGTGAAGAAGAATTACATGATCTGCTGAACGGAATGAACAGTCTAATGATGTGTACGGAGTATGGACTGAGTAAATCGAAGAAAGACGAAGGTAACGAGAAGCAGTAGAAATGAGAACAGAGAGAAACGTAACATCAGGATTGATGGTCACGAGAGATGAAGTTATGGAATTCTGCTACCTAAGCAGTAAAATAACAAGTGACGGACGGACAGAGCAAGGAGGACATCAAAAGCAGAGTAGCAATGGCAAAAGGGACATTCCCGGCCAAGAGCAGTCTACTAATATAAAAAATCGGCCTTCATTTGAGGAATAAATTTCTGAGAATGTACGTCTGGAGTACAGCATTGTATGGTAGCGACACATTGACTGTGGGAAAAGCGGAACAGAAGATAATCGAAGCATTTGAGCTTTAGTACTACAGACGAATATTGAAAATTAGGTGGACTGATAAGGTAAGGAATGAGGAGATTCTGCGCAGAATCGGAAAGAGATGTGTGGAAAGCACTGATAAGGAGGACAGAATGATAGGAGATGTGTTAAGGCATGAGGGAGTGCCTTCCTTGGTACTGGGGGGAGCTGTAGAGGGCAAAAACCGTAGAGGAAGACAGAGATTGGAATACGTCAAGCAAATAATTGAAGGTCGCAATTGCTACTCTGAGATGTTGGCACAGGAGAGGAATTCGTCGCTGGCCACATCAAACCAGTCAGATGACTGATGACTAAAATAAAGAAGAAGAAAAAAAAGAGTTCCGATTCGAACAGAGTCCCGACGACCGGCGACACACTCCAGAAGGTGGTGGGATAGCAGAGTGACTATCGTACGCCATACGGCCCGACAACCACGAGTGACTGACTGGGATGTCATTTCTTCTCATAGCAGGACCCATTTGGCATCCTTACAGCACCGCAGTGCGTCGACGATATTCTACGCCCCATTTTGTTGCCCTTCAAGGCAAGCCACCCTGGACGTACATTTCAGCAAGATAACGCCCCCCTGCACAAGGCGACTATTTCTACTGCTAGTCTCGGTGCTTGCCAAACCCTACCGTCGCCAGCCCCAGTTGTGAACGCTTCGAGCATTGTGGGCACAGCCTTCCAACCATCTCTCGAATTTGACGATCTAACGCGCCAATTGGCAGTATTTGGCACGATATCCCTCAGGAGGAGCTGCAACAACTCTATCAACGAATGCTTAGCCGAATAAATGCTTGCATAAGGGCCAGGGTTGGCTGAAAGCTTTTTCCGCTTGCTCTATTTGTGAAGTTCTTTCTCACGTTAAATCATCCAATTTTTCTCAAACTGTTATCATCTTCATTTCCCCACTATCCAACATCTGGTCAGGTTGGGGTATCAATGGTACTTCGCCACTTTACTCGGTCTTTCCACCATTCTTCTTCCACAGTTTGGTTCCGTAGCAGGTTTCTCCTCCTTAAATTCATCTTTATTGTATCAGTCAATCTTGTTATCGGTCTTCCTCTTGGTCTCTTGCCGTCAATCTTTAACTCCATCATTCTTCTTGGTACTCTTCCCTCTCCCATCCTCTTCACATGCCCAAACCATTTTAATCTATACTTTTCAATTTTCTCAGTCAACTTCTCCACTCCAGTTTCCTTCCTAACATTGTCATTTTTCACTCTGTCTCTCCTCATCTTCCCTAGAATACTTTTCAGAAACTTCATTTCACTGGATTGTATCCTACTCACTTCTCTTCTAGTCATAGTCCAAGTCTCTGAGCCGTGTCTTGTATAACACCAGTTTGCACCTCATTGGCACTTCCCATCCCCCCACCAAGCCCCTCATCTGTGTTATATGTCACGGAATGAAGTCGCAACGAAGCCTTGCGCGCGCATCAAAAAAATGGTTCAAATGGCTCTGAGCACTATGGGACTCAACTGCTGTGGTCATAAGTCCCCTAGAACTTAGAACTACTTAAACCTAACTAACCTAAGGACAGCACACAACACCCAGCCATCACGAGGCAGAGAAAATCCCTGACCCCGCCGGGAATCGAACCCGGGAACCCGGGCGTGGGAAGCGAGAACGCTACCGCACGACCACGAGATGCGGGCTGCGCGCGCATCACCCCACAATGTCTCCAACCAGTCAACTGTCTTATGGAGACACCCTACGACAGTCGGAAAAGTTGAAACCCTTCGTGCACCTTCCCCCACAACAGTCCAAAAGCTTCATCAGCTGTCTCCGGATTGATCTGATGTCATTCTACTTTTGCTCATTCGACAGCGTGGACTTTCAGTCATTTGTCTGCGCACGTCATGACATAAAAATTGACATTCTCTTCAACTAAACGAATAAATAGTTTGTAAAGTGCTAAAATATTTTTATTTATTTATTTATGTATTTAACCTGATCTTACATGGCCCTTCAGGCTCTCTCCTACATCAGACCAGGGTTTCACACTCTACATCATAGTTACCTAAGAAAATACCAATTTCAGTGTGACAGTTAGTATTAAAATGATTTGACTGTCTGCAGTGGCTGTGAGTAAAGTATTCCCACAATAAGCAAACAAAGTCAATACTGGCATTACCTGTACTACTACAGCTGTTAATAATAATAATAATTGTGATATTAATTACAATAGTGACAGCGGCAGATAAAAGAAGAATTTATAGGTCTACAAAATACATGTTTTCTGATATAGCGACTTCTCGGGGAAGAAAATTTAAGGAGACTAATAACATGGCAAATGAGGAAATGTGGTTGGATGTACAAGGGTAATGAGTGCATAAATGAGCAAAGGTAATATTACTGCTGAAATGAAATGGTTATGTGGCGTTGATGGACAGGAGTCACCACCTGGTGAAGTTCCGCCGCCGAGACGCAAATGTTTTCAATTGACGCCACGTTTGTCTGCTTGCGTGTCGATGACGATGAAATGATGATGAGAACTACACAACACCCAGTCCCCGAGCGGCGAAAATCTCCTACCATTGCCGAGAATCGAACCCAGGACTCGCTGCATGGCAGTCAGAAGTTGACCACTCAGCTAAGGGAGTGGAATAATCTTACATTTGCTTTAGTGTATATGTCATTACCTGTCTTCTGAAGCTGGCGATGTTGTTTAGTTCTCTAATATCATGAGGGAGGTTACTCTAGAGTTGGGTTCTTGCTACTCATAAGGACTCCCAGAAGGTATCAGAACAATTGAGTGGGACAGAGCGGATTTTGTTCTGATGGAAACGGGTGTTTCCGCCGTGTTGTTCAGACAAGAGCGTTAAATTCGAGGAGAGATAAGAAGGATAGGGTACGTTGATAAGACAGTATAAAAGACGCAGAGTGTGGAAATTTCTGTGCTTGTCTGCACGCAGCCAGGGTAGATGCGCATGTGATGGTGAAATGTGATCAAAGAGTCGAACATCGCAGATATAACGAACACAGGCATTCACAACCATCTCCAGGCACAGCGAGCTTCCCTGAAAAAGGCCTAGAAGGATAACATCGCTGTAATCAATAATTGGAAATATAAATGTTTGCACAAGTTTCGTTTTTAACTCAAGAGGGAAGAGCTTTTTACACGTTTCTAGGCCATGGGGAGATGCTGATGCCTTCTTGCACATTACAGTTTCGTACTCACTCAAAGTTAGGTTTTCATCTATCATTACTCCTAGACTCTTTGCTGAAGGAGAGTATTTGATATTTTTCCCATTTAGGGTTTAAGATGGCAGAGAGTCCAGATATTTCGGGCAGATGAGCCAAGAATGACCAACCAAAACTGTTTGGGTTTTGGTAATCCCTAAGTAATAGTACAATGTTTGACTACATAATTAAGTAGAGGAAAAGTTGTATTTACAATACCTGTGACTAACATGAGAAGTAAAAACAATGGGGAAGAGTTTAAATAACAAATTATGTTATATTAAAATGTGCACAGTAATCATAGAATCTCAAAGGACAATCTATAAATAATACACAATGAACATAACAGACTCTTTAATCAGAGATAAGCCTATGGCTGATAGTCAACAACAGCACATGTGACTTACTAAATAAGTGCAGAATAACTCGGACAATTTTTAAGATATAAATAATACTAAGTCTTAGGTTACAGTATCCATAGAAATAGTGCTCAACTTTTATGGACTCAAGACATCTCAGAAGCAGTATGAATCAATTAAATAATAACTTTGCTTAGTAACACCAGAACCACGTATGACTAACCAGGCTGGATTCGCAACATGTAAGAATTTAATGACAGTACTTATTCGTAATTAACTGATACAGAATCACTGCCCATATGAGCTTTATAGCAATAGTGCCTCTTCTATTTCCCGTTATCTTACATTTATCTGTATAGTGGGCAGATTGAAACAGAAAACTTCCTCTGGTACTTGGGGAATCGTATTTGCTAGACATCACACACCGCACATGCCACTCTAACCGTTCATAGTTTCTTTTCACACCACGGATCAGAATTCCAGCACATCAAAATAACACTGGCAACAACAGCCTCTTTTTTTCGACAACATGGTTGTGGAGATGAAGCAGCGATTAGTATGATTACTCAGTTATTCTAAAACAGTCTTAATCACATTTATTATTATTGTACCGCCAACCTGTTTCAACCCGACGCAGGGGTCATCTTCTGAGCGTTTACACCATTGGTCGGCTGCTGGTGGTGTCACTCCCGCCTACATAACGGCAGGAAACCAGCCTCTTTGTCTGGGTCCTCTCATGACTCCTTAGCCAGCAATTGCCTTATCACTCCAAGGATGCTTAAACTCTTGGAATTTCTGTTGTTCCCCAATGGACGCCATAACAGAAGTCTCGGGAAACAAACGACATGGAACGACGCAACTTCTGTCCACTTTGTGTCCATCAGCTGCCCACAGCCTCAACTCCATGATCAGGCTGTTCTATTGGTCGTGGCGAGCCTCCAGAAACAGACCACTTGGGAAGAATGACAATATTGGGAGGATATGGTTCCACTATTTGTATATTGACAGCTAGCAACTGACTGCTGCCTCAAACTCTGGCTGTTCTTCTGGCTCCATGAAGCCACCAGCAACAGACCATCTGGGAACCAACACCAAACTGGATGGAGTGTCTCCCAATCACCCAATGCCATTGTCAGCATGTTGTCAGTCAGCAGCAGCCAATTTCCCTGGCTCCCAGCCTTGGCTCCTCTACTGCTCATAGCAGATTTACAGGAAAAGACCATCTGAGAACCCACCTGGGAATCTAGACAAAATCACACAGAATGTTTTCGAGTTATTGACTGTCAATAACCTTATGTTGTCATCCAGCAGCCGACCATGACCACCAGCCTGAAGCTCCAGCTGTTCCAATGACCACAGCAATTCATTATGAACAAATCATTTGCGAACCGAAAAGCAGCACTGGACACAGACTCTTCCATGTACTCTGTGCCAATATCCATTTGTTGTCAGCCTGTGACATCCCATAGGCCTCGCTCCAAACTCCACCTGTGCCTCTGGTCAAATCATACGCCAGGAACAGACCACCTCGTAACTAAGACAAAAATGGACAGTGTGTTCTCCGTGCCCCTGCTTCCTGATCCAAGATCTGGCTCTTCCACTGGTCACAGCAAACCTACCAGAACAGTCCACCGGTGAACTTAGACAACTCTGGCTGGAGTGTCTCCTTTGCACTCATTGCCATTATCTGTATTTTCTACTGCGGGGTCCAAGCTTCAGCTGTTCTAATGAACCCAGCAGGCCACCAGCAACCACATGGGAAAAAGGCACACCATGCACTTAGTGGACAGTTCATATGTTGTCAGTCAGCAGCTGCCGACTAGACTGGTTTGAAACTCTGGCTGTCCCAATGGTTGCAGTAAACTACCAGTAGCACACCATCTGGGACCCAAGAACACTGGACAGTGCATTGTCCTTGCACTTGGTGCCACTATTGGTGTGTTGTCAGCCAACTGTTGCCCATGGACAAAGTGCCAAGCTCCGGCTATTCCACTGGTCGCAGCGAGCACCCAGGAATGAGCCAGCTGAAAACAAAGACAAAAGATGGACACGGCATCTCCCTTAGACTTGGTGCCATTATTCTTATTTTGTCGGCCAACCGGTGTCCATTGACCTGGCGCCAGGCTCCAGCTGCTCAACTGCCTGCTGCAAGCCTCTGGGAACAGACTACCTCAGAACCATGAAAATACTGGGAGGCTCATTCTCCGTGCACTCTGTGCCACTCTTCTTATGTTGACAGTCAACAGGTGAGCGCTGCTCCAACTTAAAGCTCAAAGTATTCTTCAGGTCACAGCAAGCCACCAGAAACAGACTACCTCGAAGTCAAGACATCATGAGCTAGGGAAGTCTCGGTACACATGGTGCCACTATTTCTGTGTTGTGAGCCAGGCAGCTGATAGACGGCACTGGCTCCAAGCAGCGACACTTGCACTGGTCGTAGCAAACTTTCAGCAACGTACTACCGTGGAACCAGGCTAACACTGTCCTGAGTGACTTCTACGCACTCTGTGCCATCATCCCTGGCTTCCAGCTCCGGATTCTCCGCTGGTCGCAGCAAGCCTTAAGGAACAGATTACTAGGGAACTGGCACACTTGCCAGCACAACTTGTGTTCATTCGATAAAGCCGTCGTTGTCCTAGGCAACCAAGCAACCAGTTCGCTGTCAGATACAGAATTTCCTCACCGTTCCTCATCGGCCACGCGGCGATACCAGTGGGACCGTACAAAACTACTTTGCTGCTCATAACGGCACCTGCAGCAGTGAATATACACCACCAGCCTCGAAGACATCTGCCGATTGGGACAGGACCTAGCTGTGCCACAAATTCATGGCACGAGGAGATTCTAAATAGGAACCAGAATTTACGAAAGTAAAACAATGCCTGTAGTAACACAGTAAGCATATCACAGTGATAGTAAAGAGGTCTCCACTCGTCACATACCTCAGTGTCACTTGTAACTTACCGAGCGAGGTGGCGCAGTGGTTAGCACACTGGACTCGCATTCTGAAGGACGATAGTTCAAATCCTTATCCGGCAAACCTGATTTATGTTTTCTGTGATTATCCTAAACCGCTTCAGGCAAATTCCGGAATGGTTCCTTTGAAAGGACAAAGCCGATTTCCTCCCCCACCGTTCTCTAATACTCAGGGACTGATAACTTCTTTGTTTGGTTCCCTTCCCTAAACCAACCAACCAGCAAACTTAACACAAGTTGCCATGTCATCTTGCATCAGGCTTCTATGCGGAACGAGGAATACGGTTCAAAATAAATTCAGGATTACTTTCACACATTGATCAAGGCTTCGAATGACACTTCATCCTATTTAAATAAGGCGTTTGTTATCGTCGTTGGAACCCAGTACTGGTGGAACCACTTTTCATTAGCATTTTTATTAGCCCTTGAGCTAATATTTTTACAGTTATAATTAAACCTGCACGATTTATTTCATTTCACACCATCTTGAAGATTGTGCCAGTAGAAAATCTGATCGCTGGAGCAGCAACATTTTCAGAACATCGAAGGAGATTGTGGAAGGAAGCATGCGCTTGTTTTCGTTACTTGTCGAAACGCAATTCGTGAAGGGAACCATTTGTCTTTTACTGTTCGTGTTTTAGAGTGTGTCACGTTTGCGAAGTTCTCGGAGGATGTCCATGCATGGTGGTGTGTGTGCACCATTCTTAAAAAATTACGAGCTTTAAAAAATTATGAACTTTGATGCGGAAAACAATGCCTCACAAATATTTTTAAAAATATTTATCACTGTATTCCATACTGAAGAATCATATACCGCTCGCTCATCCAAAGATGCGTACCTAAAGACTGGAAAATTATACAAGTCATACGAATATGCAACAAAGGCAATGTGAATAATTCACTAAGTTACAGACGCATATCATTAACGTCGATATGCAGCAGGATTTTGGAACATATATTGTGTTTTAACATCACGATTTTACACCGAAAAGAATGGTCTCCTGACACATAGTCAGCATTGATTTCGAATACACCATTCTTGTCAAGCACATTTAGCTCTTTACTCACAACACGGGATTTCAGATTGATTCCACATGTCTAGAACTACAGACTGGTTTTGATTCCGTGCCCACAATCAGCTTTTAATCATGTTGCGTGCTTATGGAATATCATCTCAATTATTCGACCGGATTTGTGATTTCCTATCAGAGAGGAAACCGCAGTAATGCAGAGAAGGTCTTCGAGTAAAACAGAAGTGACTTTGGGTGTTTCCCATTATAGGCCCTGTGCTATTTCCTATCGATATAAACGATAGGAGACAATCTGAGTAGCCATCTTAGGTTGTTTGCAGTTGATGCTATTGTTTATCGTCTAGTAACGCCATCAGAAGATCAAAGCCAATTGCGAAATGATTTAGATAAGATATCTGTATAATGCGACATTTGGCAACTGACCCTAAATAATGAAAAGTGTGAGGTGATCCACACGACTGCTAAAAGGAATCCGTTAAACGGTTAGACGATAAATCAGTCGAATCTGAAAGTCGTAATTTCAACTATGTACCTAGAAATTACTATGCAAAAAAATTAAATTGGAAAGAACACATAGAACATGTTGTGGAAAGCGAACCAAAGACTGCGTCTTATAAGCAGAACACTTAGAAGCTGCAACAGATCTACTAGAGAGACTGCCTACATTACGCTTGTCCATGCTCTTTTGGAATACTGACTGCGTAGTGTGGGATCCTTACCAGGCAGGATTAACGGAATACATCGAGAAAGTTCAAAGACAAGCAGCAATTTCTGCACTATCGAGAAATAGGGGAGAGAGTGTCACGGACATGATACAGGATTTGGGGTGGTCATTATTAAAACAAAGACGTTTCGCGTTGCAGCGGGGTCTTCTCACGAATTTTCAGTCACCGACGTCCTCATCCGAGTGTGAAAATATTTTGTTGGCGCCGACCTACATAGGGAGAAACGATCGTCATAATAAAGTAAGGGAAATCAGACCTCGTACTGGCTTTTTCTGAACACTGTTCGAGAGTGGAATAATAGAAAATTTGCAGAGTAGCCATGTAGACGCAGATGTAGAGTAGATATAGATCTGTATCTGAAGCCACATTTTTTCCTCGAATGAGAGGCTAGTGTACTATCATTTTCAAAGCTATTATATTTGTGTTTCACATCTATAAAAATATTTCCCGTGCTCAATAGATGGGACATACATGAATATAGGTAAACTACTTTTGGCAGCTGCAAATCGTAAAATTCTTGATTAAAGAAGTGGTGGAAATTTACCGCTGGCATATTCAATTATTATTAAAGAGGAAAAAATCAGCCCACCAATTGCAAAATGAAGGTTTATTAGCCCTTGGCCTAGGTTTAGGTACTTATAAAACTATCTTCTTCAGAAGGAGTGGGCCCTAAAAATAACCAGTATCAAAATTTAATTTTACAAACATAACAAAACATTAATAATAGAAAAATACCTGTGAGGTAAGCGTACTCACTTGTTACATCACTTGGTGGTACATTACATTAGCTGAAGTCGAGCGGCTTTTGTCATATATAAAATTGACTTAAAAGCAGGAAATATCACATGCGATGGCTTCAGACACCAGCCAGGTTGCATTCAGCGTACTTCAGAATGAATCGCCAGTGGTAAATGACCACTGGTAAAAGCTCTTGTCAAGATAAAATAATAACAGGAGCCACAGGACAGTCATTTGCGTAAGTTAAATATACACCATGCCAGAGACAAAGTCCAACTGTTACGAATATACAGGCTCAAGCGACCAGGAAAAATTGGTCTGCAGGGGCGTTAAATATAGGGGCGCAAGAACTGCGCCTTGCTTGTGTTAAATAGCAGCATTTTACATTAACGTAAGAGGAAATTTGTTTCTTACTTTAATCTAAAATGCTGTTATTTTTCCAATCTCTTCAGTTCCATATAGTTGCTGATTCGCAGCCACTTTTAAGAATTGGTATTATTATTCCTTATTTCGCAAATTTCATTGAATTCAGCACTGTTTTGGCACTATTTAACGATCATTTTATCTTTTCTGTCTAGGCTGGAGTGTCTATCGTCTGCGCAGGGATGTCTTTAGAGCAGTATGATAAAATCCTTTGTGAAGGCGCAATCTTTTTTAATTCTGAGGTAAGTTCAGTCTAGTGGCAAATGTTTTCAATCCTGCGAAAATGAAATATTTTATGTTGAAGGAGCTTGTCGCTCACTGCAAGATTAACACACTTGTAATTTCTCTCTGTGCTACCATTATTGTAACACTGGTGCAAGTTCCCTATGCTGGTTGCAGAACATAACACTCACTCCATCTAAATAAAAGCGTGAGACCACGTTGCGAATATCGCTTGGCGTCCGCTCCTACCCTTGGTTGCGAGCAATAACATAGACTGACTTTTAATTATGTGGTAATGCATCTTTATACAGTGTGTTGGTGGCGTAAGTACTGATTTTTCTACTAATGACTGAGGGTAGCATACTAAATTTGCAAACTATTGCCTACAGCTATTACGATTAGTACCTCCAGGTACGTGTGGCATAAACAAGCCATTAATGCTCCATCAAATTTCGCGTGTGCAGCCGCCTACATTCAGTTTCTTCTTCTAATATTTCGGTTGTGTATCGTTCAGCTATCTTCAAAGTGAGCCGAAAGACTAACAACCTAGCCCTGAGTCCGTCCTTTTGAACTTGCTGACCGCGCCATGCACATACGGCCACAGAGGCATCGGAGGCGTTAATCAGCGGCAAATAAGTGTAATGTGTATGAATTATGTCTGTGGTTGTGCAGTCTATCCACACTAGGATCTCGATGTATCGCTATGAGCTGCACTGTCGCGACGTCTTTGTAAGTTTATTACGGAAAGCGCTCGACTCTGTGACTTATCCAAACTGAAGCCCCTATCTCCATTAATTAAATTCATCGCCAAGCGCATTTCAGTTGCCTCTTTCACTACCCAGTGTCACAAAGATACTGTAGGCGCAAAATTTTCGACGTTTTCGTGCAACATAGAGTGACCGCTCTGAATAAAGAGTTCTGTCACAGGGATTTATTTGTCTGTAGAAGACGCGTGTATCTGTGGTGTCCCGTACATCTCTTACAGACTGTACACACTGTCTGTCCGATGTATGAGAGGCAACATTCACAGGGGAACTCATAAGCTCCGGCCCTCGGAGCATTAAATAATCTTTAACAGAACCCAGAATGCTACTGTCTTTCGTCGAGAACGAATAATCACTTTTACTTTGCGCTTGTTGAGAATTCGTCCTAATATTGACGATAGGCGCTGCCACATACACTGTTGTTGTTGTTGTGGTCTTCAGTCCTGAGACTCGTTTGATGCAGCTCTCCATGCTACTCTATCCTGTGCAAGCTTCTTCATCTCCCAGTACCTACTGCAACCTACATCCCTCTGAATCTGCTTAGTGTATTCATCTCTTGGTCTCCCCCTACGATTTTTACCCTCCACGCTGCCCTCCAATACTAAATTGGTGATCCCTTGATGCCTCAGAACATGTCCTACAAACCGGTCCCTTCTTCTTGTCAAGTTGTGCCACAAACCCATCTTCTCCCCAATTCTATTCAATACCTCCTCATTAGTTATGTGATCTACCCATCTAATCTTCAGCATTCTTCTGTAGCACCACATTTCGAAAGCTTCTATTCTCTTCTTGTCCAAACTATTTATCGGCCATGTTTCACTTCCATACATGGCTACACTCCATACGAATACTTTCAGAAACGACTTCCTGACACTTAAATCTATACTCGATGTTAACAAATTTCTCTTGTTCAGAAACGCTTTCCTTGCCATTGCCAGTCTACATTTTATATCCTCTCTACTTCGACCAATATCAGTTATTTTGCTCCCCTAATAGCAAAACCCCTTTACTACTTTAAGTGTATCATTTCCTAATCTAATTCTCTCAGCATCACCCGACTTAATTCGACTACATTCCATTATCCTCGTTTTGCTTTTGTTGATGTTCATCTTATATCCTCCCTTCAAGACACCATCCATTCCGTTCAACTGCTCTTCCAAGTCCTTTGCTGTCTCTGACAGAATTACAATGTCATCGGCGAACCTCAAAGTTTTTATTTCTTCTCCATGGATTTTAATACCTACTCCGAATTTTTCTTTTGTTTCCTTTACTGCTTGCTCCGTATATAGATTGAATGACATCGGGGAGAGGCTACAACCCCGTGTTACTCCCTTCCCAACCACTGCTTCCCTTTCATGTCCCTCGAGTCTTATAACTGCCATCTGGTTTCTGTACAAATTGTAAATAGCCTTTCGCTCCCTGTATTTTACCCCTGCCACCTTTAGAATTTGAAAGAGAGTATTCCAGTCAACATTGTCAAAAGCTTTCTCTAAGTCTACAAATGCTAGAAACGTAGGTTTGCCTTTCCTTAATCTTTCTTCTAAGATAAGTCGTAAGGTCAGTATTGCCCCACGTGTTCCAGTATTTCTACGGAATCCAAACTGATCTTCCCCGAGGTCGGCTTCTACTAGTTTTTCCATTCGTCTGTAAAGAATTCGTGTGATCAAAAGTATCCGGACACCTGGCTGAAAATGACTTACAAGTTCGTGGCACCCTCCATCGGTAATGCTGGAATTCAGTATCGTGTTGGCCCACCCTTAGTATCGATGACAGCTTCCACTCTCGCAGGCATAGGTTCAATGAGGAGCTGGAAGGTTTGTTGGGGAATGGCAGTCCATTCTTCACGGAGTACTGCACTGAGGAGAGGTATCGATGTCGGTCGGTGAGGCCAGGCACGGAGTCGGCGTTCCAAAACATCCCAAAGGGGTTTTAAAGGAATCACATCAGGACTCTGTGCAGGCCAGTCCATTGCAGGGGATGTTAGTCTTGTATAACCACTCCGCCACAGGCCGTGCTTTATGAACAGGTGCTCGTTCGTGTTGAAGGATGCAGTCGCCATCCCCAAATTGGTCTTCAACAGTGGGAAGCAACAACTTGCATGAAACATCAATGTAGGCGTGTGCTGTGATAGTGCCACGCAAAACAACACGACCACACCATAACTCCACCACCTCAGAATTTTACTGTTGGCACTACACACGCTGGCAGATGACGCTCACCCTGCCATCGGATCGCCACATTGTGTGCCGTAATTCGTCACTCCACACAGAGTTTCTCCACTGTTCAATCGTCCAATGTTTACGCTTCTTACACCAAGCGAGGCGTCGTTTGGCGTTTAACGGCGTGATGTGTGGCTTATGAGCAGCCGCTCGACTATGAAATCTAAGTTTTCTGACCTCCCGAGTAACTATCATAATATTTGCAGTGGCTCCTGATGCAGTTTGGAATTCCCGTGTGATTGTCTGGATAGACGTCTGCCTATTACACATAGCGACCCTCTTCAACTGTCGGCGGTCTTTGTCAGTCAATAGAAGAGGTCGGTCTGTACGCTTTAGAGCCGTATGTGTCTCCTCATGTTTCACTTCACTATCACATCAGAAACAGTGGACCTAGGGATGTTTAGGAGTGTGGAAATCTCACGTACAGACGCATGACAGTGTGTGTGTGTTGGGGTTTATGGGCGCTCAACGTCGAGGTCATCAGCGCCCTGACACACGTTAAAGGGAACGAATGTGGACAGACCTAATAAAACTGAAACACACACGCAAAGAAAACAGGAAAAGAAGGAAAATGCTACATAAGAAAGTAGGACGTAAGGAAAGGTAAAACGTAGCAACAAGAATGCCACAGTAAATTGTCATTGGCTGGCCACTTGCATAAAATATGGGAGAGCTTGTCACACAGTGAGGAAATTAAGATCCTCTCCATAAAATCTTTGTAAAAACATTTGACATGGCACAGAACTTTAAAATTTTAACCACATTCGTCGGAGTGTTGCCTAAAAGAGATGGCAGGTCCGCTGGCAAGTCAGCCGCGGCCCGCTGGTCAGAAAATAAAACGCAATCCAATAAAACGTGGCGCACAGTGACCTGGACGCCACAAGCACCACACATTGGAGGGTCCTCCCGCCGGAGCAGGAAGCCGTGCGTCATAGGACTGTGGCCTATCCGAAGCAGAGCGAGGAAAACATCGTCCCGTCGACGGGGCTGAAAGGAAGTACACCACACGCGCGTTGTGGGCTTGACTATACGGAGCTTATTGTCAGTCACTTCCAGCCACTCATCCTCCCACCGACACATGACTCTGGAGCTCAACAGCGAGGTGAGTGCGTGCAGGGGTATAGCACACTGAGATACTTGTGGATCGAGACCCGCCTCCTAGGCTGCGAGATCTGCCCTTTCATTCCCAGCAATGCTGACATGCCCCGGAACCCAGCAGAAAGCCACCACCTTCCCCAATCGCTGTAGGTGGAGGAGGGCATCCTGGATGGTCTGGACTATTTTATCTGCTGGACACAAACGTTGCAAAGAGTGAATGGCACTTAGTGAATCGGAACAGACAAGAAATTTAGGACAGGAAGAATGTCTCATCTGCTCCAGTGCCCGCAAGATCGCAGACAATTCTGCATCAAAGACAGTAAAAGTCTGAGGCAGTCGGACCTTGAGGACACGATCCGGGGAAACAACAGAGCAACCAACGGAATCCCCTTGTTTCGACCCATTCGTAAAAACAGCTACATAGTCGTGGTGCTAAGATAAAATGACAGAAAATGCTACATTAAAAACGGTGGCAGGAGTGCAATCTCTCTTGTACCGCAATAAGTCTAAAATCACTCCGGGCCTCTTCAGTAACCAGGGTGGCAGGCGGTTAAAGCCCAGGATTTGGGGTTGTACAGACTCCACACCGAGGGACTCTAGCACACGTTGCACACGGATCCCAAACGGCAACGTAGCCCGGGGACGGTGGGAAAAGAGGCGGTCCAGAGGTGGATGAGCAACAATATGGTGAGCAGGCGGGGTGGGAGCTGCAAGAAACTTACAAGCCTGACGCACCAGCAGGAGCTGCCGCCGGATGGTGAGTGGCGGTTCCCCGGCCTCAGCACAGAGGCTGGGTAGGGGGCTGGTCCGGTAAGCACCCGTGGCCAGTCGAATCCCAGCATGGTGAACAGCGTCAAGGATCCGCAAATAAGACGGCCTCGCTGACCCATACACTGTGCACCCGTAGTGCAGCCGTGAACGCACAAAAGTTCGATAAAACTGAAGGAGACGCGCCCTGTCCGCTCCCCAAGACCTGTGGCAGAGGCACTTGAGGATGTTCAGTGCCTTCAAGGTTCTGACTTTCAAGTCGCGTAGGTGTGGCAGCCATGAAAACATGGAGACAAAATTTAGGCCTAGAAACCGCACTGTGTCTCTAAAATGTAGGACAGTGTCCCCTATGTGCAAGGCAGGCAAAATAAAAAGACGACGAGAACGATTAAAATAAACACACTTATCGGCAAAAAAACGAAAACCCGTCTTTGCAGCCCACTCCTCTAACAGCCGCACTGTTAGCTGCAACTGACGGCTCACGGTTGCAACACTGGAGGAGGAACAGAAAACAGCAAAGTCGTCCACAAACAAGGAGCGCTGTACTTGACTCCTCACTGTAGAACTTATACTGTTGATGGCTATGGCAAAGAGGGTAACGCTTAAAACACTGCCTGGGGGACACAGTTCTCTTGCTCAAAGCGATCAGACAGTGTGTTACCAACGCGGGTCCGAAAAAACCGCTGAGACAGGAAAGACCGAATGAAAATGGGGACGCGCCCACGAAAGCCCCATTGATGCACTTGTGCAAGAATACAGTGTCTCCAAGTAGTATCATATGCCTTACTGATATCAAAGAAGATAGCGATACAGTGATGCTGACGGAGGAAAGCCTGCTGAATAGTCGCCTCTAGGAGGGCCAGGTTGTTGACCGTGGACCGAAATTTTCGGAATCCGCACTGAGAGCGGCTAAGGAGCTGTCTGGTCTCTAACAGCCAGACCAGACGACGGTTAACCATCCGTTCCAGGGTGTTTCCAACACAGCTTGTCAAGCCGATACTACGGTAACTACTGGGACATGTGCGGTCCTTTCCTGGTTTGAGGAGAGGGATGAGGATTGCCTCCCTCCACGAGGTGGAGAACACTCCTGTCTACCATATGAGATTGAAACATTCGAGGAGGATTTCCTTTGACGCCGCTGGCAGATGTCGAAGCATGGAGTACCGGATGCGGTCGTAACCTGGTGCAGTGTCAGAAGTCTCAGTAAGTGCCGACTCAAGTTCCCACATGGAGAAAGGGGAATTGTAGGCCTCAGAACTGTTCGACCGAAATTCCAAGATTGCTCTTTCGACAGTCGCACGGCAGCGACGAAACGTTGGATCCTGGTTTGCAATGGCAGTACTTTGTGCAAAATGCTCTTCCAGAGTCTGAGCAATGGCTCTGGGTGTCGTTTGGAGGCATCCCTGGTTCAGGACTGAAGCTATTGGTAAACGGCTTCGCGTACTTTTGTGGAACAAGTGGAACGGTTGATGGAGTCCAGGAACTCCTGCCATGACCTTTTCTTGCTCTCCTTAATGACACGGCGTGCCCTGGCTCTCGTGATTCGAAAGGCGGTACGATTGACCGCTGTTGGGCGGATTTAAATCGTCGAAGAGCCGCACGCCTATCCCGGATGGCTAGTGACACCCAATGACCTGACCACGTTCCAAATCCGTGAGTTCCGTGGAGCGCCCCATTCTGCTCTCTCACGATGTCTAATGACATCCGAGGTCGCTGATATGGAGTACCTGGCAGTAGATGGTAGGACAATGCACCTATTATGAAAAACGTATGTTTTTGGGGGTGTCCGGATACTTTTGATCACATAGTGTATGACAGGAAAGTCTTGAATTTAAATATTAGTGTCTTTTGCATTGCTTAAGGCCACCTATGGTTTCATTCCTAGTGCCTTACGTATCTCCTAGGAGAAGACCTGTTGGCCTCAAAAACTCTCTTCAAGTGTGGAAGCTCGTTCTGCAGAATGCTCTCGTCAGCAATAATGTGAGCTCTATGAGCCGACGTTCTGACAAAAGTCATCGTCTGCAGAGGATGCTGGCAGCTATTTGCAGGTAAACATAGATCTGTTAGTGTCGGTGTTCGATATGCTGTACGTCCCAAAGTCCCATTACCTATGCGCGACTTAGCAAAACATCAAAAAATAGAAGGCATCCCTCCTTTCCTACTGTAAACTTTATTTGTGCGTGGAAGGAGATCATATGCCTTACAAATTGTTGTAATTTATCGTCTTCAAGGGACCAAACTTCGAGAGAGTTTTGAAGACAATGGGTGTTCTCCATTTCAGATACGTAAGGCGCTACGAAACAAACCGAAGATGACCTTAAGCAGTGCAGAAGAAGACACAGAGAGATTTAAATCCATGGCTTTCCTGTCATGCGTGGCTGCCCTACCGTAAAAAGATAGGACGGATCCTCAGCAGGAACGAGGTAAAAATGATTATTCGTCCTCCACTGAAGACATCAACACGCTAGGGTTCCGTTAAATATGATTTGATTCTCCGGAAGGCTTGAATTTACAAGACGCCCTGTGAATGTGAGCTCTCATTCATCGGACAGACGATTCGTACAGCCCATAGAACATTTACGGAACGCCGCAGGAACACACGTCTTACACAGCTAAATAAATCGGCTGCGCCGGCCGTGGTGACGGAACGGTTCTAGGCGCTTCAGTCTGGAACCGCGCGACTGCTACGGTCACAGGTTCGAATCCTGCATCGGGCATGGATGTGTGTGATGTCCTTAGGTTAGTTGGGTTTAAGTAGTTCTAAGTTGTAGGGGGGACTGATGACCTCAGATGTTAAGTCCCATAGTGCTCAGAGCCATTTGAGGCATTTGAACCAAATCGGGTGCGGCTTAACACTGTATTGATAGCGGGCACTCTATATAGCATGGAGTAGTCTAAATTTTACCATATTCATGGGACTTGGTTGTGAAAGAGGAAAGTGAAATTCTCTTTGTGGGAAATTTGATTAGTAGAGATAGCGGCTTCAGCTTCGATAAGTGATCGAATCCGACGTTTTCTGTAATAAACTTACAAAGACGTCACGACAGTGAAGTTCAGCGTGACACACCGATATCATAGCATGGGTCGAATGCACAATCAGAGATATAATTCAAGCATGACGTACTTCTTTGCCGGCGAGGAACGTCTCTGGCGCCTGTGCATTTGTGGCCGCAAGCGCACAGCGTGGTCCGCGAGATTAAATGGACGGAGCGAGTGCTGGAGTGTCGGTCTTTCGGCTCACTCTGAAGGTGGCTGAACAATACCCAGACGAAATACGGATTAGAAGAAAACAAAACTGAATTTATGCAGCTGCACACCAGAAAATTAATCGAGGAGTCATTGCGCCGGGAAATCGTGAATGGGCTCTTAGCACTATCTGAGGTCATCAGTCCCCTAGACTTAGAACTATGTAAACCTAAGGACATGACACACATTCATGCCCGAGGCAGGATTCGAACCTGCGACCGCAGCAGCCGCGCGGTTCCGGAATGAAGTGCCTAGAACCGCTCGGCCACAGCGGCCTGCGGAAACATGAAGCTGCAAGCTATTGGTGTTTATTTTTATCTGAGCGGTAGGTCTGGTATTGAAGTGTGGACACATGGGCGCAAGACGGAAAGCTTATACTGATAGGCGTAGTCCACTTAGTGGCACAGTTCCGACTGTGCAGAAAAGTCATGTAGTAAGCTACGTGACGTGTTTATTGGAAGACTGTTGGGCGCTGAGGAAAAACAATTAGCACACTGTTTCAAATGACTCTGAGCCCTATGCGACTTAACTTCTGAGGTCATCAGTCGTCTAGAACTTAGAACTAATTAAACCTAACTAACATAAGGACGTTACACACATCCACGTCCGAAGTAGGATTCGAACCTGCGACCGTAGCGGTCGCGCGGTTCAAGACTGTAGCTCCTAGAACCGCAAGAGCACACTGGAGTGAGTACATCTTAAGGTACCAACTATCACAACAGCTGTACCTATACACCTAACACCCTCAATACATGGTATACATTATTGCACTTCACAGCTTAGGAGGGTGTAAAAGCGATGTGTTGCGCCTGTTACTGTCTTCCCAACCATCAGATTAATACGACCTCACCTGACGGCGTCCTGTAGCGTGATGGCAACAGACTCCTTCACGTCCAGCAGGGAATTCAATTGCCGATCAGAGCTAATTAGTGAAGCGAACAGGGTAAGTAAAACTCTATATATTCTTGAAAACACATAGAAATGGGAGGCAGTCTCGGTACAGAGAATGGTGGGAATATGCTAGTCCACAAATCCGTATTACACAGGAATGAAAACACAGAAGGCACAAGAGAACCCATAGAGCGAATTTCGACGCAGTTAGTTTGATATGACTGAGCAACAAACAAAGGTAATGAGCCATTAGCAAACACGCAGTGTGAGTGCACAGACAGACGCAGTGCGACGGAGATTACCGCTCTGGAATTGTTGATACCGCGAAGCTGAAACATCGCGGTGAAACTCGGGTATTTGAAATTTAATCACGTACGGTTGTTCTATAGGCATTCTACCGCGGACGTCTTGGCTAAAACTGAACGTAGCTGCGCAAGATTGCTTCCAGATTGATGAAAACAAAAAAATGTATCGCGAATATGGTGGAAAATACTGCCCAACTGTTAGTCACGAAGTAAAGCCTAAGGAGAACAGCAATGAACTGGGACCGAGAGGGCATGTCTCAGCAGTTTCGTTACCTCCGGGCTCACCACATTGCGTGCTTCCTCTGATGGCAAAAGGTCGCTGCAACCAACTTAATTTGACCAGATATTCCGACGGTGGCTCAGTCCTGCGGCGGAGAGTCAAAGAGTCAGCTGGGCTCACCCACGCACAAGGTTTGTTGATCCCTGGGGGTGGCAACAACTCTCTCCGCGGGAAGGGTTGGCGTCTTTAGACGGGAACAGTGCCTCGGAATTGAACTAATGGCCTGTGGAACTTCTGCACACTTACTATATCTTGAATACTTTCTGAATTAAGTGATTGATGATCACGAAAACTGTAGTGTCCTGCAGTTGGCAGGGAATAACTAATAGTGAATTTGGACACACTTTATTATAATTAAAGAAAAATGCCTTCTTGGCATACACTAAGTGTTAAACGTGAAAACAAACAGAAAAAAAAACTCACAACTCTTGTGATGGCAAACCAGATAAGGAAACAAGACAATGGAAGAAAATACTGTCCAAAATCTACACTGCAAAATAGAAAATAAGACGTGCTACTACAATGCTACGGCGAGTGAACACAATGCTTGGGCCGGCTTATGTAATAGCCGGAGCTGTTCCTAGAGCTTGGTAAACACAGCCGGTCTGACGGTCTAGGCGTGCTTATAAAGTCAGGTCGTCGGAGTGCTACATCAGTCATATGCGTTCCGATTAGTGGAACACTGTCACCTGTTGTCTGGCGAAGTAGTTCCATGTTTATTTGGAAAGTCATTGTTTCTGTCCGCTGGCGATGTTTCTTCGCGAACTCCTGCAGGTGGTTGGCAACCCACCTTGCGTGTCGGTTGTGCGGGCCCTCTAACAATAAGGGGCCTCTACGACAAGAATGGTTCCACTACTGCCATATGATAGTCCTTTATGTAAGAGAGCTTCCTGTGGCTTCAGTTGGCTTAGGAAAACTACTTACAATTTATAAGCAAGAAGAATAAATTCGTCGAATTTCTAATTAATGTGTGTACTGCCGTGTGCCTCCTACCATCGAACTCGTAACTCTATGAGCAGTTCGAATTTGTGGTTGGAAATGCGGCCGTAATTATCTCTCACTCTTTCTCTCTTCGTAATGGGACAGGCCTGGACAGCTGTGGAGACTTTGTCACATCCTCTAAACATCCATGAAAGACTTGTCTTACAACTGAAGTATTTGCAGTTAGTAACAGGTTTAGGTCCATCAGTTGAAAGTATAAAGTAAAGCAGGCATCCGAACACCGCAAGTGTATTACTAGGCGCGTTTCCTGTTATTGTCGGTAAGTCTTGAACTTCCTCCGACCTTTTAACTGACTTACACAATCAATTGTAGGAGGACCTACATTTTTACATGGACTGGAAACCACACAGCAACTTGGCATTTTTCTCATCAGAAAACATTGCCAATTGTGTAAGAAGTGTGCAGTGACAAACGAAAAGTATTTGGATTAAGCCAGGATCGAACCCGTGACATTTGGATTTGTAGTGTAGCAGTTTACCAACGACACACAGAGCCACACACAGATCAACTCTATGACTGCGAATTACGTTACAATTCCTCTTATTTATCAGAATATTCTGTGTGTTTTCAAAGATATGTCAAATTTTACTCCCCCCGGTTCCCTTCGTTAGTTAATTGAGATCCCTGCTAGAGATGAAGAAGTCTGGTGTAACCACAACCCAGGGAACAGGACACTATCAGGTGAAGTCACATTACCCTGACGTTCGGGAACACAGTACCAGGCGCTACACACTGCTTTTGCAATCCATATGAAGCCAACGATCTACACAGTGAAATGAAATAATGTTTACGATTAGAAAATTTATAAAAGTTGTTGGGGTATAGGTAGACTTATTGTGATAGTTGGTACCTTAATACAGGGTGATTTTTTCCTCAGTGTACAAACTCTAGGGACTGATCGATGAGAGGATACGGAACAAAAACGGTCTAATGAGCTTATATCCGGAAATGCATGGTCTCCATGCTAGAGACCATTTCTTCAATCATACGTTGTTACAGAAACTGTGGTCTAATGTGCACTTTACCATGCAGCCACAGTTACAGTATATGGTGAAAATCGTTTCCATGTGCCTCAACGCATGCATTTATGCGCAGTAGTGTGTTGTGTCTCACACGTTCACATCCGCCAGAATGCATCCGAACAGTGTCGGAGGCAGCATGCCTACGCTGCTCCAGTGTCTCCACATTCCAGATGTAAACGTGTGAGACAGAACATGCAATGGCATGTACATGCATGCCTAGGGGCACATGGAAATCATTTTCAACATATATTGAAACTGTGGCTGCATGTACAGCGCGTATTAGACCGCAGTCTCTGTAACAACGTATCATTGAATAAATGGTCTCTAGCATGGAAACCATGCATTTCCGGACATAAGTTCAGTAGACCTTTTTTGTTCTGTATCCTCTCTTTGATCAATACCTAGTCTTTGAACACGGTGGTATAAATCATCCTATATGCTATTTTTTGTCTGTGTCCAACGGCCTTCCCGCAAACACGTTACATAATTAAATACCTGATTTTTTGTTTTGTTTGTCTCAACTGTCCACAAAGTAGACTACGTCACTCAGTGTAGACTTTCTGTCTCCGTTTTGCTTCGATGTGTACATATCAATAAATGACGTGCTGTCAAAGCGAAATTGATCATTAACGTTTTGTTCTTGCTATCTATACGTGGAGGTAGTAATGAACGCCGGCCGCGGTGGTCGTGCGGTTCTAGGCGCTCCAGTCCGGAGCCGCGCTGCTGCTACGGTCGCAGGTTCGAATCCTGCCTCGGGCATGGGTGTGTGTGATGTCCTTAGGTTAGTTAGGTTTAATTAGTTCTAAGTTCTAGGGGACTGATGACCATAGCAGTTGAGTCCCATAGTGCTCATAGAGCCATTTGAACCATTTTTGTAGTAATGAGCCTAAAAACCATACTACTCCTAATAGCCGCAATTACTAGTTAGAAATTAAGTAAATACTGGTGTAACGTTGTTCAGTACAGTGCCTCAGTCATTATAGGAATATCTGCACTTATAACACCCTACTTAATAAATCCATCAATTAACTTTAAAAGTAATGCTGTTTAACTGCTCACTACCAAAGGTAGGAGTGGACACCAAGTGATATTAATAATGCGCCCTCTCGATTTTGTTTAAATAGAGTGAATCTTATGTCAAACAACCCTCTAAATTTATTTCAGTTACTATTGTTGTCATTTATGAATATACACTACTGGCCATTAAAATTGCTGCACCAAGAAGAAATGCAGATGATTAACGTGTATGCATTGGACAAATATATTATAGTAGAACTGACATGTAATTACATTTTCACGCAGTTTGGGTGCATAGATCCTGAGAAATCAGTACCCCGAACAACCACCTCTGGCCGTAATAACGGCCTTGATACGCCTGGGCATTGAGTTAAACAAAGCTTGGATGGCGTGTACAGGTGCAGCTGCCCATGCAGCTTGAGCACGATACCACAGTTCATAAAGAGTGGTGACTGGCGTATTGTGCTCGGCCACCATTGACCAGACATTTTCAATTGGTGAGAGATCTAGAGAATGTGCTGGCCAGGGCAGCAGTCGAACATTTTCTGTATCCAGAAAGGCCCGTACAGGATCTGCAACATGCGGTCGTGCATTATCCTGCTGAAATGTAGGGTTTCACAGGGATCGAATAAAGGGTAGAGCCACGGGTCGTAACACATCTGAAATGTAACGTCCACTATTCAAAGTGTCGTCAATGCGAACAAGAGGTGACCGAGACGTGTAACCAATGGCAACCCATACCATCACGCAGGCTGATACACCAGTACGGCGATGACGAATGTGCGTTCACCGCGATGTCGCCAAACACCGATGTGACCATCATGAAGCTGTAAACAGAACCCGGATTCATCCGAAAAATTGACGTTTTGCCGTTCGTGCACCCAGGTTCGTCGTTGAGTACACCATCACTGGCGCTCCTGTCTGTGATGCAGCGTCAAGGATAACCGCAGCCGTGGTCTCCGAGCGGATAGTCCGTGCTGCTGCAAACGTCGTCGAATTGTTCGTGCACATGGTTGTTGTCTTGCAAACGTCCCCATCTGTTGACTCAGGGATCGAGACGTGGCTGCACGATCCGTTACAGCCATGCGGATAAGATGCCTGTCATCTCGACTGCTAGTGATACAAGTCCGTTGGGATCCAGCACGGCGTTCCGTATTACCCTCCTGAACCCACCGATTCAATACTCGGCTAACAGTCATTGTATCTCGACCAACGCGAACAGCAGTGTCGCGATACGATAGGTCACAATCGCGATAGGCTACAATCCGACCTTTATCAAAGTCGGAAACGTGATGGCACGCATTTCTCCTCCTTACACGAGGCACCACAACAACGTTTCCCCAGGCAACGCCGGTCAACTGCTATTTGTGTATGAAAATTCGGTTGGAAACTTTCCTCATGCCAGCACGTTGTAGGTGTCGCCATCGGCGCCAACCTTGTGTGAATCCTCTGAAAAGCTAATCAATTGCATATCACAGCATCTTCTTCCTGTCTGTTAAATTTCGCGACTGTAGCACGTCATCTTCGTGGTTTAGCAATTTTAATGGCCACTAGTGTATTTTTAGTCTGTGTCTAACAGTCTCACCGCAAACACGTTACATAATTAAATACCTGACTTTTTTATGTTTTGTTTGCACAGTCTCTACTGTGGACAAAGTAGACTACGTCTCTCAGTTTAGACTTTCTGTCTCCGTTTTGCTTCGATGTTTACACATCAATAAATGACCTGCTGTCAAAGCGAAAATAATCATTAACGTTTTGTTCGTGCTATCTATACGTGGAGGTAGTAATGAACCAAAAACCATACTACTCGTAACAGCCATAATTACTAGTTTTAAAATAAGTACTGGTGTAATGTTGTTCAGTACAGCGTCCTCATTATAGAAATATCGGCACTTATAACCATAACACTCTACATAATAAATCCATCAATTAACTTTAAAAATAATGCTATTTAACTGCGAACCACCAAAAGTAGGAGTGGACATCAACATATTAATAACGTGCGCTCTCGTTCTTGCTTAGATAGAGTGATAGTTATGTCATAGAACCTGCTAAATTTATTTCAGTTACTATGGCTATCATTTATTTATACATTATATAAATATTATATTTGCATCAGACACTACAACTGAAAATTAACAAAATACCAACCTCAATCTCGCTTGTGCGTGTGCTACCTAGTAATCCGAGACGAATGGAACATTGACAGGCAGGCTTTCTGAAGAAGTGTTGCTTGCATTTCAGTAGCAACTTGCCGACATACAGCTGTGTTGCAGTGGCTGGTTGCCAACATGGAACTGGAGACAACGACCATTGCAGCAACGCGACTGTGATCTGGCTAGATTTAAAGTAACTCCAGCAGACGGTTGTCATTTGTGATGGCAACCGAAATCGTGAGAGATCTCCCAGCCTCAAACACAGCCTCCCAAGAAAGCATTTCACTGTGGGCGGATCTCTACCCGAGTGCTGTGCAACATTTGCTGTGATACTATGCATATACCTGATTGGTCAAGCTCGGATTCTTTGTCTCGGCACTCATATTACTTGATAGCAACTTCCGTAGCTATTCAATAACATCTTGCTTTGCACACATTTGATAGAAATGTTCCATTCAAAACGTTCCGTTTAATCTTGAGAAATGTTTAGCTTGCCAATAGCTGTAAAACTCCGTGCCCTCTTTGGTCGTTAACTTCTCAGCCCCTTCGATCAACTCCACTGTAGAAAGTCTTGACCTGCAGAAGGAAACATGCTGTAAATGTCCACGTGGTACCTCTGGCTTTTAAAATAGTTAGCAACAGTGAGAAATTGTGACTGTCCAGGGTAAACAGTATCTCTTAGTGCGTCTGCCCTGGGCTTTTGTGGTCACCTTGAGAAGCTGTAGCACATTCGCAGTAAACTCCTCCATAACAGATGGTACGCCGACTTGATTACAGATGACAAGTTGAAACTGTAGGCCTGGATGCGCGTCAAACACAGAAATATACCTTTTTCTTGTGCATCGCTCAGTTACTTGAACACATGTGCAATTTTGCTACGTCATAGAAAATATTGTAGTTTTAAAAGTGTTTCTGTTTAGCAGTGCTGGCATTCGACATCACTAATTCATTTCAATGGGGAAATCATCACATTACTAAAGCGAAACGACAGGTCAACAGTTATAATGCCTACCCAGGCTGCCCACCATCCTATATGGAAACAACTGCGCCTTCCTATAGCAGCTCCTGATCTGTTGACGAGTCGCTTTCACAAAGATGTACAGAGTTCACTGCATTACGTCGGATATTAATTATGTCTATTTAGTCCAAGCTTTTCCATATCTGTAAGACCACTTGAGCGCTTTATTGCACGGACGCATATCTCCGTTATGTCCTCACTTGATTTCTCGCCTGCGGTCTTCAGCTAAAATTGACGGAGCACTGCAGCTGTTGGGCGTGCTAGCCAAAGATGTTCGCAAATGGTAGCTGACGTCTTGTATTCAGGCAACCCAAGAAATGCAGCAAAAAAAACAAAAAAAGGACAAAATAAATTGTTTCCTAATTATTGTGAAAAACAGTGCGAAATCTGCTGTGTCATCTCAAAATGTGGATGTGATCCACATGTTATCTGCTTTATCGGATATTGATACTGATTTACTCCACTTTATGCTTTTCTCGTTTATGTCATGTCGTGCAAAACACTGCCATGAGATGCAGTAGAATTCGATTGATTAGATACTATATTAACCAAGCCTTAAGTTACGAATAGTCCTTTACTCGGACGTGCCACTATTTATGGTACAAATTTCGAATGACCTGATGAATCACAGCTTTAAGTGTAAATTGATAACTAAGTGTGGGAAGACATCTGTTTCTCAATATAAAACGAAATACATTTTTAGTTCTATGGCATGTAAGGTGATGCAGACACGTGAGCTATTTGGACAACAGAGGCATGTCTACAGAGCGACAGGTAATGCATCTTGGGAAAAGCGTTGCAAATGCTTGTCAATTTCCTTCAGCAAGTACAAAGTGGATGAAGTTTCAAAAAATGGCTCTGAGCACTATGGGACTTAACTTCTGAGGTCATCAGTCCCCTAGAACTTAGAACTACTTAAACCTAGCTAACCTAAGGACATCACACACATCCATGCCCCCGGCGGATGGAGTTCCAATTTAATAAGTTAGTTATAATGTATTATTACTACTTGCAGTCTCAAAAACCGCAGAAGCCGTCACGGTCCTCAACAGATCTCGAATCTTGTGGACTCTCTGGAATGTTGTCTTAACTCTACCGTGACCCAGCGCCTTGCCTATGCGATGCTGACGCACCTGCGGTAAGGCATTGCAGCAATACGGAGCTGTTCCGGTCCATTGTTATGCCTTCACTGCCTGCCACAGTTCATTGTACACCCAGCCACTCAGTCGCCCTGAAGAGGATTGCTGCAAGGAATGTCGAAACATAGCTTTTATAGTTGTGTTAGTGTTTAGGAGTGGTGTGACCTAACACTGAAAAGTCTTTTACTCTGAAGCAGCTAAATGGTGTTTCTTAGGAACTAAGATTTTGTTAATGTAATTTATGCTACCTGTGTAGCATCTTGCATCCAAAATATTCATACAAGTGTTGATCAAAACGTTTCCCTCTGAGGACGTTGCTACAGCGCACGTGGAACGTAGCGTGACTGTCATGCTGGTATAAATCACTCCGTCTTCAGGCCACAAGGGGCCCATCGGGGCCATCCGACCGCCGTGTCTTCCTCAGTTGAGGATGCAGATTGGAGGGGCGTGCGGTCAGCACACCGCTCTCCCGGTCCTTATGATGGTTTTCTTTGACCGGAGCCGCTACTATTCGATCGAGCAGCTTCTCAATTGGCATCACGAGGCTGATTGCACCCCGAAAAATGGAAACAGTGCATGGCGGCCTGGATGATCACCCATCCAAGTGCCGGCCACACCCGACACCTCTTAACTTTGGTGATCTCAAGGGAACAGGTGTATCCACTGCGGGCAGCTAGGCCGTTGCCCCATGCGAGTATATGAACACCGACATATAGGCAAGGGATGCGAGTTGGATTTATGGCTTTCAAACGTGCGTGCAACAAATGCTCAAACGTGAATTATGGCGACGTTACTACCAAATGTGTCCAAACAGAACCGACGAGCTGTTTTTCTTTTCTTGACTGCGGAAGAACGAACACCGGTAGACATCTATTGAAAAAAGGAATGTGTGTGGGGCATTGTGTCCATCGAAACAACCATTGTGGAAAGTTGCCCCACATTCGGTGCCGATTGTGATTGGACACAAGACACCGGTCGATCTGGGAGGCCAGCTTAATGCATTACGGACAACGGAGAGATGCTCGAGCACACTCCTTATAGCCCTTATCTCTCCCCATGTTATCATCATGCCCCTGGTACCTTAGAAAAGTCGACAGTTCCTCTCGGACCTGAATGTATGGCAGGGAGTTGCATACTTCTTCATGCAGCAGCAGGACACGATGTTTTAACAAATGTGTATCTTCAACACGGTGTGTTGCTAGGATGATTGCCTCAATGCTCATGGCGATTTTGGGTGATTCACAGACCAATTGTGGACTGTATGACCTTTGACCAGAACCTTTTCGATCAACTCTTATTATTTACATAGTTGGCATTATATTTCTGGCTGAGGGCCAATGGCTATTTTTTATAATCTGAAGATATGCATACAAAAAATAATGACTAGTATTACTGTATTAATTCTAATGCCTCATTATTATTTACAGATCGTGAGGCTCCTTATGTTTAAATTATTAGACATGATGAGAAATTCGACAACTGTTGAGTCTCCAGCATTGGAGATGCACCAGGGCGCCAGTGGAAGGAGTCGACTGGACAAGAGCAGACGGGTGCCTCTTCGTGAAGAGAGGTTTGGCAACAGCGCACTCCAGCAGCTGACAACACCAGGCGACGGAGTCGTGCGCGGCAGTGCAGTTGGTGAGGCGACGTTGCACGAAGCGGCGAGAAGAGGCGACTGCGGACGTGTAAGGCAACTGATCGAAGCTGGAGCCGGCGTCAATGCACAGAACGATAAGGGTGAATCAGCGATACACTTGGCAGCAAAATCTGGTAAGGTCGAATGTATAAAATTGCTACATTCTGCAGGTGCTGACGTCAGTGTGAGAGACAAGAAAGGCAGAACTCCGCTGCACTGTGCGGCGGCGACCGGCAGGGCCCAGACTGTGAAGCTACTGCTGGAGGCTGGCGCAGGCGCCCTCGCACAGGACTCTGAATGCTGCACGCCACTGCACGTGGCAACCATCAGGAGGAACGCAGACTGTGTCAGGTTGCTGGCCTACGCAGTCGAAAACCTGGAGTCGGCAGATGCGAATGGCTTCACAGCGCTGCACTATGCTGCACGGAATGGCGACGAGGAATGTTTGGAACACCTGTTAAGTGCAGGCGCTCACCACAGCCCAGTGAGCGACACCCTGGACACACCTCTGCACCTGGCGGCGGACAGAGGCAACGCAGAGTGCGTGAGGCAGCTGGTGCAAGCGGAAGCGGGCGTGACGGCGAAGAACGCTGACGGTTTCACCGCACTGTATTTGGCCGGACGGAGCCGCAACCCAGACTGTCTGAGGCACCTCCTGAAAGGAGGCGCAGACATCCGGGAGAAGGACGGTTTTGGCAGGACACCGCTACACTGGGCGGTGAAAGGAGGCTCTCCAGCCTGCGTCAGGGTACTGCTGGACGAAGGAGCTGATGTGGACGAGAGAGACGACAATGGTGCCACTGCTCTGCACGAGGCGGCGCGTACAGCCAGGCCCGAGTGTGTCAGGGAGCTGGTGGGTGCAGAAGCGGACGTGGCAGCGAGGAACGCCGACGGAAAGACGGCGCTGCACTTGGCCGCACAGAGTGGCTACCCAGGCTCTGTGAGGCATCTCCTCGAGGCGGGCGCAGATGTCCAGGCAAAGGATGATGCCGGTAGAACACCGCTACACTCGGCAACAAAAGGAGGCTCCCCGGCTTGCGCCAGGGTACTGGTGGAGGCAGGAGCTGATACGCACCAGAGAGACAACAATGGTCGTACACCACTGCAGTTAGCCGTCGGATACAGTGACAATGAGCATGTGAAGAAAATTTGGGATTATGCACTGGATTTGGGAGACTGTTCCTCGAGCCCAGGGCAGGCACCGAACGAGTGAATCAAGATCACATGGTACCCTACTTTCCTGCCAGATCTGGTCCTAGAGTGTGAGTAACGCTACTGTGCGAAACTGAGACCTACTCTGAAACAACACCAAAAACAAGAACGGCTGAAGGCCTGAAGACAAGTCATGAAAATTGCTTTAAAGAATACACTTGGCTCAAGGCATTATTTAAAAAAAATATATCACGTAAATACTCGCCTGAAGGCCACACGCAAGACATTAAACAACTTAGGGATTAGGGCCTGGATAACAAGAATTAAAAAAAAATAGTTTCAAATAAACGAGTTTTCAAAATTTTAATTTAACATGGCTGAACGCCTTCTCTTAAAAACATTTCACGTAAAAGCTTGGCTGAAGACCACACACTGGACACGAACAACTCAGGACTTAAGGCTACATCTACATCTACATCTACATTGATACTCCACAAGCCACCCAACGGTGTGTGGCGGAGGGCACTTTACGTGCCATTGTCATTACCTCCCTTTCCTGTTCCAGTCGCGTATGGTTCGCGGGAAGAACGACTGTCTGAAAGCCTCCGTGCGCGCTCTAATCTCTCTGATTTTACATTCGTGATCTCCTCGGGAGGTATAAGTAGGGGGAAGCAATATATTCGATACCTCATCCAGAAACGCACCCTCTCGAAACCTGGCGAGCAAGCTACACCGCGATGCAGAGCGCCTCTCTTGCAGAGTCTGCCACTTGAGTTTATTAAACATCTCCGTAATGCTATCACGGTTACCAAATAACCCGGTGACGAAACGCGCCGCTCTTCTTTGGATCTTCTCTATCTCCTCCGTCAACCCGACCTGGTACGGATCCCACACTGATGAGCAATACTCAAGTATAGGTCGAACGAGTGTTTTGTAAGCCACCTCCTTTGTTGATGGACTACATTTTCTAAGCACTCTCCCAATGAATCTCAACCTGGTACCCGCCTTACCAACAATTAATTTTATATGATCATTCCACTTCAAATCGTTCCGTACGCACACTCCCAGATATTTTACAGAAGTAACTGCTACCAGTGTTTGTCCCGCTATCATATAATCATACAATAAAGGATCCTTCTTTCTATGTATTCGCAATACATTACATTTGTCTATGTTAAGGGTCAGCTGCCACTCCCTGCACCAAGTGCCTATCCGCTGCAGATCTTCCTGTATTTCGCTACAATTTTCTAATGCAGCAACTTCTCTGTATACTACAGCATCATCCGCGAAAAGCCGCATGGAACTTCCGACACTATCTACTAGGTCATTTATATATATTGTGAAAAGCAATGGTCCCATAACACTCCCCTGTGGCACGCCAGAGGTTACTTTAACGTCTGTAGACGTCTCTCCATTGATAACAACATGCTGTGTTCTGTTTGCTAAAAACTCTTCAATCCAGCCACACAGCTGGTCTGATATTCCGTAGGCTCTTACTTTGTTTATCAGGCGACAGTGCGGAACTGTATCGAATGCCTTCCGGAAGTCAAGAAAAATAGCATCTACCTGGGAGCCTGTATCTAATATTTTCTGGGTCTCATGAACAAATAAGGCGAGTTGGGTCTCACACGATCGCTGTTTCCGGAATCCATGTTGATTCCTACATAGTAGATTCTGGGTTTCCAGAAATGACATGATACGCGAGCAAAAAACATGTTCTAAAATTCTACAAGAGATCGACGTAAGAGATATAGGTCTATAGTTTTGCGCATCTGCTCGACGACCCTTCTTGAAGACTGGGACTATCTGTGCTCTTTTCCAATCATTTGGAACCCTCCGTTCCTCTAGAGAGTTGCGGTACACGGCTGTTAGAAGGGGGGCAAGTTCTTTCGCGTACACTGTGTAGAATCGAATTGGTATCCCGTCAGGTCCAGTGGACTTTCCTCTATTGAGTGATTCCAGTTGCTTTTCTATTCCTTGGACACTTATTTCGATGTCAGCCATTTTTTCGTTTGTGCGAGGATTTAGAGAAGGAACTGCAGTGCGGTCTTCCTCTGTGAAACAGCTTTGGAAAAAGGTGTTTAGTATTTCAGCTTTAGCGTGTCATCCTCTGTTTCAATGCCATCATCATCCCGTAGTGTCTGGATATGCTGTTTCCAGCCACTTACTGATTTAACGTAAGACCAGAACTTCCTAGGATTTTCTGTCAAGTCGGTACATAGAATTTTACTTTCGAATTCAATGAACGCTTCACGCATAGCCCTCCTTACGCTAACTTTGACATCGTTTAGCTTCTGTTTGTCTGAGAGGTTTTGGCTGCGTTTAAACTTGGAGTGGAGCTCTCTTTGCTTTCGCAGTAGTTTCCTAACTTTGTTGTTGTACCACGGTGGGTTTTTCCCGTCCCTCACAGTTTTACTCGGCACGTACCTGTCTAAAACGCATTTTACGATTGCCTTGAACTTGAAGGCCAGGATAACAAGAATTTCAGATAGAACAAACTTTCAAAATTTAATTTTTAAACAAATAAATCTTCAAATTTTAATTTAAGTCAGCTGAAGGCCTTTTTTTAAAAAACAAAGAAAATTAATAGACGGCTGAAGGCCTCGCACAGTACTTCAGACTAAAATGAAAATCACAGTCTAAAACCAACAGAACAGTGGTGCTCAGAAGTGTTCCAAGGGTCGGCCTGAGGAGGTAGCTCTGACATAATGTGAGGCGAGACAGGCAGCCAAGAGTAAGATTAAACAATCGGATGGCAACCCGACTCAGAACGGCTGAAGGACCGACCAACAACCTAATCAATTCCCTTCCGCCCAACCAACGGTACGACAACGGAAAATATCAGCCGAAGACGAAGATACCATCAGAACTACGTCTTCAAAATTGGCGTCTAAAAACAGCCAAGGCACAATAACCACTATTAAGAAAAAAAAAAAAACGTGAACAAACAACTACACGCCATGCTGGACAGCATCAACACGGTGAGGAAAAATACTCTGCGGGAAATCTGCGCTAACGACCAGGTCATGTAACTGGGGCGTCAATGGCCACAAGGCAGAAAATACCGCTGGTGCACTTCACTGATATGTAACAACCAATTTAATAGCTAAAGACCACACAGGAAGATGGCTGCAAAATTTCGCCACATGTTGGTGCTAGTCGGAACGGCCCAGGAAGCACGAACCAGCAATGAACAAAGAGGTGTCACAGCAGTTGAGGTTTCATAACAGGTTAACTGCTCACTCAACTTCAGTGTCCAGGTTAGGTGGGCAACGAACTTTGTAGCTCACACAGCTAGCACCTCACAATCCGATCGCGCGTGCACACGGCCAGCGGTCCCGGCCTGACTTACCGCCTCAGAGACTTCCTCGCTGCTTTGTCCCAACCGACCGACTGCCACACACACCACCACACGGAAATATAGAGGTCACACCAAAGACGGTACTGTAGTACTAGTATCGATAAGCGCTGCTGCTGCCACTGACAGAGGCAAGTCAGCAACTCATTACGGTGGCTGGTCCGTGACACAGCCAATGTTCATGTACAGAAGTTCGAGGGAGTCACTCCACTGCACTATGCAGCACGTTCTAGTTCTATGCACTGCGTAAAACGTCATCTTGGCGATGGAGCAACCTCACATCAAGATGCCAGCTACAGTGGCTCTGATTGTACAGGCTACAGCTAATTTACAACTGCAAAATATTGACGGTTGCACACCTTTGCTAAGTGCTGTGCTGAGAAGCAACGAATAACCACTTCCACTGCAACTCAAAGGTTGACAGGCGAATGTGCCGTAGCCATTGGTAGTGTCGAGACAATTCGGGTTCTGGTATGGTAGGTGCTACTGTGGAGGTTGTAACCTACTCTTCTGTAATGGGATACAAATAATATTTAAAACTCTTCAGCAAACCTGAATGGTGAACAGTGATGTGGTCTGTGTAACTAATTCTCAGTTCTTTGAGAACAGGAGAGAGATGTGAAGTTGCATTGTAATATTGTATACTACTTGTCTTTGTCACTGTTTTGTAGTTTTCTCCATGATTCCCATTTGCATAGTATTTCTGGAAGTATGTTTCATGGTCGGAGAGGAAATATAGAGGATAGTGATTTTTGTTATACGTCAACTCGATAAATAAATAATTTATTGTGAAAGATTTTCGCATGATTATTTCCCTGTTTTAATACTCTGTTTTGAACAACACACCCTAACACTCAAATCTTGAACGTCAAAAACGTTTCTATAAAAATGTTCGCATTGTAATGACTTTGGCTCACGACACACAGGTAACAAGAAGAACTAAAAACATGCCTCACAACGACAAACGACAGAAAACGTTTCAATAACCAGACAGATCAGCTACATAATTTGCTGTAACAAGGTATTGTTTGAAATCGATATATACAAACAGAATGTTAGGTGTAATTTGATAATAAGTTTTAGTATTAAAAACCTTTATCTGAAACAACTTACATTACATATTTTTACATTTCAATACAAAGCAATTGTACGTTACCATATGTTTGAATGGAAATGGAAATGAAAAGTAACTGTCGCTTAAAATAATCACTGCATTGGGGGTTATTTTACCTCTACACCGTGTTATTAAAAAAGGAAAGTGTGTCACTGAATGTAGCCTTTATAAGATGTAGAACGACAAGCTGAGACATTACTAGACGGCAGTAGGATGTTAAGGCGAATGTCGCAGTAAGGCAGAAGATGAATATCTGCCATATGATGCTCAACAACATATGACAGTAAATTATAGACTTGGAAGCCACAGTGACTGTGCCAGACACCTGCTGAACAGCGGTGCTAATGTGAACACCTCGAATTCTAGATGCGAACAAACCATACATCATGAGTAATCAATGGAAACTGCGAATGCCTTGAAGCACTATCGGAGGCTGAAGTAGAAATAAGCACATGCAACATCAGTTTCTCGACACCGTAGCAGGATGCAATAAAAACTAAAAGCCACCCATCTGTCAGGCTGTTATTGAAAGCAGGAGCCGATGTGGATGTGCAAGATATAAATGGATAAAAGCCACTGCATTATGTAGTACTTTGCGTAAAACGTGAAACGATAGTTAGCATTGCTTAAAAGGGTCCCCACAAATTCCCGACTGTTCAGTCGTATAGAGTTGGCACTCTTCAAGTTGGTAGCCATTACTGGCCATGAACGCTGCGTGGGGCAGCTACCACATCAACAATACGCCAATCTCCCAAGTACGAAGTGCATTCAAGTTCTAAGGCCTCCAATTTTTTTTCTCCGGACTGGAAAGAGATAGAAACATGCACATTGTTTTAAAATGAGGCCACGTTCATTGTCAATACGTCCCAGAGATGGCAGCACCGTACGGCAGATGGAATTTTACCGTCAGCAGCGAGAATGAGAACTGTTTTAAATACTTAAAATGGCGACGTTTTCCTTACTTGAACAGCGTGCAGTCATTCGTTTTCTGAATTTGTGTGGTGTGAAACCAATTGAAATTCATCGACAGTTGAAGGAGACATGTGTTGATGGAGTTATGGATGTGTCGAAAGTGCGTTCGTGGGTGCGACAGTTTAATGAAGGGAGAACATCGTGTGACAACAAACCGAAACAACCTGGGGCTCGCACAATCCGGTCTGACGCCATGATCGAGAAAGTGGAGAGAATTGTTTTGGGGGATCGCCAAATGACTGTTGAACAGATCGCCTCCAGAGTTGGCATTTCTGTGGGTTCTGAAAATGCGAAAAGTGTCATCCAGGTGGATGCCACGAATGCTGATGGACGACCACATGGGTGCCCGTATGGCATGTTGCCAAGCAATGTTGACGTGCAACGACAGCATGAATGGGACTTTGTTTTCGTCGGTTGTGGCAATGGATGAGACGTGGATTCCATTTTTCAATCCAGAAACAATGCGCCAGTCAGCTCAATGGAAGCACACAGATTCATCGCCACCAAAAATTTCTGGTAACCGCCAGTGCTGAAAAAATGATGGTGTCCATGTTCTGGGACAGCGAGGGCGTAATCCTTACCCATTGCGTTCCAAAGGGCACTACGGTAACAGGTGCATCCTACGAAAATATTTTGAAGAACAAATTCCTTCCTGCACTGCAACAAATACGTCCGGGAAGGGCTGCGCGTGTACTGTTTCACCAAGACAACGCACCCGCACATCAAGCTAACGTTACGCAACAGTTTCTTCGTGATAACAACTTTGAAGTGATTCCTCATGCTCCCTACTCACCTGACCTGGCTCCTAGTGACTTTTGGCTTTTTCCAACAATGAAAGACACTCTCCGTGGCCGCACATTCACCAGCCGTGCTGCTATTGCCTCAGCGATTTTCCAGTGGTCAAAACAGACTGCTAAAGAAGCCTTCGCCGCTGCCATGGAATCATGGTGTCAGCGTTGTGAAACATGTGTACGTCTGCAGGGCGATTACGTCGAGAAGTAACGCCAGTTTCATCGATTTCGGGTGAGTAGTTAATTAGAAAAAAAGGTCGGAGGCCATAGAACTTGAATGCACCTCGTATGAGCAGCGTTCTACACTGCAGCAGATAAATACCCTTACTACACAAAGCCAAGTCTCTGCGATATTTTTTCTTCCAGGAGTGCCACACTATGTCATCAAAAGTATCCGGACACCAGGTTAAAAATGATTTACAAGTTCGTGGCGCCCTGCATCGGTAATGCTGCAATTCAGTCTTAGCCTTAATAACAGCATCCACTCTCGCAGGCATACGTTCAGTCAGGTGCTGGAAGCTTTCTTGGGGAATGGTTCAAATGGCTCTGAGCACTATGACTTAACTTCTGAGGTTATCAGTCGCCTAGAACTTAGAACTAATTAAACCTAACTAACCTAAGCACATCCATGCCCGATGCAGGATTCGAACCTGCACCGTAGCGGTCGCTCGGCTCCAGACTGTAGCGGCTAGAACCGCACGGCCACTACGGCCGGCGGGGAATGACAGCCCATTCCTCACGGACTGCTGCACAGACGAGAGGTATCGATGTTCTAAAACATCCCAAAGGTATTTTATAGGATTCAGGCAAGGACTCTGTGCAGGCTAATCCATTACAAGGATGTTACTGTCGTATAACCACTCCGCCACAGGCCGGGCATTATGAACAGGTGTTCGATCGTGATGAAAGATGCAATGCAATCAACAGTGGGAAGCAAGAAGGTGCATAGAACATCAATGTAGGCGTGTGCTGTGATAGTGCCACGCAAAACAACACGACCACACCATAACACCACTGCCTTCGAATTTTATTGTTGGCACTACACACGCTGGCAGATGACGTTCACCCTGCCATCGGATCGCCACATTGTGTACCGTGATTCGCCACTCCACACAACGTTTTGCCACTGATAAATCGTCCAGTGTTTATGCTCCTTCCACCAAGCGAGGCGTCGTTTGGCATGTAGCGGCGTGATGTGTTGCTTATGAGCAGCCGCTCGACTATGAAACCCAAGTTTTCTCTCCTCCCGCCTTAGTACTTGCAGTGGATCCTGATGCAGTTTAGAATTTCTGTGTGATAGTCTGGATAGATGTCTGCCTATTACACATTACGACCCTCTTCACCTGTCGGCGGTCTTTGTCAGTCAACAGACGAGATCGGTCTGTACGATTTTATGCTGTACGTGTTCCTTCACGTTTCCACTTCAAATCACATTGGAAACAGTGGACCTTGGGATGTTTAGGAATGTGGAAATCTCGCATACAAACGTATGACACAAGCGACACCCAATCACCTGACCACTATAGAAGTCCATGAGATCCGCGGGGCGCCCCATTCCGCTCTCTCACGATGTCTGATGACTACTGAGGTCGCTGATGTGGAGTACCTCGCAGTACGCGGCAGCACGAAAAAGGTATGATTTTGGGGGTGTCCGGATACTTTTGATCACATAGTGTAGTTCTGCAATGTGCGTAAGAGAATTTCTTGTGACGTTTAGAAGGTAGGAGACGAGGTACTGGCGTAGACAAACCTGTGAGGAGGGGTCGTGAGTCATGCTTGGGTAGCTCAGTCGGTAGAGCACTTGCCTGCGAAAGGCAAACGTCCCGACTTAGAGTCTCGTTCCGGCACACAGTGTTAATCTGCCAGGGCGATTCACTCTTACTATACTTCCATTGCAACAAGACTCTCACGACGTGGTTGATGGGATTAGCTGAAACGATAGAAATCTAATGGAGCAGTATTTACAGATTCCTGGCTGCTGCCGATCTTAGCTGACAGATAACACCGAGCCTACAAAAGAAATAGAGACACACTGGGCCGATGATCAGTGGAATATTATAAATACCTGATTCTGTTATCAACATATTTATTCACCTGTAAGATATATTTAGCACATTCCCAGTCCTTCACGTGCAACACTTACATACACAGCCCCACTGCAACTTCAACCAATTTCGATTCATAGACTACAGATCTTTCCTTTGCACCTATTTTCTCAATTATACCTCACCCTCTCTTCCATATTGTTCCTTTTAAGAAGCCTCCCGTCTACAATACTTTTATGTTTACTCAACAAATATGCCTTTGCTACATCTCAGTTTGCCACATTTTGCTAACCACAGACAGGTCACTCACTTCATTATTGCCTCCCACCCAATGGCTGGATACAATTACTTCTTCCGAATCAATCTTTCCTTATGTGGATGTTCCCAACCTGCATAGCTTTTGGTCCCACATCTACAATGTTTCACCATCACAATTATCAAAAGAGATTTTTAAAACTGCAGATTACAACCATGCATTTGATAGTTTTATCGTATCTATATACACACATCAAAAAGTTTTGCATCACCTCGGTTCCGAGAGTTACGGGAACTGTACACAAAATTGGAATAGAGATCAACATAGCAATCATTTCCGCCCTTTTTATTGCTCATGAAAACCACACATTGCTCGTTGTACCACCATACAACGAGACCTTCAGAGATGGTGGTCCAGATTGCTGTACACACCTGTACATGTAATATCAAGTAGCATGTCCTCTTGCATTGATACATGCCTGTATTCGTCATGGCATACTGTCCACAAGTTCGTCAAGGCACTGTTGGTCCAGATTGTCCCACTCCTCAACGGCGATTAGGCATAGATTCCTCAGTGGTTCGTGAGTCACGTCGTCCATAAACAGCCCTTTTCAATCTATTCCAGGCAGGTTCGATAGGGTTCATGTCTGGAGAACATGCTGGCCACTCTAGTCGAGCAATGTCGTTATCCTGGAGGAAGTCATTCACAAGATGTACACGAGGGGGACGCGGATTGTTCCCCTTCAAGGCAAATGCCTCATCAATATGCTGACGATATGGTTGCACTGTCGGTCAGAGGATGGCATTCATGTATCGAAGAAGCCATTACGGCGCCTTCCATGACCATCAGAGGCTTAGGTCGGCCCCACATAATGCCACCCGAAAACAGCAGGGAACCTGCACTTTGATTCACTCTCTGGACAGTGTGCCTAAGGCGTTCAGCCTGACCAAGTTGCCTCCAAACATGTTTCCGACGATCGTCTGGTTGAAGACAATGCGACACTCATTGGTGAAGAGAACGTGATGCCAATCCTAAGCGGTCCGTTCGGCATGTTGTTGGGCCCATCTTTACCGCACTGCATGGTGTCGTGGTTGAAAAAATGGACCTCGCCATGGACGTCGGAAGTGAATATGAGCATCGTGCAGACTATTGCGCACAGTTTGAGTCGTAACACGACGTCCTGTGGCTGCACAAAAAGCATTATGCAACATGGTGGCGTTACTGTCAGGGTTCTTCCGAACCATAAACCGTATGTAGCCGTCATCCACTGGAGTAGTAGCCCAAGGGTGGCCTGAGAGATGCATGTCATCTCTGTATCTCCTCCACGTTCGAACAACATCGCTTTGGTTCAGTCCGAGAAGCCTGGACGCTTCTCTTTTGAGAGCACTTCCTGGCACAAAGTAATTATGCGGACGCGATAGAACATAGGTACTGACCGTCTATACATGGTTGACCTACAGACAGTACGAGCCGTGTACCTCCTTCCTGATGGAATGACTGGAACTGATCGGCTGTCGGACCCCCTCCGTCTAATAGGCGCTGCCCATGAATGATTGTTTACGTCTTTGGGCTGGTTTAGGACAACTCTGAACAGTTAAAGGGACTGTGTCTGTGTTACAATATCCCCAGTCAACGTCTATCTTCAGGAGCTCTGGGAACTTGGGTGGTGCAAAACTTTTTTGGTGTGTTTCGAAATTCCCCGTGCAATATTCTAGGACTTGTACGGAAGAGTGATTACATAATACTTTGAACAGGGGCCCATGTACCGAAACGTACAGTTCCCGTACTGCAACCATTTGGAAACATGTTTTCTGAGTAGGTTTTCAACAGTGTAGTCGTGATGAGGGGTGGTGACGCCGGATCGGCTGATGTCATTTGAGGTCTGCGCCACCTCTCTGACCCGGTTCGAGCCTTATTCACGCGCCTTTGAGTGTCAGAGCACCGTGGTTGAGTAAATGTTCGCAGAATACACGGATACGATCTTTCTGAATGGAGAAACTTGCGGTAATTATAGAGCTGCTCTTCGACTCTATCAAGGTCGTTCTCGAAACATCCGACCGCGTACCCTTTTCGCCACAGTTACGCAACAGTTGGAGTACCAACGTGCGAAACGAAAAAACATCTCTCAAACCATTTATATCTCTGTAACCTATAGAAACAAGATACGCATCATAATGGAATGTTCTATTCATATTTGTCTATTCTGCTACCTCTTTAAATATTTAGTGTTCCTCTCGAAACGCCCTTTACACTAGTATATGAACTGATAGGAATCACATGTTATTCCACGAATTACTGATTAGTTGTAAGTACCAAAATGTCACGGGTTCTGAGATTAGAACATGCAGTTTTTGTGTTGATGAGAACTTAAAATCATGTGCTTGTGGCTTGTTACTACAGAATACTTCTCTGATAACTGTAACGGCTACGAATCCTCTCTAGTAAACTTTCAGCTGTTTACAAGAAATCGAGGTGTGTTATTGAGTTACATGTCAGGTGAACAGAAAAAGCTTTTTGTGGAAATTTCGATGCAGATTTCTTAAAAGATACAGACATGTAAAAGAACTACAATCATTATTTGGTTGTTTCAATGTAATTTCAGTCGTCGATTTTCCAAGCCGTGAGCAGCAAGATATCAGGTCACTGACCGATAAGATTCTTACAGTCAGCTCTCAGGCGAAAACAATTATTGTGTACTCATTTGTTGATGGACTATCTGATAATGATGCACAATTAATGGAAATGAAAAATATGGCACCTTAAAACGCTGAAGTAAGCCGTGAGGCTTTTTAGTAAGAACAGCATATAACATTTCAAGAGAAACTAATGTCAAATTCAGTTTATTTAATAGAAAATTTTAATCGATATTTGAAAATTTCTTTCCCCAAAAGTTATCTAAATGATACAAAAAAGTAGGCCTTGGATAACTAAGGAAATTAAAATATAACAGGAAGAGGGATATTATATAGGGTCGTCAGAAACAGTATGAAATAGTTGTAAGGGTGTTGCAGGGGAGGAGATGCTGTTAGATAATTGTCAAGAAGATATTGGATACTTTCATCATTTTCCAGTTAGTTAGCATTAAAGTTAGCCAATCAAGTTCTTATGCGCGCAATTTCAAGCAGCCTGCTAGAGGCAATGTCGCCAATGATGATCTTCAGTTGATTTATTCAAACCGAACAAACGTAGGTTTTGCTCACCTTGCTTTAATTCATCACTTCCGAAAAGGGCACATTTTAGCTGGTGTGAGCATTTCAACAAGTGATAACACACGGTCCACTCTTACCCATGTATTACCGCGTGTTAGCGCGTGCAAGTACTTGAATGCGAGTGGGAAACAATCTGCATCGCTAACATCAAAGATAAATCACTCACGTTTTTTCTTAGCAACTATTTCACAGCATAGTCTTTCTTGTGGCACCCTTACAGGCTTTTCAGACTGTTTCGGACTATCCTGTATAAAGGCCAGAGTAAGTCAAGATCTGACTTTATTTTTATACCAAAAGAAGTGCTGTAATATCTGAAGAAATATCATTAGACTGTCAGGACGTATTACATCATGACACAAATTAACAATTTGAATACTGAGATTAAAGCTATATGGGACCGGACATGCAGTTAACATACTAAGTAGTGTAACAATTAAATTAAATGAAACTATCATGACTGATAGTTCAAAAGCTGCCAGTGCTATTAACAATCATTTCCAAAGTGTAGCAGCAAAAATAGGATTTTATAGATTAGCTGAGAAAGGAAGAGAATGTATTAAAATGCCATTCCACAAAACTTTAAAAGACTGAAGGATCACAAAAATCTTTCACTAAATTATCAGAATTATAAAAATTGTGCAAAACAAAAGCTCATTTGCGGTTCATGGAATTTAAAACAGAATTCTGAGAAGTTGTTTCAATATATTAAGTAATGTCCTTACTTGTTTATGTAATGAGTCACTCACACAGGGAATTTTTTCTGACAGATCAAAATATGTAATTGTGTAACCTTCTGATAATAAACATGACAAGAAAGGCTTAAACAGATTTCATCCAATTTCTTTACTTGGACCTTTTCCCAAAGTATTTGAAAAAACAGTGTGCTCAATGAGTCCTCTCACATTTAAGTAGAAACAGTTTACCTAGCATATCACAGTTTGGATTCCAGAGGGTTACTCGGCTGAGAATTCTATTTATATCAAATAGTACAAGCCTTAATTAATAGCATATTGCCAGTTCCTATTTTTTGTAAACATTCCAAAGCGTTCGAAAGCATAGCTCATGTAACTTTGTTATAAGAATTTAAGTTTTCTGAAATTCATGGTTTTACATACAGCTGGTCTGAATCATACTTAACAAATATAATGCAAAAGCTCTACAGAATAATTCAAAACTGGACGAGGAGGTAGAAATTTTAGTGACTGAGGAGGAATCACAAATGGATCCCACATGATTCAGTTTCATGTCCACACCTATTCTTTCCATATCTGAATAACTGTAACACTCAACAAACAGAACTGGTGCTTCTTGCACACAATACTAGATATAAAGCAATAGGTGAGATTGTAAATGATGTTTAAATAACTTATGGCATTGCAGCCAGTGACGTCATTGGCAGCTACTGATATTTCGACGTGAGCACTGCGGTTTTCCCTTGAAAATGGCATGGATGCTACTGTTGAAATATCAGACATTGTGGACAATGTCCCCTGGCTGCGTTGCTGTAAGTTATTTGAACATTTCATATGCTAGGTGAAACTAAGGTCTCACTGGAAATGATATTGTCTAAAAAATTATGAAATGTTTCTTAGAAAATGATGTCTTCATTAATTTTAAAAGAAAACACACGATATTCAGTCCTGTACAACAAACAGACTCATACCAATAACTGATGTAGCTCATCAGCAAGAGTCCATTAGTGGGGAAGAAATTTTTACATAATCATATTGATGAAAAACTGAACTGGAAGAAGTATGAAACAGAATTTTTAACACAGTTACTTTCAGTTACTTTTGCTCACCATATAATTGGAAATATTGGAAACAAACACATTAATCTCATAGTATATTTTGATATTTCCACTCAATTATTTATTATGGAATAATTTTCTGGGGTAACCTACCGCATAGAAAGAAGGTATTGAGTGGAATAATGCGAGCAATAACACAATATGTGGTGTTCACCCACAGATGTCTCTCTTCAAAGAGTTAGCCATTTTAACTGCTCCATCACAATATAAGTATTCACTACTGAAATTCATCATAAATAATTTTTCACAATTTAAGAAGAACAGTGGGCCCCATATCTACAACACCAGAGCAAAAATGTCGTTTATTTCCTATCATTAAAGTTTTCAATGGATCAGGAACATGCAGCAAAATAACTCTTTGAACATTTGCCAAATAACACAAAATATCTTACAGGTATCAAAGCAGATTTTAAATCTAACCTAAAATCATTTCTCCAGGACAACTCCTTCTATTCTATGGAAGAATTTCTATTTAAAAACTGTTAGCATGTATATGTAAAAAATATTCTTAGTGTAGTTGTATGAGTAGAACTAAAAAATAATGTGTTCTTTAATGTTAACATTATGATACATATCCCCTAAGCTGAATCATTTCATGTATATTCGGTAAAGGATTAGTTCAAATGATCTACAGAATATGTAACTAACTAATTGAGGATTAACAATAATTACAGAACTAGGTTGTTGAGTCCCCAACAGAGAATAAGTCCTAAAAGACTCAAGGAGTTAAGCTTTGGTCAGGTACATGATGAGCAAAAGTATTTACAAGATGAGAATTGCAGTTATGATCATTAAACGAAGGTCTATTAGGTACCTATAGAGGATACAGAAAAGGTACATACAAGTAAAGTAGTTTAATTGATTCAATCTACTGTACAGAAAAACGTAAGCGAAAATTTACAATCTGACAGGAGTAAACATTCAGTGGGTTGCACAGAATACGGTTGTCATCATAAATCAAGGTCAGATATATGCAACGATGAGTCACTGAATGTTAGTATCTTAGAAAACAATGATTATGAATGGAAAGCGGATATTAAATCAAGAATAAAGGACTAACAAGATGAACAAGATAAATCAAAGTTATGAAAAATATGATGATTTTACACCTGCAGAAAACAGTGTGAGCTCACTTTATGAAGTAATTCAGAAAGTGAGTTTTCAGTTAGGAAATGAGGAAATGATGTCAGTGAGATATAAGATGAACAAGAAATGGTATTACTGGAAAGAGATGACGACTAAAATGTATATTTTGTTAAAGCAGACACGACAATGAATAACTCAGTTATTGAGGATCTGAGAGAGTTCGAACATAATGCAATGAAACATCACAGGTTTTACACCACTACAAATAATGTATACTATACGACCACAAGGTCCTGATTTATTGATGATATCCTTTCTAATTAGTTTAGGTATCACCAGGAAATCTTCTACTACTCTGCCAATCTTTTGAAGAGTTAGACAATACATAAGTGCGTAATTTAACATTTGCTTAGAGATGTGCAAACTTTAAAATATGAAGTTACAATGTTGTATAGGATGTACCACAAAAACGCACAACAATTTTTACTACATTGTCAACTAGACAACAACTATAAATTCGTTTTTACACCACACAGACATAATGTACACAAAAGCTGTATGTGCACACAAAAATACACATGATAGGTGTGATGATTAAAGGTAAAAGTTAAGAGAACAACTAAAGGCAGATGAATAACAAGCAAATGCAAATCGATACTTGTGGTCTTAAAGTTAAGAAAGGTAAGTTGTGATTGGAAATCAGCTGCAGCAGACAGCTCAGACCGTTAAATAGGGTAAGGGAAATGGAAGGATGTATGAGAAGGCTGAACAATGTTGGTGACTAGTAGTGGGTCACATTTTATTAAAAAGAATTTCTTCAGTAGCCGACCATCAAGTTGTTCCCTTTAACAAGAAATTTGTGGAATAGACGAACTAATTCCACCACAAGTTATGTGAAGAAGTAAAGTAATGAGCAATACTTTATCTGGTATGATCATATTAATGGACATTCCTTAGTTTACGTTAAACATTAAAACATGAAGGAATAATGAGGAAGCTTATCATCATTAATTAACATTATAATAATAGCATAAATATGTGACGGTATTCTATGGTATAGCAAAGGTAACTGACTGGCAGGAACTGTGGAACATATCATGAAACAACATTGTCATCTTTCTGTTGAGAAACGATATTGTGAACAGAAACACTGAGCATGTACTGAATTAAATATTAGAAACATGTAGAAGACAGTTTAAGTCAACATAATAAAACAGTATAGGCAATGTGTACCATATGAACAATTTTCGAAATGCAAAGAGAACCTTCAGACAGAGGATACAATGTTTGCATTGAATAGGAAATGTATAATATTAGAGTAAAAATTTAAAAAAATGTATGGAATGTCAAGCAGTGCTTTCCAAACATTATGTTCATGTTTTTAGCATGAAATGCAAACTAGTAGGAGATGTGAGGCAAACTCTATATTTTAAAAGATAGAAAGGTATTGTAGTAGTGGGTTGATGGGCTACAGCCCAGGCACAGGGCAAGTGGAACTAGTTTCACAGCAGGGCGTTTAACCCTCAGCTGAATGGACTCACCTCAAGATGTATCTCACAAAAATTATTTAGATCAAAGAAACTTGTTGTATACAGACAGGGGCTTCACTGGCAAGGTAGAGACACTACACTCAGTTTACTGACAAGTAAATATAACAACACCTAAGAACTCTATTAATGGCAGTAATTTAGTATTTTAATATTTAATGAATAAATTTCTCTCAAACAACTACAGTACAGTATACCTAGTAAAATGGTATGTTGAGCACACTAGGCATGGTTTTAATGCACAACCATTTTACAAATTAATTAAAGTATCTATATTAAATTATAAAAATTAATTACATTATATTATATTTATAAATAATTTTGGTATGAGAATTTTTATAAATACAGTATAAGAAAATATAGTATAATTAATTATTTTGTATTACAAAATATAATTAATTTAATTAATTCATAAAAAGGATGTGCACTAAAAATATGTCTACTGCACTCAATGTAGCTACTCACTACATTGAGTTAGCTACTCACTACATTGAGTGTATTAAAAAATTAATGAAACAAAATTATCATTGAAAATAATAGGTAAAATGAGTGCGCTAGAATTAATTTAAAAAATAATTTTTCTGTATTAAATCTAAAGTTGGATGATCATCCAACTCTGAAATATAGTAAATTGAAATGATTAATACACATAAATTAATCATACTTTTTAAAATTATAAATTGTATTTTATTGTATTATATGTTAACCGGGGACGGAGAGGCTCCGTCCCCGCCGCAGCCACAGTGGTGCACAACCCCACAATGACTACCACAGGCCACTTCACCCCTCAGCCGCCCCACACCAAACCCAGGGTTATTGTGCGGTTCGGCCCCCGGTGGACCCCCCACGGAATGTATCACACCAAACGAGTGTAACCCCTATGTTTGCGTGGTAGGGTCATGGTGGTGTATGCATACATGGAGAACTTGTTTGCTCAGCAATCGCCGACTTAGTGTAACAGAGGCGGAAGACGGGGAACCAGCCTGTATTCGCCAAGGCAGATGGAAAACTTCCTAAAAACTATCCACAGACTGGCCTCGACACAAATCCGCCGGGTGGATTCCTGCCGGGAACCAGGCGCTCCTTCCCGCCTGGAAAGCCATGCGTTAGACCGCACGGCCATCTGTATGGGCAAATTATACATACTAAAGTAACAAAATACTAACTAAAAAATTTGTTATTAATCTAGGTCCTTGATTTAGTGATATTTGGTTATGGTTACAATTTAAAATTTTAGCGTATCAAATCCAGTGTTACATAGCCATGTAACATAAGAATATTTTACATAGAAACAGTTAAACATTAATTGTGAAAAATAAATCACATTTAACATATTTAGGTTAAAGTTACCACTTATATTTTAAATTTTACACAGTATTTCTTATCTAATTCAGTTGGGGATGGCCACCTCGATGAGATTACTGTGAAAAAGTCATAGCTAAATTCTAGATTATGTAATTCATTATCATTATTTTTATATTTTTTCATTTTTTATCATCATCATCATCATCATCATCATTATCATTTAAGACTGATTATGTCTTTCAGCTTTCAGTCTGGAGCATAGTCCCCCTTATAAAATTCCTCCATGATCCCCTATTCAGTGCTAACATTGGTGCCTCTTCTGATGTTAAGCCTATTGCTTCAACATCATTCTTAACTGAATCCAGGTACCCTCTGCTTGGTCTACCCCGACTCCTCCTACCCTCTACTGCTGAACCCATGAGTCTCTTGGGTAACTGCTTCTCCCATGAGTGTAACATGACCCCACCATCTAAGCCTGTTCACCCTGACTGCTACATCTATAGAGTTCATTCCCAGCTTTTCTTTGATTTCCTCATTGTGGACACCCTCCTGCCATTGTTCCCATCTACTAGTACCTTGCAATCATCTTAGTTACTTTCATATCCGTAACTTCAACATTATTGATAAAGTAACCTGAATCCACTAGCTTTCGCTCCCATACAACAAAGTTGGTCGAAAGATTGAATGGTGCACAGATAACTCAGTCATGGTACTAACTTCCTTCTTGCAGAAGAGAGTAGATCGTAGCTGAGCTCTCACTGCATTAATTTTGCTACACCTCGCTTGCAGTTCTTTCACTATGTTGCCATCCTGTGAGAAAATGCATCCTAAGTACTTGAAACCGTCCACCTGTTCTAACTTTGTTCCACCTATTTGGCACTCAATCCGTTTATATCTCTTTCCCCCTGACATTACTTTCGTTTTGGAGATGCTGATCTTCATACCATAGTCCTTGCATTTCTGATCTAGCTCTCAAATATTACTTTGCAAACTTTCAATCGAATCTGCCATCACAACTAAGTCATCCACATATGCGACTCTGCTCATTTTGTGTTCACATATCTTAATCTCACCAAGCCAGTCTATTGACTTCAATATATGATCTATAAATAATATGAAGAACAGTGGAGACAGGTTGCAGCCTTGTCTTACCCCTGAAACTACTCTGAACCATGAACTCCATTTCCCATCAACTCTAACTGCTGCCTGACTATCTATGTAAAGACCTTTAATTGCTTGCAAAAGTTTGCCTCCTATTCCATAATCTCGTAGAACAGACAATAACTTCCTCCTAGGAACCCAGTCATATGGCTTTTCTAGATATATAAACCATAGATACAATTCCCTGTTCCACTCATAACACTTCTCCATTATTTGCCGTAAGCTAAAGATCTGGTCCTGACAGCCTCTAAGAGGCCTAAACCCACACTGATTTTCACCCAATTTGTCCTCAACTAATACTCGCACTTTCCTTTCAACAATACCTGAGAAGATTTTACCCACAACGCTGATTAAAGAGATACTTCTGTAGTTGTTACAATCTTTCCTGTTTCCATGTTTAAAGATTGGTGTGGTTACTGCTTTCGTCCCCGACTCCCACGCCATTCCAATTATCCTGTGTAGCCATTTAAGACCTGACATTCCACTGTATTTGATGAGTTCCGACTTAATTTCATCCACCCCAGCCACTTTATTGCACTGCAATCTATTGACCATCTTCTCTACTTCCTCAAATGTGATCCTATTTCCATCATCATTCCTATCCCATTGTACATCGAAATTTGAAACATTACTGATCGTATTTTCACCTACATTGAGCAACTCTTCAAAATATTCCCTCCATCTGCCCAAGGCATCAACAGGATTCACCAGCAGTTTTCCTGACCTGTCCAAAATACTTGTCATTTCCTTCTTACCTCCCTTTCGAAGACTGCTAATTACACTCCAGAATGGTTTTCCAGCAGCTTGACCCAAAGTGTCCAATCTGTTTCCAAAGTCTTCCCAAGATTTCTTCTTGCATGCTTCAAATATCTGTTTGTTTCTTTCTTTAACATAACTTTCTCTGTCTACCTGAGTTCTAGTATGTAGTCATTTTTGATACGCCTTTTTCCTTTTACAGGCTGCCTTGACTATATCATTCTACCAAGCTGTTTGGTTCATCCTACCTTTACACACTACTGTTCCAAGACATTCTTTAGCCACTTCTAGTACTGTGTCCCTGTACCTTGTCCATTCCTTTTCCAATGACTGTAATTGACTACATTCAGCTAACTGGTACCTTTCTGAGCTCACTGTTATGTACTTGTGCCTGATTTCCTTATCCTGAAGTTTCTCCACTCTTATCCTCCTTCGTATGGACCTGACCTCCTGCACTTTCAGCCTCACAATACCATTTTCACTGCCGATTAAATAGTGAACAACGTCATCAAAGAATCCATTGAATACACATGTGTCCCTCACAGCCTTCCTGAATTCCTGATCTGTTATTATATAGTCAATGACAGATATGGTTCCCCTGCCTTCCCAAGTATACCAGTGAATGTTCTTATGTTTAAAAAAGGAGTTTGTGATTACTAAGCCCATACTGGCACAGAAATCCAAGAGTTGTTTCCCGTTCCTGTTGGCCTCCATAAACTCTCCAAATTTGCCCATAACCTTTTCATATCCTTCTGTTCGATTTCCAGTCCTGGCATTAAAATCACCCATGAGCAGAACACTGTCCTTGTCCTTTACTCTAACAACTACATCACTGAGTGTGTCATAAAAACTATCAATCTTATCTTGATCTGTCTCTTCACAATGCGAATATACTGACACAATCCTAATTTTCTTGCTAGACACTGTCAAATCTATCCATATCAGTCGTTCATTTATATACCTTATTGGAACTACATGGGGTTCCATTTCTTTCCTGACGTAAAGCCCTACACCCCATTGTGCTATTGCCGGCCGCGGTGGTCTAGCGGTTCTAAACGCTCAGTCCGGAACTGCGCGACTGCTATGGTCACAGGTTCGAATCCTGCCTCGGGCATGGATGTCTGTGATGTCCTTAGGTTAGTTAGGTTTAAGTAGTTCTAAGTTCTAGGGACTGATGACCACAGATGTTATGTCCCATTGTGCTCAGAGCCATTTGAACCATTTGAACCATTGTGCTATTCCTGCTTTGACTCCTGACAGGTAGACCTTGTACTCTCCCACTTCCTCTTCTTTCTCTCCCTTTACCCGAATGTCACTAATAGCTAAAACGTAAAACCCCATCTTACTTGCAGCCTCTGCCAGCTCTACCTTCTTCCAGAGTAGCCCCCATTGATATTAATAGCTCCCCATCTCGTTACCATTCGTTGGCTGAGTCGTATCTTAGGAGTCCCTGGTCCGTCAATTAGAGGTGGGACTCCATCACCTCCAAAGGTCCGAGGCATTTTGCTCTGATTGTTGCCAGTATCATATTTAAAGTACCAGGGAAGCAGGTTGCTAGCCTTACTTGCCCCGGGTCCCATTCCTTTGTATCTCAGTATAATATTTCCTCCTTCAAAAACTGAAATTCACAACCACTAATTAATTTCAAATACCTATGTGACAGAATAATTTTAAACTCATTACTCAATTCGATGCATATTTTGTCTCTAATTTAGTATTCAAACATTCACAACTAGTAATGTATATAAAAGAATTACTTGTAGCTCCTTAATCTTTTTAAACATATTAGTATTGCCAGTGTAATTGAGCTTCTTCAGTAAGCCTTTCATTTATATAGAATAAAAATTTATAAAAAAAGTAAAAATTCGTATGGTAGCGTATCACAATTTTCTAGAACTCTTTTAATGAAATGAGAATGCTTTTTAATTTGCTTGTTGATTAAATTTTTAGTATTTACATCCCTAGTTATATGGCTGTACTATAATTGTACCTTTTCTGTCACTTCATCATCAGTTAACCTTATCACAGATTCGCTATTCAGTTTTTGAATATTCTTGTAAGTTAAAGTAGAAGCTTTTACCTTCATTACAGCGCCTTTACCATTTACCTCAAAATAATACTTTTTAGATCTAGTTGAAGCTCAATTTGTAATCCATTTATTATCTCCTAATTCCTCTAACCATTCATCTGAGATATATCCTTTTTCTACACCGTATTTACCATCATCAGTGTATATTATTACTGTATGTATCAAAGCATATAACAGCTTCTTCTAGTTTATCTAACATATCATACAACCTAAGCCTTTCACTTGGTACAGTGAATACCGCTACAAAGATATTTGTAGTTATTTATTTTTCACATAATAATTCCTGAAATTGTACTTCATATGTACCATATGCTTATTAATAAAATTTATATCCATTTTATCCAATCGCTCATCCAATAGTATCTCATAAAACCATTGTCAGTCTGTCACATACTCAACTTTACTAATATTTTGTGGTAGTCGAAATGTTTCCCATAAGGATTTTATACATTTTAAGCAATAGTTATATTCCTTGCATTTTATTTTATTTTATCAATATCTAAATATCCAATTTTTCTTTTACTTCTGTGATATGCATCTCATTGGTTTCAAAATCAGGGGGCTGATTTCTAATTTTATTTTCATACAGTCCTTCATGTAACTTTTAAAAAATATGTTACTTTTATTTCTATAATTCCACACTTTGGAGGTATCTAAAATTTTATATCCTTTTCCTATACATTCATTGACTACATCAGTTGTCCGAATTTTAATAAAACTTTTTTCATTTTCGTTATTATTACACTTATTTACTGTTTCTTCTCCACATTTTACACAGTTTTTTATTTTTATTTGCACTGGAAAAATTGAATGATACCATCCGGTAGGTGTCACTACTTTACATTTTACAAGCCCATACCATTTTTTAGAATAACATCTCAGCTTATATATTTTTGTTGGATTGTCTACATAATTATAATATTGTACAGTTGGATAAAGTCTACATACATTGATATTTTTCATTTTTGTGTTACTGATATCTGCTTTAGCTCTAAATTTCATTGTATTTAAACAACCAACATAAAAACATGTATTGCATTCAGTAGTTCGACATCTTCAGGTCATGTTTGAGTTTCTTAAGTTTTTTATACACTTCTGAGTTAATATAATTATATTCCCACACATCTACTAAATTATATCCCGAATTTTGTATTCCTGCACTTCTTGTTAATGTCTTTTGATATAAATCATCCATTGATTCTTGATTTTTGTTGTTAATCGATTTACCTTTAAAACATTTTTACAGTTATGCCAAAACCAGCCATGGTAACCACCATGGTACTGATAAACAGTATTGGTTTCTTCATCAAAGAAATTATCTTTAACTACTACCATCATCACCACTAAGAGCATGTAGAATATTATTATTATTTAAACTAATTAACTAAACTGTAGATTCTTTACTATAAATTTTCTTTTGTTTTTACCCAATACAGCAATTCTTCTATTAGATTACTATTTAGATCTTTATATAGTCATACAAACTCTAGCAGTCGTTAACTAACAGAATGGATCTATATTAGTTATTTCTAGGAAGTTTTTCTTAGTTCTAAACAGCCTCTTCTCAATTTATGTACATCAGAATTACATTATTCATTAACACCTGTCTTTGTATTCAAAATATAATTTACTTTAACATTTTATCTATGCCATTTGGGAAATATTTCCCTATGTTTCAGTTCCATACTATCAGCACACTGATATTCAATATCAGGAATTGGCTCTCTGTAATTTTCATTTTTTTTTACTGAAAAAATGTGGGAAATTCAGCTCTTTCAAATCAAATTCTTTGGAAAATTACTACTATGTGATCCTTGTAAAAAATTTACTGCTGTCTGTAATTTGTAAACCTAATTTTTTATCTACGATAACATTAATTTAGTTCCTATGTAGATAGTGTACAGCTTTATTTTATTTTCAACTTAATACTTCAAAATAAATTTTGAATGAGAGTCTTCAGCATAATGAGCTATAAATATATAATAGTTATGTTAATTAGATGTCACCCAACTACAGAATACATCAATTGTTTTAAATTTATAACAGTAGTCTCATTAAAATTGTGATCTATTATGAGATTTGTAATATGATTCCTGAGTCTTGTTGAGCTTCATAATCAAACCACACGTATTTTTCAGTACAGGTACAAGGAATTTTCTTTGTAAAATCGTTTTGTAAACACATTATTTTCCTGTAACTGAGTTATTCCACTTTGAACATTTAACAATACAATAATTTCTTAGTTCTCTGTTAAAATAACAACCAATTTTACAATATTTTTACAGCCTTTGACTAGATGTACTTCACTAAATTTCCTATCATATTCACCACATTTTTGTATTTTGTATAGCACATAACATTAATGGTTTTTGCTTTTTCTACTTCTAGATTACAGTTTCGACATTTTTCAAAGCCACATGTAGGTTCAATAGATCTCAAACAAATCCTTTTATATTCTTTGCATAAATAATTTTCATCACAAACTCCTTGGTGCTTGTTTAAGCATTTTGAGACCTGGTACCAAGGGAGGCAGGATTAGGTTGTGATTGTGGACGGGGCCATAATCAGTTACTGTTTGTTAGTTTATTTTTCAATCACATACACCGTATTTGCAAACAACAACCGATAAAAGTAGATAATAAATTAAGAAGTGTTCCACAGCGGAAGGTCTTAATGACAACAAATTGAAATTATTTCTCAGCTGAAGGCCCCGGTAGTGATAATTTAAAAACTGTTTTACAGCTGAAGGCCTGAATAGCAATCTTTTAAGAAGCAGTTAAACATCTTCGAACTTGAATTAGAGTCATTAAAATATTTTTTGAAGAAAATCTGACCAAACCACGGGGGAAGGGGGACCGCAGACGTTGCTCCAAGGATCGACTGGGGAAAGTCCCTCAATACTTCACAAGCGATGAGACAGGCAGCCAAGAGTTGCATTCACGAGATGGTAACTCAGACAAGTGGCAGTTTAAACGCATGACCAATAATCATTTGTCGAATCTACCTAACGTGTAATGACCAATGCAACAATGGAATAACACACCCAAGCCGGAACCAGCAGTCAGCACTACATCTTCAGACTCTGGTGTTTAGAGCATCTGGAAGCAGAAAGCAACCACTACTACCAGAGTAGGGAAAAAAACCACCACCCGGCCAACAAATCAAGGAAGCTGTCGATCTACATGCCTTACCGGACAGCAGCCGCAAGGTGAGGAAAAGTACACTTCCGTAACATACACTAAGCTCCAGGGCAGGTATCTGGGGCGTTAGCGGTCACTAGGCTGGAAAAATACCACTGGTTGAATATCACCAATAACAATATATAGAATGCAACAATTAATAATAAGAAATGGAGGAAGGCTAATTAGGTTCGCCTTCTCCAAATGCTCCACTTTCTGACCTTCGTCTCGGCGACACTGCGAGCTGCAACACGCAAGCAAATGACGAGATCTGAAAACGGTGGAGGTTTCACTACTTGAATTAAGATCCACTCAACTTAAACTTCCTAGGTCCGGTTGACAACGAGGTTGTACCCCTTGCGACTACTGCCCTTCCATCCAGGAGTCCCAGCGTGTTCTCGCACTGCGCGGACCTGGCTGCTCGTCCATCCCCAACCGAACTGCCGACTCACACGTCAGGGGAAACAGCACACCGTCGCCTCAAAGATAGTAGCACCGTTACTATATATCGATAACCGCCGCTGCTGCCACTAACGGACAGAAAATGCTTGCAGACGGAGTGGCGCCAATGAACACAGAAATAAGACGAAAACCGTAACTATACTAATTAAACGATGCCAACCTAGCTACGCCACCCACGCGAGCTGCATCACGGCTCAACCTGCCCCCTCAAATAAAAACCTGGGGGCAACCCAACTAGCGGTCTTACCAAACTTAAAATGATTGAGATGGACACAGTATTGCTTACCATTACGATTGCCCTTAACCAGAAGATTGGCTGGGCCTAAAATACGCATAATTGTACACGGACCCAGAAAACGGGGAGTAAACTTACCAAGGTTGCCAACATGCAACTTCCTCCCGGGAAAATTACGGACATACCCCTGATCTCCCGGTTTACCTCTGAAGGTTCGTCGATTACGGTTATAACGATCAGCTTGTCTGTTGTTGAGGTTTGAGAATATTGTGCCTGAGGAATTAGATCTTGAATCCCCCATAAGCTCGAAAGGGGGAGGGGGGGGGGGGGAGGGAATTAACTGGATAAGCAAAGATCAGAGAAACCGGGGTAACCTTCAAAGCCTCATTGCTGGCGGTATTGAAGGCAATGCTAAGCCAAGGGAGACTAGAATCCCACTTACGAGAAGAAGAGCCAACATGCATAATTACTGTCGTAGAACCTATTCCTACGAGAATTTTAAAACCATCAATACCATCACTCATTTTCCAGCAGGTATGCCTGGAATTATTCTGATTGACCAATATTTCACCAAAGTAATACTGTGTCGAAATTCCCCCTTCTCTTGTGTCGTGATTCTTTATACGGGATGTATTTCGTGCGCACCTACGTCATTTCTTTGAACCAAAAACTCTTGTCTTAACATATCTGGAACCAATATCTTTTAAAATTATTTACATTGACGAAGCGCTTATCTTTGACGCCAGTTTTCTCCTGCATAACTGTAACAAGTTTTTGTGCTGTCGAGTTTTCACCCTCCACACCGAGCACATTAAAACCTTGTTGTTAAAACCATACATTTGTGTTACAGGTTTCTTGCGATTTCGATGCTTTCCAGGTGACACGAAACCAACTTTTTCTACGGTTCCTACAGGTCTGACCAACTTTCGTTTACAATTCTCTTTTCAGTTCTCTTGCCGACACCACATGCTTCTGCAGTTCGTTCTTGTGTCTTCAAATGTCAACAGCAGGAGAACTGCTTTAAAATTCACGTTTGAAAAACTTATATATGCGGAAAATAATCCCCCTCGCCTGCTTATGAAGTACTTCACGTTTATTGACGTCCTCTGACTTTTTTTTTTAATCACACTAAAACATTTACAGATACACATTCATAGCTATACTGCTACATGGAAAAAATAAAACAAAAAAAGAAAAACAAAAAAACTGACAGTTGAAGGAATAATTCCGTTGTTGCGAAGCACGGCAACAGTGGAGCATGCAGGCGCGAGATTCCCGCCATCTAACGCTATCTCGCTGCTAGCCGCTCGGAGAGTGGGCCGTTTACCTACATGACGCAGACTTGATTCCCAAATTGAGAAGGAAGCGCTCGCTATCATCTGTGGCGTGACAATTACCTGATGGTCGGAAGTTTCGCCTAAACACGGACCATAAGCCCACTTCTGTTTTCATTTTCATCCGTCCAAATATGTTCCTCCACGCACGACTCAGAAGATGCAATGTTGGGCTTTGTTATTGTCAGAGTATCAGTACAAAATATTGTACCGACCCACGTGGAAGCGTGGAGGTGCTGACGCCCTTTCTCGCCTTCCTGCTGGCCCTGATTCTGAATTCTATGCTACTGCCGCATCTTGTTGTCAGATCGATGCACAGGACCCTGAACTTCTGCAGCCTTTTCGACTGAACTACAGCAAAAAATGCACAGGGCACAGAAGCAGACCCTGACTCGAATCTTCTGTTGCACTACGTCCGTATTGCTTGGCATCGTCCAATGGAAAACATCCAGAATTCTTTTGTGCGCCGATATTTTGCTCGGCGGTATAGCCTCTCCGACCAGCGCGGTGTGGTTTTATTGATAAATGACTTTGGACAATCGCGTGTTCTTGTTTCTAAAGTGTTGCAAAAAGATGTGTTGCAGTTGCTCTTCCAAGGCCATTGGAATTATACGCACAAAACAGTTAGCGTGTCGGCACTGTATTTAGCCGGTTTTAGAAAACATCGTTCTTGTGAAACGCAACTAGCTCTTTACTCGCACGAAGTGCTGAGTGCTATAGATAAGTGATTTCAAATTCATTCCGTATTTCTGGATTTCTGGAAGGATTTTGACACTGTACCACATGAAACGCATGGTTAAATCCGCAGGACAGAACAGGTAAGTGGAACTGTGGAAAGGGGCCAAAAATGAGCGGCTCTCAGGTACACTCGAACACACATAACTTTATTTAGGTGCCGAAACATTACATTGTAAATTTCCGAGCTTCACTATCGACAGAATATGTCACACAATCTTATGGCTTAAGGTCACAACTTCTTTAATTTTTAAAATGGATGAAGGCCTGTGATTTAAAACACAACTACAATAAATTTTCAAAAGGCAGAAAGCGCAAGGTTTTATCCTTAAATATCCGGCCGGTGTGGCCGAGCGGTTCTAGGCGCTACAGTCTGGAACCACGCGACCGCTACAGTCGCAGGTTCGAATCCTGCCTCGGGCATGGATCTGTGTGATGTCCTTAGGTTGGTTATGTTTAAGTAGTTCTAAGTTCTAGGGGACTGATGACCTCAGCAGTTAAGTGCGATAGTGCTTAGAGCCATTTGAACCATTTTTTAATCCTTAAATAATATTTCAAATGAGGCTGCAGGCCCAAACAATTTAAGACTTAACAAGTATGGAATTTTAATTTTAACACGGCTGAAGTCCCATGATTCAAAACACAACTACAATAAATTTTTGCAAGGCAGAAAGCCCAAGGCTTTATCCTTAAATATTTTTTTTTAATGAGGCTGAAAGCCCAAACAATCTAAGATTTAACAAGTAAGGAATTAAAATTTTAAGACAGCTGAAGGCCCATGGTTGAAAAATACAACTACACAAATTTTCAAAAGTAGAAAGCCCAAAGTTTCATCCAGAAATAAAAAATATTTTAAATGAGGCTGAAGGCCAAAACAATCAAAGACTTAACAAGTAACGAATTTTAATTTTAAGACGGCTGAAAGTCCATGATTGAAAAAACACAACTACAATAATTTTCAAAGTCAGAAGGCCCAAAGCTTTATCCAAAAAAATATTTTAAATGAGGATGAAGGCCCAAACAATATAAGACTTAACAAATACAGAATTTTAATTTTAAGATGGCTGAAATCCCATGGTTGAAAAACACAACTACAATAAATTTTCATAAGGCAGAAGCCCCAAGGCTTTATCCAAAATATTTTGAATGTGGCTGAAGGCCCACGCAATCTAGGACTTAACAATTAAAGAATTTTAATTTTAAGATGGCTGAAAGTCCATGATTGAAAAAACACAACTACAATGAATTTTCAAGGGCAGAAGGCAGAAGGCTTTATCAAAAAAAGAAAAAAATTAAATGAGGCTGAAGGCCCAAACAATGCAAGACTTGACAAGTAAGGAACCTTCAGTTTTAAAGCGGCTGAAGGCCCATTATTTAAAACCCAACTAAAACCATACAAATTCAAACCATCGGCTATGAGCCATTAAAATACACAATCAAACACCATTAAGAAAAGGCAGTACAACCAGCGGTGCTCAGAAGGTTCTGGGGGTCGGTCTGCACTTGAAATATTAATCTTTGATTAGGGGAGACAGGCAGTTGATGCTTTCCTCACTGTGTTGTCAAAAATGGTTCAAATGGCTCTGAGCACTATGCGACTTAACTTCTGAGGTCAAATTTTCTCTGAACTGTTCAGCAACTATAACATCGGAGTCTGGGGGTCGGTAGAAGGAGCCAATTATTAACATAGAAACGGTATTCGGCTGTTAAGTATAACCTCCACCCATACCCATTCGCACGGAGTATCTACTTCGACTTCACTACAAGATAAACCACTACTGACAGACACAAACACTCCACCACCAATTTTGCCTAATTTATCTTTCCTGAACACCGTCTGAGACTTCGTAAAAATTTCTCCAGAACTTATTTCAGGCTTTAGCCAGCCTTCTGTACCTATAACGATTTCAGCTTCTGTGCTTTCTATTAGCGCTTGAAGCTCAGGGACTTTCGCAGTACAACAACAACAATTTACAACTACAATTCCGACTGTTCCTTGATCCAAGCACGTCCTGTATTTGCCATGCACCCTTTGAGATTGCAGCCCACCCCGTACTTTCCCGAGGCCTTCTAACCCAAAAAACTACCCAGTGCACGCCACACAGCCTCCGCTACCCTTGTAGCCGCCAGCTTGTGATTGTTTATACTGAAGAAGATTGATTATTTTCTATGACACATCTGTGTAATTGTAAAAGTCAAGTATTGCAATTTTCTTTTAGTAATGAAACTCGTTAATACGACTGGTTTAATTGTTTGTCTAGCAATCAGAGTATTCAGGCTTCCTAGACACCACATAGGTGGTTATTTTATTAAAATTCCCTCTTTCGGCCTTTTGGGCCTAGACTTAGGCATCTTCAGTACAGTACCATCAGCAGTTTCAGCGACTGATGTCAGCTGACTGGCCATCCGCTGTGGCCGAGCGGTTCTGGGCGCTTGAGTCCGGAACCGCGCTGCTGCTACGGTCGCGGGTTCGAAACCTGCCTCAGGCATGGATGTGTGTGATGTCCTTAGGTTAGTTAGGTTTAAGTAGTTCTAAGTTCTAGGGGACTGATGACCTCAGATGTTAAGACCCATAATGCTTAGAGCCATTTGAACCATTTGAACCTTTCTACCCCACCACCTTCAATTTACAGTTAATAATAAATCATCTTAAATGACAAAAATGACAATATTTACACTAATATCATCTCTGTTTTCAGCAACTGCCTACATCTTTAAAAATGCACACACACACGCACGCACACACACACGCACACACACACCTTAATATTTACCATGAGTATTGACAGCCGCCAAAAGTACAAGAGATTGACCTCATTTACAAATAATTCATCACACCAACAGCTTGTACCCCTTGTCAGCTTGAAACTACACTCCTGGAAATTGAAATAAGAACACCGTGAATTCATTGTCCCAGGAAGGGGAAACTTTATTGACACATTCCTGGGGTCAGATACATCACATGATCACACTGACAGAACCACAGGCACATAGACACAGGCAACAGAGCATGCACAATGTCGGCACTAGTACAGTGTATATCCACCTTTCGCAGCAATGCAGGCTGCTATTCTCCCATGGAGACGATCGTAGAGATGCTGGATGTAGTCCTGTGGAACGGCTTGCCATGCCATTTCCACCTGGCGCCTCAGTTGGACCAGTGTTCGTGCTGGACGTGCAGACCGCGTGAGACGACGCTTCATCCAGTCCGAAACATGCTCAATGGGGGACAGATCCGGAGATCTTGCTGGCCAGGGTAGTTGACTTACACCTTCTAGAGCACGTTGGGTGGCACGGGATACATGCGGACGTGCATTGTCCTGTTGGAACAGCAAGTTCCCTTGCCGGTCTAGGAATGGTAGAACGATGGGTTCGATGACGGTTTGGATGTACCGTGCACTATTCAGTGTCCCCTCGACGATCACCAGTGGTGTACAGCCAGTGTAGGAGATCGCTCCCCACACCATGATGACGGGTGTTGGCCCTGTGTGCCTCGGTCGTATGCAGTCCTGATTGTGGCGTTCACCTGCACGGCGCCAAACACGCATACGACCATCATTGGCACCAAGGCAGAAGCGACTCTCATCGCTGAAGACGACACGTCTCCATTCGTCCCTCCATTCACGCCTGTCGCGACACCACTGGAGGCGGGCTGCACGATGTTGGGGCGTGAGCGGAAGACGGCCTAACGGTGTGCGGGACCGTAGCCCAGCTTCATGGAGACGGTTGCGAATGGTCCTCGCCGATACCCCAGGAGCAACAGTGTCCTTAATTTGCTGGGAAGTGGCGGTGCGGTCCCCTACGGCACTGCGTAGGATCCTACGGTCTTGGCGTGCATCCGTGCGTCGCTGCGGTCCGGTCCCAGGTCGAAGGGCACGCGCACCTTCCGCCGACCACTGGCGGCAACATCGATGTACTGTGGAGACCTCACGCCCCACGTGTTGAGCAATTCGGCGGTACGTCCACCCGGCCTCCCGCATGCCCACTATACGCCCTCGCTCAAAGTCCGTCAACTGCACATACGGTTCACGTCCACGCTGTCGCGGCATGCTACCAGTGTTAAAGACTGCGATGGAGCTCCGTATGCCACGGCAAACTGGCTGACACTGATGGCGGCGGTGCACAAATGCTGCGCAGCTAGCGCCATTCGACGGCCAACACCGCGGTTCCTGGTGTGTCCGCTGTGCCATGCGTGTGATCATTGGTTGTACAGCCCTCTCGCAGTGTCCGGAGCAAGTATGGTGGGTCTGACACACCGGTGTCAATGTGTTCTTTTTTCCATTTCCAGGAGTGTATATGTACAGGGTGTTTCAAACATGACCGGTATATTTGAAACGGCAATAAAAACTAAACGAGCAGCGATAGAAATACACCGTTTGTTGCAATATGCTTGGGACAACAGTACATTTTCAGGCGGACAAACTTTCGAAATTACAGTAGTTACAATTTTCAACAACAGATGGCGCTGCAAGTGATGTGAAAGATATAGAAGACAACGCAGTCTGTGGGTGCGCTATTCTGTACGTCGTCTTTCTGCTGTAAGCGTGTGCTGTTCACAACGTGCAAGTGTGCTGTAGACAACATGGTTTATTCCTTAGAACAGGGGATTTTTCTGGTGTTGGAATTCCACCGCCTAGAACACAGTGTTGTTGCAACAAGACGAAGTTTTCAACGGAGGTTTAATGTAACCAAAGGACCGAAAAGCGATACAATAAAGGACCTGTTTGAAAAATTTCAACGGACTGGGAACGTGACGGATGAACGTGCTGGAAAGGTAGGGCGACCGCATACGGCAACCACAGAGGGCAATGCGCAGCTAGTGCAGCAGGTGATCCAACAGCAGCCTCGGGTTTCCGTTCGCCGTGTTGCAGCTGCGGTCCAAATGACGCCAACGTCCACATATCGTCTCATGCGCCAGAGTTTACACCTCTATCCATACAAAATTCAAACGCGGCAACCCCTCAGCGCCGCTACCATTGCTGCACGAGAGACATTCGCTAACGATATAGTGCACAGGATTGATGACGGCGATATGCATGTGGGCAGCATTTGGTTTACTGACGAAGCTTATTTTTACCTGGACGGTTTCGTCAATAAACAGAACTGGCGCATATGGGGAACCGAAAAGCCCCATGTTGCAGTCCCATCGTCCCTGCATCCTCAAAAAGTACTGGTCTGGGCCGCCATTTCTTCCAAAGGAATCATTGGCCCATTTTTCAGATCCGAAACGATTACTGCATCACGCTATCTGGACATTCTTCGTGAATTTGTGGCGGTACAAACTGCCTTAGACGACACTGCAAACACCTAGTGGTTTATGCAAGATGGTGCCCGGCCACATCGTACGGCCGACGTCTTTAATTTCCTGAATGAATATTTCGATGATCGTGTGATTGCTTTGGGCTATCAGAAACATACAGGAGGCGGCGTGGATTGGCCTCCCTATTCGCCTGACATGAACCCCTGTGACTTCTTTCTGTGGGGACACTTGAAAGACCAGGTGTACCGCCAGAATCCAGAAACAATTGAACAGCTGAAGCAGTACATCTCATCTGCATGTGAAGCCATTCCGCCAGACACGTTGTCAAAGGTTTCGGGTAATTTCATTCAGAGACTACGCCATATTATTGCTACGCATGGTGGATATGTGGAAAATATCGTACTATAGAGTTTCCCAGACCGCAGCGCCATCTGTTGTTCAAAATTGTAACTACTGTAATTTCGAAAGTTTGTCTGCCTGAAAATGTACTGTTGTCCCAAGCATATTGCAACAAACGGTGTATTTCTATCGCTGCTCGTTTACTTTTTATTGCCGTTTCAAATATACCGGTCATTTTTGAAACACCCTGTACATCAACTACTGGCACAAACTGTATATCCACCTGCATATTTTAAAGCATTAACCAATGTATTACCCCAACCTTTAGGCAGATAATATATGTAACATGTAACCTTAAGACCCCTTGCCGTGTAAAGTTTGCTCTCATACAATCACTCTTTCCACTATCTCTCTCTCTCTCTCTCTCTCTCTCTCTCTCTATCTCTCTCTCTCACTCACTTTCTCTCTCTCTTCCTCTCCTTCTGTGTCCAGCCTCTCACATCTGTCTAGTAATCCCAATCGAATATTGTTATTTATGTATAATTTTACTGCTGTAGCCAATATGATTATTGTACTTAAAGTCTGTAAAATTTCACCCGTTTGTTATTAACAAGTATGAAGTTTAAGCCATTATAACATTTCACCTGATTGTATAAACGAGTATGAAGTTTAAGCTGTTTTAACTTGTCAGAATCGGATTTTTATGCCACCTGAAGCACACACACATGTATCCAACACCTCAAAACAAACACCTCCAAAGGCTTTAAATAATTATTCAATAATGTTGTTACCATGTATATTATTTATACTTTGCGATAATGTCTTCTCTTCTGCTACACGAGCCTTGCACCCAGCAGATTCCGGACGCCATATTTGTTTACAAATATAACAGTATACATGTGATGTGTTAAGACAGCGAAAGGAACCTGTGACCACTGGAGGTACTCTATTTTACTTATCTTATGTTTACCGTTAGATATCAGTTTAATTTTTTGTCAGAAGAAACCCAAAACCATGTTCTGAAATAGTGTCTTGTTTCTCCACTAGACAGTGCCACAAGTTTCTGCAAAAATCGTAACACAACACACACACAAACGTCATACTAACTAATGTAAATCCACCCGATGATGGAGGTGTAAACCTATGAAACGCGTCGTGGAAATAAATAAAACGGTGACTGGTAACAGTAAACTTGTTGTTCCATTTAATGTCAATAACAGTCACGGTATAGCCTAACCTAAAATGTTCGCATTTGAAGTCCCACAGTGCTTAGATCCATTTTAACCATCAGCTGACTGTCCTAGACATCGTCCGGCTGATGAAGCTATTCCGAAGATGGCTTAAGACTAGCCCGAAATCGGTCATTTTAATAAAATAACCATTGCTATCTGGACTGTTTTTTCACTGAAATGAAATGCCGTGTGGCTAGGCTTCTCCAGTCGGGTAGACCGATCGCCTGGTGTAAGTCTTTTTAATTGACGCCACTTCGGCGACTTGAGCGTCGATGGGGATGAGTTCGTGATAATGAAGACAACACAGCATCCAGTTCCTGAACGGAGAAAATCTCCGACCCAGCTGGGAATCGAACCCGGGCCCCTTAGCATGGAATTACGAGGGGTGTTTCAAAAGTCCATTCAAAAATAAAAACTACTAACGTGTTTGGGGTAGATATTTTTTATTTTTCGACATAGGCTCCTTTTAGACTTATACACTTCGTCCTATGCGTTCTAATTTGTTGATCCCTTCCGAATAATAGGAATGGTCCGAGTCTGCAAAATAGCTATTATTTGCTGCAATCACCTCCTCGTTTGAACAAAATCTTTGACCCGCCAGTCATGTCTTCAAATTGGGGAACAAATACTAGTCCCAGGGAGCCAAGTTTGGAGAATAAGGGGGATGTGAAAAGAGTTGGAATCCTATTTCCATTAATTTTGCGACCACAACTGCTGAGGTGTGTGCTGGTGCACTGTCGCGATGGAAAGGACATTTTTGCGGCCCAATCGCCTGCGTTTCTCTTGCAGCTCGGTTTTCAGACGGCCCAATAACGATGAATAATATGCACCTGTAATAGTTTTAGCCGTTTCCAGATAGTCGATGAGGATTATCCCTTGTGAATTCCAAAAGACAGTCGCCATAACCTTTCCGGCCGAAGGACTTGTCTTCGCCTTTTTTGGTGCAAATTCTCCCTTGGTAACCCATTGTTTAGATTGTTGTTTGGTCTGAGGAGTATATTAATGTATCCATGTTTCATCCACAGTGACGAAACGGCGCTTAAAGTCCTGCGGATTCTTCCTGAACAGCTGCAAACCATCCTTGCAACGCTTCACACGATTCCGTTTTTGGCCAAGCGTGAGCAATCGAGGAACCCATCTCGCGGATATGTTTCTCATGTCCAGATGCTTATCCAAAATATTATGTACCCGTTCATTCGAGATGTCCACAGCACTAGCAATCTCACGCATCAACTCTTCTGTCATCCATCACTATATCACGGATTTTATTAATGATTTCTGGAGTCGTAACCTCCACAGGGCGTCCAGGACGTTCAGCATCACTTGTGCCCATGTGGCCACTCCGAAAATTTTGAAACCACTTATAAACTGCTCTAATCTAAGGAGCAGAGTCACCGTAATGTTTATCAAGCTTCTCTTTAGTGTCCTGAAGCGTTTTGTCGTTCATAAAGTAACGTTTAATCACCACACTAAATTCTTCTTCGTCCATTTTTTGACAATCACTCGACTTCCTTGATTCACACGAATGCCAAACACAAAGAAATAGACCAAAATGACTGAAACTTGGTGTGCGTTCTTTCCAAAGATGCTGCTAACTAAACATGACCTCGATGCGCTCCGGTGGCGCCATCTGTCGGACTTTGCACGGACTTTTCACACAGCCCTCGTACGTCGCGCTGACCACTTTTTTAAAAAAATCTCATTTTATTCGATGTTGTTCGTTCGATTGGTTCGGGGCGGACGTTCCACGACATCCGTTCAAGTTCATCGAGGATACATTCACTCAGTGTTTTTATTACAGAGAGGAGCTAACCCTTTGACCAAAGACGCTGAGCTACTGTGACGGCTATCACCAACACCGACTCAAGGGAAGGCCTCGGCGCTTGTTGGTGACGTCACGTCAGCTAGGCACGGCGAACGCCAGGTCTGTTGCAGGCAGAAACGCCTGGGCGTGCTTATCACTATAAATCTCTTATTTTTGGACAAAATGTTTGATGTTGTTTTGGATTCTGCAGTTTTATTTAGATGACAGATTTTGTTACTATTGTAAAGCTACAAATGAAGATCATAGTTCGGTATTACTGATTCCTGTCGAAACAAACGTAGATCAATATGAGAAGATGCTTTGCCCCATTGCAAGCTTCGGAAATTTTACATTCAAGTAACTATATTTACTTGATCCATTTTGTTATCAAAACTTACCCCAACCTCCTTACAATTAACTCGTTTCTTTTATTTATTTATTTATTTTCGTTTGACATCCTCACTGGAAATGTGAACTAATTTACATGTGCAAATGTCCAACTGTTGCCAGTCATTAGATTACAGTCGTTTTCAACGAAAGGAATTCTAAACAGGAAACAAAATAGCTTCATACATCGAAAACACTGCTGAGATTAAACTTTTTTAAACATGCACTTAGAAAAGATAAATATTCCCCTCTTGCAACTGAAAGGAGAAACGTTACAAGATCAAAAAAATTTATTTGATAAAACAAGTATCTCTCTTTTGCCTCTTCTTCTGTCCCCCACGCCTTCCCCCAACGTGTACAATCGTAAGATATTTCATTGACATTCAGTGATCCTCACCCCATAGTCAACCAAGATACTTAAAGAAGAGCACCAATATGTTCACAGTTTCTTGTAAAAGCAACCCAGTACAAACGTAACTTCCTCAGATTTACAAATAAGGTAAAGAAGCACGAATTATGTTGCTGCTGGACCATGAAGTTGTTATTGTATGTCAATCCTTAAAACAGGTGGAAATTTAAGTTCAGGAGTATACTATTTGTTAAGAAGTGTAATGAATCGCACAATTAATTGATGTAGAAATCTCTCAGAACAATGTGTGTTGGTCAACTACCGCCAATAGTTTCACATTTTCCTGTGTCGGAGAGGGAGACACCACCATTGTGAGTATGCCTGCAACAGACCTGCCGTTCGCCGTGCCTAGCTGACGTGACGTCACGAACAACCGCCGAGGTCTTCCTTTGAGTCGGTGTTGCTACCACTCAGCTATCAAGGCGGACTGTTTTTTTTCCGTTATTTTTTGGCTATCTCTGATTAATCTCTTATGCGCAGAAACTTCACGCGGCTCACATTGCGGAACAAGAGGTCGACGGTGAGCTGCCGCGAGCCTGCGTAAGCCTTTCACACGGCGGCGCGGCGGCGGACGCTCTCACCCAGGCGTTACGTCACGCCGGGAGAAACCTTAGCGGCAGGCACTGTGTGACTGGGAGAGCCAGCCTACTCCACTGAGGAGAGTCCACCCGTCTCTCGTCTGGTTCAGCTGCCGCTACTGACTCCGTTAGCCGCAGCACCACGCAGGTCAGTTCCACAGTCGCTCCGTTTCTGTCATCCGTCATCTGTCTGGTACGACGCGGCCTGCCTCAAGTTCCTCTCCTGTACAGTAGGGGCGGGACAGACCGACCGATAAAACATATACCACAGTTTTAGTTCCGTGTAACCGGTATTTTTCCGAATTTATTTGGTCTCGATTATAACAGGTCTTGTTTTTTTGTTTTTTTTTTACTTTCTATTATTGTTGTTGTTGTGGTCTTCAGTTCAAAAATGGTTCAAATGGCTCCGAGCACTATGGGACTTAACATCTGAGGTCATCAGTCCCGTACAACTTAGAACTACTTAAACCTAACTAGCCTAAGGACATCACACACATCCATGCCCGAGGCAGGATTCGAACCTGCGACCGTAGCGGTCACGCGGTTCCAGACTGTAGCGCCTATAACCGTACGTCCACTCCCGCCGGCTGTGGTCTTCAGTCCTGAGACTGGCTTGATGCAGGTCTCCGTGCTACTCTATCCTGTGCAAGCCTCTTCATCTCCCAGTACCTACTGCATCCTTCTGAATCTGATTAGTGTATTCATCTCTTGGTCTCCCTCTACGATTTTTACCCTCCACGCTGCCCTCCAATACTAAATTGGTGAGCCGTGCAGTTCTTGGCGCTACAGTCTGGAGCCGAGCGACCGCTACGGTCGCAGGTTCGAATCCTGCCTCGGGCGTGGATGTTTGTGATGTCCTTAGGTTAGTTAGGTTTAATTAGTTCTAAGTTCTAGGCGAGTGATGACCTTAGAAGTTAAGTCGCATAGTGCTCAGAGCCAACTAAATTGGTGATCCCTTGATGCCTCAGTACATGTCCTACCAACCGATCCCTTCTTCTACTCCAGCTGTGCCACAAATTCCTCTTCTCCCCAATTCTATTCAGTACCTCCTCATTAGTTACGTGATCTACCCATCTAACCTTCAGCATTCTTCTGTAGCACCACATTTCGAAAGCTTCTATTCTCTTCTTGTCCACACTATTTATTGCCCACGTTTCACTTCCATATATGGCTACGCTCCATACAAATACTTTCAGAAACGACTTCCTGACACTTAAATCTATACTCGATGTTAACAAATTTCTCTTCTTCAGAAACGCTTTCCTTACCATTGCCAGTCTACATTTTATATCTTATCTACTTCAACCATCATCAGTTATTTTGCTCCCCAAATAGCAAAACTCCTTTACTACTTTAAATGTCTCATTTCCTAATCTAATTCCCTCAGCATCACCCGACTTAATTCCACTACATTCCATTATCCTCGTTTTACTTTTGTTGATGTTCATCTTATATCCTCCTTTGAAGACACTGTCCATTCCGTTCAACTGCTCTTCCAAGTCCTTTTCTGTCTCTGACAGAATTACAATGTCATCGGCGAACCTCAAAGTTTTTATTTCTTCTCCATGGATTTTAATTCCTACTCCAAATTTTTCTTTTGTTTTCTTTACTACTTGCTCAATATACAGATTGAATAACATCGGGGAGAGGCTACAACCATGTCTCACTCCCTTCCCAACTGTTAGAAGCCAACCTCGGGGAAGATCAGTTTGGATTCTGTAGAAATATTGGAACACGTGAGGAAATACTGACCCTACGGCATAACTTAGAAAATAGATTAAGGAGAGGCAAATTCTACGTTTCTAGCATTTGTAAACTCAGAGAAAGCTTTTGACAACGTTGACTGGAATACTCTCTTTCAAAGGCTATTTACAGAAACTTTCTATTACTGACCCAGTAAAAAAACAGAAATATAGATTTCTGATTTTTAAACAAACTGTTTTCTTTTAAGAACGAGTAACTTTTATTCGTAAAATTTAGATTAGGTTACCCTACATTCAGAGGTTGTTGCACGCAGCGACTGTCATTGACTTGTAAATAATAGATTTCAGCTATCAGTCGTCCTTTTGAAATTTTATTGTTGGATCTAGATTTCAGCTAGAAACTAGCCATTCTCAATGCACTATCATTTTTGATCAATGCATGTAATGCCTGTTGGTGGGCTTCATCCACAGTTCAATGAATAATAATCAATACTGGTATTCAATGAACTGAGGCTGATATCATGAAGCCCGACCAACATTACATGCATTGATCAAAAATGATAGTGCATTGAGAATGGCTAGTTTCTAGCTGAAATCTAGATCTGCGAATAAAATTTCAAAAGGACGACTGATAGCTGAAATCTATTATTTACAAAATTTCCATTGTTTTGAAATACTGCGCTATTATAGATAATAGGGGAAGCGATCACTGCTATTTGAATAACGATGCTGACAGAAACGAGCGACAGATACATGGCACGTGAATTGGTACGGAAGAGACGAGACCATAATGTACCTGTTTCCCAATAGTTTCCCTTTCTGGCCTATGCGGTACTTCTCGCTGTCTTCGTCGGACGTCAGTTATACTACAGAATAGCACCATCCATAGTCTGCAAGTATTGTACGAAGTGCTCTTTCAACGAAGCATAATTCTCCATTTGCTTTAAAAGCTAAAAAACTGGAGGAGCAACAACAAACTTGCTACACAATATAAAGAGAAAACTTATAACTTAAAACTTCATCCACAGTTTGCAATAAAAATAGACAGTAGTTGATCTGATGCCAGTGTCTACATAATATGGCTTTACTTGCTTCTAGCCCTCGAAAACGGACAAATTAATACGAAAGAAAAGAGTTCTCCGCCGTTTACCACAGACTCTTCGTAATGCCGTAACAGTGGTACGATCATCGATTTTTTAGCAGGGTTTCTAAACATTGGACTCAACAGCAGATTTTTCGTAGCACTCAGTCACCTGCCACTTACGAAATGGACTACGTTTTCTTTCATTTGTCTATTAAATATAATAGTTTGATTCCATGTATCCTGAAACAGTCAACATTTTTCAGTCTTTGTTCAGACAAAGCAAATAAGAACAGAGAGTAGGTTATTTCAGAAACTGATTACTTTTAGCGGTTTTATCTGACAGGTTGAATTGGCGCTGAAATAAACCGACACAACCGAAAACAGGTTGTTTCAGAGGTAACCGTCATCCCTACTGTACAACCTGTTCATCTCATACTCACGCTCGTCGTCCTCAATCTCTGCCTTCCCCTGCAATTTCAGCCTTCAGTTTTTACCCTCCTCAGCTCCCTCGGGTACTATAGGTATGCATGGGGGCTTAATTAAATATGATTGAAAATACTTTTTATTTTTCGTAGCTGTATGTCCGATTACGCTATGTCTCGTAATCGGTTGGCCCTGACTAGTATTATTACGCTATCTGACTGCAACAAACAATGAAAGAAAATTTTCGTAAACACAGTTAATTAATTAAGTCCCCAGCAACTATAAAACCTACAAAACCAATAAGCACAAGAGTAACTGTTCTGTATGTGGGAGTGTGACTCAACGTACACGTCTGGCACGGTTCTTCTCCAACAAGACAAGAATTTTTAAATACCAATTATACTGACGTGATAAAGAAAATTAGAAAAACTATAATTACGCAAGAAACCAGAATTCACTCTAATACAAGAACACAAGCCAGATGCTTTGTTGACTGAACCTGTAATGACGCATTATTTCAGACACACAAATAATAAAAGAACATTGTGGTTTTTACCTTCATATATATTGACGAAATGCACTCTGATCATTACAATAACATCTGCTATCTCTCCCATCAAATAACTGGATAAAACATGGAACAAACACTCCTTACTACAACATGTCGACAAGCCTTGCCCACTAGCACATCTCAACACGAACTGTCTTCTACGAGCTCTGCCCACGCACTGACTTCTACGAGTTCTTAACAGGCACTGACTGCTACGAGCTCTCTCCAAGCACTGACTACTACGAGCTCTCGACAAGCACTCACTACTACGAGCTCTGCCCACGCACTGACTTCTACGAGTTCTTAACAGGCACTGACTGCTACGAGCTCTCTCCAAGCACTGTACCACGAGTTCTTAACAGGCACTGTGGAGGCGGCTTAATAATACTTTTTGGCGCAATCTCTGGCGCAGTGGCTCAGTGTAGCCACCTTTCATATGCCCCTCCTCCACAAGCCAGAATTTGATGGTATTTTTGCCAGCATTGGTGGTGAAAATACCACCAAATTCGTCCACAAAAATACAGACAAAAATAAAAGATAATATTAATACCTAAATATCACATAATTAGTTAAAATTTTGGCTTTGCACTGACCTTTCAATAACCTAATATATAAAATACAGTAGGCAATACAAATTCTTTTCATACATGTGGCTTTACATAATAGTTCACACAATACACAAAAAAATCAGTTTATACAAATGTTCGCATAAAATGCTTTCAATGATTAGTTTATACAAAAAAAAGACACCAACAGGTGACATCTTTTCAGTAGAAGCAGTCCATCAGTGTCACCCAGTAAAGTTTAGCAGGTACACCCAGCAACAAGTCACATTAGTTCAGTAGAAGCAGTTCATCAGAGGCACCCAGCAATGTTGAGTAGGTGCAGACAGCAAGAAGTGACTTCATTTCCATACAAGTAGTCCATCAGTTGCACCCATCAATGTTGAGTAGGTGCAGACACCAACAAGTGACATCATTTCAGTAGAAGCAGTCCATCAGTTGCACCCAGCAATGTTGAGCAGGTGCAGACACCAACAAGTGACATCATTTCAGTAGAAGCAGTTCATCAGTTGCACCCAGCAAAGTTGAGCAGGTGCACACAGCAACAAGTCACATTAGTTCAGTAGAATCAGTTCATCAGAGGCACCCAGCAATGTTGAGTAGGTGCAGACAGCAAGAAGTGACTTCATTTCCATACCAGTAGTCCATCAGTTGCACCTAGCAATGATGAGCAGGTCCAGAGAGCAGTCCATGATATTCACTATCACTGATCACACTGTTCGTTAGCAGTAACTAAACATGTCCTAGTGACACCAATCATGTAGATAAAGTACAAGTAACAGTCCATAATATTCACTATCACTGATCACTCAGTTCATCAGCAGAAATTAATCATTCCTAAGTGTCACACATTACGTTGAAAAGTGCAGGTAACAGTTCATAATATTCACCATCACTAATCAGACAGTTCAGGCATGAACAATAGTTTGAATACACATACAAATGCTTTTACACTAAACATATAAATTCTAATAAACACAAAAATGATTTCAGATAATTGTCATATTAACTATTACAAATACTAAAATATCAGTAAACCTATAATATTTATGGGTGTCAGTGCAAGCCACTACAAACAAATAAAATAATATTTACGAGATAGGTGGGTAGGATTAGGAAAGGTAAACACACAAAACACACTCACTCATCTTTCATCCACATTAAGTACTACTGTGTAATTGAATGGTGTTAACTGTGTAAATGTAATTCTGTCAAAATCTGATGTTCATCATGTGTATCAAGTAGTAGTGGCAGCAATGTATAACAGTCAATAATAGTTAGGTCAACGTCATAGTCATCATGTCAAGACCAATGTTTGCCAAGCCAGATCAAATGTACTGTTGTTGAACAACTGTCAGTGAGCCAAGATATGCAAATACTTCCTCTCTTCAAAAAAAATATATACTGCTTAGTGATTTAACAAAGTGTGTGTATAGACTATCTTCCTTCTACTTTAGTGTTCTAGTCTGCTATCTTCATCCTCCTTGTTCCATAAGACCAACAAAAAAAATATGCATCTCACTTACTTTACCTCTTATCCACCAAAACTGCAATAATCATCAACTTCACACAATCTCAATAATACCTCAATAATACCTCTTCAATGCGTCGATACATATAATCCTTATTACCAATATCATTTCACTTCCATAACAACTCTTTCCTCTAGTCAGTCTCCTCGAACAAGTACAGATAAAGTCCTAGTGCAAACTTCAGTTCATCATCCCACACAATCTGAAGACACATTGTCAACACACAACCTCTGTGTAATCCATCTGACCCAAATCTTCTGCTCATTATGAATTATAAACAAAGAAATGCATACATGACCTCTAACAGACTTAGTTCGAATAACTCTCAGTAATTAAGTACGATTACGGAATGTGAATGAGCATAATATTTCACAGTGTGTACACCACTTCAAGAATTATGGCAGAAGCAAACATGTGGAGTATTTTTTGTGTCAAGTGTCACTTCCTATTTCAATTGCTCACGAAAAATGCAGTGTAATAACTGTTAATGGTCTAAACCTAGTAATGGTATGTCATGTCGTTAGCTTCCTTCCTATTAGCATACATATACAGCTTCCATAAAACCTCCAGCTCATGTGACTTCAACGAAGTTCTTTGTACCAATGTCGTTCGTCGAATTATAGCAGTTCATTTTCTTATCTTAAAAATATAAGGCACTGAGCGTAAGCATAACAAGCACTAGCGAGTAAATATACCAGTAGTGAACAGAATGTCAAAAAGTGGATGCAGCACAAATCCTACAACGAGGCTCTGCCAAGCGAACAATCTATAATTAATACAATAGTGTGACCTAAACTCTATGTTTGTACACAGTATATCAGCATTTCTATACACCAAATTAAAGAGTAGTTATGACAACAAAACAGAAATGTGTAAATATGCAATCCATACGCATAGCAGTAAACATGTCATTAGCATCATATCAGCATAAGCAAATAAATGTTCATATGTCATCCTAATAAGTAAACATGAAGGCGCAAGCAGATAAATCACAAAGTATAACTTACATACATATCAGCACAACTAATCAGGTGACAATTATAATTTAAATAAATAAGCACAACAGGCACATAATTAAAAAAATATGACATCAGTGAAAAAGCAGTGCAGCCAAGCGATGCATAATATATACAAATAACAATCCTGTTCATTAATAAACATTGACAAAAATCAGAAAATGTACGCAAGCACGTCGCTTCACACGTAAATTCATAGAACATGAAATTAGCACAAAGTATGAATCACGTAATCGCGAGCAGCAAATTACGTCTAAAGTACGTACCTAAGTGGAAATATGTTACCTGAAAAATAAACTCAATTAATAGTTACCCTTTTTAGTTCATTAGTTTCTTCTTCGAAATTACATTCTTCCTGAAAATTTCTCGATAGTAAGTCCTCTTAACGTCGGAGACACACAGAATTTACCTGAAGTTCTTAAATATTTTATAGAACCGTATCCTGAAAAATACTGAATGTTAATAACATAATTCATCAAGTCACTACAGCTTTATACTGAATTGAATCGGAGAAATTACACTGTGTATTTGTTTACGGCTGTCAGTGCATTCGCACTGAGCGCTCGATCAGCTGTAGGCGCGTGACGTAGGAAGCAATTGTTTGCGGTCAACGACTGCCTTGAGCGGCGCGCAGACTTGACTGTTGCTTTGAGTATGTGCCGCCGCCAAAACACAGCGCGGTATCCTTGTACTCTCCGCATGTTTACATCTAGCTGTTAGTTTCTCAAAAGTATGTCATTCCACAAAAACATTTTTTTTTTGAAAGTATATCATTCCACAAAAATTTTTACGTTGGATATATGATGTATTCCTTTAGAGCGTCGAGATTTAAGAGTTTCTACTTCGACAGTGTTATCATGAATAATTTTGCGAATTCTATATGGACCGTTATAAAGCAGAAAAAATTTGCGACACAAGCCTTTTCCTTTGTGAGATAAACGATGAGACCTAATTAACATCTTCTGACCAACTGACAAGATTTTTAAACGACCAGGATGTTTAGCTGATTTCTCTCTTCTCGCAGCCGCAGATGCAATATTTTGCAGAGCCAGGTTGACAACTTCAGAATGCCGCAGTTTCCGTGAAGGCGGAAAAGGAACGATTTCAGATATGCGATTTGTCGGTGTTTTATTTTTTAATACCAGTATAGGCGGTAAAGAAGTTGAATCATTAGAGAGTTCATTCAGAATGTTTTGAAAAATATGAAGATACTGATCCCACGTTCTGTGATTCTGATGACAATAAAGTCGACACAATTTATTGATTTCCTTCATCCATCTTTCTGAAGCGTTAGATTGGGGGTGAAAAAGTGAAATGAAAATTGGTTTAATTTTACGACGCTGTAGAGTACGAAGCCAAATTTTAGAACGAAACTGTGATCCATTATCTGATATAACCTTATCAACATGACCAACTTCTTTAAGAAAATGTTTGATGAAAGCGTTAGATACTGAACGAGCTGTGGCTTTTCGTAACGGTGTAAAACACACATATTTTGACGTCAACTCCACTGCTACGAAAATGTACGCAAAACCATTAGTAGAACGAACCACTGGACCGAACAAATCGACTGCAGCCATCTCCTTTAATTTCGCTGGAATGATAGGAAACAACGGTGCTCTGTGAGGAACTGTTGGCGGCTTAGCCTTTTGACATAATTTGCATTTGGCCAGAACAGATCGAATACGTTTTTCCATATTACTGAAATAACAATTTTCTCGTAATTTATGAAAGCATTTTCTGGGACCAAAGTGTGCATAACTGAAATGCGTATACCAAATCAATTTATTGACCCACTCATCAGGAATACAAATTAACCAAACAGAGTTGTCGACCGATTTTCGTTTAAAAAGAATGTCATTGCGAACTGAATAGCATCTAGTTTCTCTGGATCAGGAAGAATACCTTCTGTAGCAATAATGTGACCGAGAAATTTCACCTGAGAACGACCAAATTCAGATTTTTCCAAGTTTACTGTAATGCCAACTCTTGCAAAGATACGTAATAATGAATCCAAAATTTTGTTGTGCTCACTCCAAGAATGTTTAGCAATAAGAATGTCGTCAACATATGAAATGATATTGTCACAAAGAGAAACAGGTAAAATTTCGTTTAAACTAGAAATGAATGCTGCAGAAGGTACAGTAAGTCCAAACAGTAATTTTCGAAATCACATTTGGGTAAATTAGTCAAATCCGGTTATTGTTTACTTACTCACTAGATAGATTGATAGTCGAAGAGTTGTTTTGACAGATGCAAAGAATAGTAAAAGAGTAGGCAGCGGTGCAGAAAACTAAAAGAGAAATAGCACCACTACAGCTCGGGGCCCTATGCTCGCTACGGCACATATTCACTTAGAGTAGTGAATCCCCTGAGGACATTAATAACTGCACATAATTTCCAGTTTGTGACTTAATGGCAACTTTGGCGGAAGTGCGTACATAAATTGATCTAACCATGCACATGGATGTATGTCATTCTTAGAGTTGCGGAAGATCTTAAATTTCCGAACAGTCAAAAAGTGTTTATAGTCAAAACTTTCGCCTCGTGGCGACAAAGACCTACCGCGTCTGTCCCAGTCCCAATGACGATTATTGTCAAGTTCGCGCGCCTGGCGCTCTCTTGTCGCATCCCGTAAATGAAACAAATTATTTTCTTCAAACCCCTCTGATATCTGTGATTCCAAATTTCTTTTACTGTCTTTTCCTACAATTTCGCCTTCGATCTGTTTGACTTCCTTTCGTAATGCCTCAACTTCCCTTTTAACGCGTTCATTAAATTTTCCCTGATTTTCAACATGTTTATTTATGTTCTGGTACTCTTCGCTTTCTGCGAATGGTAATGGAGCTGTATCATCCGAATCTCTGTCCCCATGTAAACTAAGATTTGTCAGTTTATCTGATATCTCCTCAACTCTTTCCGCTAAATCACCTATTTTTTCTTTCTGTTTGTTTACGTCTTCCGTAAGTGTCGCGACTCGGGTTTCAGTATTGACACATTTGGTAGTTAACTGTTCATATTGTTGTGTTAGATTATTTATTCTGTCATTTGGTACGGATTCCTCGATTCTTTCAAATATTTCTTTCTTATCGTTTGCACGTTGTAAATTTAACTCTGAAAATTTTTGTACTATCACGCGATCTCTTTCTTCCTGTTCTCTATCCTGTTCCCTTTGTCTAATCTCTACTGCAATTAATCTATTATTGTGAGAATTCAAAATCGGTTGTACTTCTTCTCTGATTTCTTTCTTTAACTCATCTTTCATATTTTTGAAACATGTCCCTATTTTTGAGTCTAACCGTGTTTCCATTGTTTCCATCTGTGTTTTCAATTCAGATCGAAACTGTGTTTCCATTGTTCCCATATCAGTTTTTAATTCAGATCCCAAAGTTCCCATCTCGGTTTTAATTGTTCCTATTTGTGATTTTAATTCAGATCTAAACCGTGTTTCCATTGTTCCCATATCAGTTTTTAATTCAGATCGTAACTGTGATCCCACAGTTAATATAGCACTCATCAACTGCTCCATAGTAACTGTTTCAAAATTCTTTTCAACCCCTAACATTTCCCACAAAACCAGCTTCCTTCGTCATAGCTGTAAGGCTATCTGTGTTCGATACTATTTCAGAATCTTCTATCATTAATCTCGTATTCTGTGAATTTTCTGATTGAGAAAAATTTTGAAATGGTTCCGGACTATTTTCCCGACTTATTACATTGTTTTCCACTTCATTATTCATAACACTGTTCTCCTGTGTTGGCGAGTTCGCCATGTCAACAATTTCGTCATTCTGACTATCCATCATTTTTGCCTTTTTCATCGACCGCGTAATCATTTACAAAACATAAAAAAATTCGTCACTGTACGAAAATTACACACAATGACTCTTTATCTCTAACAATACCATTTACATGAAAAGTTTCCCTCAAACACGATTAACGAACAATTGAAATAATTGCACTAAATTGTCAAACCCGTAGACAAGACAACAACAAAAAATAAATTTTGAAAAATACCATTAGAAGAATGCCAATTACCAAATGTACACATGCAAAATAGGCTACAATTAGTAAACTAGAAATTACTACAACAATACTACTGTCTACTATTTTTACAATCAGAAGAATTCCAAGGGACGATCCGAAGCAGCGGTCGCCACGTGCATGGGGGCTTCATTAAATATGATTGAAAATATTTTTTGTTTTAGTTTTTAGTAGCTGTCTGTCCGATTACGCTATTCTCGTAAACGGCTGGCCCTGACTAGAATTATTACGCTATCTGACTGCAACAAACAATGAAAGAAAATTTTCGTAAACACAGTTAATTAATTAAGTCCCCAGCAACTATAAAACCTACAAAACCAATAAGCACAAGAGTAACTGTTCTGTATGTGGGAGTGTGACTCAACGTACACATCTGGCACGGTTCTTCTCCAACAAGACAAGAATTTTTAAATACCAATTATACTGATGTGATAAAGAAAATTAGAAAAACTATAATTACGCAAGAAACCAGAATTCACTCTAATACAAGAACACAAGCCAGATGCTTTGTTGACTGAACCTGTAATGACGCATTATTTCAGACACACAAATAATAAAAGAACATTGTGGTTTTTACCTTCATATATATTGACGAAATGCACTCTGATCATTACAATAACATCTGCTATCTCTCCCATCAAATAACTGGATAAAACATGGAACAAACACTCCTTACTACAACATGTCGACAAGCCTTGCCCACTAGCACATCTCAACACGAACTGTCTTCTACGAGCTCTGCCCACGCACTGACTTCTACGAGTTCTTAACAGGCACTGACTGCTACGAGCTCTCTCCAAGCACTGACTACTACGAGCTCTCGACAAGCACTCACTACTACGAGCTCTGCCCACGCACTGACTTCTACGAGTTCTTAACAGGCACTGACTGCTACGAGCTCTCTCCAAGCACTGTACCACGAGTTCTTAACAGGCACTGTGGAGGCGGCTTAATAATACTCTTTGGCGCAATCTCTGGCGCAGTGGCTCAGTGTAGCCACCTTTCAGGTACTATGGAAGATATTAATTGATGTCATAATACAGCGTATCTTTTCTTCTCAAAGATCACTATAATTTATATTCCTTTATTTACCGACTCTCCCGAGAACCACCTCAATCATTATCAGTCCATCTAATTTACGACACCCTGTCTTATGCCCATTCAACTGGAACTGTTCGTTCTTACCATTCCAGCCATACTCCGTCTTGGTTCTTGCATATACCTTTCCCAATGGCTTATACATGTCTTCCAGATAGTTTCTAACATATTGCGCCATTTTACACTGTCAAACCGTTTTTTGTGGATCGACAAATCCTAAAAACGTACCACCTTGATTTTTCTTAAGTCTTACTACCAATATCAAGCGGGACGTTGGAATTCCCTATCCGGCGCCGCGTGGCCTGGGGTGCCTTGCCACAGTTCTCCAGTTCTGCCCCCCCCCCCACCCCCTCCGCCCCGTTGGAGCCCTCCCTCGTGCATGGGTGTGTGTAAGTAGCGTGTAAGCCTAGGGACCGATGACCTCAGCAGTTTGGTCCCATAGGAACTAACCACGAATTTTCAAATTTTCCCTCTCGGGTAGCTTTGTCTTCCATAATGCCAGACTGTTTGGCAAATAAAAAGTTATCGGGTTTCCAATAGCGTCAAGTAACAAAACTGCACGAACTTTCGGCAAGGACTCCTTGGCCACCGTCAAGAGGTATGAGTGCCAGCGGGCTGCTGGTACGCCCCTTATATACACTAACTGTCGGCTATGACGTCACTGGTGCCGGCCGCGGTGGTCTAGCGGTTCTAGGCGCTCAGTCCGGAACCGCGCGACTGCTACGGTCGCAGGTTCGAATCCTGCCTCGGGCGTGGATGTGTGTGATGTCCTTAGGTTAGTTAGGTTTAAGTAGTTCTAAGTTCTAGGGGACTGATGACCACAGATGTTAAGTCCCATAGTGCTCAGAGCCATTTGAACCATTTGACGTCACTGGTGTTACTGCATCACCATTTACGGGCGGCATATGTTGACCCGTCGTCCGATGCACCCACTTCAATCGCTGGATCCCACACCGCACTGAGCTGCAGGGCACCGTCTCTGTTTAGGCTGTTATTGGTGGTTTTTATTGCAATGACTCCTTTAATTACACAATCCCAGATGCCGTTTGTGTGAGCCTCGGCTGGTGCTTCAGAAAATTTTACGCCGTGTCCGTTTTCTACAGTATGCTGTGCGAAAGCAGATTTTCCGGGGTAGCATCGGCGAGGAAACATCACATGCTCCTTCCTGCGTTGTTCCACAGTGCGCATTGTTTGTCGGAATTGACCACACTCGCAGGGTATCTTGTAGACCCCAGGTGTTCTGAGACCCACTACGTCTTTAATAGGTCTCAGTAATTGTTTTCTTGCTGTTCTGTGGTTCCATGTCTACCAAGATAAACCACTTGCTGGAACGACACAAGATCAATCGATCTTCAGGCCTCCGAAGAAAGTCCGTAAGTTACTAAGACCCAGTTAAAGACGTAGTAGGTCTCAGAACACATGGGGTCTATAAGGTACCTTGCGAGCGTGGCCAATCTTATGTCGGACAAACAGTACGCACTGTACAGGAAGCAGCATGAGAGGTTTTGTCGCCTACGCTACCCCGAGAAATCTGCTTGAGCTGTGCACGTCTTAGGAACATCCGTCGTGGCCCGCACAAACGGCTTCTGGGATTGTGTAATTGAAGTAGCGATTGAAATAAAAATCACCAATAACACAATAAGTACAAATGGCGGTCTGGAGTTCAGCACGGCGAGGGACCCGGCGATCGCACGGTTGAAGCGGGAGCATCGAACGCCGAGTCAACATATGGCGTACATGGCGATGCCGCATGCACCAGTGACGTCACAGTCGGCCGCTAGTGTCTATGGAGGGCGTGCCATCAGTCTACTGGCAGTCAGACCACTTGACAAAGGCCGAGGAGTACTTGGCCGAAAGCTCGTGCAATTTCAATTACTTATTGCAGCTGTAAACCCTCCGCCACGCACTGTATGGTGTATGTATGGAGTATGTATGTGGATGTAGATGTAGATGTAGAAACCCGAGAATTTTTTATTCAGTGTCACCGCCGCGGTACTTTGCATTCTTACAAACGGATCGTCGTCTGACAGGTATTATTCAATTTTCTGTACCCTTCTTCAGTACGTTACTCTTGTTAGCAAAGTGGGTGCATGTGACGTTGACTGTGCGACAATTCTTTCACTTACCTCCCTTTTCCACCTTCAGGATTTTTCCGAAGTCTGATGCTATCTTTCTAGACTCATATAGGCTATAGACCAAATAGAAGACTCATTTCATTACTACTTCCCCTGGTGACTTTAAAAGCTACTAAGGAAAGTTATAAATGTCTTCTGAGTTGTTTCATCTCCTGCCTTTCAAACCTCTGCTAAACTTTAATACTGGAATCCGGTTATCTTGCATATCGACTCTCGTTTCTGCTTCTATCACCTCATCAGACAATCCTTCCCCTTTACAGCGGTCTTTAGTGTACACCTTCTACCGAATCGCTCTCTCTTCTGCGTTTAACATTATTAATTCCTCTTTGCTTGTATTTCATGGGAGGTAGTTTTGGACTTTATATATGCCACACCTGTCATTCTGTTGACCATTTCTTTTTGATATCCTGCCATTATTACAACAGCTATTTCACCTTGCTTTCTCTGCACTTCCTTCTTAAAGTGTTGATGAGCGACATAATACTGCTCTATTCCTGTCTTTTCCTGAACATTTTTGCACTTCCTCCTTTCATCGATCAGTTGATATCTTCCATTACCCAAGATTCGTTAACAATTACGTTCCTTCTAGCTATACTCCTCTGTTCAACTTCAACTGAACTGCCCATTCTGCTATTCATCAGCACGGTGTATACAGGTTTAAAGAACACCAAACGCACCTTATCATTCCCTAGTCCTTCAGCATTCCGAGTCTTTGCGCAGTGATTCATCCTGACGATGCTTCACTTACTACTGATCGTTGTTTGACGACGGGAGCTGTAGACCAGGCGGCAGAAGAAGCTATCTTGGTCTACATCCACAACTACATTTTGGCCCAGTAAACCAGTTGGAAGTGCATGAGGGGCCTTTCCAGTTCCATTCGCGTACAGAGCGTAGGAAGATTGATTGAAAAACTGCCTATAGGCTGCGATAATTAGGCTCAAAGTGTCTTCGAGATCTGTTAGGGAGGAGTTATAGTATATGACGATTTGCTGCGGGTTAACAGGACTGCTGTTTTAAAAGACAAACGTTCCCGCTTCACGCTTACCTGCCGACCTTTCTGTCGGGCCGTGGCCTTCGATTGTGCCAGGCCGTATACCCGCGGCCCATGGAAGCAATGCTTAGTGTTCTGAATGAGCAAACAGATTAATGTGAAATTCGTAGAGGAGTCTCCCACACAGGCCGATTCTTTATCGAAAGGAGGGTACTACGATGAATGTATTCCACGTACTTAAGTTTTTTTTCTTTTCTTAAAAAAAACTGTTTCAAGCGATTCGAAGGAGGACAGGCAGAAACTGAAGACGAGTCACATCTAAAGCGACGCTCAAAGTCTACAGCAAACGGAAACATACAAAAAGTTGGAGATTTAAACCAAAGAGCCCACAGGTTGAGGATTCGTGTGATTGCTGATGTTGTAAGAGGCGACAGTGAAACAATTCGGCAGATTTTTCATGAACGTTTTCATTCGTGGAAAGTTTGTTCGAAAATCACCAAGAACTAGACGTCTTTCGAGTCGCTTTAGGCTAAGCATGGGACCGCTTTGAGCAGCGGTAAATTCGCATGGAAGGGTGTAAGAGGGGTATTTTTAACGGATATTCCTAGTTATTTTTGTCCCAAGGTCTCGTACATCCAGCCAAAATCTTCCGAGACTGATTTTATTTCTGGCTTATAAGCGGTGCGAGCGTAGTAATTACGGTAGCAGCCTGAAGTAACAATTGTGCCCTTGGATGGTGAGCAGGTAGTGTTAAGTAGTGGACGTGTGGTCGCAGCCTGTTAATGCTGTGGTGTCGAAAAATCACAATGGAGCAACTTGTCTAAATCATGTGTTCAAGACTTTCGCCAGAATATTTTGAAGAACAGGAAAGTGTGAGTGAAGTTTGTCCCGAACACCGACTCCTGGACGCCTGCCGTGACTTGACTAAAATGAAAAGCGACGACAGTTCTTATCTGGAAAAAACCAGCGCGGGTGACGTGACGTGACGTTATCAAAGCAAACGAATCTCAAAACGACAAAGGGGTGGTGGGGTTTCGGGTTCCCCTAAGTAGGTCAGGAGTCCATTACACACTGTGTTGTGGTTGGCAGGAGAGCCAACACCGTCTTACTAGAGGAGGCCGAAATGCACGCGTTTTAGCTCACGCACGCTGGCGTGATGTCTGGAACAGGACAAGGAAATTAGAATTTAGAAAAACGGACGTAGCTGGTGGAATACTTAACTTTAATCCATTAATGATGAACGTCGTTCTTGACGGTAAATGATTCACAATATCAATAGTAACTGATAATGACGCCTTTTAGGTCGTAGCAATTGACTTAGCTGAAGGCTATGCTAAACTATCGTCTCGGCAAATGAGAGCGTATTTTGTCAGTGAACCATAGCTAGCAAAGTCGGCTGTACAACTGGGGCGAGTGCTAGGGAGTCTCTAGACTAGACCTGCCGCGTGGCGGCGCTCGGTCTGCAATCACTGATAGTGGCGACACGCGCGTCCGACGTATACTAACGGACCGCGGCCGATTTAAAGGCTACAATCTAGCAAGTGTGGTGTCTGGCGGTGACACAACACACGGGAGGTGGCTACAGGGTTAGATGAGACCGTGTGGCGTTGGCAGGGCGGTTTTTTTAGGATAGAGGGTCACGGGGAAAACATGAAGGGCATCTTCAGTCGCTCGCAAAGGGTGCAGGTCGAGCACTGGAAGACCGTAGATCTAGGAAACATCGCTATAACAGCAGTACACTGTCGTAACTGCTCTGGGAAAGTACCAGAGCTCCAAGCGCTAACAGGAGGCACTGATGTTCAAATCATCATAGGCACTGAAAGCTGGCTAAAACCGGAGATGAGTTCAACCGAAATTTTTGCAAAGGACCTAAAGGTGTTCAGAGAAGGATAGGATAAATACGGTGGGCTATAGTATGATCGTTGCTGTTAGAAGTAGTTTGTATAGTAGAAAAATTGAAGTAGTAAGTTCCTGTGAATTAGTATAGATAGAGCTCATTCTTGACAACCGGAATGAAATAATAATCGTTTTCTTTTACTGACTTCCGAATTCAGTTGATAAAATTTATTAAAAAACTTGATCAAATCCGGACGTATGCATTAAACATCATCCAAAATTGTGTGAAACTCAATCTCAGGAAATTATTTCGATAAGTTAGTTTGTAGGCCCACTCGAGTAGTAAATGGTTGTGAAAACACGGTTGACTTCTTAGCAACATATAATCCTGACCTAATAATGAGTATCAGGACAGAGATTAGCGAACACAGAGTTGTCGTAGCGAGACCAAATACCATAACTTGCAAATCATCCGAAAATTAAAGAAAAATATATGTATTCAAAAAAGCAGGTAAAAATTCCCTTGACGACCTCCTCAGAGACAATCGTCACTCCCTCCAAATTAACAAAGTAAGTGCAGACCAGATGTGGCTTGAAATAGAAGAAATAGTATCAACAGCAATTGAGAGATTTTTAGTAAATAAATTAAGGGGGCTTTGTATGTCCTATGCTACCAATGTTAAATTATCGAAATTTGTGACCAATTATCTTGGAAACTTTTTAAGACAGCAACTTACAATTTTCCATAAGTATTGAATGCACCTTTCTAGATAAACTGAACTAGAATTATTACTAAAATTGTATTGTGGGGCATGTTATCTTTTTTTTTTTTTTTTTTCAAACACCCAACTTTGATTGTGACAACTACAGAGGTATCTCTTTAATCAGCGTTGTTGGTAAAATCTTCTTAGGTATTGTTGAAAGGAAAGTGCGAGTATTAGTTGAGGACCAATTGGATGAAAATCAGTCTGGATTTAGGCCTCTTAGAGTTTGTCAGGACCAGATCTTTAGCTTACGGCAAATAATGGAGAAGTATTACGAGTGGAACAGGGAATTGTATCTATGCTTTATAGATCTAGAAAAGACATATGACCGGGTTCCTAGGAGGAAATTATTGTCTGTTCTACGAGATTAAGGAATAAGAGGCAAACTTTTGCAAGCAATTAAAGGTCTTTACATAGATGGTCAGGCAGCAGTTAGAGTTGACGGTAAATTGAGTCCATGGTTCAGAGTAGTTTCAGGGGTAAGACAAGGCTGCAACCTGTCTCCACTGTTGTTCCTATTATTTGTGGATCATATGTTGAAAACAATAGACTGGCGGGGTGATATTAAGATATGTGAACACAAAATCAGCAGTCTCGCATTTGCGGATGACTTAGTTGTGATGGCAGATTCGATTGAAAGTTTGCAAAGTAATATTTCAGAACTAGATCAGAAATGTAAGGACTATGGTATGAAGATTAGCATCTCCAAAATGAAAGTAATGTCAGTGGGAAAGAGATATAAACAGATTGAGTGCCAAATAGGAGGAACAAAGTTAGAACAGGTGGACGGTTTCAAGTACTTAGGATGCATATTTTCACAGGATGGCCACATAGTGAAAGAACTGGAAGCGAGGTGTAGCAAAGCTAATGCAGTGAGTGCTCAGCTACGATCTACTCTCTTCTGCAAGAAGGAAATCAGTACCAAGACTAAGTTATCTGTGCACCGTTCAATCTTTCGACCAACTTTGTTGTACGGGAGCGAAAGCTGGGTGGATTCAGGTTACCTTATCAATAAGGTTGAGGTTACGGATATGAAAGTAGCTTGGATGATTGCAGGTACTAGTAGATGGGAACAATGGCAGGAGGGTGTTCACAATGAGGAAATCAAAGAAAAACTGGGAATGAACTCTATAGATGTAGCAGTCAGGGCGAACAGGCTTAGATGCTGGGGTCATGTTACACGCATGGGAGAAGCAAGGTTACCCAAGAGACTCATGGGTTCAGCAATAGAGGGTAGGAGGAGTCGGGGTAGACCAAGGAGAAGGTACCTGGATTCGGTTAAGAATGATTTTGAAGTAATAGGTTTAACATCAGAAGAGGCACCATTGTTAGCACTGAATAGGGGATCATGGAGGAATTTTATAGGGGGACTATGCTCCAGACTGAACGCTGAAAGGCATAATCAGTCATGATGATGGTGATGATGATGATGATGATGACTCAACTTTTTGACGGAATTTTGTAAATAAATGAACATAAAGACAAAACAAGGTATTTTAATTATTCTAGTTCCATATGTGTTGAATCTCACACTTGGCATACTGTGAAACTTTCATGTCTACTAGGGCCGGAATTTTATAGGGGGACTATGCTCCAGACTGAACGCTGAAAGGCATAATCAGTCTTATATGATGATGATGGTGATGATGATGATGATGATGACTCAACTTTTTGACGGAATTTTGTAAATAAATGAACATAAAGACAAAACAAGGTATTTTAATTATTCCAGTTCCATATGTGTTGAATCTCACACTTGGCATACTGTGAAACTTTCATGTCTACTAGGGCCGGCCGCGGTGGTCTCGCGGTTCTAGGCGCGCAGTCCGGAACCGTGCGACTGCTACGGTCGCAGGTTCGAATCCTGCCTCGGGCATGGATGTGCGTGATGTCTTTAGGTTAGTTAGGTTTAAGTAGTTCTAAGTTCTAGGGGACTTATGACCACAGCTGTTAAGTCCCATAGTGCTCAGAGCCATTTGAACTTTCATGTCTACCATAAGTACCTTTTTAGAAAATCGCGATTATTTCGGTCGTGAACCATCATACGAGGTGCATTCAAGTTCTAAGGCCTCCGATTTTTTTTCTAATTAACTACTCCCCCGAAATTGATGAAACTGGCGTTACTTCTCGACGTAATCGCTCTGCACACGTACACATTTTTCACAACGCTGACGCCATGATTCCATGGCAGCGGCGAAGGCTTCTTTAGGAGTCTGTTTTGACCATTGGAAAATCGCTGAGGCAATAGCAGCACGGCTGGAGAATGTGCGGCCACGGAGAGTGTCTTTCATTGTTGGAAAAAGCCAAAAGTCACTAGGAGCCTGGTCAGGTGAGTAGGGAGCATGAGGAATCACTTCAAAGTTGTTATCACGAAGAAACTGTTGCGTAACGTTAGCTCGATGTGCGGGTGCGTTGTCTTGGTGAAACAGCACACGAGCAGCCCTTCCTGGACGTTTTTGTTGCAGTGCAGGAAGGAATTTGTTCTTCAAAACATTTTCGTAGGATGCACCTGTTACTGTTGTGCTCTTTGGAACGCAATGGGTAAGGATTACGCCCTCGCTGTCCCAGAACATGGACACCATCATTTTTTCAGCACTGGCGGTTACCCGAAATTTTTTTGGTGGTAGTGAATCTGTGTGCTTCCATTGAGCTGACTGGCGCTTTGTTTCTGGATTGAAAAATGGCATCCACGTCTCATTCAATGTCACAACCGATGAAAAGAAAGTCCCATTCATGCTGTCGTTGCGCGTCAACATTGTTTGGCAACATGCCACACGGGCAGCCATGTGGTCGTCCGTGGCACCCACCTGGGTGACACTTTTCGCATTTTCAGGTCGTCATGCAGTATTGTGTGCACAGAACCCACAGAAATGCCAACTCTGGAGGCGATCTGTTCAACAATCATTCGGCGATCCCCGAAAACAATTCTCTCCACTTTCTCGATCACGTCGTCAGACCTTGTGCGAGCCCGAGGTTGTTTCGGTTTGTTGTCACACGATGTTCTGCCTTCATTAAACTGTCGCACCCACGAACGCACTTTCGACACGTCCATAACTCCATCACCACATGTCTCCTTCAACTGTTGATAAATTTCAATTGGTTTCACACCACGCAAATTCAGAAAACGAATGATTGCACGCTGTTCAAGTAAGGAAAACGTCGCCATTTTAAGTATTTAAAACAGTTCTCATTCTCGCCGCTGGCGGTAAAATTCCATCTGCCGTACGGTGCTGCCATCTCTGGGACGTATTGACAATGAACGCGGCCTCATTTTAAAACAATGCGCATGTTTCTATCTCTTTCCAGTCCGGAGAAAAAAATCGGAGGCCTTAGAACTTGAATGCACCTCGTATAGGCCCTTTGCTGTTCCTTATCTATATAAAAGATTTGGGAGACAATCTGAGCAGCCGTCTTCGGTTGTTTGCAGATGACACTGTCATTTATCGACTGATAAAGTCATCAGAAGATCAAAACAAACTGCAGAACGATTTATAAAAAATATCTGAATGGTGAGAAAAATGGCAGTTGACCCATAAATAACGAAAAGTGTGAGGTCATCAACAGGAGTACTAAAAGGAACTCGTTAAACTTCGGTTACATGATAAATCAATCTAATCTAAAAACCGTAAATTCAACTAAATACCTAGGTATTACAATAACGTACAACTTAAATTGGAAGGAAGACATAGAAGATGTTGTGGGGAAGGCTAACCAAAGACTGCGTTTTATTGGTAGGACACTCAGAAAATGTAACAGACCTACTAAGGAGACTGCCTACACTACGCTTGTCCGTCCTCTTTTAGAATACTGCTGCGCGGTGTGGGATCCTTACCAGATAGGATTGACCGAGTACATTGAAAAAGTTCAAAGAAAGGCAGCACGTTTTGTATTGTCGCGAAATATGGGAGAGAGTGTCACAGAAATGATACAGGATTTGGGCTCGAAATCATTAAAAGAAAGGCGTTTATCGTTGCGACGGAATCTTCTCACGAAATTCCAATCACCAACTTTCTCCTCCGAATGCGAGAGTATTTTGTTCACACCTACCTACATAGGGCGGAACGATCACCACGATAAAATAAGGGAAATCAGAGCTCGTACGGAAAGGTATAGGTGTTCATTATTTCCTCGCTCATTACGAGACTGGAATAATAAGGTGGTTCGATGAACCCTCTGCCAGGCACTTCAATGTGATTCGTACAGTATCCATGTAGATGTAGATGCAGTCGCGGAAGTTCAGCGAAAAGGGACGAAGAGGCTGGTGTTCCTCCGCCACAAAGAAGCCGCGCCCTGGAGTTCAAAGTAAACGGCTCGAAGAGTCTTTGTGGCTGTCCGCCACACTGAAAATTACGAGGAATATTTTAGCCATGGCTCGGAGGAATAGTTCGCCACCATGACATAATAGTCGACTGGTTAGGCAAGTCTTCGGTGATATCTGACTGCCGGTCATAATTAGTATGGATTGATTTCATCGACTTTCTGAATATAAATCAGATCGACCTTTTTTGATATATGAACTGATTCGTAAATTTGCGTGTAGTTGGACTATGCTGTCAGAAACAAAAGAGAAATTGAAACTTAAAGCACTGAAGATGGCTGCGCGGTCAGCGACCGTTTATAAAGTGAAATTAAAGGAATAGCAGCGCTCGATCGTAAAAGGGAGTCTTTTGACTTGGTTTCGGCACTGCTTTGCCTGCCTTCATCAGAAGTGAAGCACTCAAACTGACCTATAACATAATTACAAAATCATAGGAAAAAATTTTTAAGTATTAACTACTAGTACAAAAAAGAAACAGTATTTCCATGTCACATATAAAGCCAAATATCAAGCGATAAAGCTGTAGCCACAAAATTTTTAAAACAGAATACATAGACGGCTTCGGGCTACGGTAACATCAGACTGACGCGCCCGCGTTAACAATTGCGGACAGCTGAACATTGCACCAAGAGTGCTATCTAGTAGCAGCAAATACAAACAGGATACTTAACATTCAAAATATAGACAGGTAGCCATTATATTGTACATGAAGCAAAAGGCAATAATTTTATCTGACAGCAGCAGACACGGTAAAAATCTGTCTACATGAGAGCTTAAGACTTGAAACTTCCTGGAATATTAAAACTGCGTGCCGGACTGAGACTCTAACTCGCGACCTTTGACTTTTGCGGGCAAGTGTACCAACTGAGCTACCCAAGCACGATACAAGACCTGTTCTCACAACTTTAACTTCCGCCTACCTCCAGTGAGGAAGCTGTATGAGACAGGCGAAATACCCTCAGACTTCAAAGAAAGCAGGTGTTGACAGATGTGAAAATTACCGAACAATCAGTTTAATAAGCCACGGCTGCAAAATACTAACACGAATTCTTTACAGACGAATGGAAAAACTGGTAGAAGCCGACCTAGGGGAAGATCAGTTTGGATTCCGTAGAAATGTTGTAACACGTGAGGCAAAACTGACCCTACGACTTATCTTAGAAAATACTCGTAGATTAAGGAAAGGCAAACCTACGTGTCTCGCATTTGTAGACTTAGAGAAAGCTTTTGCCAATGTTGACTGGAATACTCTCTTTCAAATTCTGAAGGTGGCAGGGGTAAAATATATGGAGCGAAAAGCTATTTACAATTTGTACAGAAACCACATGGCAGTCATAAGAGGCGAGGGGCATGAAAGGGAAGCAGTGGTTGGGAAGGGAGTGAGACAGGGTTGTAGCCTATACCAGATGTTATTAAATCTGTATATTGAGCAAGTAGTAAAGGAAACAAAAGAAAAATTCGGAGTAGGAATTAAAATCCATGGAGAAGAAGTAAAAATTTTGATGTTCTTGATAACATTGTAATACTGTCAGAGACAGGAAAGGACCAGGAAGAGCAGCTGAACGGAATGGACAGTGTCTTATAAGAAGGGTATAAGATGATCATCAACAAAAGTAAAACGAGGTTAATTGAATGTAGTCGAATTAAGTCGGGTGATGCTGCGGGATTAGATCAGGAAATGAGAAGGGGTTTCGCTATTTGGGGAGTAAAATAACTGATATTGGTCGAAGTAGAGAGGATATAAAATGTAGACTGGCAATGGCAAGGAAAGCGTTTCTGAAGAAGAGAAATTTGTTAACATCGAGTATAGATTTAAGTGTCAGGAAGTCGTTTCTGGAAGTATTTGTATGGAGTGTAGCCATGTATGCAAGTGAATGGAAATGAAACGTGGACGATAAATAGTTTAGACAAGAAGAGAATAGAAGCTTTCGAAATGTGGTGCTACGGAAGGATGCTGAAGATTAGATGGGTATATCACATAACTAATGAGGAGGTATTGAATAGAATTGGAGAGAAGAGAAATATGTGGCGCATCTTGACTAGAAGAAGGGATCGGTTGGTAGGGCATATTTTGAGGCATCAAGGGATCACCAATTTAATATTGGAGGGCAGCGTGGAGGGTAAAAATTGTAGAGGGAGACCAAGAGATGAATACACTAAACAGATTCAGAAGGATGTAGGTTGCAGTAAGTACTGGAAGATGAAGAAGCTTGCACAGGATAGAGTAGCAAGGAGAGCTGCATCAAAGCAGTCTCTGGACTGAAGACGACGACAACAACAACAACAACAACACCTCCTAACTTTACAGAATCTCTCCTGGAAAACTTGCAGAAGGTAGGACTGATTCTGAGTCGTGCTTGGGTAGCTCAGTTGATAGTCTGCCTTTGGTAGTGGTGAAACAAGAACTCCTTGTCTGTGTCTCCCCTGTGGTGCTGCTAGCGAGCCATGGGTGCAGCATAGTGTCAGCGTGCCGCCCACAGCGCTGTTCTGCGATTCCAGCTGGCTCAGCAATTCCTCTTATGCTGACGCCACTGCTCCATCACCTGGGAGTCAGCAATGCCCTGCCCTGTCCCCAAACTCAAACCGTTCCATCAGACCGCCACAGGGCACTTCGTGATGTGACCCTCCAAATCACTCATTTCCGTCATCGTCTGCCCAGTGGCGTCGCTCTTACATCACCACAAGTGTGTCTTAGCATTGGCAACAAAAGTGTTTGGCTTACAAGTAGCTGCTCGAACGCTATATCCCATTCTCTTTATCTCTCTGTGCACAGTAACTTGCTAGCTGTGCAGCTGGTAGCACTTTGGAAACCCACAAGTGATTCCTTCCACTGATTTCATGCAAATTTTTACAACCATTCTCTGCATTGCTCAGGGATCCTTGTCAGTACAAGAGGTCTGTCTCGGCTTAGCTGTGGAACACCTTAGCGCTTTCACTTCACTATCACATCACCAAGTCCCACTGCAGCAGTCTTATGACTGCAATGTCCCCGATGGATGTGTTACTCAGGTGATATTTGGTGACTTGTACATGTTCGATGTCACCTAGCTCTACTGGACGTTAAATTCTGCTGTTCTTCGGTATCACGTTTCAATACCCCCCTGTGGTATCGATAGCTACGATGCCACAACGCAGGTGTGCTCCGCTAGGTTGGCAATACGACACCGACCTCTAGCCGGCGCCGTACAGCTCTACGAGCGTCGCTCCTGATTCAGCCGATCTGATGCCGAACAGACGACGAAGCAACATTGTTTCTATTTCATAGTGGGCGAGCCACTACTTATAACTTTGTAACTTGATGTACAGCTTCGCACCTACATGCTCATCTCAGGCAATGTTAAGTACATAGTAAAACCAATTTTAATTGCAGTATCAAGTGTTCTACCTCACCTGCTCCTCCTAGCTTCCTACATTCAGCCCCTACCCTTCAGTTTACAGGAGCAGACCAAGGCGCCGCCTTCCAGGCGGGACACAACCCCCCACCCCCACGAGGCATTATACCAACGGAAGTTTCCGCCTGCCGACGACAGTGGTCACGCGAGATCTGGAGGAACCAATGCCGTCATCCGCTGAGCCACAACTCCAGCAGCTCTGTACTTCGAGCGCGCTCTGCCACCGCAATATAGGATGGCTGGTGGCAGCGACTCGCCCAGTTGCACTCAAAGCCTCTTCACTGTTAATTTGTTCGCTAATCATTCCTGCTGCTGTCCAGCTTTCCTACGGTTGCCACACCACTAGCCTACATGTCCTTAGTGTGTGTATGAAGCGCTACACAACACCCACTTCTTTAGTGACAACACAATCTTACTCACTTCCTTCTACACTACTGGCCATTAAAATTGCTTCTCCATGAAGATGACGTGCTACAGACGCGAAATTTAACTGACAGGGAGAAGATACTGTGATATGCAAATGAATAGCTTTCCAGAGCATTCACACAAGGTTGACGCCGGTAGCGACACCTACGACGTGTTGACATGAGGAAAGTTTCCAACCGATGTCTCATACACAAACAGCAGTTGACCAGCGTACCCTGGTGAAACGTTGTTGTGATGCCCCGTGTAAGGAGGAGAAATGCGTACCATCACGTTTCCGACTTTGATAAAGGTCGGATTGTAGCCTCTCGCGATTGCGGTTTATCGTATTCCGACGTTGCTGCTCGCGTTGGTCGAGATCCAATGACTGTTAGCAGAATATGGAACCGGTGTGTTCAGGAGGGTAATACGGAACGCCGTGCTGGATCCCAACGGCCTCGTATCACTAGCAGTCGAGATGACAGGGATCTTATCCGCATGGCTGTAACGGATCGTGCAGCCACGTCTCGATCCCTCAGTCAACAGATGGGGACGTTTGCAAGGCAACAACCATATCCACGAACGTTGGCAGAAGCATAGACTATCAGGTCGGAGACCTTGGCTGCGGTTACCCTTGACGCTACATCACAGACAGGAGCGCCTGCGATGGTGTACTCAACGACGAACCTGGGTGCACGAATGGCAAAACGTCATTTTTTCGGATGAATCCAGGTTCTGTTTACGGCATCGTGATGGTCGCATCCCTGTTTGGCGACATCGCGGTGAACGCACCTTGCAAGCGTGTATTCGTCATCGCCATACTGGCGTATCACCCAGCGTGATGGTATGGGGTGCCATTGGTTACATGTCTCGGTCACCTCTTGTTCGCATTGACAGAGCTTTGAAGACGTTACATTTCATATGTGTTACGACCCGTGGCTCTACCCTTCATTTGATCATTGCGAAACCCTACATTTCAGCAGCATAATGCACGACCGCATGTTGCAGGCCCTGTACGGGCATTTCTGGACACAGAAAACGTTCGACTGCTGCCCTGGCCAGCACGTTCTCCAGATCTCTCGCCAACTGAAAACGTCTGGTCAATGGTGGCCGAGAATCTGGCTCGTCACAATACGCCAGTCACTACTCTTGATGAACTGTGGTATCGTGTTGAAGGTGCATGGGCAGCTGCAGCCGTACACGCCATCCAAGCTCTGTGTGACTCAATGCCCAGGCGTATCAAGGCCGTTATTACGGCCAGAGGTGGTTGTTCTGGGTACTGCTTTCTCAGGGTCTATGCACCCAAATTGCGTGAAAATGTAATCACCTGTCAGTTGTAGTATAATATATATGTCCAATGAATAGCCGTTTATCATCTGCATTTCTTCTCGGTGTAGCAATTTTAATGGCCAGTAGTGTATATTGCCTGCACGCCTATCGTGACACATAGTCCAATTCCTCAGTTCTTGGAGGGTGATCAGATAGTATACGTCACCGCGATGAAGTCTCCATCTCAGGCGACACACCTTTTGTCTCATTTTACAGATGAGGGTATTTATTTGCCTGACTCGATGTTGAGCGCCCATAAGCCCCAACACACCACATATTTGCCTGACCTCTGTAGATAGACGGCTGTGACTGTTGGTTTGGTCTCACGGTTTCAGAATGAGTAAGAGCCTCGTTTGGATCCCTTCGTTGCTGCTGCCACTGCTGCTGCTGCTGCTGTCGGCCAGTCCCTGCGACTCGGCGAGGATCTTGGGCTTGCTGAGCACGCCGTCGCGCAGCCACCACATCTTCAACCGCGCCCTCATGCTGGAGCTGGCAGCCAGGGGGCACTACGTTACCGTCTTCAGCCCAGACCCCGAGGACCGTCCCGTGCTCAACCACAGGGACATCGTGTTGGACGGGGTGTACGAGGAAGAGTACAACTACGAGGTCGTCCCTCACCTCAGCTACTCTCAGGAAGTGGTCGAGTTCTTCGAGTGGGGTCTAACGACTTGCGACAAGGCCCTGAAATCAGACGGTGCGCGCCAGTTGATGAAGCTGACCGAAAACGAGACTTTCGACTTGATAATCGCCGAAGTTATGGTGCAGGAGTGCCTTCTTCCATTCGTATCCAAATTCGGAAACCCTCCAATTGTCGGTATCACAGCGTATGGCATCCCTCCCTGGGCTAACGACCTGGTGGGAAACTATCAGAACCCGTCCTATGTGAACACCTTCAACCTGCCATACTCCTACCACATGACGTTTCTGCAGAGACTGACGAATTCCCTGCTCGACATGTTCGTCTGGTACTATCGGAATTACGTGTACATGCTGACGCAAGATCGAATCAGCCATCAGTTCTTCGGTGAGTCTGTACCGCTGCCCAGTGAGATCGAGAAGAACATTAGTTTAGTTTTGGTGAACGCGTACCTGGGTACACACTACCCTCAGCCTCATGTCCCGGCCGTCGTACCAGTGGGTGGTATGCAGATCAGACCACCTCAACCACTCCCAAAGGTAAGGCAACATCGCAATATAGGAGGGGCGATCAATAAGTAATGCAGCATTTTTTTCTCGGATGATTTCTGTTGAAAAAAAAAATGCTGAATTTGTTGTGGGACATCGTGAAATATTCCGGCTCCAATCCGCGCACTGCCATGAAGATTCGATAGTTGGCGGCGATCTACATAGCCTATAAAACGGTGTCTGTAACGAAGGTACTTCCCAAGCGAAGACCTGTCATGAAGTTTCTTTTGGCGGAAAACCAGAGGGTCGCAAATATTCATAGGTGGTGGCAGAATGGCCACAAAGACCTGACAGTGAACAAAAGCAGGGTGAGTCGTTGGACATGGCGTCTGTTATCATCTCAAGAAGATCGTGCATACCTGTCCCATCGCCCGCGTCTCGGCTAGTCGCACACGGCTGTGACTTCTGCAGTGTTGGGACGTGCAGACACTCTCATTCGAGATGATCAACAGATAATTATCAAATACCTCGCTGCTCCTTGGACGTCTCTGTTGATAATGCTGACACACTCATCCAGTAGTTAGGACACTCAAAGGTGTGTGTCAGCTGGGTTCCTCATCACCTAACAGTAGATTATAAAGAGCAACGAGGGACCGTCTCTAAAGTGTTAGTTGCGAGACTGATCATGGCAATTTTTTGTCGACAGTGGTCACAGGCGATGAAACATGAGTTCATCACTTCGAACCGGACTCAAAACGGCAATCAATGGAGTGGCGCCACCTCTTCTCTGAAGAAGAAGATCTAAGTTGCACTCTCCACCGGTAAAGTCATGGCTGAGACTCTGAAGCACTATCCTCAGGAAAACGGAAAAAAGAGTTTCGCGACCTCATCGCTACAAAAATGCTAACCAACGTCGGCTTCTCGATGATAACGCAAGGCCTCACAAAGGTCTGCACACCCGACCAGAACTCAAGAACTTCAGTGGACTGCTGTTCGTCATCCACTGTACAGCCCGAATCTCGCACCTTTTCGAATACCATGTGGTTGGCCCCATGAAGGGTGCAATCAGCAAGAAGCAATGCGCAGGTGGTGGTAAGATCGTTAATGCAGCAATATGTTGGTGGTTCCGGCGCCAACCAATAGAGTGGTACCATGCGAGCAGAGAGGCCCTCATATTACGCTACTGGCCATTAAAATTGCTACACCGAGAAAAAATGCAGATGATAAACGGGTATTCATTGAACAAACATATTATACTACAACTGACATGTGATTACATTTTCACGCAGTTTGGGTGCATAGATCCTGAGAAAGCAGTGCCCAGAAAAACCACCTCTGGCCGTAATAACGGCCTTGCCCATGCAGCTTCAACACGATACCACAGTTCATCAAGAGTAGTGACTGGTGTATTGTGACGAGCCAGTTGCTCGGCCACCATTGGCCAGAGGTTTTCAGTTGGTGAGAGATTTGGAGAATGTGCTGGCCGGGCAGCAGTCGAACATTTTCTGTATCCAGAAAGGTCCGTACAGGGCCTGCAACATGCGGTCGTGCATTATTCTGCTGAAATGTAGGGTTTCGCAGGTATCAAATGAAGGGTAGAGCCACGGGTCGTAACACATCTGAAATGTAACGTCCACTGTTCAAAGTGCCGTCAATGCGAACAAGAGGTGACCGAGACTTGTAACCAATGGCACCCCATACCATCACGCCGGGTGATACACCAGTATGGCGATGACGAATACACGCATCCAATGAGCGTTCACCGCGATGTTGCCAAACACGGATGTGACCGTCGTGATGCTGTAAACGGAACCTGGATTCATCAGAAAAAAATGATATTTTGCCATTCATGCACCCAGGTTCGTCGTTGAGTACACCATCGCAGGCGCTCCTGTCTGTGACGCGGCGTCAAGGGTAACCGCAGCCGTGGTCTCCGAGCTGATACTCCATGCTGCTGCAAACGTCGTCAAACTGTTCGTGCAGATGGTTGTTGTCTTGCAAACGTCCCCATCTGTTGCCTCAGGGGTCGAGATGTGGCTGCACGATTCGTTACAGTCATGCAGATAAGATGGCTGTCATCTCGACTGCTAGTGATACGAGGCCGTTGGGATCCAGCACGGCGTTCCGTATTACCCTCATCAACCCACCCATTCCATATTCTGCTAACAGACATTGGATCTCGAGTAACGCGACAGCAATGTCGCCATACGATAAACCGCAATTGCGATAGGCTACAATCCGACCTTTATAAAAGTCGGAAACGTGATGGTACGCATTTCTCCTTCTTACACGAGGCATCACAACAACGTTTCACCAGGCAACGGCGGTCAACTGCTGTTTGCGTGTGAGAAATCGGTTGGAAACTTCCCTCATGTCAGCACGTTGTAGGTGTCGCCACCGGCGCCAACCTTGTGTGAATGCTCTGAAAAGCTAATCATTTGCGTAACACAGCATCTTCTTCCTGTAGGTTAAATTTCGCATCTGTAGCACGTCATCTTCGTGGTGTAGCAATTTTAATGACCAGTAGTGTAGGATGGCGTAATGCCGTCACACTGACCGGAAAATATTTTAAAATAGGGTTGTGCAGCCAAAAGGGTGGGGAATAATACACCGTATTGCAATCCCGAATAAAAACAACCTGCTTTCAAAAAAAAAAAGTGTTGTGTTACTTATTGGACGCTTCTCGTAGGATAATACATTAACGGGAGAAAGTAATGATAATGGATTGAATGTGGCGTCGGTCGCCGAGTATTGAAGCTAAATAGTTCTCCGTACAGTCCCAGTAAAAACAGGTTCCTGAGATTCATGTCGGCGGCCATGTGACACACTGGGGTATCCATCGCTGTAAGGTAACACTTTCACGTGTTAGTTTTTATCTTCTTTTTTTGTGTGCAAGTTCAAATGGGTTCAAATGGCTCTGAGCACTATGGGACTTAACATCTTAGGTCATCAGTCCCCTAGAAATTAGAACTACTTAAACCTAACTAACCTAAGGACATCACACACATCCATGCCCGAGGCAGGATTCGAACCTGCGACCGTAGCAGTCCCGCGGTTCCGAACTGCAGCGCTTAGAACCGCACGGTCACCGCGGCCGGCTGTGTGCAAGTGAAAAGCTGCTGTTGTACGCTGTTGAGAAAGGTGATCAGAAGATGAAAGGTCTGTGTCATTTGACCGTGAGCTATGGAAATTCGAAAGAGAGCAAAGAGAATCATCAACGGCTTCATTGCGTGCCATCAGCGCTCATTCTTTGATTTAGAGGTATAACAGTTCAGTGATTTGGTTGTTCTTATAAGAATCGACAGCAAACCAACACTGGCAACGATACTTGAGGTATGTATGCCGACGTCAAAAACTGAAGATGATCTGATAAAGAAAGTAGGTGAGGATACTAAACGGGTAACATAGTACAAAAAAGGAGATGAAAATCTAATAGTCATGGGGGAATGGAATGTAGTTTAAGGGGATGGAGTAGAAAAAAAGGTTACAGGAGAATATTGGCTTCGGGCAAGGAATGAGAGAGGAGAAAGACTAACTGAGTTTTGTAATAAATTTCAGCTGGTAACAGCGAACACTCTGTTCAAGAATCACAAGAGGAGAAGGTATACTTGGAAAAGGCCGGTGATACGCGAAGATATCGGTTATATTACAACATGGTCAGATAGAGATTGTGAAATGGGATACTGGATTTTAGGGCGTATCCAGGAGCAGATATAGACTCAGACCACTATGTAGTAGTAATGAAGAGTATGTAATGAAGAGTAGGCTTAAGTTTAAGATATTAGTCAGCAAGAATCAACACTCAGAGAAGTGGGATACAGAAGCACTAAGGAATGACAAGATAAGCTTGAAGTTCTCTAAGGCTACAGATACAGCAATAAGAAATAATTCAGTAGATAGTGCAGTTGAAGAGGAAAGGACGTCTCTAAAAAGAGCCATCACAGAAGATGGAAGGAAAAACATAGGTACAAAGAAGGTAACGGCGAAGAAACCATGGGTTACAGAAGAAATTCTCCGTTTAATTGATGTCAGAAGGAAGCACAAAAATGATCAGGAAATTCAGGAATAGAGAAATACAATTCGCTATGAAAAATGTGAAGAAATTGAAAATAAATGATTGTCGGAAGGACTGGCTCAGCGTATAGGAAAGTCAAAACAACCTTCGGTGAAATTAAAAGCAAGGGTGGTAACATTAAGAGTACAAAGGAAATTCTATTTACACTGAAGACCTCTATGAGGGGAAAATTTGCCTGATGTGATAGAAGAAGAAACAGGAGTCTATATAGAAGAGATAGGGGATCCAGTATTAGAATTTAAGAGAGCTTTGGAGGACTTAGGATCAAATAAGGCAGAAGGGACAAATAACATTCCTTCAGAATTTCTAAAGTCATTGGGGGAAATGGCAACAAAACGACTCTCTCATGAGTCTGGTGACAATACCATCTGAATTTCGGAAAAAATATCATCCTCACAATTCCGAAGACTGCATGAGCTGACAGGTGTGAGCTTAACAGCTGATGCATACAAGCTGCTGACAAGAATAATATACAGACGAATGGAAAATAAAAGTGAGGGGATGTTAGATGACCATCAGTTTGGCTTTAGGAAAGGTAAAGGAGGCAATTCTGATGGTGTGGTTGATAATGGAAGCAAGACTAAAGAAAAATCTAGACACGCTCATAGAACTTGTAAGTCTGGAAAAAGTGTCAGACAGTGTCAAATGGTGCAAGATGATCGAAATTCTGAGTAAAATACGGGTAATCTGTAGGGAGAGACGGGTAATGTACGGTATGTACAAGAGCCAAGAGGGAATAATAAGAATGGACAACCAAGAATAAAGTGCTCTGCTTACAAAGGGTGTAAGACAGGGATGTAGTCTTCCGCCCCTACTGTTCAATCTGTACATTGAAGAAGCAATGATGCGAATAAAAGAAAGGTTCAGGAGTGGAATTAAAATTCAAAATGAAAGGATATCAATGATACGACTCGCTGATGAAGTTGCTATCTTGGGTGATAATGAGGAAGAATTACATGATCTGCTGAATGGAATGAGCAGTCTAATGAGTAAATAATATGGACTGAGAGTATATCAAAGAGAAGAATGTAATGAGAAGTAGTAGAAATGATAACAGCGAGAAACTTATCAGGAATGATGGTCACGAAGAAAACAATTTTTTTACCTAGGCATCAAAGTAAGCTATGACGGACGGAGGAAGGAGGACTTCAAGAGCTCTCTAGCGTTGTCAAAAATGGCAGTCCTGGCCGATAGAAGTCTACTGGTATCGGGCATAGGCCTTAATTTGAGGAAGAAATTTCTGAGGATGTACGTCTAGAGTACAGCACTGTATGGTAATGAAACGTGGACTGTGGGGAAACCAGAACAGACGAGAATCGAAGCATTTGAAATGTCGTGTTAGAGACGAATGTTGAAAATTAGGTGGACTAATAGGGTAAGGAAAGAGGAGTTTCTACGCAGAATCTAAAAGGAGTATGTGGAAAACATTGGCAAGGAGAAGGGACAGGATGATAGAACATCTGTTAAGACATCAGGGAATGACCTCCATGGTACTAGGGGGATCTGTAAAGGGCAAAAACTATAGAGGAAGACAGAGATTGGAATCCATCCAGCGAATAGTTAAGGAAGTGCTGCTACTCTGAGATGCAGAGGTTGGCACAGGAGAGGAATTGATGCCACGTCGCCTCAAACCAGTCTGAATATTGATGACAAAAAAAAAAAAAAAAAAAAAAAAAAAACAAAGATTTAGAACTTATGTGGCTCTAAAGAAATAATGAGACCGTGACTGAAAACACCTGTTTAAGACTGTGACGATTTGCCTTGTAATTGGTTCTAGACTGCATGCTAGTCTACGTTACTGACAGGAGATATTTTTTGCGATCTAGACCGCACGTTGATATCTTGAAAAGTTTCATTTACTGAGAAATGAGTACATAGTTTGCTGAGAAAGTGGGGGTGATATATTTCGAGGTGGAGGACCATACTGCACGTACATGGAGCCGACTCCGAATTTCTTTTCTAAATAGAAGCGATATCTCACTCAAGTAAATAAATAAATATAATAAATTGAAAAATTAACATGATATGACTGGAATTATAGCCCATGTTGGCATTGGTAGCACAATATTGAATAATGTAATCGTAAAAAGTGTACTAATTGAGTGCTTTCCGTTAAAACATAGAGTCACATTCTTTCCTGTACATTTGTTGCAGAGGTTGTCTCTAACTTTGTGTCGCTTGAGGTGCAATCAGTTTTGAACTTGAATACTTTTCTTTTGCAAACTGCAGACAGCAGATTGTCTTTTTTGAAGGCACCACATACATACTACAAGGGGATAAAAAAGATATCCTTGTGAAACACGCACCAAAAGATGTCTCAGCTTGAACGATAGTTTCTGGTTGTAATTTATGCTTTCTGTCAGAAAACTCATTTTATTTCGAATACAGACCTATTGGCCATTGGAGCTTGGCGACAGAATTGATTTCAATACACTTTCTCAGCACTTTACTTCCATCCAGAAGGAAATATTCCCCTCGCAGTGGAGTGTGCACTGATATGATACTTCGTGGCAGATTAAAACTATTGGCCGGACGGAGACTTGAACTTTCAACCTGTGGTTTTCGCGGACAAGTGCTCCACCGCCTGAGCTACCCATGTATGACTCAGGACCCGTCGTCACACTTTCAGTTCTGCCAGTGCTTCGTCTACTACCTTCCAAACTTGCTAGTTCTTCTGTGAAGTATGGAAGGTAAGAGACGAGGCACTGGCTGAACTGAAGATGTGATGACAGGTCGTGAGTCGTGCTTGGGTTATCTCAGACTGTAGAGGACTTGCTCGCCAAGTGCAAAGGTCCCGAGTTCGAGTCTCGGTCCAGCACACAGTTTTAATCTGCCTGGAAGTTTCACTTCACCACTATCACTCTCAGTTAGTGCCAACGTAATAGCATTTCATCTCCATGTCTCTCTCTTCGTAGGCGACACGACGTCCATTCGTCAGACGCTTGTGTTCGCCGTGTGCAGCGGCTTATTCGCGTGGAACCACTGTCTCTGCCATACTGAAGATTCGTCCTAGACACTTGCGACCACGGGAAACAAGCACTCGTGAAATCTCTGAGCTGCTATCACGCACATGTTTCATTTCGATTACTACCCCACGATCAAAGTCGGTTGACTTGGGACGCGCTGCCCTGCCTGCAACTCACGCGCCTCTAACAGACTGCTACGGTACGTGTCTACACTTCCCCACACCACGCATCTAGTAACAAGTGGGACAGTCCTTCCCGTCACTTTCGGCCACTCAGTTTAGGATCATGCATCCTCAGAGCACACAATTCTCGTCATCTTTCTCTCTGATAGTTAGTCTGTGGTTCCTTTCTGTGATGCAGTAGTCTCTACAGACAACAGCACACCTAGTGCAACCATGTTTTTTACCATCCTTGCTGCTTACACAGTTGCCTACAATGGTTTTTCTCTAAAATACACTGTCAATATCAGCAACATCGTCGTGGATTATAACATATCCTGTTTCTTTCCATTAAGCTATTTGGTTGCTTAAAAAAATCAGCAATGTCTCATTCTGCTGCCATCTGTCCTTGTGAATTATCTTTTGACTTTCTTTCTACACTTCTCCTATTTGCTCTTTGATGTTTAATTCTTTGCTTCTAGTATGGTATGTTCAATTCTTTCCCTGTCTAGAAGAAAGAAAACTCATCTTACGCTTCTGTTCTCATGCCCTGTAGGTTTCTCAGTATCCTAAATTCATAGCTTGATGTCACTGGCACTACCTATCAGAATTCAATCATTGCCTCTGACATGTTTCTAAAGTCGCTGGAAGAAATAAATTGGAATTTCTAGTGCGGTCATAGTTGGTTCTGTGTGGTAGTTGAATGGCGCATGGTGATTATTCTGCAGGACGTCCCAAGAAGACTGGTCAATAATCACGGATATGTGCTGTTTGAGGCTTTCCCGGCGCTGCATCTGCTTGATAGGTTCCCGGGAATTACACCGGATAATATTGCAGAAACCGCACAATATTTCAGCGATACAACTGCCAGCCATCTTCAGGTGCTACTGTACTACTGTAGTACTACTACAGTAGTACAGTAGCACCCGAAGATGGCGGGCAGTTGTCTCGCTGAAATATTGTGCGGTTTCTGCAATATTATCCGGCGTAATTCCAGGGAACCTATCAAGCAATCACGGATATGACAGGGACAGTCATTAGAAGCGTAGATTCTGGTAAGTATGCACTATAAAACGAATTACTTTAGAACTATGAGCTCTTTTTCATTTTCTCCGCTGTGAAATACTTCCCTTCTACTGAACAACCGTTCAAAGCTCTTAATGTACATATTTTAGAGCCCAGGTTTAGTATACAGTTTTTCTTAATTTGGTCCCGGCTACGTCCTTCCGAAATACGGAAAGCAAAGAGCTTTCAGTAGAGCAGATTTCGTTGCTAGTGTCGAAGAAAAAGTTCTCGTAGCGCTAAGGTATGAATTTTACCGCCTATGTTAACTAGACTTCTTTGGTTCCTGTCACAACCATGAATATTGACCATACCTCCTTGAACACCCTGTACTTGTTTTTTTTTTTTTTTTAGTTTGCTAGACAATGTCTATGTATTGGCTTAGTTAATATATCATATGGTGTTCATTACAACAGTCGCGTCACAACCACTTGTTGAATCGAGAAAATGTGTTCATTTCTTCTTTTTGACACATGTATAAAAAATTCTTTGATCTCCATAAAATACAAATTATATTAATAGTAACTATGATAACGTTTACCCAAAAGATTACTGTGTAATGTCAATGAATTCGATATTCAGATATAACCTATTTGGGAATGTACCGATACTTTGCAAGTGAACTGTAGTTCTGTAAGTTCTTTACAACAAACTTCTTTGTTGATAACTCATTTTTGTGCATTCCTACCCTCTAGGACCTACAGGATTATCTGGACTCTGCGCCCCAGGGCGTCATATACATGTGCTTGGGCACGAATGTGCGAAGCGACAAGTTGGGGGAGAACCAGCTGCGAGCCTTCCTGGAGGCCTTCCAGGAGCTGCCCCAGAAGGTGCTCTGGAAGTGGGAGTCCGACTCCCTGCCTGGACAGCCGCCCAACGTCAAGATCATCAAGTGGGCGCCCCAAAACGATATTCTCGGTAAGACATATTATTTGTGAACTTTACGCACTACGCCACCGGACAAAATATTATTCACTCCGTCGAAAGAGAAAAGTGTTCATTTGAGGGTACTGTCGGTGCAAAGCTGGTACCTGGCGGTTAAGTGGTCCACCAACCATGACGTAACTAATGGGAGTGAAGTCTTTTCTTTGTGCCGCTCGGTTATACGGAATCAGAATAGTAATGTGTGTAGACATAGGGAAGGGGATTCGATATAGCACCAATACTGTGTAACACTGCAGCTAAAACTCATAATGCTCTCAGTTCAGCGAAAAGAGAGTACAAACGGTGTTCAGGTGCACTATCTGACCCAAAGTACCCAGACACATATCAATGAACATTAATATGGGGTGTGTCCACACTTCACCCTCATGATGACTTTAACTGTGCCAGGGAGACTTTCAGTACCTGTCAGTGTATGTAAAATAATCGCAGGCCATTCATCCTTAGTTGCAGAGGCCAGAGAAGGTAGTGAGGTTGGACTCTGGAGTCTGGGGCGAAGACTTCTAGCTCATTTCAAATGAGCTTGTCAGTCCAGTTCAGGAATTTTCTTGCCTGCAGACCATTACCTCACAGAAGCAGCATTATGACTGAGTGCATTGTGATTCTGATACAACCATCGTCTCCAAACCGCTCCTCTGGTATTCTCAGTACACAATTATGCACAACATGTTCATCTTTTACCGCATTTAGCGTTTTCTTACTTCCAAGAAGGGTACCCCCACCCTGACCTTCAGAAAACAACCGCATACCTGAACAACGTCTTCTCTGTGCTTCATCACTGCTGCTTCACAAGCTGGAACATAACATTCCCCAGGCATTTGCTAAAACAAATGCTTCTGTTGGATTGCCACAGGGTATACAGCGCGATTTGTCACTCCAAGTCACTCACTGTCCATTGACACGTTGGTTCACTCCGAGACACCTGGACACTTTCCTTGTTGGGAGCCCTTCATAGTACAAAGTAACAATGCGGACGTGATCGAAACGCGATATTGATTGTCTAGGCATGGTTGATCTACAGACAACACGAGCCGTTTACCTCTTTCTTGGTGGAATGACTGGAGCTGATTGGCTGTCCGACCCCCTCCGTCAAATAGACACTACTCATGCATGGCTGTTTACATCTTTAGATGGGTTTAGTGACATCTCTGAATAGTGAAAGGGACTGTGTTTGTGATACAATATCCACAGTCAATGTTTATCTTCAGGAGTTCTGGGAACGCGGTGTTGCAAAACATTTTTTGATGTGCGTATTTGGCGGCGAGGAACCCAGACGTCCAATTCTGCAGCGAGGTGTTTGATTGTGATCCGATGATCACCTCGAAGTTGAGCGTCCACACATTCCAGCACTGCAGGAGTCACAGCTGTGTGCTGCCAGTCGGCACGCTGGAGAACAGACAGGCTTGCGCCACGTTTTGCGATGATGACAGACGCCTCGCTCAACGACTCACCGTGCTCTTGTTTACTGCTAGGTCTCTGTAGACACTTTCAGGCACCTAAGAATATCGGCGGTCCTCTAGTTTTCTACCAAAAGAAACTCAATCACAACTCTGTGCCTGGAACGCATCTCCTTTACACAAGCTATTTTCGAGGCTGACAATGCATAGCGCCGCGACGTATCCGAACTTGATGAAACTGTAGTGGATGAAGCGGAATACTCCACGGCATCCCACAAAAAACTCTGCATTTTTTCTACCGAAATTGTCCAAAACGAAAAAGGTGTTGCATTAGTTATTGAACGCCCCTCATATTACAAATCTTAATTGTGCTTTTCTTTTCATTCAGACAGGGACAGCTGTTGGTTCGGTTCGTTTCTGGTGGTAATAATCCTATGACTGAACTTCCCTCTGGAAATCTCTCATTGCCCTATCCATGAGTAATCCTCTGTGCACTACACCACTTTTTTTTAAACTGCTGATGTAGCCCCAAAGACGATTACTTGTCCAAAAACGAGTCATATAAGATAGAAATTAGGAACACTGGATGTGATATATCATTGTAGTATCTGGAAGCTCTGGTTTCCGGGACCCCACAGCGCGTGGTTTTCACGGCCGCTCCCCTTGCGCCCACTGTTTGCAGCGCACCCCAACGTGAAGGCGTTCGTCAGCCATGGCGGCATGCTGAGCACGTCTGAGGCGGTGCAGCACGAGGTGCCCGTGGTGGGCGTGGCCTTCTTCGCGGACCAGCACGTCAACCTGCGAAGGGTTGTGGCGCGCGGCGGGGCGCTACAGCTGGACAGTCTCAACCTCACCAAGGAGTCTGTGCTCAAGGCGCTGACTCAAGTGCTCATAGATCCCAGGTAAGGTACCATTCTGAGGCTGACTCCAACCCGAACACTTGGTTCAGGCTGCTCTTGTACTATCAGACCTCCTGATTTGCTCATCAGATTACTATAATTGCCTGAACAATATTACACACCGAAACGCTCCTTTTTTTATTAATGAGACGAATTTCTCATTATTCAAGTGGATGGAAGCTGTTATTCTGTTCGTGTGTGTGTGTGTGTGTGTGTGTGTGTGTGTGTGTGTGTGTGTGCAGGGCAGTCACTCTCCACACTCCGTTTACGCGGCTAATTCCTCCCCTCACATCAAGGGCGGGAAGTTGTTACGTCCACTCAAACCTGGACGTCAACGTGACCCGTGATGTCAGCTTGACTATAGCGCCAAACGTGACTGGCCCCCACAAAGCGAAGCAGTTGACGCATGGGAAAAGACAATGTGTGTCAATCAGTGGGCTGGTAGGGTGAACTGTGGTGGTCTTCATTACAACGTAGCCTGGAAACAACATCTGGATGTATGGAAACGCAGGTACCTCGGCGATTTTCGATGATCGTGATGTTTAGTTTGTGAGGCGCCCAACTCGCGGTAATCAGCGCCCATACAAAGGCCCAATTTTTTCACAGTCCAGTTTTGCCACTGTCACGAATGATGATGATGATAAAATGATAAGGATCACACAAACACCCATCCCAGGCACAGCAAATCTCCAACCCGGCCGGGAATCGAACCAGGAACCCCGTGATCCAGAGGCATCAACGCTAGCCACTTTTCTTTTTAATTGGTCAAGAACTTTAGAAAATTTTTGATAACACCATTAAACTGTGACCGTCTTCATTTATAAGTGTGTGCATGTGTGTGTGTGTGTTATAGTTATAGCAGGATTAGAGCCTTTGCTGTGTGTGTGTGTGTGTGTGTGTGTGTGTGTGTGTGTGTGTGTGTATGTGTGTGTGTGTGTGTGTGTGTGTGTGTGTGTGTGTGTGTGTGTGTGTCTGTATATATTACAAATATGCTACCTATGTCTCTCCAATCGTTTATTAATTGTGTAAAAAGCTGAAGTAAATTGGTCAAGAAGTTTCCAAGATTTTTGCTAAAAAGCTTTCCCATATATTTATAACCTATGTCCACCTGAACGTTTATCAGCGTATGGTGTAAAAATCTGAAGTAAATCTATCTAGATCTTTTCTCGATATATGGTAGTAACGTTGAACTATGACTTATATTCGTGTAGTACTGTAGATAACGCCTGATCGGTTAGCAGTGCATTTTGTTCTATTTATACATGATAAACCTACTGCAAAGAGTGCTGTAAATTTATTTTAATGTTTAATATGTATTCAGAAACGGTCTAACAACTAGTTTGACTTCGATAAAGATAGAGGCTGAAGCAATGAATCAAAATTTGTACCATGGTCAGGACTTGAATCTGAGTTTCCTCCTTACTAGGCAAATGTGCCAATCCCTACATCACCTTTTTTTATTAAATACCCGATCCGGCCGGGAATCGAACCCGCGACCCCGTGATCCAGAGGCAGCAACGCTAGCCACTTTTTTTTTCAAATAATGTGACCAGTGAAGCAAAAAATATAAATTAAAAAGTTAGTTATAGCAGGATTAGAGCCTTTGCCTCGCCCACGACTCTCGTGCACTGCACAAACGCCAATCATATTTTTTTCCTCGAAAGCACTTATTTAAGGCAATCAATTTAAAATAAAACAAAAGAAGTCATTTCGACAAAAACAAAAGGGTTAAATGAGAAAGTATGAACGAATATGGCTTTAATTTTAACGTGCCAGCACCTTCTTTCCGCCGTCACTTCTACATCGTGTAACATTTAAATCCAAACAAGAGTGTCCACAAAAAAAGGGGGGGGGGGATTACAACTCATCCAACTCCTTGTCGATGAAAAACAAAGACACAGCATACTAGAAAAAAGCTCACGATAACTTGGCATCCTGAGCCTCGTCCAATGGGCTGTGGCCATATATTGTAAAAGGGCACACGGATCTGCGTCATATCCACTCACCATCATGTAGTGGACATAAAGTCAAACAAGCCACATGATGGTATTGTTCTTCGATCGAGGAAAGAAGGATGAATCGGGACGCACGAGAATCTCCCCCGAGATAGCCGCCTCCGACGTCCTGAGGAGAAAAGCCAGTTGTCGACGAAGCCATCTCCAATGGCCATGACCACAGGAGGTCAATGGATGATACAATGTATCAGTTTCATGGCAACGATTGCAGCGATCCTTCACGCCGGCCGGGGTGACCGTGCGGTTCTAGGCGCTACAGTCTGGAACCGCGCGGCCTCTATCGTCGCAGGCTCGAATCCTGCCTCGGGCACGGCTGTGAGTGATGTCCTTAAGTTAGTTAGGTTTAAGTAGTTCTAAGTTCTAGGGGACTGATGACCTCATACGTTAAGTCCCATAGTGCTCAGATCCATTTGAACCATTTGATCCGTCACATTGAGGCCAATACGAAAAAGTCGCACGTTGGTAGGTACAATATCATGAACAACTTGGTACCACGAGAACGCCTCTTCCATCGGGAAAATCGGGAAGCTAACTTTAGACCAAACAATCTTCTATTTCCTTTCTAACGACAGGGCTTCCACAGAGGGAATGTGGAATTGGCCAGCGACTTAACAGCATTTTTAGGGAGAGATTCTCTTGGGATAGGATATCTACTCCTAAATAACTGACTTCAAGAAAGAAATCCTTAACGTGCCGTAGTTTATAACTAATCCTACCAATATCTACTGGAGAAGTTAAAGTCGCCGGTCGGATACAGTCATGAAGGCGAGCTGTAAGCGAGTGGGGGGCACGTAGACATGTTAAAACGGTGCGACGGATGAATAAGTCAGAAGCCATAACCCGAATGTCAGGGAGGCCCAAACCTCCCGGCACACGGGGGCGCGCCATGACCCATGCATGCGAAATATAGAGTTGCGCCATATAAACTTGCCAGTTATACTTTGAAACTTGCGGTACATCATCGCAGGAAGTGCAAAGATTTGTGCAATAAAATAAGCCTTACTTAACACATGCGTTTCCATGGCCGGACCTTATGAAGAAGTGAGAAAGAACGACGCTCGTGTTCAATGATTGCTCCCTGAATCTTATCCCTGACAGACTTCGAGTTTACAGTAGCCATCTTTAGCGGTAAACTGTCAATTATAACAACTAACGATCGATATAGGGTGACCTTCAAAGCCCATGGAATTCCAACAGCGTCAAATCCTCGCAGACTGAGCAAGCGACATTTCAGGTCATTAACCCGCGTTCCCATGAGACGACAAAAGGCATCCAAAACTTCCTTCAGCGGTGGTATACCATCATGGGTACGGAGAAGAACCATAACGTCATCAGCATATGCACGAACTGTTAAACCTTTCTCCCAACAGCGACCAGCCACCCAAACGATCAGCTATGGATCGCAATAAAGGTTCCAGAAACAGCACGTAGAGCAACACAGATAATGGACTCCCTCGAAGGACGCCCTGACACACCGCGATGGGGGAAGTAAGATGGCCACTTACGTCAATGGACGCCCGAATACCAGTAATTAGAGAGCTAAACAGCCGTCGTGCAGCATCGTTAAAACCAACAGTCGTCAATACTCGTGTAAGGAATCCACGATGAACGCGGTCGAACGCTTGGTGAAAATCAATGAAAAGCAAAGCCCCTGGCACGGGAATGGTGGAAGCAATCGAAATTAAATCACGACGTTCAGCAACGGGAGTCAGGCGAGTACGACCCGGAAGACAACTTTGATGGCTCGCGATGATGGTAGCCAACAATACCGGTAGTCGGCTATTTACCGCTCGCGCTACTATTTTATAATCATAGTTGAAGAGGGTATCGGGCGGACCTGATCCACACGCAAACGTCCCCGCTTTTTGGGGATTGGGACAGTTTTACCAACCTTAAAGCTGGGCGGGAGAAGGCCTCCGTGGACCACTTCATTCGACACGGAAGTTATCGAATCTCCTATTAGGGGCCAAAATCGAATATAAAATTCTTTGGGAAGGCCTTTGAAGCCAGGCGATTTGTGTTAAGGAGAACGAGCCGCAATATCAAGTATATCATCGCGACGGAATACAGAGAAAAACTCTTCCTGGAGAGCTGGCGTAACAAGACTATCAAGGAAGGAGGTAAAGTCAACAGACGGTGGACCGTCTCAATCCAGTTCGGTATAAAGTTCGAAAATGTACTGGTAAAGTTCATGCATGGTATCAGATTGGGAGGACCACTCACGTAGAAAGACACGTCCTTTGAGATCGCTTGTGAAGCCGGAGAAGATGATAGAGAGAGGTCAACTCATCCTGTACGATTGAACGAGCCTGGGAACGCAGTCGGACCATTTGCCTAAGTTTGAGTTGTAGAAGTTTTGCCTTCACACGGTGGACGTCGACAACTCTCAACGGGCCACCACGAGCATTGTCGTAAAGATCGCGAAGGACAATATAATAAAAGTCCCTAGTCCGCCTTATTTCAGCCGGTTTTCAGCGCTGAAGTGCTTGAATGCATTTCGAATCCGGGGTTTAGCAAAAGCAACCCACCATTCTAGAAGTGAGGGATAACGCGCTTGGGACTGGGTTGTCGTCTGCCATACGTCTACGATGATGCCTTCCAGAGAATGGTCCGTGAGATGTAGAGTGTTCAGCTTCCGTAAAGGGCGCGAAAGATGGGCCCGCTGCGGGACGTGGTTAAAAGTCACTGAAACAGCACAGTGATCAGTGAAACTGGCAGGAGTTACATCAATCGATAGAAGCTGACTACATATGGGGGCAGATAAATAACAGCGGTCTAATCAGCTACTTGAAGTAGCTGTAAAAAAAACGCAAACCGCACCAATGTAGGATATCTGGAAACCCAAATATCTCGGAGATGCAAAGACGTCACCATATCATTAAGTTCCCGACAGTATGTATAATTGTGGGTCTGATCTGCACGACATAAGACGCAGTTAAAATCGTCCCCTCTCCCCCCCCCCCCAACAAAATCTTGCGCGGGTTCCGTCGGAGTAAATAAACAACCTCTTCCTTATATACAGCCGCAGGCGATCGGATGAACGATCGGATCCAGACGGAGCGTAAAGAAAAATTAAGGTGAGGTCATAAAAAGTACACCCTGTACCGCGACGATCATATAGCGTTTCTAAGACCGTCAGCGGGATTCCATCTCGATAAAGCAAAGCCATACCGATAGAGTTTTCAGGCGCGACATTGAAAAACAACGAGTATCCAGGAAGACAAAACACATCAAATAATACCTCTTGTAAACACACAATATCGGTTTGGGAATCGTAAATACACTGGCGTAACGCAGCAAGCCGTAATTGGGAACGTACCCTATTAACATTGAGGGTTAGAAATGTATACGCCTGCATCCGTTAGCACATGTAAGGTCAATGAAACAACACAAAGCAAAATGCACTCATCACGCCCTTCTCTCCTCAACGTCCGGAGGCAGTAGAAAGTAGGTATAATTCTAATCCTCCCCACTGGAAGCTGAGGAATGCTCGTTTTTCTTTTTACGGCTTGCCGCTGCGCTTGCAGGTTGAAAACGCTGTTTTACACCACTCCATGGAAATATACACTCTTGATGTGGAAGTGTTGGAGGCACGTCAAGCTCCGATTTGATAGAGGAGCCATCGCCACTGCGTTCATCGGAAATCGGGGAGCACATCTCAGAATGACCAACAGCAACATCAGGTACAGAAGAGACAGGTGTCAGGTGACATCTCCTGATCACCAGGAAGAGAACCCGTAGAGTCCTTTTGTTCCACCGTCTCAGCATGGAGGAGGGGTGGTATTTCATTGGAACACTGTTAAGACTCGCCAGCAGGCAACGTCTCAGCAGGATCATCTGAACTCACGGGAACCGTGGCTTCTACGAGTGAAGTGGGTGGCGCAGATTCAACAGACATTTCTACATGAACAGAAGCAGCGACATCAGCTCAGGTAATACTGGAATCACAGTTAACTTCAGTAGACAACTCATTACCGCCAGAAGGTGCACCCTCTGTCTACGCCGTGTCAGAAGACCGAGACTGGAGTGGGGCGTCCTCGAAATCTGTACCGTCCTCAGTCCGCCGGCGTTTGACGTGCGCTGCAGGAGCCGTCGTCCCACACTGGGACGCTCCGGTAACGGTGTAAATTCGCAAGAAGTAGGGGGTAATGTTGCCCCTACATCGCTTAAAGCTGGAGACTGACTGACAGCTGACTGCGATGACACTATGTCTACTAATGTTAAAGGAAGACGTTTTTGATAAGACGACGTCAGAACAGTAGTACGGCGCGGACAGTTGGATCTGAGATGACCGCTTTTGTTACAGAGAAAACATGTTCCTTCTTGCCCTGCATACGTAACATGGATCCGGTAATCACAAACAGTGGGAAGGAATATTCTTTTTAACGCACATGTCTACAGTCCGGATACCATTACAACACTGGAAGCGATGTTGTGCTGACCAGCGTTCCCATCGGATATGCCGTACTGCTCCAAACGGAAGCAACGCTGTTTTAAGAAACGAGTATACTCTATTGTCGCATTTCCAAGGAGGACTTGACTAACGGAACCATTTCGATGTGTAAACAACACTTTAGAACCAACCCAAGTGAGAAGCCGTTCTACTTGAATGGGATCATAAAACTTGACAACGAATGCATACAAATGAGAATCAAAGTAAGCAGTATCTACCTGATCAAGTGTAAAACGGATAACATCAGCCAACCAGTCGTTTGTAACGAGCCAGGTTGAACACGACGCGTACTCTTGTCAAAACTGAAATGAACAGTAGCTCGAGGAGGAACAGATTTAGGAAACTCGACAGACACCACGGCGCGGGCAGAAAACACGGCCGCCCAGAGGAGAACGACAACCAACTCCGCTGCGCAACTACGATGTGACATGTGACTCCGGCCGATACACCAACAAGACTGAGTAGTTTCGACACAAGCGGCGTTGCGGCAGAGCCGGAAGTTAACCACGACCTGCTCGCTCGGCGCGCAAGGCGACACTCAGCCACTAGACCACGAACTGCCGGCCATTCTCGATGATGATGTCTTCTCCGATTATCACCCGAGTCAAGGCGTCGTTCTGCGGCAACGTTTCGACAAGATTCCTACTCGTCAGCTTCAGGCGACATGTCGGGTTCTTGTCAATATCGTATCTTTATAGAGGCCGCACTGCAGGCTCCTCTGCAACAGCTGGGCCAATCGCACGTTCCGGAAGTTGTATCGCGGTCTCTGGTTTGGGTGGGGGGGGAGGGGGGGGGGCAATCGCGGATCGTAATGATAGGGTCTCCCGACGTGTTGGATGGCCCCTGGCTTCGCGTCCTGGTGCTACCTATTCCATCCGCTGCCTTCACCGCTTTCCCATCAGACCACTCATGAGGTATTTTTGCTAGCGCTACATCCCATGGGGAGCACATTTGGAAACCGCTGTCCCAGTAGACTAGATCCAAAGTTACAAATCAATGAAGTACATGGGAAATGTATTCACAGTTGCGAATACAGGCAACCATAAGGTGTGTAACGGTGAAAATGTGTGCGTTTCGGGACTCGAACCCTGATTTCCCGCCTATGACGAGCAGTCCCCTCACCATTAGGCTATCCGTGCACGACTCAAGGCCAGATTCAAACTTCCGTATGTTGTAAACCATGTGTCTGCAACCTTAACTCCTACATCCATTATTTATATTTCTGTACAGGGGAGAGACATTAATTTAGTCGCATTCGGGAGGACGACGGTTCAGTCCCGTCTCCAACCATCCTGATTTAGGTTTTCCGTGATTTCCCTAAATCGTTTCAGGCAAATGCCGGGATGGTTCCTTTGAAAGGGCACGGCCGATTTCCTTCCCGATCCTTCCCTAACCCGAGCTTGCGCTCCGTCTCTAATGACCCCGTTGTCGACGGGACGTTAAACACTAGCCACCTACCTACCATTAATTTAGAGTCACTTGCACGGTTTCGGTTTATAAATACAATACCGCAGTGTCTGTGTTGGATGGAAGGACGATGCATCGTACTTCCGAAAACACAATAGTTGCAGTACCGTATTTATTCGTCAAAATCAGACAAGCGGCTTTCAATTAATATTATTTCTTGCTGTTTGAAGAGATTAGTGGCGAGAAGAGGGAAAGCGGGAAAACGTGAGGCGCTGAGTCACAACACGTGTGTCTTTTAGTGATCGTGACAAACGATCATTGAAGATGATTGTAACGGCACATAAGAGAGTGACAGCTGCATACATCACTGCAGATCTGAATGTCGATCTCGCGAGCTCTGTCGGCACCGAAACAAAGCGAAGGGAGCTCCAGAAGCCTGGAATGTCGGTTCAGGCTGGAATTGGTTCAAATGACTCTGAGCACTATGGGACTCAACTTCCGAGGTCATCAGTCCCCTAGAACCTAGAACTACTTAAACCTAACTAACCTAAGGACATAACACACATCCATGCCCGAGGCAGGATTCGAACCTGCGACCGTAGCGGTCTCGCGGCTCCAGACTGTAGCGCCTAGAACCGCACGACCACTCCAGCCGGCTGGAATTCCAAAACCCTTCATCTGTGATGCAAATGACGGCAACAAGAAAACGTGGTGTCGAAGCCATAAAAGCAGGTATCAATTTTATGCATGATTTTAATAGAAGAATGATTTAAGACAGAAGTATGCAGTTATCCTTCAGAATAATACAACCTAATAACCTTTTTATGCTGCAACTTGACACAATTTTTACGACAGACGCAGATATCTTTCAGAAAAAATGTAACTTGGAACTCTTTTTACACCTCGATTGGAGATTGAGCACATATGGGGCATAAAGCAAAATATTAGGGTTATTTCCGCCATCTCGAATTTTTGATTGGCTGATTGATTTTAATTGTGGACTATGACTCGCAGGAGATAAGGAGGAGAGGAGGGGAGGGGATGTTCTTTTACCATAATGTTTAAGCAGTCTCTGAACCCCGATGTGGAATTTTAAGAAGCTGACTTAAGAAAGAAGGCGAGCCATCCCAAGACATACTTGCGTAAAATTTTGCAGGGCCCTCGTTCTACCAAACATTGACCAGTAACGAAAGTGTTTTCAAGAGCCTCTCATGTGACAATGCCATAAGAGCTTCCCCAGCTATGCAAAAGCAAGCAGACAGAAGTGAATATATTTTTCTTCGAGTCCAAGTTGCATAACTTCCTGTTCGGAAATATTTGTTGTAACCAAACACATTGAATATAATTACATAATCAAATATGTGTTATCCTTACTGTTTCGGTAATAGAAGCTGAGCTCTGGAATAAAGAGGAAGCTACAAGTAAAATACATACTGTGCACAAAAGACTCAAGTCCGAAATTATATTTTTCTGTTCGAAATACCATATAACAGTGTTAAATTAGTCCTACTTTAATATGAGAAGACAGTATACGGAATATTTTCTATCGATTTTTTTAAACTTGTTCCTGTTATTAATTATTCAGCACACACTTCATGTCTATTTTTCACAAAACTTTCTTAATGTGATTTGATTCGATTGTGCACTGAGCGCCTCATATATAAATGCTGATGATGATGATGACATCACGGTCATGTGATGTCAAAAATGTAAACAAAGTGGGCCAAAGTGGATCTTGCTGTATGACTAACTGTATATACGTGTTAAGGCAGCATAACTCAAATGGTCAAATTACCCAAACCATATTCATCAAGTATTTAAGAACGAGACCTATTAGCGACTTCCAACAAACATTACACATAATTTCAAACAGTTTACAAACTTATTGTAGCTGACATTCAACAAAATAAGGAAATGGAAAAAGTTTATCGCTTACTTAATTTTCGCTTTTGATGGAGAAGAACATCTGCATCTGGAACAACATTTTCACTATTTTCATTATTTCTTTACTACTAATTCTATCCATAACACGTTTTCCAGGCAGTGCCCTTATACACCTGTGAATATATTTGAAAAATTATATCATTCTATGACGCCTAGTTCAGATGATATGACGTCGTAAGCACTGAACAGTATGAAGAACAAGGTTCTCTTAAAGCAGACTGCAAATTACCCAGACTACACTCATCCAGTGCATGATAAATGAGAGATTTCAGAGACTTGAAAGAAACTTTAAACATAATTTCAATCGTTTTCTAAACTTGTTCTTACTTGTAACGCACAAAATCATGAGAAGAAAACAGTTTATCTCTCGCTAAATGTTCCTTATTCGTGCAGTTAAGCTCCGGCATCAATCGTGGCGTTTTAATTTATTGTTTATTGTAATTAATACTAGTAGTTATTCATATTGCAACCATTCTACCACACATAGTTCAGGAGATATGACATCATAGACATTGTGCTGTGCGAAAAACTACAATGTCTTGAATCATAAGGGTTTCAGGTGCTTAACGTCAAAAATGTAACGTGTTAACGCATTTGTGAAGTAATCTGACGTTCACAGCTGTTTTTAGATGAGAACTGGATTCCTTAAGGACTCAGGCGAGGGGGGCAGGGGGGTGGGAGAGCGGGAGGGAGGTGGTTGATTTGTCTATTTACTATATATAATGGGTAATAGCGTAAAGGTTTTACATAATAAAGGAAATGCCTCATTTTTAATTGCCTCCTGGGGCAGGTTTCTTGTTGCTTTTTGAGTGCTGCTCAGCCATTTCGGTGTGTACTGGATAAAATACTGGAACCTTTCCTTGTTGGTATCCCTTTTATATGTTTAGTGTATGAAATTAGGAAAGTTGTTAAAAAATTATTGGAACTCATCATAACAGAAACGTTACAAGAGTCACTGTATGAGATTTCCTATGTTTGATGGTGAGATGATACCTCCACATGAGGAACAGCTTAGCTCAGTCCATGTTTAGTTACGGAGACCGCATGAAGCGGCTGTCGGCCATCTACCGGGACCGGCCGCAGACAGCCCTGAAGACGGCCGTGTGGTGGACGGAGTACGCCCTGAGGCACCAAGGGGCGCCACACCTGCGCTGCGCCTCGCTGGACCTCCACTGGTTCCAGCGCTGGCTGCTCGACGTCATCGCACTCGTCCTGCTGGCCGCCGCTGCCGCGTCCTCAGCTGTGTACCTCCTCACCAGGAAGGTCCTCTCGGCGCTGTTCCAGGAGGGCGGCAAGCTCAAGAGGTCGTGACACAGCAGTCCAGCTACGGCTGCTGGCGACCCTGACAGTACAAACAAACCCTCCCAGTGTTCCATAGTCTACATTCTCATTCCAATCTTGTGAAAATGCTTGTCATTGTATACCACTATTATCGTCATCGAGCTTCAAAGCAAATCACTCCTTACTTGTTATTGTTATACAAATAAAAGACGAGGTTATTCGTAAACAGAGTTCTGCAGTTTTATTACACACAGTACAGCACTACTGCTTCGGTAGTGGCATTCCTAAACCTCTTCACTTTATATGACGAATCTACAAGTCCATTCACATTAATGTGACCACCACCATGTTCGACTTCGACATGCAACAACCCCATTCAAGTGGCGGGTGGCAGCACTAGTGGTTGAGGGTATATAAAGCACATCTGAGAGACACAGGAAACAGTGGAGTCATTTTAATGAAGAAACAGACTGATTTATCAGACATCTGTAAGGGCATGATCATTGGCTTTCAGACCGAAGGTGAAAGTATTTCCCAAACAGCTAAGTTTGTAAACTGTTTGCATGCCACTTTGGTTAAAGTATGCCATGCCTGGCAAAATGGCACTATTCAAAACGCGCCCAGATCACTGTCGTGCACCACAGGCCATAGATGACAGGAGAAGTGTACAAGTGAACAGACAAGCAAATGTTGCACAACTAACTCCCACAAAAACCAACAATGCCCCATCAACTGCTGTGGACGTCTATGCGATGCTACAGATGATAACACGGTTGTGAACCAGAACCTGTTTGTGCCGCCAGCTACGAGCAGCACATGAAGCGGCTGTCGGCCATCTACCGGGACCGGCCGCAGACAGCCCTGGAGACGGCCGTCTGGTGGCACCAGAGGGCGCCCCACCTGCGCTGCGCCTCGCTGGACCTCCACTGGATCCAGCGCTGGCTGCTCGACGTCGTCGCCTTCCTCCTAGTGGTCGCCATCAGTGGCTGCACCGCTGCCTACCTTATAGTGAGGAGGCTTCTCTCTGCGCTCCAGGTCAAGGGCAGAAAGCTCAAGACCACCTGATAGACGTGTGACCATGTGGGACTCTCATCATCCCTTTATGGGACACTCAGGATCAAACAATACGTGTGTAAGAATCAGGAACTACATGGCACATACAGGACCCCACTTGAACCATGTCCCATTCCCCTGCTTCACTGTCTCAGATTTCTAAATCGCTCTGAGAGAGGCGGCGACTAACCTCCTCTTAGTAATGCACTCTAAGTGTGATGCCAATGCTAACTGATGCCAACACACCACTTACTTGCCATGCACCCACGACTTCAAGGTACACTGAAAGTGCCAAAAACTGGCGAGTCTCAGCTATGATTTTTGCGAATATAATACCAAGTCCTTATCTGAAGGTAACAAATAAGTGTTTAAATAGCTCCCTTCATAGTGCTCACTTGTTGATCTATGCCTTTTTTTGTTTGAATTGATAAACCCAGCGACTTTCTTATGCTCCTTTGAGTTTCAGCTGCCAGTTACACTGTTGGTTGTCTTGCATTCGTACAGTAATAATGTAAAACTTGTGGTTTTTCGTTTCTGAGCAAAGAAACACTGGGATCGACCTCCAAAGTTTTCATGATAGCTGGAAGGACCTGGAAGAAAGAAAAGAGTGAAATGTTAGGTTTGTGTTGATGTGTGTACTCCTGAAAAGAAGTAAAGAGTAGGGAAACTTTATGCGCTCCTATTATGAGCACACAAAGCCCTCCTTCAAAATTTCAGAAATATAATTTTTGACTCAATGATGATGATGGAGTTCAATAAGGATAAAAATTTATTAAGACATTTCTAAAACAACTGTCACACAAGCTCCATTGAAGTCAGTTTAATTATCATTTACATCAGCTCTAGTTATTTATTTCTCGATGAAAGGGATCAGTATCCTTTAGAAACCTTCCATCACCTTGTTTAAAATTTATGTTTATTAATTCAAATGGGACAAATTTAGGAATATGAATAACAACAGATTTTTCATTAACTTCAACAGGTTGACTACTAAATCCAACCACACTTCCAATACTATCTTCTATATTCACATAAAATATAATATCACTTTTAATAATCACTCTATTTATAATAGGAAACCCATTTAATATTAATAAAATTTTATTTACTTAAATGAAACAAATTAGTAACCAGAAATTAGAAGCCTAGAGAAGAAATCAAAAAATTATCACAGTAATCTCTTTCCTAATTCTATTCAGTGTGCAATGATCACACCAAGTGGTTGTGGAAAAACAACATTAATTGTTGATGGTTATGTTCTAGCTCTACGATGGTTAGTTGGAATAAAGTAAATCACTTGTATGTTTATTCAAAAAGTTTAGATGAACTGAAAAATCAAATATTTAGAAAAAATGTGTAATAAACTAGAAGATAAAAATAACTAGAAGATGACTAAAGTTTATTGAAAACAATGATGCAATTATAACACTAGATCAATTCCAAGGTAATTCACTTGTAGTATTTGATGATTTGGCTCTTGAAAATCAAGATGTAGTTAGAGAATATTTTACTAGAGGAGGACATAGAGGGTTAAATTATTTTTACTTAGCTCAGATGTGTTTAGAAATACCAAATCGATTAGAAAGGGACAACCTATCTTTTTAAATAATTTTAGTAATCATTTACAATTTAAATCATATCTATTATGAGTTTTTTGTTGGTGACACGAAATCTTATGATTTTGAAGAAATGTGTAGTTAATGTCGAAATGATCAGGTTTGATATTTTACAATATACATGACTAGCAAACTGAATAAAGGGAAATACAAATAATGTATAAAAGACTTCCTAGACCACTGTCTTTATCTTTATTAATTGAGTACTTCAAAATGTGATATTACATATCATGTTAGACCATAATGATTGTACTTCAAGAACCTTTTGACTAGAGAGCAGAATATGAAAAATTATAAAAAAAACTGATCAACATTATACTAACTTTTCATGGGCTAGTAAAGAAGCTAAATATGGTCCAGATAAATGTGGATTTATCTTTCTGATAAGTTAAAAGCAGAATGCATTATCTTATTAATTTTCATAAACCCATAAATAAAAATATGTTTTGTTAATGTTTTTTATCTTTAGTAAATATTTCTGGAATATGAACCCATATATTAAGTGAATTAAAAATACAAGATGCATTGAAGAAATTTGAAGAAGAAATTAAATATAGAAAAAAGATACCTAAAGCTGAAGGTGAAAGCAGAAAAATAAATATAGTGAAAGAATGTTAAAGAGTATTAACTGCAATGAATATAAAGTTTTTGGATTGAAACCTGTTTATATGTTTAAATATGTTGATAAAGTACCAGCAAAATTTGTGTGTTATAAATTAACTATTTGTGGAAAATAATAAGAGGGCATAGATGGATTAATGAATCGATTAATTAAAAAAATATTACTGTGGATGATATGGGTGAAACATTTTATGCTGTTGATCTATTACATAATGCAAATATATTATTCATTTCAGGAGCACTGTATACTGATAGTAACACAAATAAAATAAGAAAGAGTAAAGGTAAAAAATATGTAAGTTTGATAAATGAAAATGCTGAAGATAATTTCCCAAAATTAAGACAACCACTTTCAAGTTCCGATTTTTCAGGCATACAAAAGGTGAAGGCTTAGTAAAAAAGGCATACAGAAAAACAAACTGAAAATTTGGATGAATGATATTAGATGTTTAATTATCTGGAAATAAAAATTACCATAATGAAAAAGTGGGAACAACACAAATATATTCAGAGATTTTTACTATCAAGAATGCAATAGGAATTCCGCATATGATTAAGTTTTTGAATAACTTACTAGACACATCCAGCAAAATAAATGTTATGGAAAAGGACTACATAGGACCTTAATTAATAAATTACTTTCTTAAATTCATCTATCTGGCTATAGGTTTTGTGGTCTGTGGACCAAATAAGATGACAGATTAGCTGGAGGAGAGCAAGGAATAAAACCAGTAGATAGAGCTTATAAAGAATCTGATATTGTATACGAATATAATAAAGACTTATAGAAAAGACATGAAGCAGATGAACAACTTCAGTTAGCTTCAAAAGAATGAATGCATGCTACTGTTGCATCAGTCAGAGAAAAATTAGCTACTACAACCGTTAGAGGAATAATGTATGGAAAGAGAATATTAGGAATCGGTATTGAACTTGATGATAGTGGTTGGGTGCTATAAAATATCAATGATATAAAAATTTTGGTCTTTATAAATGAATAACTACAACATTGATTACACTTTGTTACCCAGTGGCAAAACTAAACCAAAATCAATTATAATTAAACTCAATAATGAATAATAAAGTAGTGCTGATATTTTTTAACTGATGCAAAAAAAAGAGATAAAACTGTGGGAATTTACTCATAAGAATAGGTTTGTTACTGGCAGTGTTAACAGATCTTGCAACCATTGGTTCACTAGCTGGTGGAGCAGCTGGTACTGCAAAAGTAGTAATGGACAAGAAAAAGATGGTAAAGAATTAGAACAACAAAAAGGGCATAATTTAGAAATGCAGAAAAAAGCAGGCACAGGAATATATGTTGTTGTTGTGGACTTCAGTTCAGTGACTGGTTTGATGCAGCTCTCCATGCTACTATATCCTGTGCAAGCTTCTTCATCTCCCAGTACCTACTGCAACCTACATCCTTCTGAATTTTGTTTGCAGTATTCATCTCTTGGTCTCCCTCTACGATTTTTACCCTCCACGCTGCCCTCCAGTACTAAATTGGTGATCCCTTGATGCCTCAGAATATGACCTACCAACCGATCCCTTCTTCTAGTCAAGTTGTGCCACAAATTTCTCTTCTCTCCATTTCCGTTCAGTACCTCCTCATTAGTTATATGATCTACCCATATAATCTTCAGCATTCTTCTGTAGCACCACATTTCTAAAGCTTCAATTCTCCTCTTGTCCAAACGATTTATCGTCCATGTTTCACTTCCATACATGGCTACACTCCATACAAATACTTTCAGAAACGACTTCCTGACACTTAAATCTATACTCGATGTTAACAAACTCCCCTTCTTCAGAAATGCTTTCTTTGCTATTGCCAATCTACATTTTATATCCTCTCTACTTCGACCATCATCAGTTATTTTGCTCCACAAATAGCAAAACTCCTTTACTAGTTTAAGTGTCTCATTTTCTAATCTAATTCCCTCAGCATCACCCAACTTAATTCGTCTACATTCCATTATCCTCGTTTTGCTTCTGTTAATGCTCATCTTATATCCTCCTTTCAAGACACTGTCCATTCCGTTCAGCTGCTCTTCCAGGTCCTTTGCTGTCTCTGACAGAATACAATCTCATCGGCGAACATCAGAGTTTTTGTTTCTTCTCCATGGAATTTAATTCCTACTCGGAATTTTTCTTTTGTTTCCTTTACTGCTTGCTCAATATACAGATTGAATAACGTCGGGGATAGGCTACAACCCTGTCTCACTCCCTTTCCAACCACTGCTTCCGTTTCATGCCCTTCGACTCATAATTGCCATCTGGTTTCTGTACAAATTGTAAATAGCCTTTCGCTCCCTGTATTTTACCCCTGCCACTTTAAGAATTTGAAAGAGAGTATTCCATTCAACATTGTCAAAAGCTTTCTCTAAGTCTACAAATGCTAGAAATGTAGGTTTGCCTTCCCTTAGTCTATTATCGAAGATAAGTGATAGGGTCAGTATTGCCTCACGTGTTCCAACATTTCTACGGAATCCAAACTGATCTTCCGCGAGGTCAGCTTCTACCAGTTTTTCCATTCGTATGTAAAGAATTCGTGTTAGTATTTTGCAGCCGTGGCTTATTAAACTGATAGTTCGGTAATTTTCACATCTGACAACACCTGCTTTCTTTGGGATTGGAATTATTAAATTCTTCTTGAAGTGTGAGGGTATTTCGCCTGTCTCATACATCTTGCTCACTAGATGATAGCGTTTTGTTAGGCCTGGCTATCTGAAGGCTAAGTTCTAATGGAATGTTGTCTACTCCTGGGGCCTTGTTTCGATTTAGGTCTTATAGTGCTCTGTACCGTACCGTAGGTGCAACCACAACGGAGGGGTATCTGTTGAGAGGCCAGACAAACGTGTGGTTCCTGAAGAGGGGCAGCAGCCTTTTCAGTAGTTGCAAGGGCAACAGTCTGGATGATTGACTGAGCTGGCCTTGTAACAATAACCAAAACGGTATTGCCGTGCCGGTACTGAGAACGGCTGAAAGCAAGGGGAAACTACAGCCGTAATTTTTCCCGAGGGCATGCAGCTTTACTGTATGATTACATGATGATGGCGTCCTCTTGGGTAAAATATTCCGGAGGTAAAATAGTCCCCCATTCGGATCTCCGGGCGGGGACTACTCAAGAGGATGTTGTTATCAGGAGAAAGAAAACTGGCGTTCTACGGATCGGAGCGTGGAATATCAGATCCCTTAATCGGGCAGGTAGGTTAGAAAATTTAAAAAGGGAAATGGATAGGTTGAAGTTAGATATAGTGGGAATTAGTGAAGTTCGGTGGCAGGAGGAACAAGACTTCTGGTCAGGTGACTACAGGGTTATAAACACAAAATCAAATAGGGGTAATGCAGGAGTAGGTTTAATAATGAATAGGAAAATAGGAATGCGGGTAAGCTACTACAAACAGCATAGTGAACGCATTATTGTGGCCAAGATAGATACGAAGCCCACACCTACTACTGTAGTACAAGTTTATATGCCAACTAGCTCTGCAGATGACGAAGAAATTGAAGAAATGTATGATGAAATAAAAGAAATTATTCAGATTGTGAAGGGAGACGAAAATTTAATAGTCATGGGTGACTGGAATTCGAGTGTAGGAAAAGGGAGAGAAGGAAACATAGTAGGTGAATATGGATTGGGGGACAGAAATGAAAGAGGAAGCCGCCTGGTAGAATTTTGCACAGAGCATAACATAATCATAACTAACACTTGGTTTAAGAATCATGAAAGAAGGTTGTATACATGGAAGAACCCTGGAGATACTAAAAGGTATCAGATAGATTATATAATGGTAAGACAGAGATTTAGGAACCAGGTTTTAAATTGTAAGACATTTCCAGGGGCAGATGTGGACTCTGACCACAGTCTATTGGTTATGACCTGTAGACTAAAACTGAAGAAACTGCAAAAAGGTGGGAATTTAAGGAGATGGGACCTGGATAAACTAAAAGAACCAGAGGTTGTACAGAGATTCAGGGAGAGCATAAGGGAGCAATTGACAGGAATGGGGGAAATAAATACAGTAGAAGAAGAATGGGTAGCTTTGAGGGATGAAGTAGTGAAGGCAGCAGAGGATCAAGTAGGTAAAAAGACGAGGGCTAGTAGAAATCCTTGGGTAACAGAAGAAATATTGAATTTAATTGATGAAAGGAGAAAATATAAAAATGCAGTAAGTGAAACAGGCAAAAAGGAATACAAACGTCTCAAAAATGAGATCGACAGGAAGTGCAAAATGGCTAAGCAGGGATGGCTAGAGGACAAATGTAAGGATGTAGAGGCCTATCTCACTAGGGGTAAGATAGATACCGCCTACAGGAAAATTAAAGAGACCTTTGGAGATAAGAGAACGACTTGTATGAATATCAAGAGCTCAGATGGAAAGCCAGTTCTAAGCAAAGAAGGGAAAGCAGAAAGGTGGAAGGAGTATATAGAGGGTCTATACAAGGGCGATGTACTTGAGGACAATATTATGGAAATGGAAGAGGATGTAGATGAAGATGAAATGGGAGATATGATACTGCGTGAAGAGTTTGACAGAGCACTGAAAGACCTGAGTCGAAACAAGGCCCCCGGAGTAGACAATATTCCATTGGAACTACTGACGGCTGTGGGAGAGCCAGTCCTGACAAAACTCTACCATCTGGTGAGGAAGATGTATGAGACAGGCGAAATACCCTCAGACTTCAAGAAGAATATAATAATTCCAATCCCAAAGAAAGCAGGTGTTGACAGATGTGAAAATTACCGAACTATCAGCTTAATAAGTCACAGCTGCAAAATACTAACACGAATTCTTTACAGACGAATGGAAAAACTAGTAGAAGCCGACCTCGGGGAAGATCAGTTTGGATTCCGTAGAAACACTGGAACATGTGAGGCAATACTGACCTTACGACTTATCTTGGAAGAAAGATTAAGGAAAGGCAAACCTACGTTTCTAGCATTTGTAGACTTAGAGAAAGCTTTTCACAATGTTGAATGGAATACTCTCTTTCAAATTCTAAAGGTGGCAGGGGTAAAATACAGGGAGCGAACGGCTATTTACAATTTGTACAGAAACCAGATGGCAGTTATAAGAGTCGAGGGACATGAAAGGGAAGCAGTGGTTGGGAAGGGAGTAAGACAGGGTTGTAGCCTCTCCCCGATGTTGTTCAATCTGTATATTGAGCAAGCAGTAAAGGAAACAAAAGAAAAATTCGGAGTAGGTATTAAAATTCATGGAGAAGAAATAAAAACTTTGAGGTTCGCCGATGACATTGTAATTCTGTCAGAGACACCAAAGGACTTGGAAGAGCAGTTGAATGGAATGGACAGTGTCTTGAAAGGAAGATATAAGATGAACATCAACAAAAGCAAAACAAGGATAATGGAATGTAGTCTAATTAAGTCGGGTGATGCTGAGGGAATTAGATTAGGAAATGAGGCACTTAAAGTAGTAAAGGAGTTTTGCTATTTGGGGAGCAAAATAACTGATGATGGTCGAAGTAGAGAGGATATAAAATGTAGGCTGGCAATGGCAAGGAAAGCGTTTGTGAAGAAGAGAAATTTGTTAACATCCAGTATTGATTTAAGTGTCAGGAAGTCATTTCTGAAAGTATTTGTATGGAGTGTAGCCATGTATGGAAGTGAAACATGGACGATAAATAGTTTGGACAAGAAGAGAATAGAAGCTTTCGAAATGTGGTGCTACAGAAGAATGCTGAAGATTAGATGGGTAGATCACATAACTAATGAGGAAGTATTGAATAGGATTGGGGAGAAGAGAAGTTTGTGGCGCAACTTGACCAGAAGAAGGGATCAGTTGGTAGGACATGTTCTGAGGCATCAAGGGATCACCAATTTAGTATTGGAGGGCAGCGTGGAGGGTAAAAATCGTAGAGGGAGACCAAGAGATGAATACACTAAGCAGATTCAGAAGGATGTAGGTTGCAGTAGGTACTGGGAGATGAAAAAGCTTGCACAGGATAGAGTAGCATGGAGAGCTGCATCAAACCAGTCTCAGGACTGAAGACCACAACAACAACAGTGCTCTGTCAAACTCTTCACGCAGTATCATATCTCCTATTTCATCTTCATCTATGTTCTCTTCCATTTCCATAATATTGTCCTGAAGAACATTGCCCTTGCATAGACACTCTGTATACTCCTTCCACCATTCTGCTTTCCCTTCTTTGCTTATTACTGGATTTCCATCAAAGCTCTTGATATTCATGCAAGTGGTTCTCCTTTCTCCAAAGGTCTCTTTAATTTTCCTGTAAGCAGTATCTATCTTACCCCTAGTGAGATAAGCCTCTACATCCTTAAATTTGTCCTCTAGCCATCCCTGCTTAGCCATTTTGCACTTCCTGTCGATCTTATTTTTGAGACGTTTGTATTCTTTTTTGCCTGCTTCATTTACTGCATTTTTGTTTTTTCTCCTTTCATCAATTAAATTCTATATCTCTTCTGTTACCCAAAGATTTCTGTTAGCTCTCGTCTTTTTATCTACTTGATCCTTTGATATCTTCACCATTTCGTCTCTCAAAGATACCCATTCTTCTTCTACTGTATTTCTTTCCCCCATTCAATCGTTCCCTAGTGCTCTCCCTGAAGCTCTCTACAACCTCTGGTTCTTTCAGTTTATCCAGGTCCCATCTCCTCAATTTTCCACCTTTTTGCAGTTTCTTCTGTTTTAATCTACAGTTCATAACCAATAGATTGTGGTCAGATGATGACTACAGAAGATGTACTCAAGAACGTGAGAAATGGCTACCAACTCTGCTGTGGAAACACTGCAGCCATCTGACAAGAAGTGCTGTTCAGTATGTCCAGCGTGAGTGGCGGCGAAGCCAACGTCACCATCGACCACCAAGCTATCTGTGTAGGCTATTTCTGAGCCCTGGAATTAACCGAAAATAGAGAAAAACTGGTGGCTGAGGGCCTCAGTAAGAACTGAGGCTTTTGGGAATTGCATTAGGTCGAGACGAATCTGTGGTCACGGCATGGACCATGGAGGTGTATGTGAGAGGACCCGCAGAAAGGTGGTAGAGGGAAAGTCACGGGTTCAGTAAGAAGGAACCAGACATGGAATCCAATTGGAATTCTCCGATCGGGGCCGCCGTTGCAGGAGGTGGATCCCAGCAGTCGGGAAAAGGAGACGATACCCTGGGTGTTTAAGCCAGCTGCAAATATGTGCAGTATAATTGGCAAGCAGTTGTTGTCGCCTGCTCCACAATGGAGGAACTCCAGCTTCCACGAGTAGGCTATTCACTGGGCTTATTCAGAAAGCTCCTGTTGCAAGACTAAGTCCACAGTGGCGTATAGGATCCACCATCCACAATGCGGAGGGCGATGCTGAACCATATGCCGTACTCCCATGGTCAAGATGTGACTGTAAAGGGGTAAACGTGCACTAAAAGGAAAAAATCGGTGGAAGGTGTAATATTATGTGCGTCCATAGACCGAATCTAGCTGAATAAGTTCTCCAGAGAATGGAAGACTGAGTGAAATTGTAGAAGTCGCGTGATATAACGTGACCTGTTCTGACGCAGAGCGCCAAAGATTGCTATTGCGATCCGATATACTCAAAGTGGTCAAAGACATTTTTTAAGCCTGACTGCGGTGAAACAAAATATGAGATAGAATGTGAAAACAAAATGTATACTAAATCCTATACCAATTATGTTTTGTCTGTCTGTATGTGCAGACGCACGTTATTACAGTTCATTGCAATTTATAATTAAAAAGATTAGTGATCTACAAGTAAATGTTTTATGTAACATTACTTATTTTGAATATTTGAATGTTGAGACAAGGAGGGAAAATAATAATTAGATAAAATATGTTTGGAACTGAATAACGAATTTAAAATTATTTTCTCAGACAGATATTTTAAAATAATTAGTGGTTGGGATTTTAAATTTTTTGAAAATGTTTATATTAAACTGAGATGCAAGGGAATGAAGAAACTTAAAATCAGTGATAATGAATTTCGTGATCTAGCATCTCTATTTCGAAAAAATTTAGTAATGTTTAAAATTTTTCAAAACATTTTTGTAATTCACGATAATCTCGAGGTGAATGGTTAACCCTTCCACATTGTCACGGAGTGCATGAGCTTTCCAGCCCCCTTGACTGGTACTCTGTGACGACTCTATGCCAGTATCTGCTTCTTTGTACAGACTAATTGTCGAATCTCCAGACTCAGCAGAAATTCCTTACGTCAGAGATGACTGCTATCGATGCTCCTCTGTGCTCTCAGCCAGACGACAGTTATTGCGAGAGTCACGGTATACTGTCAGGCTTCACCTGCAGTAATACATGTTCCACTGTCATGTCAATGCAGACGACCTGTTGGTGCTCGTACGGCCACGAGAAGAGACTATGCGCATACTTAATGTGATCTCCAAGTACAGGGACACACTGGCACTGATCTGAATGTTGACAAATATACAGTGATACTGCTTTCGTGCAGACTCACACGAGAAGAATTGGCTCTCTACATTGTGTCTGGAGCTTCCAATACCTTGGTACTGACTTTACATCGACCACCCTTTGCACTAAAATGGTCAGCTTCTGGCATGGCCTATAGGTCACCAATGCAACCAATTTGGCAACATCTGTCTTGATACATTGCAACATGTGGAATATCTTACTATCTATGTAGTTTGGACGCTGATGCATTCTATTTCACTGGCGATTGGTCGCAGCCTACAGGCTGTGTTGCGCTACTTCCTGATGGCTGGTAACATTTTTAAGGTCAGATATGATACTCTCACCCTCTCCCAGAAGGCAGACTGACTTGGACTCACCAATGTCCGCCCTTTTATGTGAACACCACGAACAAGCTGTGGTCGGGCACAGGGAACTCAGCCACATGACAACTCTTGGAAATTTACACATCGGTCACCATCTCCCCATCACTGTAGGTAGGGCAAGCTGCACCTCTATTTGTGCGTCTGTCTATCTTTTTTGTGAACGTTAGCTAGGCAAGCGTTGGTCTTCCATATGCACGCCCACCACATCTGAAGGGTTTCTACATTCAATTACTTCATGGTGCACCTTGCAACAACGTTGAGATCATCTATTACCAAGGTGGATTGTGGTGTGGTGTAACCTACATCAGCCATATCATTCTGGGCCACATGATGTCACATTTACTGTGGAAAATTCACCACTAAGCGAAGTTTACATGCGGTTAATGTGATGGACACTCTTTTATACTACACTGGTCACTTAGTGGACGATGACATCCACCGACTGACCTGCACCGATGGGGCATCCAATGGTCGTCTGTTTCCTCCATGTCTGTCGATCCGTGGTTGAACTGTACACTTTCATTCGCCCAGAGGACGTGTGTTTCCCTGCAGTCAAGGCTCATGCCATAGTCTGGGTCAAAGGATGGACGATAGTCTTTATGTAGTTGAGGACAAGTCGTGGGAGTTTTTAGACCCTCCTACAGAATGAACATACAGTGGTTGAACGACGTCCACGCTACAGAGCTTATTTTGTGAATTACCTCCATGGAGTTTAGCGCAAAGCCCCACTCAGCTGGAACGTGCCTGGCGCTATTGACTCGACTGGTGTCGAGGTGCTCTGCTAACACCCATCACGTTACTTGAGGCCTCCAGCAGGTGCAGCGCCAGCTACCACACTGTCCTTGTTTTCCATTTCCCCTCTTCCATACCTACCGTGTCACTCGATGAAATTTCATGATTATAATTGACTACTTTCTTGACTGTCCCTTCTTGTCAATCTCCAGTTGCTTGGTGATGTGGGGACGACATGTCCAGGCCTCGAGTGCTAGACCCCTGCTCATTCCACCTCTCACCCTGTCATGAAGCTGGAGGTGACCTACATGTACACATCTTCCATCATTCCTACCTTCAGTCTGCTTACAAGGAACTGTTAGTTTTCCGCATTCGCATTTTCTGACGTTATCTGCTGATCTGGTGTATTTCTTATAACACTGTTTATAGTTCCGTCTCATGTTCCACCAAAAAAATAAAGAAATGAAAAAAATTGAAAATGGTTAACACCTACAAAAAAAAGTGGTCGACTCGTCATACCCTCATGTTGAGGACCAAGGTTCAATTATCGGCACTGCCATGGATTTTTCCTTGGTGCAAGGACTGGGCAGGAGTGCGCTTTGCCTCGAGATGCCAAATGAGGAGGCACTTGACTGAGTGGTAGCAGCTACAATGTCGAAACTTCGACAGCGGTCGGGAGTGCGGTTTCATGCATCTCCATGCTGCATCCCACGATGAATAACTGAGAATGATACCGGAGGCCACTCGACTGCCACGTGGTTATCATGGCCTGATTGCAGAATTTCCTTCTGCTTTTTATTTCCAATAGTAACTCATTTATTTAGATATTTAACCACTTGACTTTCCATAGCCATAATATTTCAGCTGGTAAAATACATCTTATTGTTTGACTTGACACAGCAACAATATGATAAAACCACGTATCTACAGACTGGATGGTCCAAATAATCCACTAGACAAATATCCTCTAGTACTGCTTAAATTTCAGGTTTAAATTAGAACTGTAAATTCACAATCGGGACTTTTTTGTAAATGATTTTGAGCGTCATTCAGAGGCATGTAAAATGTTTGTATAATCTATTTTATTTCTGACACAGATCATGTCACATTTCACGTTTGATGGGTTTATTTCAATTTTTTTACATTTTATTAGCTTGTGAAACGTCCGTGACGGTTCAAATACAAAAAACTGTGCTCGAGAGCTTGCCTGTCGAAGGCGTGTGCTGAGATCGGGTGTACGCTTGCCAGACTCTCTTTGGCTGGTATCGTCAGGTTTGCAGCTTTATACCACGTGCTACGGACTTCTGGTGGTAAGAAACGTCCCGTGATATTTTGCCATACGCAGTTCTGCCGGTGTTGCGGAAATTTCGGTTAAGTGACATTCTTGAGTGGGTTGCCTCTTACAACATCACATAGTTTCTTTGCTTTCCTGTGTTTGGAATTGAGAGCACTTTCTATTATGCAGCTCTTCTGCATTTTCGCATGTAGTCGACTGTTGATAGAATCTTTGTGTGGTCTATGGGTACTGTTATCGAACCAGAATACAAATATGTATGCGCGCCTCAGCAGCCGCGGGACTGCTTTTGCTATACACGGTCAAGTCACACTAATGTCAACACCGCCTTTGATCGACCTCAACGTACGACAAACTGTCACAAACAGCTGGTGGCAGCACTAGGAGTGGATGGTGTACGAGGGTTGGAACCTCAATAGTGACAAATAGTTATTTGCAGCTCGTACGAAACAGATACGTGTTTCAAAGTTTTACCGACCTTCAAAGTAGTCACAAGCCTTGTGTATAACCCGTTGCCAGCGATGTGGAAGTTGTAGGATACTCTTTGCAATGCCAGTTGTGTTGACAGTCCGAGCGGCGCGGTCTATTGCCCGACGAATTTGTAGCGGTTCTGAAACGAATGCCGTGAAGTGTTTTCTTCAGTTTAGAAATCTAGTTGAACTCACGAGGGCTTAAGTCAGGCGAGTGCAGTAGGTGGTATAGCACTTAGCAACGCCAACACTCAAACAAATCAGTAACAGCTTGCACTGTACGTGCTTGTGCATTGTCCTGCAAAATGATGGTCAGGTCCCGCAGAAAGTGTCATTACTTCTGTCTCTAGGCTGGTCGTAGGTTGTGTTCCAAAAATGAACAGCATAGAGACAGAAGTGATGACACTTTCTGCAGGACCTGACCAACATTTTGCAGGACAATACACAAGCACGTACAGTGCAAGCTGTTACTAATTTGTTTGAGTGTTGGTGTTGCTAAGTGCTAAACCACCTACTGCACTCCCCTGACTTAAGCCCTCGTGAGTTCAACTAGATTTCTAAACTGAAGAAGACGCTTCACGGCATGCGTTTCAGAACCGCTACAAATTCGTCGGGCAATAGACCGAGCCGCTCGAACTTTCAGCACGACTGGCACTGCTGAGGGTATCCTACGACTTCCACGTCGCTGGCAACGGGTTATACACAAGGCTTGTGACTACTTTGAAGGTCGGTAAAACTTTGAAACACGTATCTATTTTGTACGAGCTGCAAATAACAATTTGCCACTATTGAAGCTCCAACCCTCGTATAAAGCGTGTCGAGCAGATGTAGATAACAGTGAATTCGTTGTTGTCACGAGGAAACGGAGCAATTTGTCTGATATCCAAAGACATGATCATTGGCTTTCGGGCCAACGGCGGAAGCAGTTCCGAAACGCCTAAGTTTGTAAAAGGTTCGTGTGCCATAGTGGTTAAAGTATACCGTTCGTGCAAAATGGCGCTGTCCAAAAACCGGGCCATTGCTGACAGGTGAACGGCGGGTGGAGAGATGTGTACAGGCGAATAGACGGGCAACTGTTCAGCAGCTGACCTCCCAGATGAACCAAGTGGCTACCAATAGTGTCTACTCAACGACCGTTTGGTGGGTGTTGCTGTGTATGGACCTCCGCAGCAGGCGCCTGTTTCACGCACCTGACATGGCCCCGCAGGCGTTAGCTGGGATAGATAGAGGGCAAAACATCAGACAACGCCCGAAGATCAATACCTTGAATACGGGGAAGTTGTGGGGAGTACGGGTAGGCACCGTTTCTCTAATAAATTTTTTTTTAATTTTAAAATTTTGCATCTTTTATAACATATGTTATCAAAAACAGCAAGATCCTCAATACAGTTTCTTCATGAAAGTTCCTGAAGCATTATTTAACCAACAGTCTTTTGAATAATAACAGATCAAAGAACAGCTCTCAGAATCAACGCTTAAAACTCAAACTCCCTTTTTAAGCAAAGGAAGAAATACGAATTGCACAACGCAAAGTTAAATAAAAGATTCTAACGTCACATGGCAATACCAAAATTTTCTTAGATATCAACAGTGATCTCTAAAGGTAATAAAATATTGATCACAAAATTTTAATTAAAACAACAACTTAAATACAATAAAATCTGATTGCTATCAACGTACACTCAAAACCCGTAGCCTCTACGATAAGGACCGTATCACAAAATATTTTCCTTCCTTTTAAAAGCTTTACACCACAAACCTCCCTACATGTGATGCTTACGACGCCCAACGAATTATGACAAATAATTAAGCACAGATGTTATAATTAACCAGGTAAGTAAATCTTTTCCTTTCAAAATAAATCAAAAAACACACAAATCAACTCTTAAGCTCAGTGGTTACATCCATTAAAAAAATAATATAAAATACGTATCTTCTGATTTCGTCGTGGTCATGCGCTGTTGTGCACCGTGCCGTCCTTCAGGATCACATGCGCCACGGGAAAGATTTTCCACGATGTACAAAACGTTAACAGGGCGCAACCAACTTACGCAACTTGCATACTGGTCTTATACTTGGATATGGACGCGGATCGCAGATCTTAAAACGTGTGAGAGAGTAGATGCGGTACTACTGAACACTTCGACTCTACAGCACCGTACCAGACGGCAGTACGGTGGGGTAGACAAGAGACAAATCGACAACTGTTGCAGCCGCGCGGGGTAGCAGCGCGGTCTGGTTGCCTTGTCACGGTCCGCGCGGCTCCCTCGGTCGGAGGTTCGAGTCCTCCCTCGTGCATGGGGCCGGCCGGACTGGCCGAGCGGTTCTAGGCGCTACAGTCTCGAACCGCGCGACCGCTACCGTCGCAGGTTCGAATCCTACCTCGTGCATGGATGTGTGTGCTGTTCTTAGGTTCGTTAGTTTTAAGTAGTTCTGCCGGCCGCTGTGGTCTAGCGGTTCTAGGCGCTCAGTCCGGAACCGCGCGACTGCTACGGTCGCAGGTTCGAATCCTGCCTCGGGCATGGATGTATGTGGTGTCCTTAGGTTAGTTAGGTTTAAGTAGTTCTAAGTTCTAGGGGACTGATGACCACAGATGTTAAGTCCCATAATGCTCAGAGCCATTTTTTTAAAGTAGTTCTAAGTTCTAGGGGACTGATGACCTCAGAAGTTGTCCCATAGTGCTCAGAGCCATTTTTTCGGTCATGGATGTGTATGTTGTCCTTAAGGACCGATGACTACAGCAGTTTGATCCCATAAGACCTTCAAATTTCCAAACAACTGTTGCAAGGCAAACTCAGCAAAGGTAGTAAGAAAATAACTGGGTCTTTAAACGCATCGGAGGCCACACCAAACCACAAAATGACGTCCCAAGGTAAATAATGAAAATACACTCCTGGAAATTGAAATAAGAACACCGTGAATTCATTGTCACAGGAAGGGGAAACTTTATTGACACATTCCTACGGTCAGATACATCACATGATCACACTGACAGAACCACAGGCACATAGACACAGGCAACAGAGCATGCACAATGTCGGCACTAGTACAGTGTATATCCACCTTTCGCAGCAATGCAGGCTGCTATTCTCCCATGGAGACGATCGTAGAGATGCTGGATGTAGTCCTGTGGAACGGCTTGCCATGCCATTTCCACCTGGTGCCTCAGTTGGACCAGCGTTCGTGCTGGACGTGCAGACCGCGTGAGACGACGCTTCATCCAGCCCCAAACATGCTCAATGGGGGACAGATCCGGAGATCTTGCAGGCCAGGGTAGTTGACTTACACCTTCTAGAGCACGTTGGGTGGCACGGGATACATGTGGACGTGCATTGTCCTGTTGGAACAGCAAGTTCCCTTGCCGGTCTAGGAATGGTAGAACGATGGGTTCGATGATGGTTTGGATGTACCGTGCACTATTCAGTGTCCCCTCGACGATCACCAGTGGTGTACGGCCAGTGTAGGAGATCGCTCCCCACACCATGATGCCGGGTGTTGGCCCTGTGTGCCTCGGTCGTATGCAGTCCTGATTGTGGCGCTCACCTGCACGGCGCCAAACACGCATACGACCATCATTGGCACCAAGGCAGAAGCGACTCTCATCGCTGAAGACGACACGTCTCCATTCGTCCCTCCATTCACGCCTGTCGCCACACCACTGGAGGCGGGCTGCACGATGTTGGGGCGTGAGCGGAAGACGGCCTAACGGTGTGCGGGACCGTAGCCCAGCTTCATGGAGACGGTTGCGAATGGTCCTCACCGGTACCCCAGGAGCAACAGTGTCCCTAATTTGCTGGGAAGTGGCGGTGCGGTCCCCTACGGCACTGCGTAGGATCCTACGGTCTTGGCGTGCATCCGTGCGTCGCTGCGGTCCGGTCCCAGGTCGACGGGCACGTGCACCTTCCGCCGACCACTGGCGACAACATCGATGTACTGTGGAGACCTCACGCCCCACGTGTTGAGCAATTCGGCGGTACGTCCACCCGGCCTCCCGCATGCCCACTATACACCCTCGCTCAAAGTCCGTCAACTGCACATACGGATCACGTCCACGCTGTCGCGGCATGCTACCAGTGTTAAAGACTGCGATGGAGCTCCGTATGCCACGGCAAACTGGCTGACACTGACGGCGGCGGTGCACAAATGCTGCGCAGCTAGCGCCATTCGACGGCCAACACCGCGGTTCCTGGTGTGTCCGCTGTGCCGTGCGTGTGATCATTGCTCGTACAGCCCTCTCGCAGTGTCCGGAGCAAGTATGGTGGGTCTGACACACCGGTGTCAATGTGTTCTTTTTTCCATTTCCAGGAGTGTACTATCTGCGATTTCGCCACCGCAAGCAGAACTGTAAAATACCCTAAGAAGTGAATCGCAATTAACACGATTCATAATCATCCGACTCAAAAGGTCCTCACTCAATCTTTCCATTACCAGAAACACTTAATAGTGCCTCCCAATTTCACTCGTGGGCACTACCAGAGTGTCAAATTACTCGTTATAACTGTAGATAACAGAGTTTAACACGCTGGAGGCCGACTTGCCTTTCTTAATAAGACAAGCAATGGTTCGGTTCCTCACTTGGATCCACCTTCGATCCAAGGCAGTCATTTACTGTAAAGCAGCTAAATAGATGACAATGCCGACATCAACGCTCTCCTCCCAAGCAGCGCTCTAACTGGAGACTGCAGTACCGAAACAAAGCTTACACCACTCACAAGTCTGATATATGCGCCACCTACGTGTACCTTTTTAGAATTCTAATGTTCACCTCATACACCAAACTTCGTCGGAATCCAAGAGCAGAACCAAGAAGTCACTTGTCAGCCCTTGAATGAGCACACGATGACTGCCATCGGGACAACTCCGGCCTTCCACACTGGGATCTTCGAGCCCACGGCGTTCCGACCCCGAACCGACTGCTTCCACGTGGCCCACCGATCAAGCGGCCTTGCCCTTCGACACCGACGTCACTACTCATGTGGCCGGCCGGTGTGGCCGTGCGGTTCTAGGCGCTTCAGTCTGGAACCGCGTGACCGCAACGGTCGCAGGTTCGAATCCTGCCTCGGGCATGGATGTGTGTGATGTCCTTAGGTTAGTTAGGTTTAAGTAGTTATAAGTTCTAGGGGACTGATGACCACAGATGTTAAGTCCCATAGCGCTCAGAGCCATTTGAACCATTTGAACCAACTACCCATGCACTGTCCAGAGCCAACTCACAGCAGCTCTCTTCTTCCTCGTTCTGTCGCCTCGCGGCGCGCAGGAAGCCAACTCGCCAAAGATAAGCAGCGACCAGAGATTCCAATCCGATCTCGATATTGAGATCGCGGCGAGTACTGAGAAGGCGGGTGATTTCAAAAGCAAATAAAGAATTAAATAGCGAGCCGTACTGGATCAACACCTATCCTGACTGCTCTTCATTGGTGACAAAGGCTAGAATTTGCACGTCACTACCATAACTGGGCGTCCAGTGAGCTGCGACAGGTGACCTTTTCAAATGAAGCACGCGTTATACTGCGCTGGAGAAATGGACTTTGGCGTGCACGCCATGAAACCTTTGAAAGCAACTATCCTGCAACAGTTATGGTCTGGGGAATATTTTCGGGGCAATCCCTGGGGGATCTCATCATTCTGCAAGGCACAATGGATCAACACAAGTATACGGCCATTCTTGGAACCATGCCAACACCTACATGGAATTTGTTTTTTCTCAGTATGATAGCATGTACCAGCAGGGCAACAAAACGTGTTACACAGCTCTTTGTGTGCATGCGTGGTTCGAAGACCACAGAATTAGTTAATCACACTTCTATGGGCCTATCTGGCCTTGTAACACTAACCAAAACTGCCTTGCTGTTGTGGTACTGGGAACGGCTGAAAGCAAGGGGAAACGACACCCGTAATTTTTCTCGAGGGCATGCAGATTTACTGTATGATTAAATGATGATAGCGTCCTCTTGGGTAAAATATCCCGGAGGTAAAATAGTCCCCCATTCGGATCTCCGGGCGGGGACTACTCAAGAGGACGCCGTTATCAGGAGAAAGAAAACTGGCGTTCTACGGATCGGAGGGTGGAATGTCAGATCCCTTAATTGGGCAGGTAGGTTAGAAAATTTAAAAAGGGAAATGGATAGGTCAGATATAGTGGGAACAATTTGTACAGAAAGCAGATGGCAGTTGTAAGAGTCGAGGGACATGAAAGGGAAGCAGTGGTTGGGAAGGGAGTGAGACAGGGTTATAGCCTCTCCCCGATGCTATTCAATCTGTATATTGAGCAAGCAGTAAAGGAAACAAAAGAAAAGTTCGGAGTAGGTATTAAAATACATGGAGAAGAAATAAAAACTTTGAGGTTCGCCGATGACACTGTAATTCTGTCAGAGACAGTAAAGAACTTGGAAGATCAGTTGAACAGAATGGACAGTGTCTTGAAAGGAAGGTATAATATGAACATCAACAAAAGCAAATCGAGGATAATGGAATGTAGTCGAATGAAGTCGGGTGATGCTGAGGGAGTTAGATTAGGAAATGAGACACTTAAAGTAGTAGAGGAGTTTGGCTATTTGGGGAGCAAAATAACTGATGATGGTCGAAGTAGAGAGGATATAAAATGTACACTGGCAATGGCAAGGAAAGCGTTTCTGAAGAAGAGTAATTTGTTAACATCGAGTATAGATACTTCTGAAAGTATTTGTATGGAGTGTAGCCATGTATGGAAGTGAAACGTGGACGATAAATAGTTTAGACAAGAAGAGAATAAAAGCTTTCGAAATGTGGTCCTACAGAAGAATGCTGAAGATTAAATGGGTAGAGCATATAACTAATGAGGAGGTATTGAATAGGATTGGGGAGAAGAGAAGTTTGTGGCACAACTTGAAGAAGGGATCGGTTGGTAGGGCATGTTCTGAGGCATCAAGGGATCACCAATTTAGTACTGGAGGGTAGCGTGGTGGGTAAAATCGTAGAAGGAGACCAAGAGATGAATACACTAAGCAGATTCAGAAGGATGTAGGCTGCAGTAGGTACTGGGAGATGAAGAAGCTTGCACAGGATAGAGTAGCATGGAGAGCTGCATCAAACCAGTCTCAGGACTGAAGTCCACAACAACAACATTGGCACTAAAATCCCGGGATTTACACAAAATCGAGAATCTGTGTGACCACCTCGATCGGGCTTGCTCAAACGAGAAACCCAGTGCGTCCGGGTACGGCACTGAGCTCCTCGAGGCTCCACATCCCTGCCGGTACCTCCCAGAAGCTAACTAACACTCTTTCTGCATTTTCACAGTGGTTCACACTGCAAAAGGTTGTTTTTCAGGTTTCTGACAGGTGGGCACTTTAATTTCCCTTGACAGCATAGCACTTCCTAGCTCTTTGGGAGGGTTTAGAATCTGCACCATGTCCAAGATTTTGATTGCAAAAATTTATTTGTTAGCTTCACCTCCTCTCTAAGTGTCAGGTTTCTTGTTGCGTTTGCTTTGGTTAGTGCTCTGGTTAAATCTGGTATTGTTCGCCAGTTATAAAATCCCTTTGGCGGATTATTGCGGTCATACATTGAAAGGGGTCGGGGAGACCCGCCTATGTCCTTGCAATGTGCCGAAGGAATAACGAGTCGTGCTCACTCCCAACTATGCGTTTTCGTGAACTTCTCTGTCTATCTGTGTTTGGTTTCCCGCCCTTGTTGCGGCTACGTCGTGGTTCTTCTTCCTTCTACTTGTGACAGCAGTGATGTGTATCGATATTTGCGACGTGTACCATCTTTTGTTTTCTGCATATAGTTTCCGGCTAGGGGGTCTGCAGTGAGTCGTTCGGTTGTTGGCCGACGAGGGAAGTTCTCTCCGCGCGGTGCAGTCGGCTGGGTCCGCTGGCGGTCCCTGTGCAGTGTCGGAGCGTGTGTGGAGCTGTCCGATCGCTACGAGCTTCGTGGTTCACCGACCCAGGACGTCAAAGTTGAGTAGTGGTTTCAACTACCCAAGCCATGTCCATTCATGTTCGGGTGGTTCGTTTTGGTGGTCCGCTGTTGGGGAGGTTTTCCTTTGAGCAACACCGAGTGTTTCTAATGCTGAAATTTAGCAGCCATGCGGTGCAGTTAACTATATTTGTTGACTAAAATTAGAGTGCACCAGCAGAACTTTCTGTCTTGTGGCCGTTAGAGTTCTGGTTACGTGCCCTGGACACTGACGTAAATTCAGGCAGCGTCCTTTCCTCACCTGTTGTCACTCTCCAACATGGTGAGTAATTTTGACAGCTAATACATTCTCCATTGTGGATAATCACATTTGTAACCTTTTGTGTTTGAGTTCTGATGTACTGATTAATGGCAAGCAAGTTGTTGTGTCGGTCGGTCCGTGGCTGTCCCCTGGTTGGGTTCCGACGGATCAAGTGTAGTTGGGCTCACCACCTGTCCCACCTAAGTGAACGGGGGCAGACCGACTTCCCTGGAAGCTTCTGAGTGACATTGTCTTTATTGGCTTTCCCACTGGTGTTTAATTATCTGTTTTCAGCTATTTAAAATTTAAGGCTTATGGCTATATTTTTTAAAAATTTTGGAAAATTAATTGTGGGCTTTCAGCCTTGCAACTTTCTTCTTAAAATTATCTTTCAAACTTAAACCTTGCAGCATTCTGCCTTTAAAGGATTATGGTAACGTATTTTAAAATTTTGAAATTTAATTGTGGCCTTCAGCCATTTGTATTGCACCTTGCATATGTTTCTTCTATCTACTTTCCCTTGAGGCTTTCCACCTACCTCTGATGTATGTTTCTTATATTATTTTATTTACCATTTTAAACTGCGTTTTTTATCTTGTTGATTTTTAAGATTTCTTGTTTGGAGGCCTTCAGCCGTGGTAAATTTGCATTTGGTAAAGGTTCTATTATGTGCCGCTTTGGTTGTAAATGTGTTAATAAATTACAATCGAAGGTGAAACTGACCGCAACCTTGTTTGGTCCTTTCCACAATCCTAATTACCTGTTCTGCCCAGCGGGTTTAGCAGGCGTTTCAGGTGCCCTGATATCTTAGATGACAAGAAGTCTTCACACAGAAGTCGAGAATCCGAGTTCGAATTCCGGCCCAGCACTTATTTTTAATCTGCCAGCAAGAGTCAAAACAACGTACAGCAAACACTCCGCTGTAGAATGAATATTGATGCAGAAAATGTTCAGTGATTCTCTCCAGGAGAAATAAGAGAAGTGTGTAATATTTGCTGTCCTTGAGTTATAAGAGGATTGACTAAAACAGGCCAAATACAGTTACTACCAGCAAAATATAATACACTCCTGGAAATTGAAATAAGAAGACCGTGAATTCATTGTCCCAGGAAGGGGAAACTTTATTGACACATTCCTGGGGTCAGATACATCACATGATCACACTGACAGAACCACAGGCACATAGACACAGGCAACAGAGCATGCACAATGTCGGCACTAGTACAGTGTATATCCACCTTTCGCAGCAATGCAGGCTGCTATTCTCCCATGGAGACGATCGTAGAGATGCTGGATGTAGTCCTGTGGAACGGCTTGCCATGCCATTTACACCTGGCGCCTCAGTTGGACCAGCGTTCGTGCTGGACGTGCAGACCGCGTGAGACGACGCTTCATCCAGTCCCAAACATGCTCAATGGGGGACAGATCCGGAGATCTTGCTGGCCAGGGTAGTTGACTTACACCTTCTAGAGCACGTTGGGTGGCACGGGATACATGCGGACGTGCATTGTCCTGTTGGAACAGCAAGTTCCCTTGCCGGTCTAGGAATGGTAGAACGATGGGTTGGATGACGGTTTGGATGTACCGTGCACTATTCAGTGTCCCCTCGACGATCACCAGTGGTGTACGGCCAGTGTAGGAGATCGCTCCCCACACCATGATGCCGGGTGTTGGCCCTGTGTGCCTCGGTCGTATGCAGTCCTGATTGTGGCGCTCACCTGCACGGCGCCAAACACGCATACGACCATCATTGGCACCAAGGCAGAAGCGACTCTCATCGCTGAAGACGACACGTCTCCATTCGTCCCTCCATTCACGCCTGTCGCCACACCACTGGAGGCGGGCTGCACGATGTTGGGGCGTGAGCGGAAGACGGCCTAACGGTGTGGGGGACCGTAGCCCAGCTTCATGGAGACGGTTGCGAATGGTCCTCGCCGATACCCCAGGAGCAAGAGTGTCCCTAATTTGCTGGGAAGTGGCGGTGAGGTCCCCTACGGCGCTGCGTAGGATCCTACGGTCTTGGCGTGCATCCGTGCGTCGCTGCGGTCCAGTCCCAGGTCGACGGGCACGTGCACCTTCCGCCGACCACTGGCGACAACATCGATGTACTGTGGAGACATCACGCCCCACCTGTTGAGCAATTCGGTGGTACGTCCACCCGGCCTCCCGCATGCCCACTATACGCCCTCGCTCAAAGTCCGTCAACTGCACATACGGTTCACGTCCACGCTGTCGCGGCATGCTACCTGTGTTAAAGACTGCGATGGAGCTCCGTATGCCACGGCAAACTGGCTGACACTGACGGCGGCGGTGCACAAATGCTGCGCAGCTAGCGCCATTCGACGGCCAACACCGCGGTTCCTAGTGTGTCCGCTGTGCCGTGCGTGTGATCATTGCTTGTACAGCCCTCTCGCAGTGTCCGGAGCAAGTTTGGTGGGTCTGACACACCGGTGTCAATGTGTTCTGTTTTCCATTTCCAGGAGTGTAGATTACCGATACTGCAGGCCCAATGTGGCAGTACGAAGAATTGTTAATTATAATGGAAGGTACATGGACTCCTTAAACCTATGCTCTGGTTGTGTTTCAGGAAGAATGATTTCCAGAAACTTACAAATCTTAAGAGAAGTTCTATATCAAGTATTAGAAAATGGTTTTATCACGGACTTGCAACATGTAAAGACACGAGTATGATTTCTATCGACTAAATGTCCTCTCCCGATGGGCATTAGCTGATGCATGAGTATGGAGACATACTCTTAATGGAGAGAAACGTTTTGCACCTGTGAAAATTCATGTGTTACGTTAATAATCACTTATATGGATGTGCAGACACCACGCATTCATATAACTGATTCGCCTCAATGATCAACAAATCCACTTTCTTCAGGTGATGTTGATGATGTTTCGTTTGTGGGGCGCTCAACTACGCAGTTCAATCTAGCCACTTCCACGAATGATGATGGAATGATGAGGACAATACAAACACCCCGTTCAAAATGTGTGTAAAATCTTATGGGACTTAACTGCTAAGGTCATCAGTCCCTAAGCTTACACACTACTTAACGTAAATTGTCCTAATGACAAACACACGCACCCATGCCCGAGGGAGGACTCGAACCTCCGCCGAGATCAGCCGCACAGTCCATGACTGCAGCGCCGAAGACCGCTCGGTTAATCCCGCGCGGCAAACACCCAGTCCCGAGGTAGAGGAATCCCCAACACAGCCGGGAATCGAAACCGAGCCCTTCTTCAGTGCAGATGCACGATTACGTCTGACCCCCTGTGGGAATTTCCAAGTAGCGGACAAGGAGGATATGAACCGGACACGACGGCGGACAGGTGGCGCTTGATGGGGATTTGGGTCCGCCGAGAGACGACCCGAGAAAGTCTTCCCAGTTGCGACAAAGACTGTGTCGACGTGGCGCAGTGAGCAAGAGATTCCGAGTTCCAATCCTGATTTGATACACGTTTTCACTCTTTGCCGCTGATTCCACATAAAGTCCCGATGCAGGTGACATCTGTAGTCACTTTCCTTTCTTCCCTGGCCGAGCGGTTCCAGGCGCTTCAAGCCGGAACCGCGCTGCTACGGTTGCAGGTTCGAACCCTGCTTCTGGCATGGAAGTGTGTGATGTCCTTAGGTTAGTTAGGTTTAAGTAGTTCTAAGTCTAGCGGACTGATGACCTCAGATGTTAAGTCCCATAGTGCTTACAGTCATTTGAACCATTTGAACGTTTCTTCCCCCACCACCTTCAATTTACGTTAATAATAACTACGGTAATAATAAACAATACGCATATAGCATAATAATCCACTTAGTTTCACAGATATCAAACATCGACACGGAAAGGGAAAGCTGTCGATGACCAATTGGAGAAACCATCAAGCATTCACTTATAATAATTTCGGCAGTCAATGAAATTAGAATGTCAGGACTAGTTAAGCAACTCTGAGTCATCTTAACATAAATAGTTCCTATTACTTTTCTACTCATCTCACGAATTACAGTTGTCATAACACTGCCAAACAGAAAAAGCGTGGATTCAAAACTATGCTGCACTGCTTAGAAGAAATCTGCCATGTACAAATCTTAAGTCTCGTAAGGTGGTAGATGTACCTGAAATTTCAAGTATGAGGATTTAAAGCTTCTTACACCTAGGTACCTACCTAAGTTTCATTATGTAACACTAACTAAGGTAGTCATGATTTCCTTCTGGGGTAGTCCGCAGCTCGTGGGCGTACGGTAGTGTTCTCGCTTCCGATGCCCGGGTCCCCGGGTTCGATTCCCAGCGGGGTCAAGGATTTTCTCTGCCTCGTGATGACTGGGTGTTGTGTGATGTCCTTAGGTTAGTTAGGTTTAAGTAGTTCTAAGTACTAGGGGACTGATGACCATAGGTGTCTAGTCCCATAGTGCTCAGAGCGATTTGAACCATTTTAACCTTCTGGGATAAAATGTGTTCACTGTGCTAAGAAAAATTATTCGTTACTAAAGTGAGTTGCCTCACTACATTGCTCCATTCAGCAATAAGGCAGGAGATATGTAAGGTAAATATTGTTAACTCTAAAAGAGGTGGTAACTGTAAACAACAACCTAGGCTTAACTGCAGAAGATCTTGTCATAGATGTGTTGTTACACGCTTCACTGAACCTGTCGTCATTTTAGGAGAGTTAAATCTCAATCATATAGGCTTATTAGCAGTGAATTGGGGGTCTTGTACCTCTGGAACATGATTTGCTATGTTAGTTACTTGCAGGCCGCGGTGGTCTCGCGGTTCTAGGCGCGCAGTCCGGAACCGTGGGACTGCTACGGTCGCAGGTTCGAATCCTGCCTCGGGCATGGATGTGTGTGATGTCCTTAGGTTAGTTAGGTTTAACTAGTTCTAAGTTCTAGGGGACTGATAACCGCAGCAGTTGAGTCCCATAGTGCTCTGAGCCATTTGAACCATTTTTTGCTATGTTAGTTTGTTGTTTACCTGAATTAGTGATAACTTAACACGGGTCATTCACATCTATTATAATTTTGAAGATTCGTTTTTGAAATGTACTCCACAGCTTCAAGAATTTCTTTGAAAGAATTACTTAGTTCATTCTAATTATTTTATTAACTCATTTGTTCTATGGTCAGTTTTGACAGCTGTTGGTGTGTTAAAGCCGATTTCAATATGATTATGCCTACAGAAGCACACTTAACGAATATGAAATTTTTGTATTGATCGCACTGAATTACATTTAGGAGTTCCAGGGGCAATTTCTTCGAGATATGACCATGTGGCTCTATTTGGCTCTTAGTATACTATGTAATACAGAATATAATGCAACTAATGCGCTATCACGTAAAATACCTATATTACACGGTTGTCTATTACTGCATGAGCGCTATTTACTATAACATCGATTGTATATGGACATCTCAGGTGTGACGTTGTAAGAATACCATGCTTTTAAGTAATGTATTTCAATATTTATGACAAAAAACATGTTTGCTGCATAAACCAGTAGTGTGTGCCGATATTTTAAAAATATCTTTCCTTTAAGAAAATATGTGCTTAGCAATTGTTATAAGAATGATGTTTCAGTTACTATGACGTACTACTTTTCCAGGCTACTTAAATTATTTAATTTCTTTTCTTAGCCTGTAACATTCCTGAGGCTGGCGGCTTGTCTTATGAGTTCTCCTAGTGCTTCTGTCACTTCCTCTACTCGTGCGTTGCTTGTTAGAATTACAAAAAAATGGTTCAAATGGCTCTGATCACTATGGGACTTACCTTCTGAGGTCATCAGTCCCCTAGAACTTAGAACTACTTAAGGGGGGTAGGACGTCAAACGGTCCGACTTAGAGCAGGAGAGGCACCACAGGACATTTTAATTTCCACTGTGTATACTTTTACAAGTAAATTCACAGAACTTTGCCAGCATGACCAGGAAGGATTCAGGATTCACACTCGTAACAGCGGAAGTTCAAAAACACAACAAAATAATTTTTTTTACATGTGAAATTTCATCATTTTTTCACTTACTATTGGCTGCATTTGTTGCTATAGGTACACTTTTCTTCATAAGTAAGAGAGACTGTTAGATGAATTTTGCACAGCGTACAAACCATACTTGCAGGTGTCTGAAACTCTAGAGTCTATTTAATTTATGAAAAAATGAATGAGCTGTAACGTTTTGAACTTTATGTTTAGAAAAAAATCGAATTTTGTAGTTAATTATCTCAATTTTTCCCACAGTTTTTAATAGATTTGGAAAATTCTTGAGTTTCATACACCTGTAAGTATGGTTTGTATGCTGTGCAAAATTCATGAAAGAATCTCTCTTTCTTGTGAAGAAAAATGTACGTATAGCAACAAATGCAGCCAACAGTAAGTGAAAAAATTATGAAATTTCATATCTAAAAAAAATTTATTTTGTTATGTTTTTGTACTTCCACTGCTATGAGTGTGAAACCTGAATCCTTCCTGGTCATGCTGACAAAGTTTTATGAATTTATTTGTAAAAGTATAGACAGTAGAAAATAAAATGTCCTGTGGTGCCTCTCCTGCTCCAAGTCGGCCCGTTTGACGTCCTACACCCCTTAAACCTAACTAACCTAAGGACATCACACACATCCATGCCCGAGGCAGGATTCGAACCTGCGACCGTAGCGGTCGCGCGGTTCCAGACTGTAGCGCCTAGAACCGCTCGGCCACTCGGGCCGGCTTAGAATCCCAATTTCATTCTCTATAAGTGTGCCGCTTATGCCAACATTACTGCCCACTTTTATTACTTTTTTGTTGCTATGTTTTAATGGGCAGTAGGTAGAATCGCATAATAGTCATCTCGAGCCGGCCGAAGTGGCCGTGCGGTTAAAGGCGCTGCAGTCTGGAACGGCAAGACCGCTACGGTCGCAGGTTCGAATCCTGCCTCGGGCATGGATGTTTGTGATGTCCTTAGGTTAGTTAGGTTTAACTAGTTCTAAGTTCTAGGGGACTAATGACCTCAGCAGTTGAGTCCCATAGTGCTCAGAGCCATTTGAACCATTTTAGACATCTCGAACTATGCGGCAGATGGTCAAATAGCATGGAGAACAGCCGGGCGGACAAGAGCCGTATAGTACTGAAACAGAGAGAGAGAGAGAGAGGGAGACAACGGGGATTCACCCATCACGCTAGGTGCCAAGAAGCGAACCTTTTACCATTTATATTTACTGTTTGAATATTAATATACAGCTCCAAACGTGCTGGTGACGATGCTTGCACTGAGAACGTATTAATAATAATTTCAATATCACTGAACCCATCAGGAAATGATAATTACAAATTTTAATTATTGTCGGTGTTTATTGATGGAAAGGATGGACCAGCCACAAGTGCGCATTGACAGAGCAGGCGCCAAACTGATAAGATAGCTCACTAGTAGTCTATGGTCGGTTTCCGAGGAGGTAATACATGAATCCGTGTATAAAGTCTGCCTTCATGTAAATACCGAACAGTTTTCTGAAAAATTGCCTCGGATAACGTGCTCATGCGATGTTGTGGCGAGACGGCAACACGCGAACTAGTGCGTGAAGTACAACTCCGCGTAAAGACGGAATTAATTGTTAAAGTTGACTCGGAAAACACATTTGTGCGATCTCATGTGGATTTTACGATCGTGTGAAGCATTTTTTGACTCTTGCGGTGCTACGTAACTAATGGTTAATGACCGGGAATATTGTTATGAATATTAACGAGAGACTGGTTCTAGAAATCGTTTTACTGATTTTTCTATTAGTGAAATAAAACAAAATTAGTTGGCATCGTAACATTATACGATTCTTACTATGCCTAACACTCAAACCTACCCACATGGCACGTTATTATGCGCTGTTTATTGCACAAGTGAATATAAGACATAGAATAAAATTTCGACCTTTGATCAGATAGTAGTTGGCTAGGTTACCAAACTTTACGCAGTCATTCTCTGACATAACTAATCCATTAGCATCTCAGATGTTATGGATAATGGTTTGCAACAGTTGTCAACTTCCATAGCCGAATGGCCAGTCTGACTTTACAAGCCAAGCATTGTTGACACCTGCTGTTTTTCCACCTGCGATGCACACAGCTTGCCTTGTTTACTTTGGAGACTTACACTCCACCTCATTGTGAGCAGGAACATTGCCAAGCGCTTTAAGAGAGCAACGCTTCGATACACCTTTAACAATAAATATGCATGAGCAACAGCGCTGGAAGTAGTAGAGGCAAAGATACCACCATCAGACATACTGGGAATTAACATTTGCATTCTTAGTAGTGTCATATATTCACGGCTCGCGACCGACGGAGAAGAAACCAATGTGGGCACCGTCTACGAGATGCGAGATAAACAAGTTTGCTACAAGGGGGCGGACGCACTAGATTTTCATCTTTAAATGACACGTAGCATCACTGTGCGTCCCCTTACATAAATTGTGGCGGAGTACATTCCAAATATTCATTGCCCTGTCTGCTGTGATAATGTTACCTCTGGCTACTCTAAAGAGGGAAAAATACGCTTAAACAGCGGTTAATTGCAATAGAAAGCATTAAACGCTCATAATAGTGTTATCTTTTCATCCCTCTGCTGCTAACATAAACAACTTAGAGGTAGATATTCTCGGGGTAGTGAAGGAACTTAAATCACTTAATATAAAACAAATCTTCCGGTCCACACTGTTTACCAATTAGGTTCTTTTCTGAGTATGCTGATGCAATAGCTCCATACTTAACAATCACATCCAACAGCTTGCTCGACGAAAGATCCTTACCCAAGGACTGGAAAGTTGTAGAAGTCACACTAATGTTCAACGAAGGTAGCAGGAGTAATCCACTAAATTACACGCCCATGTTATTAACGTCTATATGCAGCAGGATTTTGGGGCATATTTTGTGTTGGAACGTTATGAATTACCTCGAAGAGAACGGTCTTTTGACACCTAGTCAACACGCATTTAGAAAACGTCGTTCTTGTGAAGCACAACTAGCTCTTTACTCACAGGAAGTGTTGAGTGTTATTCACAAGGGATTTCAAATTGATTCCATATTCCTAGGTTTTCAGAAGGCTTTTGACACTGCACCACACAAGTGATTTGTAGTGAAATTTCGTGCTTGTGGAATATCATCTCAGTTATGTGACTGGATTCGTGATTTCCTGTCAGAGAGATCACAGCTCGTAGTAACTGACGGAGAGTTATCGATTAACACAAAACTGATTTCTGGCGTTCCCAAAGGTAGTGTTACAGACCCTTTCCTGTTCCTTATCTGTAAACGATTTGGGAGACAAAGTGAGCAACCGTCTTAGATTATATGCAGATAATGCTGTCGTTTATCGACTACTTACGTCATCAGAAGATCAAAACAAATTTGAAAACGGATACCATCTCGATATGTAGTTAAGGCTAACCGCCCATTGACCTTCTTCTGTGCGGATGCACACGCATTGTCCCAACTCTTACGGGACTCGGTCAGATTGTCTGCCGAGAGTAATGAGTGGAATGGGCAGGGGCACTACGAATGTAGTGTGTGGACATTAAGTTGGAAATGTGGGTCACACTGGGAGCTTGCAGTCGCACTATCCTCTGTGTCCTCGGTGGCACAGATGGATAGAGCGTCTGCCATGTAAGCAGGGGATCCCGGGTTCGAGTCCCGTTCGGGGCACACATTTTCAACTGTCCCCGTTGATATATATAAAAGCCTGTCGACAGCGTAGAGACTCGATTTGATTATCATTTCTAGTTATCTCTACGGTGCGAAAATTGGCAATTGACCCTGCATAACGAAACGTGTGAGGTCATCCACATGAATGCTAAAAGGAACCCGTCAAACTTGGGTTACGCAATGAATCAGTCAAATCTAAAGGCCGTAAATTGAACTAAATAGCTAGGAATTACAATTAGGTACAACTTAAATTGGAAAGAACACACAGAAAATGTTGTGGGGAATGCGAACCAAAGACTGTTATTTATTAACAGAACACTTAGAAGATGCAACAGATCTACTAAAGAGACTGCCTACGCTACGCTTGTTCGTCCTCTTTTGGAGTATTACCGCGCGGTCTGGGATCCTTACCAGGTGGGATTAATGGAGTACATCGAGAACAGATAAAGTCTGCTCGTTTTGTATTATAGTGAAATAGGATAGAGAGTGTGACTGATATGATACACGATTTCGGGTGGACATCATTGAAACAAAGGCTTTTTTCGTTGCGGCGGTATCTTATCAGGAAATTTCAATCACCAACTTTCTCCTCAGTATGAGAAAATATTTTGTTGACGCCGACCTACAAAGGGAGAAAGGGTCATCATAATAAAATCAGTTCAAGCAGAGATGGCACGGAAAGACATAGGTGTTCGTTTTTTCCGCGAGCTGTTCGAGACAGGAATAATGGTAAGTTCTTGTGAAGGCGGTTCGATGAACCGTCTGCCAGGCATTTAAGTGTGATTTACGGAGCATCCATGTAGATGCAGCTGTGGATGGCTGTGTGAAGTGGTAGACTACATTTCGAACAAGTGGTTTTATAACCCTCATGTGGTAGTGTTACTTAAATCTCAAAATCAAAATGAATAGCAACTGAAGAATTATTATGAGATGTAGTTAAAGATTTTCGATTTATAGTTTAATCATGTCAGGCGCGCTGCAGCGTAGCGCATATCCTATCAGGGTCGGTTTAAGGCACAAACGACATAAGCCCCCACTTGGTATACCAAAACGAGAGCCGCCAAACGGTAAATCGCATGTGTGGAAAAATGTTCTCGATCCAGCCCTGTCTCCTGCAAACGTACAGCATATGGCGATACGGATCCGAGTAGGACTGGGAGCTGTAAGGTGCTAGGCCACAGTAACAATAAATGTTCAGTTTAATCAACCACACTTTATTTATTAATACAATTCAAGGATGAACAGCGCCAGTAAGGTTCGGCCAACTACGACCTTAATGAAAGACTTAAGGTCAAATTCCGAGAACACTCCACTGAGCAGAAATCACTATACAGTTAAAAAAATTAATCTCAGTTCCAAGGAATCGCCAACGGCTCAATTTGCAAGTCCGGTGATGTCAGCTGTGTGCTCGGCTGGAAACAGATCTGGTGTTCCTGCAGGCCAAGGCGACATATCGGCACTCTGTATAGCACATTGCGTTACAAGAGCGGTGTGTGGGCGAGCGTTATCCTGCTGGAAAACACTCCCTGGAAAGCTGTTCATGCTACGGTCGCAGGTTCGAATCCTGCCTCGGGCATGGATGTGTGTGATGTCCTTAGGTTAGTTAGGTTTCATTAGTTCTAACAAGGGAACCTCACCATCGCACGCCGCTCAGATTTATTTATAAGTTGGCACAGTGGATAGGCCTTGAAAAACTGAACACAGATCGATCGAGAAAACAGGAAGAAGTTGTATGGAACAAAAAAAAAAATAAGCAAAATATACAAACTGCGTAAGATAGGCAGCATCAAGGAGAGTGTGAGGTCAGCAGCGCCGCGGTCCCGTGGTTAGCGTGAGGAGCTGAGGAACGAGAGGTCCTTGCTTCAAGTCTTCCCTTGAGTGAAAAGTTTACTTTTTTTATTTTCGCAAAGTTATGATCTGTCCGTTCGTTCGTTGACGTCTCTGTTCACTGTAATAAGTTTAGTGTCTGTGTTTTGCCACCGCACCGCAAAACCGTGCGATTAGTAGACGAAAGGACGTGCCTCTCCAATGGAAACCGAAAACATTTGATCGCAAGCTCATAGGTCCACCGATTCCTCCACAGGAAAACACGTCTGATGTATTCTATACGACACTGGTGACGCCATGTGCGTCACATGACAGGAATATGTTGTCGACCCACCTAACTTGTACACTTGGCAAATGGGTAAAAAGATTCTTCTACCTTGCCCGATTTGAGTTTTCTTGTGGATGTGATAATCACTCCCAAAAAAGTAATGAAAACATAAGAGTTTGTCACATAAACTGAAAATAAAAAATTTAACTTTTGACTCGAGGGAAGACTGGAACCAAGAACCTCTCCGTCCGAAGCTGCTCAGGCTAACCACTCGGCCACGGCGCTCCTGAGCTCACACTCTCCTTTATGTTGCTTATCTTGCGGATGGACTACTCATTTTGTATATCTTGCTTATTTTTTTCATAGTTCCACACAACTTCTTCCTGTTTTCTCGAATCCGTGTTCAGTTTCTCAAGGCCTACCCACTGGGCCAACTTATAACTAAATCTGAGGGGGGTGCGATGGGGAGGTTCCCTTGTAAGTTCTAGGCGACTGATGACCTCAGAAGTTAAGTTGCATAGTGCTCAGAGCCATTTGAACCAAAGCTGTTCGTGAATGTCAGCACAACAGGACGAATCACCAGATTAACGTACAAATTAGCAGGCATAGTGCGTGGGATAACCAGGAGAGCAAGTTGAACAGACATCATCTTTCAGATGTACCTAAAAACAAGCCTATCAGTTTTCGTTTCTGTCGCACAACTCGTTTATGGTATTGCGATTTTTTCCGTAATTGTATTTTAGACCATCAAAGACAAGAGTATATGTACAGAGTAAAAGGAAGCATTAGAAAAGAAAGAAGAAAAATTTATCTGTCCTAATTAGCAATATTTTCATGAGTGTGTTGGACGAAAAAAATGGTTCAAATGGCTCTGAGCACTAAAGGACTTAACATCTGAGGTCATCAGTCCCCTAGAACTTAGAACTACTTAAACCTAACTAACCTAAGGACATCACACACACCCATGCCTGAGGCAGGATTCGAACCTGCGACCGTAGCTGTTGCGCGGTTTCAGACTGAAACGCCTAGAACCGGTTTTTTTTCTGTTGGATATAGTTCGTTGCGTTTGGTCTGGGCGGACATCACAAGACATCCGTTCAAATTGATCGTTGATTCCTTGACTCAGTTTTTTTTTTTTTTATTACAGAGAGCATGGTGCCCTCTGACCGAACACGCTGAGCTACCGTGCTGGCTGAACCGTTCGGCCACTCCGGCCGGCAGTGTGTTGGACGGTAGGTACCCAGTGAATCTGTGTGTTTAATACGTCACGTCGTGGACGTTAGGAAGACCAGTTAGGCCGTCAGATATTGCTATTGTTCTAGTTAACAGTAAGACTCAATGTGTCCAGTGAATTACTGATTTCTCATGGAAGTCACCCAACGCATTCTCGTTCCTCTGGATGTTGCTTCAGTTAATCTTATGTTCTATAATTCTGCAGGTGCTTGTGCCTGGGGAGTGTTGGCTAAATTTTGGGTCTGGCAGTTCTGGTGTTTACTCTGTCGCCTCTTGCATAGGACTGTGACAGTCTGAATACATTTTAGTGTGGCCAATATACGGGTTGTGATCTTTTACGTTCTGTGTAAACTGTTGATCTGGGTCGGCTGCCATTTATTGTGTACTGATGCACCACGTTTCACTTAGGGGTCTAAATACTGATACAGTAACACATATTCTGTATGGCCAGTGTATGGGCCGTGATATTAGAAAAATTGCTGTTCTGAAGAGATTACTGATTCAGCCGGTTGCTATTTATTATTTGATGTTGTCTACTAATGAATGTGCTGTGTTAATGTTACATATATATACGTGTGTTGCAGGCTTAAATCAGTTGTTACGGCCGAGATAGTTTCTCGTTCTAAAGAGGAATCTGGCTAAGTAGAAAACAGTACAATTCTGTGTAATGTTGCCCACGCAGCGTCACTGATCTGCGTTTCAAACATAGTCAACGTACCAGGGTATGTTACCTTTCTTCTAAGAATATTCGCTGGCCAGCTGACTTTAGTGAGGCGTGTAGTGAACCTGACTTTTTGTTCTTGTAGCCACCCCGAGCAGTGTTAACTTTATGTTGTTTGAAACGTTTGGAACGCTGTTGACTGCTGCGCGCGACTCTGCCCGTGTTTGAAAAGGAAAAACCAAACTTCTGTTGAGTAGATCTACTTATAGCAATTATTTAATTGACTCAATTTCCTCCTTTCTTGTAAATACTAGTGGCGCAGGAAAGGAATTAGTTCATGACAGATAACGTGAGTAACGTTCCTTTCGTCAAAATGATGCATACGTCTTCTGATTAATTTATTTACGGAGACACGTCAAATGGGATAAGCTTATATGGCGCCTCTTCACTTGCTAGACTGGTTCACTCAGAATAACGTGCAAAAATAATTCCAGTTTGTCCTAGACGGGATACAGCTCTGAGCGTTCTTTGACTGAATGTTTCGTTATGTCCTGGAACCCGAGTAGAGGTATTTTGTGTTTCATCTCTTTAAGGAGTGGTGACGTCGTGTTTGTACCTGATCCGTTCGGTAGATGTTCAAAAATGTTCAAATGTCTGTGAAATCTTATGGGACTTAACTGCTAAGGTCATCAGTCCCTAAGCTGACACACTACTTAACCTAAATTATCCTAAGGACAAACACACACATCCATGCCCGGGACTCGAAACTCTGCCGGGGTCAGCCGCGTTCGGTAGAGGGTGCTAAATGGAAGAACTGCTCACTAATTGTTCTACCAAAGACGATTTCAAGAATGTGTGTGAAATCTTAAGGGACTTAACTGCTAAGGTCATCAGTACCTAAGCATACACACACCCCATGCCCGAGGGAGGACTCGAACCTCCGCAGGGACCAGCCGCACAGTCCATGACTGCAGCGCCTAAGACCGCTCGGCTAATACCCGCGCGGCAAAGACGATGTATTTTGATGTATGTTCCCTGCTTCAGTGTGAATTTCAGAGGTAGGATGCCTTCTCACTTTTGTTCAATCATTTTGGACGACTATTGGTGAGGGTCTACATTTAAAGTACCCCGAGCCCTAGGTGAACTGATTTTGTTCGTGTGTCTGACTCACCAAGTGGAACGGACGTGGAACTACATCCCAAAAACTGACACCCGTCATCTGTACGACACAATACATGCACGTTTGCATTCTTGCATTCAACATTTTGGCTGTTACACCAGTTATTAATGCACCAGCATTTAACATATGCAATGAGTTACCTCGCGCTTACATTAATCTGTGATATTGCACTGTTAATCAGTTAAGTATGTTTCCTAGACGAACCTATTCCTACATTTCATTGCTCTACATCAATTATTTCCTAGTGTTGGGACTTCTTTTCCGTCAGTGTATGTCACAAATTGAGAAACGCTTAACTATTCACGTGTCCGTACAAGACTCTCGCCAGAGGAAGGAAGGAAAGACCAAATTTACGTCACTCAAATATTTCCCAAATAATTACTTTTATAAACAGTACAAAATAAAATTTGCATTCTATGTCGTTAACACACTGCTATTCAGATGCATAGTTCCTTTATAGAAAGAAAATTATAAAACGAAAACAACAAAATAATATATCACTCGAGAGTTGCGATCCAGTATCAACAAGGCTTGTGTCTGATAGTGTCTTCGCATAACAGACGTGAGATGAAAGACTAGAGGTTCCGCACTTTGGCACAGGCGCGACTAATTGAGTATAAAAATTCAAACGAGATTCGTGGCCTTCAGTCGTAACTAAAATAGGAATGTTATCAATAATTGCTGCCTTCTAGGGTATAGAAATATAAACGGCTTCGATCATTATGTGCCACTGTGGCCGAGCAGTTCTAGGGGCTTGAGTCCGGAAGCTCGTGACCGCTGCGGTCGCAGGTTCGAAACCTGCCTCGGGCAGGTTGCTTAGGTTTAAGTAGTTCTAAGTTCAAGGGGACTGGTGACCTCAGATGTTAAGTCCCATAGTGCTCACAGACATTTGAACCATTTTTTGATCATTATGTAACACTTCACAAACAAACTATTATCTTCACAACAAAAGTAAATCTCAAGCTGCATTAGAATCATCCCAACCAGCTCTTCGCACTTACGTCCACTCACCTTAGTGAACACGTAACCAAACTGTCACTTTCCAGCCTGACCTACGCTTTGGGCTATGTTATACAGGATGTTTCCGTACGAGCATGCAAAAATTTAACGGATCACAGAGGATGCGCCACCGAACAATTTGAGGCAGGGAACCTGGGGTCGGAGAAGCCAGAGGAAATAGGAATAAAACCGTATCACTGTGTACTTTTTTATTTACATTGTAGTTAATTGAAAATACCATCACTGGCGCAATGAACATATCATTTGTACTGTATCTTACAAAATATGCTGAAAATGGCGGCCATCAACCTCAATGCAACCATGACATTGGCGAACAAGATTCTGACGCACCCTAACAAATATCCCTGGTGTGTTTTGGTTCAAGATGGTTCAAATGGCTCTAAGCACTATGGGACTTAACATCTGAGGTCATCAGTCCCCTAGACTTTGAACTACTTAAACCTAACTAAGGACAGCACACACATCCATGCCCGAAGCAGGATTAGAACTTGAGACCGTAGCAGCAGCATGATTCCGGACTGAAGCGCCTAGAACCTCTCGGCCAAAGCGGCCGGCGGTGTGTTTTGAATCGCATCACAGGTAGCTACTACAATTCTGGCAACTAATTCTGTCCCTATATTCACTGGGGTCTCATACACAAGTGACTTAAGATATCGTCATATGAAATAATCAAGAGAATCCAAGGCAAGTGATCTTGCAAGCCATGGAATAGGACCTGCCCTTACAACCCAGCTACCAGAAAATGCAGCATAGAGGTGATTGCGGACATCCACACTGAAGTGAGGCGGTGCACCGTCATGTTGTATCCATGTCCTCTCACGAGCAGCCAGGACTACGTTCTCCAACAACTCAGGTAGAACTCTTTACTCGTTCGTGGTACAGGTGGCCATTCAGACGGACAGGCGGAAGATGTGACCCAATAATATTGTCGCCTACAGTGTTGGCCCAGATTCTTTCTTTCACTTGTGCCATTTCCCGCAGTTAGGCAGGGTCGGCATGCGTAATCGGATTTGGCAATGTTAGTTTAAGGCGTGGGCGGATGCCCTTCCTGCCACCACCCCGTGCCACCTGGGTCAGAATTAGTGTACCCCAACTGTCTGCGACTAGTGTAATTCACGGAATAGTGCGAAAGTGTTAGCCGGCCGCGGTGGTCTAGCGGTTCTGGCGCTGCAGTCCGGAACCGCGGGACTGCTGCGGTCGCAGGTTCGAATCCTGCCTCTGGCATGGGTGTGTGTGATGTCCTTAGGTTAGTTAGGTTTAAGTAGTTCTAAGTTCTAGGGGACTTATGACCTAAGATGTTGAGTCCCATAGTGCTCAGAGCCATTTGAACCATTTTTTTGCGAAAGTGTTCACATGTTACGAGCCGGGTAGCTGAGGCGGGATGTGAGGATCAGCCCAGTATTCACCTAGGGGGAGATGGACAACCGCCTAAAAACCACATCCAGGCTGGCCGACACACCGGCCGTCGTCGTTAATCCGCCGAGCGGATTACATCCGGGGCCGGCGCGCCTACCCGCGTCCAGCAAGATCGCGTTAGCGCTCTCGGCTAACCTGGCGGCTCAGTGTCGGCCCAGATATCCACAGCAAAACGTACTAGATGGTGTGACTACTACAGCGTGAGGGTTTTTCTCATTCCACGCACTGCTGTTCCTGCTATTCGAAATACCATCACGATAAAATTGGGCCTCGTCAGTTAACAGCACGATTTGGAGGCAATCTGGCCGATCAATGCATCGTTAGAGCAACTACTGACACAGCGCGACCCTCGGTGAAAATTCAGTCACAAGCATTGCATGGACTCGTTGTGGGTGATACGGATGTCATTCTTGTTCGTGGAGCACTTGCCACACGCTAATATTTGCAGTTCCCAATTCACGTGCAGTACGACGACTACCTGTAGGCCCGTTTCACAGTGTGACACTGGTGACGGTCGCCAGCGATGGTCACCGGTGACTGTGGTGAACACTCCTGAATCACTGGTGTCCGACGCCGCAGGTATTGCCAACTGATTAGTTAGTGAAACGGACTCGTACAGGGGGGTAGCAACTAAATTTCGCTGGCCTTTTATTGTCCGAAAAATAAGGTATTAAGTTTGAAAAAAGAACATACAACTTACCAGTTTTGTTTATCTTATCCAAACTCTTCTCATTGAAATCAGGCACAAACTTCGTTATAATTTGAAGTTAAAATCTGCTGGGTTATTAGGCCGCGTCATGTTTCTTCTAAAATGTTCGACGTTTCGACCCCTCTGCTCGGATCTTCCTCAGGATCGTTTGGTGTCCACTACTGCTAGAGCACCAAAAGGTCCTGAGGAAGGTCCCAGCAGAGGGGTCGAAACGTCGAAAATTTTAGAAGAAACATGACGCGGCCTAATAACCCAGAAGATTTTAACTTCAGTGACAACGGCCACCACGAAAGCCTGCAGACTTACATTCGTTATAATTCCTTGCCACGCATTCGTTTTCATCACTTCATTGCTATAATCATCGCTTTTCACATCCCAAATAACAGGACGGTTTTCTACTTCACTTACAAAATCTTCCGCGTTAATCAAATCTAAACTCATGCCTACAGTGTGTACAGTATAATGTACAATGAATATTTCGCGTCACTGTCTCAGAAATGACAGCCTGTCGGTTGGAAAATCTGCGGGGCTGTGTCTGTGATCAGTGTTCCAGTGTGAACACTCCAGTTCAAACTAATGCATGTCTGGCGGTGACTGCTGTAAACACAGTGACCTTGTCCGTCACATGTGGAGAGGGTGACTCACTGCTGGCTCACAGTGGCTCGGTGAGGCAGTGTAATGTCCCGGTGTGAACGCTCCAGTTCAAACGAATGTATCTCCGTCGGTGACCGTCACTGGTGACCGTCACCAGTGCCCCAGTGTGAAACGGGCCTTAGTGGGTTCCGCTGCATCACGTTCCAGCACTTCCTCTTCAAAATCGGGTGTGCGAGTGGTCCCCACGTTGCCAGATCCCTCGTTCCTTCTTTCCCGTGAACTGTCTGCCGCATTCGTCGATCGAGAGAAATAAACAGTCGTCGTGACGGATGATGCCTGGTAGGAAACCATTAGCTGTACAGCCTTTCAGCAGTTAGAGTATTGCAACGTACTTCCCCATACACAAGGTGAAGGTGAGTGAGTTCTGCGAAACTGTACGGGTACTGCTCCATCGTATTGTACTGTACGTCTCTAAATAGTACTGAGTAATGAATGGACTTGTAGTTAGTTCATAGCACGTTCTGTCGTGGGACAATGTAAATACGATGCAAAAGGGCTACGTTATGGACAAATAAAACAAAAAAAAACTTGTATCATGACTTCCTAGAAATCAGGCTCGTTCTCCTTGTTTCCTTGTAGGAAATAACGAATTTACACGTAAATAACCAGCACAATACGTGTGAAGTGCTACGCATGTTAGTTGTAAATAAATTGGAAAACAGTAATGCGGTAGACAAGTTTACTTACATACCTCCTTAAGCTGGCGTGTCCGACCCCATATTCCGTACCTCAAATTGTTCAGTGGATCATCCTCTATGTCTTGTTACATTTTTGCGCGGTCTTACGGAAAGACCCTATAGATCAGCCTCTCACCACAACAGGTCTTTCCCATTGATGCCAGTACTGACAGTTTCACGCTATTTTACCCAAGTCTGAACTAACCAAAAATGCGAAAATACTGAAATTTCTGAAAGTATTCTCTACGACGATGATACTGTTTTGAACTTTCTTCTCAAGTCTCACACTGAGTACCACCTTCTAAATTCCAGCACACAAACATTAGCCGACGAAAAAGAGTGAAAACTTATGACCGTAATAATTATTTTAGCTAATCTACCATGTATAGAGCTAGCTACCACTGTGAAATACTGAAATATACTGAAGAGACTATTATCAAAATGTATGAAGAGTAAAAGGCAAGGACACTGTGGATATGGGACCATATATAAATTTAAGGAACTAGAGGTTGTGGATAGTTTAGAAGGGAGCAGTGGGCAATGCCGGACTGTAACTGCATAAGGGAATATAACAGAAGATGAATGGCTAGCTTCGATAGATGAAACGAGGAAAGTAACAGATGATCACATAGGCAAAAAGGCAAATCCTAGTAGAAATCTACGGATAACGTAGGAGGTATGCATAAAAATACAGGAAATCAAAAGGCGAAAGGGAATACAAATGTGTAAAAAATGGGACTGACAGAAAGCACAAAAGGCTAAACTGGTTTGGCTAGAGGATAATTCGAGACCGTAGAAGTATGTGTAACTAAGGAAAATATAGATGTCGGCAATAGAAAGAGGCTTTTGGAGAAAAAAGTTATACGATTGTTAAGAGCTCAGATGGCAAGCCAGTACCAGGCAACTAAAGGAAAACTGAAAGGAGCAAGGAGTAGACACAACATCTGTGTAGAAGAGAATTCGAGACCGTTGAAGTATGCGTAACTACGGAAAATATAGATGTCGCCAATAGAAAGAGGCTTTTGTAGAAAAAAGGTATACGATTGTTAAGAGCTCAGATGGCAAGCCAGTACCAGGCAACGAAAGGAAAACTGAAAGGAGCAAGGAGTAGACACAACATCTGTGTAAGGGAAACAGACTTGACGTCAACAACTTAAAAAGAGAAGAGGAAGTATACGAAGATCAGATGGGAAATATGATACTGCAGGAAGCATTTGACACAGCACAGAAAGACCTAATTAGAAACAAGGTCACTGGAATAGGCGAGACTCACACGGAACTATTGAGCGCCATGCGAGGGCCATTCGTGACAAAACTATTCCAGCAGGGGTGCAATATGTATCAGACAGGCGAAATGCTCTCAGAGGAGAATGTAACAATTCCAGTTTCACATCGAGCCGCTGCTGACAGGCGTGAGTATTCTCAAACTATCAGTTTAATAATTCATATTTGCAAAATATTTACGTTAATAATTTACAGGATAATGGGAAAACTGGTAATAGCCGACATTGGGGAAGATAATTTTGGGTTCTGGAGACGATATATCCTAGAACACAGTTTCAGGAAAAGGAAGTCAATGTTTATAGCATTTGTAGATTTAGAAAACGCTTCTGACAATATTGACTGGACTGTAGTCTTTGAAGTTCTGAAGGTAACAGGGATAAAATCCAGCGAGCCCCATGTTATATATCACTTGCACAGAAGCCACACAGCAGTTATAACAGTGGAAGGCCAAGAAAGGGAAGAAGTGGTTTAGAAGGGAAGGACACAGGGTTGTAGCCTATCCCCGATGTTATTCAATCTGGACGTTTAGCAAGGAGTAAAGTAAACCAAAGAAAAATTTGGAGAAGGTATTGAAGTTCAGGGAGAAGAAATTAGACGTTAGCCGATGACACTGTAATTCTGTCAGAGACAGCAATGTACTTGCTAGAGCTTTTGATTGAAATGGACATGCCTTGAAAGTAAAACATAACAAGAACGTCAACAAGAGCAAACATGATTAATGGAGTGTGATCGAATTAAACCAGACGTTGCTGAGAGAGTCAGATTAGGAAATGAGACACTAAAAGTAGTAGATGAGTTTTGCTATTTGCGCATTAAAATAACTGATGATGGATGAAAAGAGCAGGATATAAAATGCACACTCGCAGTAGGAAGAGTAGCTTTTCCTAGAAAGACGAATTTAACATGAAACATCAATTTAAAAGTTAAAAAGACTTTTCGGAAAGCATTTGTCTGGAGTGTAGCTTTGTATGGAAGGGAAACACGGAAGGTAAGCATTTTAGACAAGAAGGAAATATAAGTTTATGAGATGTGGTGCTATAGAAGGATGCTGAATATTACATTGATAGATCGAATAATAAATGAGAAGGTACTGAATCGAATTGGAGAAAAAATAAATGTATGCCGCAACTCAACTAAAAGAAGGGGTCAGTTGATAGGACACGTCCTGTGGTATCAAAAATTAGTCCATTTGGTAATGGAAGGAGGTGTATGTGTGTGTGTGAGGGGGGAAGGGGGGGGGGGAAGGTGACACTGTAAAGGGAGACTAATACTTACAACAAGAAGGTTTAAACGGATGTAGGTTAGAGTAGTTATACAGAGATGAACATGCTATCCACAGGTTAGAGCAGCATGCAGAGCTGGACAGATTAGTCTTCAGACTTTTTCTTCTTCTTCTTCTTCTTCTCCTCAGTGATCACAGACCCTGTAGACCACGCGCTGCATTGACTATCTGCTTCAACCTTCTGTCTCTGGCAGTCACTCTCCACCCTACGGAAATTTCTAATGCTGCGATGACCTTCTCTATGTCATCTTTCCACCTTGTACGAGGTCGGCCCAATGGTCTTGTTGCCTGGAGAGTTCCTTCAAATGCGTTTTTGGTGATTCTATCTTCTGTCTTCAGACGCAAGACCATAATGACAACAACTACAATAACAATAATGAAGTGTTTTCAATATTTGTAAATTCCTGAGAGTACGAAATCTCTGCTTGTTGAAAAATAGCTGTCCATAAGGAAGCCGACCTTCTCGCTAACTTCAGATTTAGTCTGATGGACGTACTCGGTGAACCTGTTGTAGCGTAAATTTCGTTCTGTCTTCACAACAGGTCCTATAACCATTTATTTGACAGAGAGCTTCTTAAGATGATATTTAATACGATAGAGGAGCTACGTAGATTTATCTTCCCCTCAGTTTGCCTTTTCATCCATCAGAGGTGTCGGAAACGTAAAATAGTCTTTCATTGGTAAGTCCCAACAAATAAGGTAATCGCCACCAAGAAATACATGTGCTGGGACTCATGTTGCGAACATACATCCGTATTTTAGACGATATCATTTATAACTATTTAAGCATAACACGTAAATGGAGGAATACCGTACAATTGAGATAAGAAAGAGTAAAAATTAATATCACAACCAATTCCATGCTAATCGCTCAAGAAAATATTATTTGACATGTGGTCCATTGTCATACCTATGCAGATTGTCCATCAGTACTTGCCCATATCACAATAATAATATCAACAAGGAAAAGGCTTTCCTGATGATACGCAGCTTTTTTATAGACCACGAACCAGTTTTCAATATCTCAGACCAACGTCAGGTGACAAATAAATATCACAGCTACAAATAAAATGAGATCCACAGTGCAGTGGACAACGGCACTCAGGTTTATGCCGTGTTCCTTGGTTTCAGTAAGGCAGTTGACATGGTCCCGCATTGCCGTTTAATCAAAAAAAAAAAAAAAAAATACGAGCTTACGGACTCTCGGAGCAGACCTGCGATTGGATTCAAGACTTTCTTGCAGATAGAACTCAACACGTCCCTCTTAACGGAATTAAATCGACAGATGTAAAGATAATATCCGGGGTATCACAGGGAAGTGGGATAGGACCGTTGCTGTTTTCAATATAAATGAATGATCTAGTATAAAGTGTCGGATGCTCTTTAAGACTATTCGCAGATGATGCAGTTGTCTATATCAAAGTAGCAACGCCAGAAGATAGTAAGAATTTGCAAAACGACCTGCCGAGAATTGATGAGTGGTGCAGACTCTGGCAGTTGCCCCCGAACGAAAATAAATGTAACATATTGCACACACATAGGAAAAGAAATCCACTTCTGTACAGCTACACTGTTGAGGACAAACACCTGGATACAGCGTCTTCTGTAAAATACCTAGGCGTAACTATCCAGAGCTACCTTTAGTGGAGTGCCCACGTAAAACAGATAGTGGGAAAAGCAGACACCAGACTCAGATTCATCGGAAGAATCTTAAGGAAGTGTAGCTCATCCACGAAAGAAGGCTTCTTGAGTATTGTTCATCTGTCTGGGATCCCTATCGGGTAAGACTGATAGAGGAGAGACAGAAGATCCAACGAAAGGCGGCGTGTTTCGTCACGGGATCGTTTAGCTGGCGATAGAGCGCTACGGAGACGCTAAACAAACTCCACTGGCAGACGTTACAAGAGAGGCGTTGTGCATCACGGGCAGATTTACTATTGAAATGTTAGGACAGCACGTTTCAGGAGGAGTCCGAGTCCGACAACGTATTACTCCCCCAACACCCCACGTACATCTCGCGTATTGACCACGAGGAGAAAATTTGAGAAATTAGAGCTAGTATAGAGGCTTACCGACAATCATTCTTTCCACGCACTATTCGCGAGTGGAACAAGGTTGGAGGGATCAGATAGTGGTACCGAAAGTACCCTCCGCCACACACCATTAGGTGGCTTGCGTATTATGATGTAGATGTAGACGTGCGACGCTAGTGATACATGTAAACCTCGAAGGGCCGCCTTGTGATCCAATAAATGGCTGAATACCAGGCAGGTTTTTTCCCATTTGATATTACCTTCCTGTTCTCCCAAGCACCGATGGACAACTTGGTTTATGTGCAGTAATGACCTCTCATATTCCCCTCCCCATTTGCTGAATATGTATGTTCTTCCTGTAATTATGTTTAAATAGGTGTTAATGATATCTGAATTGCAGATTGTTTGTTGGCACAGAATGTCAAGTCAAACAACTTTCAGCCTTCTAAATTTCTAAATTGTTATTTGATTGGGCTACCAGTTTCGGCGATATATAACGACATCTTCAGGTCCCCTGACCGACATTGTAGGAACATTCCAACCTCTGTTCCGGTCAAAATAGGCGCCAGCGTTTAGACATCAAACATGATATGCTGAAGTTTGAAGTGATCGTTGTATCGAGTAGAAATCTTCAGATACCAGTCTTAGAATTCTGGCGTCTATTTTGACCGGAAAGGAGACTGGAATCTTCCTACACGTCGGTCATGTGGCCTGTAGATGGCGTAACATATCAACGAAACTGGTAACCCAATAAAATAACAATCTGGAAATTTAGACGGCTGAAAGAAGGTGTTTGACTTGACATTCTGTACTGAACAGCCGAGGTCTCGCAACCGTCTCTGAAAAGATGGACAGACAGAGATTGTTTGTTGGAAAGTTGTGCCTAAGCACACGTATTTTGAGGCAGCTATACCTTGTTGGTTGACATTATGTTCTACGTTTTCTGCACCCGTAGTGTGACGAGTAGCAAGCTCATGTTTCTGAGAGCCCAGATCCCACCCCTTTGAGTCGAAGTGTATGAAACAATTATAGAGGCAAAATAAAATTACAATGAGCTGTGCAACAAGACCTTAATCCCATGTGCTATGTTGGAGAATATATGCTTCACCGTGGCTTGTTAAACGATTAGTCCTCAATATCTCCACTTTCCTGATAGACTGAACTGCCAAGATAAAAACTAAATGGTCCATATAGCTTCCTCAGTCCAGAATTGAGTCATTTTTAGTGAAAAGTTTACATTTGTAGTAAAATGCAACAAAGTAAAACTAAAATACTACGTTTGAAATAGATCTGTGATTCCCTTAAATTTTAGGACACGTTCGAACTGAATACCATTTATGTTAGAAAATAAGTGACATACTGGATTGCTGCCTAAGTTGGAAGTTGTTTTTCCTTAAGTTTAATAAACATAACAGATACACATAAGAATAATATATTCTTCTTCATTATTTATAACAGTGTGCCAACACTGGGTTAACGTTTCGATTTTGTGGCTGTAGAAATCGGGTGGTTTTGAGACGAAAAGCTCATCGAGTCGTGTTCGGAGCGCATTTTCATCCTCAAAGGAAGTTCCTTGAACGTTAATCGATAGAGAGCGTAAAAGTTGAAAATCTGAAGACGTAAGACCAAGGGAGTAAGGTGGGTGAAGAATGATTTCCCAATCAATCTCCCGTGTAGCGTCTTTTGTAACGCAGTCTTCCTGGTCGTTGTTCTTGGACTGCGCCTGCAAGACGTCTCAGTTGTTGACAACAAATCAGTAGTGATGGTTATTACTCAGGAAAGGAAATTGTAGCACACCACATGCCGTGGTTCCACCAATTGCTTAACTTTATTTTTTGTGGATGAGCGCAGATCTTTGGACGGGGAGTTGCTTATTTGTTTGGGCTCAACCATACCGTTCTTTTCCTTATGTTACGATAAAGGCGCAATTTCTCGTCTCTAGTAACGATGCAGGATAGCAATGGTCGAAGCTGATCACGAGCCAGTTGACAAGGAGCAAGCAAGATGCACATAAGGCCACCGGATGATTTTTGTTACCCACTGTCTCCAAATTGGGTAACGGCCTTGCTGCAGTGGATACACCGGTTCCCGTAAGATCACCGAAGTTAAGCGCTGTCGTGGTGGCCGGCACTGGGATGGGTGACCATCCGGGCCACCATGCACTGTTGCCATTTTTCGGGTTGCACTCAGCCTCGTGATGCCAATTGAGAAGCTACTCAACCGAATAGTAGTGGCTCCGGTCAAAGAAAACCATCATAACGACTGGGAGAGCGGTGTGCTGACCACACGCCCCTCCTATTCGCATCCTCAACTGAGGATGACACGGCGGTCGGATGGTCACGATGGGCCACTTGTGACCTGATGATGGAGTGCTGCTACTGTCTCGAAATTGCAAAATGACAAAATTTCAACTCAAATAACAACAGCGAACTACAAATAAAAAATCACAGTCGATAAACAAGCGTGTACCAACCATGATGCGTTACCTATGCACCCGAATTTTGAACATCCATCACTGCATGCAAATGTCGCGTGGTAGTGGAATGATCACACTTCATCACATCTGCCACTTCTCGAGTACACTGACGTGCATCATTTTGGATTACTGCTTTTAAACGATCTTCATAAAATCCCGAAGGTCTTTCTGAGCGCGGATGGTTACTGATGTCACACCGGTCTTCCTTAAAACGAGGTTCTTGCCGTGCTCTTTCCAAAGACATCATCCCCATACATGGGGCAGACGTTTCTGGCTGTCACCCCTCTATCTAACTCATACAGAAGAATAGGTCGGAAATGTTCCAGTTTGTCCACTTGGCACTCCATTTTCCAGCGTCCACAGCTCCACCCACTGTCTCCAAATTACAAAATGACAAAATTTCAACTCATATAACAACAACGAACTACAAATAAAAAATCACAATTGATAAACAAGCGTATACCAACCATAATACCAACATGCAAAACAATAGCGCTAGGATATTATTGCACCAACCTAATATGTTCAATATCCAGGATACTCATTGTTAAAACAGCTAAAAATTATGGAAAAGATGCCACTGTAATGTGAAAGTATAGGTAGTTGCCAAACGTAGAGCCAGTGTTTACAACTGCTCTTTTTATTGAGAACAATATTATCAGATTTATTCTCATATAGGGGAGAGGTGATCGAAAATATCGGAAATAATTAATAGCATTGAAAAGGTTTTAATTAAAATTTTCGATATACATAAACTCTCGTCAGAATAACTACCGCAGCAAAGCAACGTTTCAGGGAAATCGAAGAGTTTTAACGCGGTTGTTTTTGTTTATAAATTCCACTATATAACCCATGTGCGGGACTGTCAGTGTCTTGTTTTGTTTTCTGCGTCATGAATAACTCTACGTAGCTGCGGCGTGTGATATATGCTATGGAAGGGATCAGGGCACGTTTGTTAAACTGCAAGAAAATCTTTTATAGTTAATTTATACGGGACAGACTTTTGCCTTAAGGTCATGGACTAAGAATATCTGAGTAATTGTGTGCGCGAGAAAATGTAGCGCTCAGTATTGAATTCTATAACATACCGAATAACCGATAATAGTATCTGTGGACTACACGAAGGGACGTTAAATTGAATATAAGAACGGAATTGGACAATAAGCTTTGTGCAAGTAAAAGCGTACGGTGTTTGAATGTCTGTAACGAAGAATAGTAATGGACCATAGTCCTTGCTCTAATATCTATGAGTGACGAACTAAAAAAATCACGGACATTTTAGTTGCCGTAATTGCTGAGAGTAATTTTAGAATCAACCCTCTTTTTCTCTCTATACAAACGCAGTCATTCATAGTCATTTACTTATTATTTAATGTTGTTAATAAAAAACTAAAGTGTGCATTAGTCAACGATAATCATATACAAGCTGCAAACTGTATCTCTGGATGCCGGAAGATTCGATTATGAAATATTACTAAGCGTAAATTGTGACTTAAAACCTATTTAACATTTCATTTCCAATCAGACAGAAAAATCAGAAACAGCGTGGATAAGTAGTAACGTCGGAAATAGGAAGTTGAAGTAATAACTAACTTCAAAAATGGTTCAAATGGCTCTGAGCACTATGGGACTTAACATCTGAGGTCATCAGTCCCTTAGAACTTAGAACTACTTAAGCCTAACGGACTGAAGCGCCTAGAACCGCTCGGCCACCGCGGCCGATAACTACACTGCTGGCCGTTAAAATTGCAACACCAAGAAGAAATGCAGATGATAAACGGGTATTCATTGGACAAATATATTATACTAAAACTGACATGTGATTACGTTTTCACGGCCGGCCGGGGTGGCTGAGCGGTTCTAGGCGCTAAAGTCTGGAACCGCGCGACCGCTACGGTCGCAGGTTCGAATCCTGACTGGGGCATAGGTGTGTGTGATGTCCTTAGGTTAGTGCTCTGAAAAGTTAATCATTTGCATATCTCAGCATCTTGTTCCTGTCTGTTAAATTTCGCGTCTGTAGCACGTCAACTTCGTGCTGTAGCAATTTTAATGGCCAGTAGTGTAGCATGCAAAGACGTTATTAACTATCTTGTCTTCGGTGACGTAGCAAAAAATGAAGGGTGATCCACTGTGCAAAAATTCAACATTAATTATTATTACGAAATTCCGAAATTTAGTCGCCGTTACAGTGAAGATGTTTGTGGCTGCTCCATCTGATGTGTAGATATAACGAAAAGTCGGGCATATACAGTAGATGCCGGCCGGAGTAGCCGAGCGGTTCTAGGCGCTTCAGCCTGGAACCACGCGACCACTGCGGTCGCAGGTTCGAATCCTGCCTCGGGCATGGATGTGTGTGATGTCCTTAGGTTAGTTAGGCTTAAGTAGTTCTAAGTTCTAGGGGACTGATGACCTCAGCAGTTAAGTCCCATAGTGCTCAGAGCCATTTGAAGCATTGATACAGTAGATAACAACATCAACATCTTACGTCAGAGAAGGCGACGACAGCAGATCATCGGAAGGCGGCTACATGCTACATCGGAAAATAATACATCACTTTATTAAAGTTGAAGTCACTATATTGTTGTGAAGAGACGATCACTTATACGACAGAGTAGTGTATGTTAGCGTATTACGACATATTCTAAACAAAAGAGATGGTGGCACAGCGGAGCTGCATCGCAGACAGCAGCAGCTGCTCATTTAGCACTGATGCCGGCTGTCGTGGTGATCCAGTCGAGCACGGAGGTGACCCTGGTGTAGGCTGCCGGCGCCCCGGCTGTGCCGCAACCCCCGTCCGGAACAAAGCTGGTCACGCCGATCGCCTTGTAACCTTCTCCGCTCTTGATAACAAGAGCACTGCCGTAGTCACCCTGCAATGTAGACACTTATTATACTACAGACATCTAATACACTTATGCTGCACATACTGAGCAAGATGAAGATGAAATGGGAGAAGAGTTTGACAGGGCACTGCAAGAGCTAAGTCGAAACAAGGGCCCGGGAGTAGACAACATTCCATTAGAACTACTGACAGCCTTGGGAGAGCCAGTCCTGACAAAACTCTACCATCTGGTGAGCAAAATATATGAGACAGGCGAAATTCCCTCATACTTCAAGAAGAATATAATAATTCCAATCCCAAAGAAAGCAGGTGTTGACAGATGTGAAAATTACTGAACTATCAGTTTAATAAGTTACGGCTACAAAATACTAACGCGGATTCTTTACAGACGAATGGAAAAACTGGTAGAAGCCGACCTCAGAGAAGATCATATTGGATTCCGTAGAAATGTTGGAACACGTGAGGCAATACTGACCCTAGAAGAAAGAATAAAGAAAGGGAAACCTACGTTTCTAGCATTTGTAGAATTAGAGACAGCTTTTGACAATGTTGACTGGAATACTCTCTTTCAAATTCTGAAGGTGGCAGGGGTAAAATATAGGGAGAGAAAGGCTATTCACAATTTGTACAGAAAGCAGTTGGCAGTTATAAGAGTCGAGGGGCATGAAAGGGAAGCAGTGGTTGGGAAGGGAGTGAGACAGAGTTGTAGCATCTCCCCGATGCTATTCAATTTGTATATTGAGCAAGCAGTAAAGAAAACAAAAGAAAAGTTCGGAGTAGGCTTTAAAATCCATGGAGAAGAAATAAAAACTTTGAGGTTCGCCGATGACATTGTAATTCTGTCAGAGACAGCAAAGGACTTGGAAGAGCAGTTGAACGGAATGGACAGTGTCTTGAAAGGAGGGTATAAGATGAACATCAACAAAAGCAAATCGAGGATAATGGAATGTAGTCGAATTAAGTCGGGTGATTCTGAGGGAATTAGATTAGGAAATGAGATACTTAAAGTAGTAAAGGAGTCTTGCTATTTGGGGGGCAAAATAACTGATGACGGTCGAAGCAGAAAGGATATAAATTGTAGACTGGCAATGGCAAGGAAAGCGTTTCTGAAGAAGAGAAATTTGTTAACATCGAGTATAGATTTAAGTGTCAGGAAGTCGTTTCTGAAAGTATTTGTATGGAGTGTAGCCATGTATGGAAGTCAAACGTGGACGATGAATACTTTAGACAAGAAGAGAATACAAGCTTTCGAAATGTGGTGCTACAGAATAATGCTGGAGATTAGATGGGTAGATCACATAACTAATGAGGAAGTATTGAATAGAGTTGGGTAGAAGAGGAGTTTGTGGCACAACTTGACTAGAAGAAGGGATCGGTTGGTAGGGCATATTCTGAGGCATCAAGGGATCACCAATTTAGTATTGGAGGGCATCGTGGAGGGTAAAAATCGTAGAGGGAGACCAAGAGATGAATACACTAAGCAGATTCAGAAGGATATTGGCTGCAGTAGGTACTTGGAGATGAAGAAGCTTGCACAGGATAGAGTAGCATGGAGAGCTGCATCAAACCAGTCTCAGGACTGAAGACAACAACAACAACAACAGCTGAGAAAGGTTACGAACTACACTGATGCTCATAAATTAAGGATAATTGCAGAATGTGGTGCTACATAACGTGGCACTACACACAACTGTCGCTAATAGCATAGGCACATAGGTAATACACACGACACATATCTGTAAGTCCACAGTATTGGTGATAAATTGAGAAAACGGTCCCGAAACACATGTGCTACAAAACGCCACTGTTTCCTGCGCATGTACCCCGACATCAGTACGGGATATGATCACCATTCCCATGTACACAGGCCGCACAACGGGTTGGCATACTCGGGATCAGGTGATCGAGCAGCTGCTGGATATAGCCTCCCAGCATTGCACCAGTGCCTGTCGGAGCTCCTGAAGCGTCGTAGGGGTTTGAAGACGTGCAGCGATACGTCGACCGAGAGCATCCCAGACGTGTTCGATGGACTTTAGGTCTGGAAAACAGGCAGGCCACTCCATTCGCCTGATATCTTCTGTTTCAATGTACTCTTTCACGACAGCAACTCGAAGGGGCCGTACAAATCAAAAATGTTCAAATGTGTGTGACATCTTATGGGACTTAACTGCTAAGGTCATCAGTCCCTGAGCTTACACACTATTTAACCTAAATTATCCTAAGGCAAACACACACACCCATGCCCGAGGGAGGACTCGAACCTCCGCCGGGATCAGCCGCACAGTCCATGACTGCAGCGCCTTACACCGCTCGGCTAATCCCGCGCGGCGGAGGGGCCGTACGTTATCATCCATCAGGAGGAAGGTGGGACCCACTGCACCCCTGAAAAGGCGGACATACTGGTGCAAAATGACGTCCCGATACACATGACCTGTTACAGTTCCTCTGTCAAAGACATGCAGGGGTGTAAGTGCACCAAACATAATCCCACCCCACACCATCAAACCACGACCTCTATACAGGTCTCTTTCAAGGACATTAAGGGGTTGGTATCTGGATCCTGGTTCACGCCAATTGAAAACCCAGCAAGAATCACTGTTCAGACTATACCTGGGCTCGTCCGTGAACATAACCTGGGACCACTGTTCCAATGACCATGTACTGTGTTCTTGACAGCAAGCTTTACGGGCGCTCCTGTGACTGGGGGTCAGTTGCTTGGTAACCCAGATGATGGATGATGGTACTTTTGATAATAAGTGCGGATGTGAAACTGGCTCATATAGTTTTCGGAAGTCAAGTTTACTGCGTCTTCCCGACTGTATTATCTATGGTTTACAATACGTCATGTGTTGGGACCCTGGCTGTTCGTGTTGAATATTAACGACGTTAATGACTTTTACCAGATGATGCTGTCACCTATCACGAAGCATGCTGTGAACAAAGGTGCTCAAGTAATCAGTCATACCTCGATAAGATTTCAAAGTTGTGAAAAGATTGGAAACTCACTTCAGAAATGTGAAACTGTGCACGGCACTGAACAAAAAAGTAATATCCCGTGACTAGAATATCAATGAGTCAGAGTTGAAGTCTGTCAACTCATACTAATCCTTGGGTGTAACAAATCGTAGGAATATGAAATTGAAGGATCATGCAGGCTAAGTCGTAGCTTAGGTAGGTGGTAGACTGCAGTTCACGATGCCCTCCAATACTAAATTTGTGATCCCTTGATGCCTCAGAATATGCCCTACCAACCGATCCCTTCTTCCACTCAAGTTGTGCCACAAACTCCTCTTCTCCCCAACTCTGTTCAATACTTCCTCATTAGTTATGTGATCTACCCATGTAATCTTCAGCATTATTCTGTAGCACCACATTTCGAAAGCTTGTATTATCTTTTTGTCTAAAGTATTCATCGTCCACGTTTGACTTCCATACATGGCTACACTCCATACAAATACTTTCAGAAAGGACTTCCTGAGACTTAAATCTATACTCGATGTTATGCAATAGATTTTGTGGACAATCTGACGTTTGCTAGTATTGTAGCAATGAATCATAGCTTCCCATTAACCTTACCTACAACCTACAGACACATTGCAACACAAATTTCTACGTCTATACTCTCCAAACCACTGTCAAAGGCGTGGCAGTGAATTCGTTCCGCTGTAGCAATGTTTGGGCTTTCCCTTTTTCATTGACGAATGGCGTGCGAGAAGAAGGAATGAATAATAAATGCCTGTGTGCGCCCTGTAGTTGCTCTAATCTTGTCATTGCGATTCCTGCGGGAGTGGACGGTTGTAGTATAGTCCTGGAGTCGCCACATAAGTTGGTTTTGCAAACTTTCTAAGTAGGCAGTCATTGTATAGTTTGCGTCTATCTTCAAGAGTATAACAGTTAAGTTCCTTCAGCATCTCTGCGACACTCTCCCGCGGGTCAAACAAACCTGTGACCATTCGTGCTGCCCTTCCATGTCTATTTGTTATGGGTCCCACATATTTGAGCAATATTCTAGAATCTCCATCGTAGACAGATTGGATCTCCACAGTACTTTACCAATGAACTGCAGTCTACCACCTACCTAAGCTACGACTTAGCCTGCATGATCGTTCAATTTCATATTCCTACGATTTGTTACACCCAAGTATTAGTATGAGTTGACAGACTTCAACTCTGACTCATTGATATTGTAGTCACGGGATATTACTTTTTTGTTCAGTGCCGTGCACAGTTTCACATTTCTGAAGTGAGTTTACAATCTTTTCACAACTTTGACATAATCTGTATTCGCCTTAGCAAATCCTCATATAATTCGCTGTCTAACACCCATGTAAAAGAGGGGATCACTTCTGGTGACACCTGCTGTCGTATAAAAATGTGGTATACTACAGACATTCTTTATCCTACGGGACTTGGTGGTCTGTCAGGTCGAAACTACTAACTATCTGGCACTTTTGAATATTTGTAATGGTTCATTGAGAGTGGCTGGTCTGCGACTTTCACACTCAAACATCAGCTAGGCTTTTCATGCATCTGATACAAGTTGTATGTCTGCATTCTTTTTGTCTACAGAAAACAGAGGATTATTGTACTGGTGTCATTCTCTTTCTCTCCCAATTATTACTTTCCATTTGCGAAATGTAATTCCACCTTCTAGCTTCCCATCCCATCTGCACCAGTTATTATTGGCACCTTATAACATTGATACTGTGAACGACCGCTCCACTAATTCTGAAACCACAGATTGACAAATTTTATTCATAGGCTCCTTTTTTTCAGTAGGCTCTCACGCAATGTCTCGGATACTGAGTGTGCTTCATCCCATGAAGCCTACATGTCAATATCTATTTCTACAGCTTCTATATGAGATGCTTGATCTTGTTCCACTAAGTTTCTTTCTTCTGTTAGATTCTCTAGTTCGTCCTTCAGGCTTTCAGTTACGATCCGTGCTTTTGGAGGAGCCTTAAGGTACTTTCATGGTGTGGCTTGCCTAGAACCATTTCCTGCTTCCCTGCTTATCATCTCTGCCTTTTGCTTTCTCCTTCTGTTGCCGCTCTCCTATTCGTACCCAGGAATGGTTGCTACAGAGCTGCTGTACCTGCTGCGGCCTTTGCTGTGACCTCAGAAACTTCCCCTCACACAGCTGCCAGTGCCTTCTTTGCATCCTCTATGCGATGCTTAGTGCTGCATATCTTCGATCATCTAGCTAGCGCTCCAGCCAGTCACTTCTGCACGCGTAACCTCGCTAGTTCAGGAAGACATTATTTCTGTTACAGTCGTATCTTTCCAAGGTTCCTCTTTACTCTACTCGTTTTCAAATCATCCTTGTGTGCTCTCTCTTTTCGACTATCGTGCTGTCTGACATATCTCCATAATGTGCTGGTACTCTGCCCATTACACATTTTATGAAGGTTTTGTCTGCTCCGCTCATTACTAATCTTATTAAGGTTTTGTTTGCTACTGGTGTGGCCAAATATCTGCTTATTCTAGTGACTTTACTACTATGCCTACCATCGATCCATTGACCTTCCTAAAATATTGTCACACTCTCAGCTCATCCCTGACCAATATTTATCCAAAGAAGTGGTTTCATACTCGTCGTGTGTCATCCTTGTAAATTCAGGGAATATTCCTACTTGAGCGCTCAATTGTTCGGCCTCATCACAGCGAAATCTATGTCTTTTATATTGGCCCATTTGTTGCATATCTCTATTTTAAGCCTGTATAAAAATACTACTGGATGCAGTATGAAACTTTTACAATCCCTGTCGAAAGCACTGAACTCTTCTAACCGATTTGTTACAATGTTGTACACTCCTTCATATTAACGTTTGCAATTTCTCTCTGAAAAATTTGCCATTCCGTGATACCTAACTTATTGTTCGCAGTGGCTACACTGTCATCAGTCATACGCATCAATGTTGCCAACTTCGTCATGACCTTTGTGATCTTTGTCTCACTACTGTCGCTAATTTCGCCTATTTTTTTCTGTGATGGCTTTTGCCTCACATTGTACAAACGCTAGCTGCGGGCCGATCTTGCTCGCGACGCCTATTGTTGATCGAATTTTTTGATTCGCTCATTCCATTTATTGAGGACCTCTGATTATTGAGCCGGCCGGAGTGGCCTAGCGGTTCTAGGCGCTACAGTCTGGAACCGTGCGGCAGCTACGGTCGGAGGTTCGAATCCTACCTCGGGCATGGATGTGTGTCATGTCCTTAGATTAGTTAGGCTTAAATAGTTCTAAGTTCTAGGGGACTGATGACCTCAGAAGTTAAGTCCTATAGTGCTCAGAGCCATTTGAACCATTCTTTTCTGATTATTGAGCCTTTACTTCGCTTATTTAGGCACCGTTCCCTTCTGTCTTTCTCTTCCTATCATCTGTGTTTTAATCTTCCCTTTTCTCTATTACAGTGGTGTTTTCGTTTATCTTTCCAAGCCCGCGGTTATCGAACCCATTGGCGCATTTGGAGCTGCTAAGAGCCTGTGCATATTTAAGTACTTTTCGCCTCTGGTACTTGCCTGGGCTTTTTCCTGTTACGTCTTCCCTTTACTTTGTATGTTTTGTTGATTAGTGTACTACTGTCTTGCACATCCACCATATCCTCCATGAAGTCAGACTCTGTCGTCCTTGTTCCAATATTTCTGATATTCTCGAATCGGTGCCTACCATCTTCCTTACTGCGTCTAGTTTGCATAACTTAAATTCTGTTCATAGTCCGTCCTGATATGTCTTTTCTTGACTTCGGCCATCTTTGACTTGATACACTGGATTTCCCTTCCTGGCATTGTACACTAATTTATTGACAGCACTCTTGCAAAATACATTTCTACTTCTACTGAACAAAGCCTACAAAGCCTACCATAATCCTTTGGCTATACTTCGGAGTTTATTTGCCTCAGAACATAGTTCGCTTCACTGCTGTGGTTGATGTATTGTGATGTTGATCGTCTCATACCACTGCAGTCTGAGTTATAGTGTGTGTGTGGTCACGGTGTTTGTTCTTTCATTTGTTTGTCAGATCTTCTGCACATGTCATAAACTATTGTCATTCACGCTTGCAGTACATACCCTACTCTTACCGTGCATAGTTCAACACAGTTCCTTTCGGTGATAGTCGGAACTGAAGATTGCGTCACAGTACGCCAATACTATGCTCTCCATTTGTAATTTGAGCTACTACCTGGCGACTGGACAACAGATCACGTCTGACATATAGAATGCCTGTTTACCTATTTTTTCATGAGGTATATGTAATTAATAGCCACCAACTTCGTAATTACACAAGACCACAATATATTATAAAACGTAAGACGATTTATGTAAACTTGGCATAGCGGTTCTCAGTAATGAAAGTTCCTAACTATGCCCCAAATCCGCACATTTGCAGATTCACACTGAGAAAATGTCATTCTGGAGAGGTCACTATTTTATTAGTCATTATTCATTCATGGACACCAGCTTCGACTTGTACTACACTCTTCTATAAATCATTAATCGACGGAAATTCTAGCAAGTAACTTCAGTTCTATTCCCACTTCAAAGATAAAACTCTTTCCTTCTGTTTAGCCTTGATACCTGTAATTACTAAAGAAGAATCACTCAACGTCTTACTACAAACCTGGCTCTCAACCCTACCTTTAACTTTTACTGTGACCGATGCCCATCATTACAGTCTAATGAGCACTTCTAGCTAACACTTCTAGCTCCCGGCACTGACCAACTCACACATTCACTCAGAACATACTGAAATGATTCTGTAGTGACCCAGCAATTCTGTAGCTACCGTGCCGTTGGCCAGCGGAATTAAGCCAAAAGGAACGAATATAGAAGATGCAGTACTCCTACATAGCGTGGAATGCCTATGGTGAGGCTTTTTTTTTTGTGAAGCTTGGATGCCAGGTGGGAGGCACAAGAATTTACTTTTGTATGTGTGTGTGTGTGTGTGTGTGTGTGTTTGTGTGTGTGTGTAGAGACAAAGAGGCAAACCGTCGCCTTCACACCTGTTGCCAAGAAATTCTGCTTCCTTCGGCTCTGTGCGTCGCGAATGTCACCATCACATCAGAGAGCGTCATGAAGTGCACAGAAGAAGTCAAATGAAAAATCTGTAACGACTAACAGCCACCAAAGTGATCCTGAGATAATGATTAATGCAGTGGACATTTTACTTTTTCTTTCTAAATTGTACTCCTTGACGTAAAAATACTAATTGCATAAGAATAGGCTTTCTAAGTGCTCACTGCAATAAGTTTCTACACTATCCAAAATACATCTATTTTACAGAAATAAAACGGTTGAATTAGTATCTGTTTATGTTCTTCAAGCTGGTGCACCTAGTCCTTTTACGTCTTAATGGTTACAAATGCCAAATTCATATATAAAATTTTATAATTAATTCTATTATCGCGAAATACGGGAGGAGGTATGATACACAAACTGAGGTTGCAGTCATTAAAACAAAGGCATTTTTCGCTGCGGCAAGACCTTCTCATGAAATTCCAGTCACCAACTTTCTCCTCACCTGCATAGGGAAAAGTTATCGTAATAATAAAACAAGATAAATCAGAGCTCGCAAGAGAAGGTTTAAGTGTTCGTTTTACCCGCACGCTGCTCGAGAGTGAAACGGTAGAGAAGTAGCTTGAAGGTGGTTTGATGAACCCTCTGCCAGGCACTCAGTTGCGAATAGCAGAGTAATCACGTGAATGTAGGTGTAGATACAGAAGTGGATATTTATATGTTCAAAAGGTCAGGCTATACCTAATACTGTCACCACCTAAATCGCTTGCCAGTGTGGATATAAAAAATGGCTCTGAGCGCTATGGAGGTCATCAGTCCCCTAGAACTTAGAACTACTTAAACCTAACTAACCTAAGGACATCACATCACACACATCCATGCCCGAGGCAGGATTCGAACCTGCGACCGTAACAGTCGCGCGGTTCCAGACTGTAGCGCCTAGAACCGCTCGGCCACTCCGGCCGGCTGTGAATAACAACATAATCATCGATCAGAAGTCTTAGGGAAGAAATGCACATAACGATTTGACCCTCCTGCAGCTTCTGAGACATTGACATCTGCGGACATTAACATGTTGATAACAAGTGGAAAACTCAGGAGCCTAGATGTCAGTCCCGGCTAGACTACGTGATACGTTGACAGGCTATCAGTGAATGCAAGCAGTCCGTGTGATAGAGCTACCAATAGCAAAATCTGCTAATTCGATGAAATAAACTGTAAAAACATTAATTAATTGATTGTAAATAGCACTTACTATTTCGCTACAAACCCAGAGTCTGAAAAGCCACACATTAAGAAGCAGTTAAGGACTAAGTGGTCAAGACGAATCACATTTTCTACTCACAGGGCACATGCCAGTGTACTCGTTTCCGGCACACAGCGTGCTTCCAATAACGCGGCCCGGCTCATAGTACTGCGTACACGCTGAGTTAGGAATAACCGTCACCTCGGTCCATTGAAGAACCTCTGGACAGCAAGTCGCTGTAACGAAAAGAATTCAATTATGTCGTCTTCGTATCTCTTTACCAATGTGAACATCCAGTTACAGCGCTCTCCAGCACCAACACAATATAAATAAATAATATCAATTCCAAGCCATTTACACTGTAGGGATCTCTGAGTAATGAACAGCGAAATTCAGAAAAACAATCTTTGCAGTAACTTGTGAATGCCGTTTTTAATATTTTTTTTGTGGGATATAAAATTTAAAAACCTCTCTCACACAGGCCTGATTTAGCTTCACTGATCAGGATAGTAAAAACATGCGTATGTTAAGGGAATTTTCGTTCACAAAGCAGGCTTATCACATTCACACAGTTCAATACTGTTCTATCCTGATTAAATTGAGCTTAACTTAAATTCCATAAGGCAGTGAAGCCATTTCGAAGTCTCGGTGCGACGAAAATTGTCAGTCGATCTCCTGAAAACATTTGTAATAATTATTAACTTTCGGTGATCACATGGGGAAGACCGGAGATCTGCTGTTAAGACCGTGTTAGCCTATTTATTTGAAGTAACTGGATATCTTGAGCATACAAAACGGCAGGTTTGTCCAGTGTAAATCAGCCGTTCCTCACTGATCCCGTGCAACACAGCGTAGTAAGCAGACACTGTCAATAATAATCAATTAAATAATACGCGAACACACTTACTTCAGTTTAGTTCATGTATTAAATTCCTTCTCATACAGAATCTCATCAAGATGGCGAGTAGCTCAACAATACATACATATACATCCTCCTTCTTTCACGACTAATCGGCAAGCAGTCCCTTCATTCTTTTCGTAAGAGAAATCATATATAGCAGAGAAGCTATTCCATGGAGTAAATGGACGCTCCAAGGAATAATTGGGCTTGAAACTACACTCCTGGAAATTGAAATAAGAACACCGTGAATTCATTGTCCCAGGAAGGGGAAACTTTATTGACACATTCCTGGGGTCAGATACATCACATGATCACACTGACAGAACCACAGGCACATAGACACAGGCAACAGAGCATGCACAATGTCGGCACTAGTACAGTGTATATCCACCTTTCGCAGCAATGCAGGCTGCTGTTCTCCCATGGAGACGATCGTAGAGATGCTGGATGTAGTCCTGTGGAACGGCTTGCCATGCCATTTCCACCTGGCGCCTCAGTTGGACCAGCGTTCGTGCTGGACGTGCAGACCGCGTGAGACGACGCTTCATCCAGTCCCAAACATGCTCAGTGGGGGACAGATCCGGAGATCTTGCTGGCCAGGGTAGTTGACTTACACCTTCTAGAGCACGTTGGGTGGCACGGGATACATGCGGACGTGCATTGTCCTGTTGGAACAGCAAGTTCCCTTGCCGGTCTAGGAATGGTAGAACGATGGGTTCGATGACGGTTTGGATGTACCGTGCACTATTCAGTGTCCCCTCGACGATCACCAGTGGTGTACGGCCAGTGTAGGAGATCGCTCCCCACACCATGATGCCGGGTGTTGGCCCTGTGTGCCTCGGTCGTATGCAGTCCTGATTGTGGCGCTCACCTGCACGGCGCCAAACACGCATACGACCATCACTGGCACCAAGGCAGAAGCGACTCTCATCGCTGAAGACGACACGTCTCCATTCGTCCCTCCATTCACGCCTGTCGCGACACCACTGGAGGCGGGCTGCACGATGTTGGGGCGTGAGCGGAAGACGGCCTAACGGTGTGCAGGACCGTAGCCCAGCTTCATGGAGACGGTTGCGAATGGTCCTCGCCGATACCCCAGGAGCAACAGTGTCCCTAATTTGCTGGGAAGTGGCGGTGCGGTCCCCTACGGCACTGCGTAGGATCCTACGGTCTTGGCGTGCATCCGTGCGTCGCTGCGGTCCGGTCCCAGGTCGACGGGCACGTGCACCTTCCGCCGACCACTGGCGACAACATCGATGTACTGTGGAGACCTCACGCCCCACGTGTTGAGCAATTCGGCGGTACGTCCACCCGGCCTCCCGCATGCCCACTATACGCCCTCGCTCAAAGTCCGTCAACTGCACATACGGTTCACGTCCACGCTGTCGCGGCATGCTACCAGTGTTAAAGACTGCGATGGAGCTCCGTATGCCACGGCAAACTGGCTGACACTGACGGCGGCGGTGCACAAATGCTGCGCAGCTAGCGCCATTCGACGGCCAACACCGCGGTTCCTGGTGTGTCCGCTGTGCCGTGCGTGTGATCATTGCTTGTACAGCCCTCTCGCAGTGTCCGGAGCAAGTATGGTGGGTCTGACACACCGGTGTCAATGTGTTCTTTTTTCCATTTCCAGGAGTGTACTTTGCATTGATAATCGATAAGATAAGAAGAGATTTTTCGAGATATGTACTGAGTTATATAATTTATAAAATTTCTGAAAATATCGCGGAGAGACCGCTGCAAGAGATATTACACGCTGTACAAATTACCAAACTCCATTTGCCCAAATATTTCATTACGATAGAGAATGAATCAGTTTCGACGCGGCGAATCAATCACAAGTTGGTGTACAGGGTTACATACTGGCTGTTGTCAGACGAATGATCAGCACAGAGAAACATACTAAACTTTATCGGATTACCTTCCATTGGGAAAGCGGTAGCACTCAGCGACTGACAGGACAAGACAAGACAAAACAAAACATACTAAACTTTATTATCAGGTATATACGAATTAGTTTTCAGAAAAACATTTGATACCGGTGACACTTACCTAAATTGAAGAAAGAGATTAAATTTTTAATACTTTTGACTCTATATTTAATTCGTTTTAACCGAAAATTCATCAGTGAGGTAAAACAAGCAATTCAAGACAAGCAGTTCTAGATTAAATTAGTCTTTCATAACTGTTGACGTCAGCTGATATTTGTCATGGATTATTGGGACTGTGAGATGTTCTAAATTCCATACGTAAGTAGAGCTTTGTTGAAGAGTATTAAAGTAAATAATTTTTATGTACTGTGTTTTTGAATATTACCTTTTTAAAATTCTTGATTAATTATTTATAGCCAATCTTATTAATAATTACTTGTGCTGGCAAAGCCATTTCTCTGCTTCTGTCTAGAGAATCGATCAAAAATCATAATGAGTGAATGCCAATGATTACTGTCATTGTCGATTTCGACCCCGCTCCCATTACCAAAATGGAAAGTGGACCCCATAATTGTGGGATTGTGGAATCAAGGCACTGCAGAAAAAGTAAACTTTAAAATGTTCTAAAATAATTGGTGCAGATCACGGGAAAACCTGATAGATCCTTGTGTGTTAGGATGAACGGACAAGTAAAAAGGACCATCTTCCAAAGGAAAAATAAAATGTGGGAGGACAAATGCAAAAAAATCGATCGAAGCGTGGAGGTCTGTTGTGTTTTCTGATGAAAGCTGGTCCCCACTCGGTGCCAGTTATGACCGTGCGATGGTTAAAAGAAGGCCAGTAGAGGACCTGTAACCAACCTGTCTGAGTGCCAGAACAGTGGACCTACACCTGGAGTTATGGTCTGTAGAGTGATTTGGTATGACCACAGGAGCACTCTCTTGGTTATCCCACACACCCTAACTGCAAATATGTACCTTGGTCTGGTGACTGGACCTGTTGCGCTGCCATACATGAAGAATATTCCATGGGATATTTTTGAACAAGATAACGCTCGCCCACACACCGCTGTTGTAACCCATCATGCTCTACTAAGTGTCGGAATGCTGCCTTGGCCTACTCGATCACCAGATCCGTCTCCAATCGAGCGCTTATGGGATGTCACTGGACGTCAACTCCAGCGTCATCCACAAACGGCGTTAACCGTCCATGTATTGACCGACGAAGAGCAACAGGCAAAGAAATCCATCCCCAAAACTGACAACGAGCAACTGTACAATACAATCCATGCTCGTTTGCGTACTTGAATTCCACGTTCTGTCGGGCACACCTGTTATCAATGTACCAGCGTTTCACACATGCAATGGTTTATCTCGCGCTTACAGTAACCTGTGACCTTCCAATGTTAACCACTTACATATATTACCTAAACGAATGCATTACCGAAATTTCATTACTCTACATTAATTATTTTTTGGTGTTGGCATTTTTCCGTCACTATATTTTACACACCATGTCAAGTTCAGAGAATTGTGCATGGTAATTTTGTGGAGTTGGAAACCCTGAAATGCCATAAATGCATAGGGAGTCATTACGTTTCACATTTTAAAATATTTAAAGGAGTAAAAGAGTATTCAAGGAGATGTGACATCGAGTCTGTATTCTGTCAGCAATGGAGAAGATCCAAGTAGTCCCAGGGAAGCATATAACTGAAACTGCATAACGAATTTGTCACAAGAAATCAAGACGATGGGAACGAAAATACAAAGAAGGGAAACGTAGGCTGCAACTGCGCAAGGAGAGAAATGGGTATTGAGGATTCACTGCTATCATAAATGATGTCATAAGAAGGCAAAAGTACGGTGCTCAGTTGGGAGAAATGATGTTTTGTGAGTTGTGAGATATGATCCTTGATGAGTATTGACGAACGCAAAGGACGCCTCCATTTGTTTATGATTTTGTGTAAAGGATGTTTAGGTGAACACGCTGATTTAAATGAGTGCTTTATGTGCTAATGAGAGTAAGATGAGGGAGTTCTACGGATTCCCAGGCATTGTTAATATAATATGAGATGTGCGAGACACTTACCCGTGTAATCGAATCAAAATCAAAATAAATATTAAAGGTGGACGAACTAGAAGGATGAAATCTTGGTTCGATCAATACATACGAAGAAAGGTGATGGAATAGGGTGAAACATGAAGCAAAGAATGAAAAAAGTAAGGTAAGAGAAACAGGTAAATTAAAATTGGGGGTAGCAACAGATAATGGTGCAGGATAGTTTTTGTGTGTTTCTTTGAACGAATTATAAGTGTGCTTTTGTTACAGATTTGCGTTTTCCAACCTTGAAGAATGCACACTGAACTGGGAAACAGGGATACTAATTTTCACAAATGAGCTAATAAATGATGATTTAAAATGAACGAAGGATGTCGGAAAAAAGAAAAACAGGAATTTTAGTTGGCCACTACAGACTAGAGGTGACAGAAATCGCAGTTAGGGAGCATAATTGATAGAGAATCAATTAATATCGCTGGATTTCTCAGGTCTAATGTATCACGCAAACTAAAAGATTAGTGAACCCACGTCCCAATTTCCACCCAGACGGAATTCAATGTAATGCCTAATGAATGTGAATTTTCACATTTATGTAAAAATAGAAATGAAGAATACATATAATTTTGAAATTTAAACAGTTAATAAAATTATAAACAGCCGACCAGTTGCAATGGATAAAGAATTCTTTACCTAGGTTTCAACAAATTTAAATTTGTCTTCTTCAGAAAGTGGCAATTTTACATTAGTATGGACTAATGTATCATCGCCGTTTTTACAAACGTCGGCATAGATCCATTTGTCAAAATTTGTCGGTTGTGAGCTCTGCAACATCCATGTGCTAATTTATATTTACGTGACAAACCCTATCTCTAGGGCTATATTTTAATTTTGACAAATGGATCTATGCCGACATTTGTAAAAACGGCGATGGTACATTAGTCCATACTAATGTAAAATTGCCACCTTCTGAAGAAGACAAATTTAAATTTGTTGAAACCTAGGTAAAGAATTCTTTATCCATTGCAACTGGTCGGCTGTTTATAATTTTATTACGTGGAACCGTTGCTGTTGTGCAGCTATATGTAAAATACTTAAACAGTTATCTTCACTTTTATGCTGATAACTTTGAATTTGTGAGATATAAGCAGTTTTATTGCTGTTAAAAAAATAATTTGGACCGAAGAAGCATACATTTCATTGATATAATTATTAACTTCTGTAAACCTAACAAGTTTAATTGTTGTTAAGGAAATAAGACTGAGGAAAGGAGTATAAATTTCACTGATGTAGTTATCGACTTTTGCAATGAATTTAAAGAGAAATGGTATGCGAGTTGATCTTCGTGAGCGTAAAGATGATAACAATATCCAGCTGTCTTATGTCAATTGTGTAACTGATTATTATTCATAATTTGTTTCCAGGTTTAACAAGCCACGCAAGAACTGTAAATACGAGGAAAATAGCAGACGAGAGGTCATACAATTTACTGGATGGTCGTTGAAATACAAGGTAGTGCAGGACGCACACACCTTGGAACTGGGTCACGCTTGGTCAGCAGACACGTAACTGCGGTGCTAGGCTGCCATTTGGAACCGCTACCCCAGTAGATGAAAGAGAATCCGACTGCCAGTCGCGAGCAACACCAGAAACCCCGACCACTTGCCGACGCCCGAGGAAGGTGGACAGCGCAGCTGACACGAGGACAAGTTGTAAAAAGGCTGTGGCCAAAGGATGGGCCCAGGCCCCCTCCCCCCCCCCCCCAAAAAAAAATCACCTCGATGAAATTACACACGATCTGGTTGCCATGTACTGAATTTGAAAGATATTTTCACTTTGAATCATAAGGCGACAAAATGATACGCACTATCGATAGTCGGCAAGGTCAACGTTATATTTAAACTGTCTATACTTCCATGGTACTATCAGTTATCACCCATTCCTATTTTAGCCAGCGCCAAGTATTGGTCTTGTTTCAGTTCGTTCTTTGTTTTGTTAATCAGTTTAGCTCTTACTTGAGAGGTGGACTCGCTTTCGGTATAACGTCGGTTCAAAACCCGCGTGCGGCCATCCTGATTTAGGTTTTCTGTGATTTCCCAAAAACGCTTCAGGCAAATTCCGCGATGGTTTCTTCGAAAGGGCACGACCGACTTACTTCCCCATCCTTCGCTTCTCCGACCGTGTGATCCGACGCTATTGTCGACGGAACGTTAAACACTAATCTCCCCCTTCTCCTCCTCCTCAGTTCTTACTTGCAGATGAATTTAATGTAAGTGCTAACGTGTTTTCGTGCCGTGTGCTGTTGTGATAGTTTCCATTTATGGATAAGTTTGTAACAAGGAAGAAGAGGAAAATCGATTTTGATTCATCCGCTAGCGTTATGGTAAGTTAAAAACAAGTATGCACTACCATAATAGTCTAATTATTTATCTACAGCAGTTTAATGTTAGTAATGGATTCGTTATTTGGAGGCTGCTAGAAATTTAGGATTGCAATATTTCAGTACTTCACAAAGCATCGGAGCCGTAAATATCATTACAAACAACAGTAAATTGAAATCAGTCCATAAAAATACACTTGGATTTGTCCATGTCGCCCAAAAATCGTGTTGTACACAAGGTTGAATTTCTTTAAAAGATTTGCTCAATATTCTGTCATTAGTTGCGAAAATGCCAAAATGTCGCCCAATGTGGTCAGCTGGATGGTACTCAACTACAAAAATGTGATGACAGCTCATTCTATAGTCCGTTCGTTTTTAAAAGAACTTTTCATAGGGATGTTTGAATTCGTCCTAGTCGAATGCGTTCTGCATCCCTCCCTGTCACTTTGGTCCAAAATCTACACAACTGGCCATTAAAATTGCTACACCACGAAGATGACATGCTACAGAAGCGAAATATAGCCGACAGGAAGAAGATGCTGTGATATGCAAATGATTAGCTTTTCAGAGCATTCACACAACGTAAAACCTTTATCTCTGTTAATAATATCATCAGACAGACGTATTTCAATTGATTCTTTCAATACACAATCCCAGCCGAGGCAATAATTTGCGTCTCTTTGAAGGACATATCGTGCCTTTCATTAAGACAGTGTTCAGCAACGGCTGATTTTTCCGGCTGAAGCAGACGTGTATGCCGTTGATGTTCCACACATCGATCCTGAACTGTACTAATAGTCTGTCCAAGACGGTATAAAAGAGCCGCCGAATCAGAGGTCTATTCAGTTCCGGCGTGATTGTGCACTCAATCTCACCTGAAGATGGCGGCCAGATGGTCCGCCGAAATATCGTGTTGTCGTCAGGATGATGGAGCCCGGCTGCAAACCCGTGAAAATCATCAGTATTTGATACGCCGGGAAAATCTACATTATCATACCTAACTTGCTGAATGAATGCTTAATACTATTAGCCTACGAGAGACTACATGTCACGTTGCGATAACATTTCAACTCGGCGTATTACCTCTATGAACTCGCGAACGTATGAACGAAAAGCTATGTGTTATGCAGGTCTCTAACCATGTGTTACCTCAACACTGGTTGCTACGAGCAATACTAAATACTGGAGGTCATTAACCCTTCGTCTATTGAAAGACAGTCCGTGACTTTATCTCCATTTGCAAATACAAATTTTTATACGCCCGGCAGTGTCCTGGTTAGAGACATAAAGTTGCAGAACATCATTAAGGTGACATAGGTTTCAAAAACTTGAACTTTCAACTGTGAGTGTGTACATAATATTTCTTGGAGAACTGGTACACTGTGAACGATACACCATCGCAATTAGATCACCTTGCACAAACAGGAGAGGATCGCATTAGGTCGTCGATCACAATTCACTTACAGTCTGTTCATCATACCGTTTCGGATGGAAGTACTAAGGAGTGATGAGACACGCTTCAAGTTCTCTAAGGATATAGTTACAACAATAAGGAATAGCTCAGTAGGCAGAACAGTTGAAAAGGAATGGACATCTCTGAAAAGGGCAATCACAGAATATGGAAAAATAATATGGGTACAAAGAAGGTAACTGCGAAGAAACCAAGGGTAACACAAGAAATACTTCAGTTGATCGATGAAAGGGGGAAGTACAAAAATGTTCTGGGAAATTCAGGAATATAGAAATACAAGTCTCAGGGAAGTTAAATAAATAGCAAGCTCAGGGAAGCTAAGACGAAATGCTTGTGTGAAAAATGTGAAGACATCATAAAAGAAATGATTGTCGGAATGTCAAACTCAGCATACAGGAAAGTCAAAACAACCTTCGGTGGCATTAAAAGCAAGTTTGGTGACATTAAGAGTACAACGGGTTTTCCACTGTTAAATGCAGAGGAGAGAGCGGGTAGATGGAAAGAATTCACTGAAAGCCTGTATGAGGGGAAGAAGAAACAGGAGTCGATTTATAAGAGATACGTGATCCAGTATTAGAATCAGAATTCAAAAGAGCTTTGGAGGACTTAAGATCAAATAACGCAGAAGCGATATACAACATTTCATCAGAAATCCTAAAATCATTGGGGGAAGTGGCACAAAACGTCTATTCACGTTGGTGTGCACAATGTATGAGTTTTGTAACACGCAATCTGACTTCCTGAAAATATTATCCACACAATTCCGAAGACTGCGAGAGCTGCCAAGTTCGGGAATTGTTGCACAGTCAGCTCAACAGCTCATGCATGTACATTGCTGACTATTTTTCAATTATTAATTAATTAGTTAATGCTGTGATATCCAGTAATCAAGTATCTCAGACCGACATCACAAGGAAGAAATCAAATAAAAAAATAACCAGAAGCTCAGAATTAATGTGGATGTATCTGCAAATTATATTTACAGTTGTATATTCTATGAAAAGAATTCTAATTTTTATGTTTTATTGTCATTCGTATTGTAACCTTACTTTAATTGTATCAGGGATGCCAAAGAATTTGGAACATCAGTTGGTCAGAATGGATGACGCTATGGAAAGGTGTTCTGTAATGTAATCGAGTTAATAAAGGATATACTGAGGATTGCTGGAGTCTCGCAACAGTAAGAACAGTGTTCCTGAAAAACAGCAATTTATTGACACTGAATATAAATATTATGAGGCACGAAGGAATCGTGAATTTTGTAATGGAAGGGAGTGTGGGGCAATGAAACTGGGTAAAAACTACATAGCACAGGTTTGACTACTGTAAGCAGATTTGAATATATATTGGGTCTTTAGTAGCGACACGCAGATGGACAGGCTTTCACAGGATAAACTGGGTTCGCGAGCTGCAGCAGGCAGTTTTTCCGAAAGGAGACCATAACAACACCATTACTTTTATCTGTGAAGCGGCGACATGTTCCCGGCCTTTGGCACGCTCTTGAGGATTTTCATGTTAATGGATCACACAAGCAGCCAGGTGAGATCCTCAGTGCTAAACCTGCCAGTACCCGTGACAGTGGACGGATCGAAGGTCAAAGAGTAGAACAGGAGGCTGGGGTGTGGTAGGCGTGAGAACACCATCTGTTAGCTAACTTTAGGTTGAATCTTCAGATGATCACTTGCCGATATCCTGCTGTGTTTGGGACATTAGATGCTGTACCACAAACAAAATATAGTGATCAGCCAGAACATTATGACCACTGACCTATTATTGATACAAATCTGTCCACGTGATTGCAGTGACACCTAGTGAGGAATGACTTCTGGTCAGAAACAAATAATGCATGTATTATCAATGACTTGCTGTCTATATGTAGAATGCTGAAACAGCATGATCTATCTGAGTTTGACAGAGGGCAGATTGTAATCGCCTGGAGGCTCGGCACGAGCATTTCAGAAACTGCATGACTTGTCGGATGTTTGAGGAGTGCTGTGGTGAGTGTCTTCAACACGTCGTGAAACCAAGGTGAAACCACATCCAGATGTCGTGGGCTTGTGTGTTAGACATGTCACACGTTGGATGCTGGACAGACTGCTAAAAGAGAACATGTGGGGAACTGTAATAGAACTAGCATCAGAGTTTCATGTTGGGCAGAATACAAGGGTGTCTGAGCACACAGTGCATCAAACAATCCTAAGGATGGGCCTCCACAGTCGACGACCTATGCATGTGCCAATGTTAGCACCACGACGTCAGCAACCATGACTGAAATGGGTATGATTGAAGTGGGTGAGTGACCATATGCACTGGACGTTGGCGCGGTGGTGGAGCATTTCAGGATCTGATTAATCCCAATACCTTGTTCATCATGCTGATGGGAGTGAGCGAATCCTTCAACTTCAAGGTGAGCAGATCTTTAACACCTTTACTGCTAGATGGAAACAAGCCGACAGGGGTCAGTTATGCTCTGGTGGAAACAGTACACAAATGCCAGTTCTGGCCCACTTTTGAAAATTGCTAAAAATATTAAATTTTAAAAGTTAAAATTTAGGTTCTTGACAAAAGACTGTTTTAAGGTTCAAGTTCCACAATCGTTAAAAATATTAAACTTTACCTGTTGTTAAGTTAGTACAACAAACTTGTACTAAGTCCTAAAGGACAATCATACAAAGAAGATGTACTAAGTTCTTGCAAATTTATTCTACAAACAAATTTTCCTTAAGACATCTAAACTTTGATAATACCTACATTTATGTTGATGATAATAGAAACATTTTCACTCTTTTTTTCAGTACAATTGTGAGTAAATGCTTGGTTACTCTAATTATGAATTTTTTCTTATATATATTATTTTCTCTACATCTTTTTTGTATGATCAATACAACTTAGTTTATCACATATTTTATATTTAGATTTAGTATCTGGCAAATTTATTACAAAAACTGTTTACAGTAATATTTTTTTCATTTTATTTACTTACATCTTTCGATTACATTATTATTTTTGAATGAATTTTATTATTATATTCATCAACTAGGCTTTTTACTAATTCAATCCATTTATAATTTCGTTGCAAATTAAATTTTTCCACACTTTTTCTTTCCATCTTCTGTGAAATCTTTCACAGATGGATGTTTTAATTCCAAAGAACTTGAATAGTGACTACTAATATATTTTTCATTAGATTTTGAAAATCATTATATAAAATTCTATTCCATTATCTCTGTAAATTTCTTGGATGATGTATTCTGATTTTTAAAAAAAATCAATAACTACAGTTTTACCTGTTTTCTCTTTAATTGCAATGACCCCAGAAAATTTCGAACAATTGTCAATAACAGTTAATAAATATTTATATCCTTTGTTTATTTTTGAAATTCCTCTTAAATTACCTGAAGCCTTGTTGACCAGATCCCTTTGCCATAAATCATCTGCAGCAAGAGATAAGAAATGTAATCTTTTAAAATTTTTCCTATTGCTTTATGCTAGTCATTAGTAATTTCTTCATTAATACATCCTTTACGACCTAGTATATTTTCAGTGTGCATATTTACAATCTTCAACATATTAGATAAAAATTTTTAACGAAGTTATTGTTTTTAGTTTTACAAATAGAAGCAAGGCCTTCAGTTCTTTGTCTTCCAGTTATAGTTGTTGTTATTCTATGAGGACTATCAGTGTCAGTAAATTTTTTATGCTTTATGTGATAGGTATGATAATCATGAAGGGTTGGTTGATTCTCTTGAAGGACAGAATGTGAAGTGTGATATTCAATTTATACAGATAAAAACATGAATTAATTACTGTTTTAATCTGACATCTGCATTTGATTCTAACAACAATTCACCAAATAAAATTACTTTTAAATCGACTGGCACAGTTTTAACAGTATCTATTTTTCTTCTGTTAGAAAACTCAATTCATATAATATTTTCATTGATTGGATAGATTTGGTTACTTTGTAAAGATTATCACACACATTTGACGAATCATTTTAACTAATAATAACCATTTTGTTAAGAATAAAATTTGTTTCGTTTGGGGGAATAAATACAAAATCAATAATTTGCTTATCACATATTTTGTTTCAAAGATAACTTGTTTGTTTTATGCTCTGTGTTAAACAGTCTTTTTGAATTTCCTTTTTTGTAAAGTAATTCAGACAGTTTTCTTAAGATGATTAATTTGTCATTAAAATCTGTTTTATTGACATAATTATTGAATCACACTAAAATACTTTCATAATCAGGATATGTAAGAAGGTTTTTATTTCTTTTTCTAACTATTGTTTATTAACAACACCAGTTTTATCGATTGGAGCTTTCACATTTAGTATTATTTTACCAATACAAGTAACATAACTTTGACTTGAATTAAAAATCCTATTTAATTCTTTACAAAAAATATAAGTTAATTTTCTAATTGTTTATTGATATTATTTATTTTTGTAATACATTATTCATTAAGTATTTTTTCAATTTTATTTTTAATTCAATTTTTTCAGTGTATTTAAGATTTGTCTTATTTCCAAAAATGTCAGTTTTTGGGATTTAAAATTTCATTGGAGTTGTAACATTTGATAATAGTTTTAACACAAATACACATAAATGACTACAAATAAATTTGTTAAAATTCTGTTTTATATTGATGTTTTAGCTCATTTTTCTCCAAATAATTAATTAATTCTTTCGGTATAGTTCCACAGAATAAGTCAAAAACTAATTTCCTATTTTCGATTTATAAGAAAAAATCCAGTGAATACCAACATGATCAAATGTATTTCATTTAGCATTCTACATTCAAGATTTTTTTGGTTTCCTGGACAATTAATCAATCATGAATAAACCTTTAGAATACTAAATTTTAAGTTGTTCAACTAATTCTTCTACATTAAAATTAGCTGAAGACTTATTGTGTGTTTGAATTATTTTTTCCAATTTGTTTTACTTTTTCAGTCCCATTGTTAAATTACATCTTTTGTGTTCTTCTAATTGCTTATCAAATTTCTCTTTATTATCAGCAGATAAAACAACAGAAGAAATATCAACAATTACTGAACGAATTGTACAAAAATAGCCAATAAAATTGGTAAAAATGCTCCTTTTCATTCGTTAATCCAGCGTTTTCTTTCTTTTTCATTACATATTCAGCAATTTATTTCACTACAGGAACACCAGATTTTTAATTCTTTCTTTTTTGAGTACCAGTTAAAATTGTTGATACTGTTTAACTGTACATTATTTAATTTAAATTCAATTGATTTTGGTTTAATTTTAATCACTTGGATGTAAAGTATAATCAGTACTAATGTTATTCATGTATATTGATAAAAAATTTTATAAAATGAACACTTTGCAACAGTTTCCATATCCATACCTAATTTGCTTTTTCCATATATTATTTTTCCAACAGCTGTTGCCACCAATTTTTCACCAAGTAAAGCATATTCAGAATACATTTCTTGTTTTCCAGTTAACTGAATTTCTTTCTCTGCTTTATGTCTTTACTACAAAGTATTATCTCTATAAAAAATTTATGTATTTCACAAGCACTGTCTAATGATTAATTCCAATACCACCTCTACCTAATCTTTCTTCTAATCTTATAACTATAAGCAGGAATATCTAATTCAAAATGTAGTTTGTTGATTAATGTTTTAATAATGATTCCCTATATTTTTCGGAATTTCCAAAATGTAGAAGGGTTATTCTCCAAAGCTCTAATCAAATATAGAATTCCTTCTGGATTATTAATAATAAAACTGTTAAATTTATTTGTTTCCCATTTTTAAATCTAACAATTAATTGTAGAACCTCACTTATCAAAACATATTTGGTTAGCTTTTCTGAATATTAATTGCACACCAATTTTATCTAATGAATTGTTGAAAGTCCTTTCCAAAAAACTAGGGAAATATTCTTCAACAATCACTTTCATCAAATTTTTATATATATTTACCTTGCTTGATTTCATTTTATTTCAATTATTTTAATTATGTACTGCATTGAAATCGAAAAAATTCAAGCATATCTTTGTAAATCTAAGTTATCAAATTCTTCACCTAAATCATCCATAGTAATCAGTTTTCAGTTAAAGGAGTCATTAATTCATCTGTATCTTCATATTCTATTTTGTCATTTGTTATCATATTTCACTGGTAATCCTCCAATATACTTAAATCTAGCTCTTTATCCAAAAACAGTTTCTCCACTGTTGTTGATAAATTCTATCATTCTTTCACTGATATTTACTTATTAAATACTCATTGAGCCTTCATAAATTTTAACTTTTTTCTATATTTAATTTCTTCTAGATATTGATTCAGTAAATCTTGTATTTATGATTCACTTAAAATGTAATTAGGTTGTGAACTTTCATGTTGTGTGGTTGGTGGACTATTGCTCAATTTTCTAAATCATTTAGATGATAAGGAACCCTTTGTTTATCATCTTCTTTGTTTTCCTCAGTTGTTTTTAATGGATTATCACCTATTCCTTTGATTCCATGTTTAACTGGTTGATCTTTAAAAATTTTTCATACTCCATTCTTGATTGTCTTACTATCTTTTACACTCTTCTTTTAATTGTTCCTCTACCTTTCTATTTTGAGTAGCTTTTTTGACAATGTTTTTCTCAAATTTTGTAAACACTTATTAAGGATCGAAATAATCAATTTTATTCGTTTTCTTAATGTTCAATGTTTACATTAATCATTTACATTCCTACATTTTGTAATGATCTAATTCATCCTTCTTTATTTCTAAATCTGTTGTCTAATCTGTTCTGACTGATACAGTTTAATTGTAATTTTTTTATATAATTATAAAGTTTTACAACAGAGGTGAATACACCACTCATGTCCCTCATGTGTTTGGGCAGAATAACAACCATAATTGTCCAGTATCATGCTGGCAGCGACCATTACAATCATCACTTTTATTATTCTTGTTTTACTCTGTCTGTGTAAAATCGTAATAAGTTCTTTTGTAATCTCTCCACTTATGTGTTATTGTGAATTTTTGTGTTGTCTGAATCAATATAATATTTACCAAATCATTTTCTGTCTCTAAAACTAATAAGGTAATCTATTCAATTTAAATGCCCAGATCCTCCAACCCTAAGCAAGAAGTGAGGCAAGTGACGAGTTTATAATGTAGTCCCATGGCGTTTTCAGTGTTTGCAGCACTTGATTTTTCAAACAGTCTATTAAATTCCTGGAGGTAATTTGTAATTTCATATGACCTGTCTGATAAAATTTGTGTCAAATCTGCCTTACATACCCAAGAAGTACCTATGAAGAAAGGGACTGTGTTCATAGCACACCGAACTTCTGGAACATCTTGAAAAGCCAGCACAGTTAAATTTGTGTAAATAGAGGTCCCAAAATAATAAAATTGCCACTATTTAATATTTGTGCTTGGATATGAATTTCAACCAAAAATAATGTTATTAAGAATCACTTTTGACTCCTAACTGATATTTTTGTTGCCACTGCTGACATGACATAGAAAAACTTCAGTCAGAAATGGAAGTTAGTGCCAAGCCCTCGAAGAAACTAGATGGGAGCATGTAGATGTTCCTTATTCCATTTTTTTGTGATCGATATTACGTCAGGCATGTTGGCTTGTGACGTAATCATGGTCTCTTTCCTTGCAAAATGTATGCATATTGAACTGATATTATTTCTTTTAACTAGTTTCTTTACATAGAGTAATCCAGTAATTTCACAAAAAGTAAACTCGAGGGTCAACAAGGGAAGTGTCCAGGCGTCTCAGAGTGAACCAAAGCGATGTTGTTTGGACATGGAGGAGATATAGAGAGACAGGGACTGTGAATGACATGCCTCGTTCAGGTCGCCCAAGAGCTACTACTACAGTGGATGACCGCTACCTACTGATTATGGCTCGGAGAACGCTATCAATTTGAATAATGTTTTTCGTGGAACCGCAAAACTTCATGTTACGACTCTGTGCGCAATAGGCTGTATGATGCGCAACTTCACCCCCGACGTCCATAGCGAGGCCCATCTTTGTAACCATGCAGCATGGTAGAGATGGACCCAACAACATGCCAAATGGACCGCTCAGGATTGGCATCACGTTCTCGACAGCGGTGAGTGTCGCATATGCCTTCAACCAGACAATCGTTGAAGACCTGTGTGCAGGCAACGCGGTCGGGCGGGACGCCTTACACACACTGACCAGTTATTGCAAGAGGTGGAGGTTCCCTGCTGTTTTGGGGTGGCATTATGTGGGGCTGACATACGCCGCTGGTGGTCTAGGAACGCCGTAATGGCTGTACGATGCGCGAATGCCATCCACCGATGGACAGTGCAACCATATCGGCAGTATATTAAAGAGGCATTCGTCTTCATGGATGACAATTTGCGTACCCATCGTCCATTCACTCATCATGAATGAGTGCCTTCAGGATAACGACATTGCTCTACTAGTCAGCATGTTCTCCAGATATGAGCTCCATCGAACATGCATGGGATGGATTGAAAAGGGCTGTTTATGGACGAAGTAACCCACCAACCACTCTGAATCGTCGTCCAAGAGTGGGACAATCTGGACCAACAGTACCTTGATGAACTTGTGGTTAATATTTCATGACGAATACTGGCATGCATCAATGCAAGAGGACGTGCTACTATGTGTTAGAAGTACTGGTGTGTGCAAGAGTCAGGACCACCACCTCTGAAGATCTCACTGTATGGTGGTACGACATGCAATGCGTGGTTTTCGTGGGCAATAAAAAGGGCGTAAATGATGTTTATGTTGATCTCTATTCCAAATTTCTGTACAGGTTCCGGAGCTCTCGGAACCGAGGTGATGCAAAACTTTTTTTGATGTGTGTAGTTTCAATGCCTCCCTTAAATATGTAGAGCTCGAAGCATTTACAAATGCTGCATTAAGGACACTCTTATCTTAGCAACAACAAAAACTGTAGAAAATGGTGGGAACTGCTTTTGGCGATCCCTAGGGGGCATTCCGTCAAGTGATTCTAAAATTAGTCACCAGACAGTAGCATTCTAGCCTAGCAACTTGCTGTATTTCAATAGTTGCCTCAAAGTGAACAAAAGAAGCACACTTACCACTGGTATTGGTCAGTCCCCAGCCGCTGACCACAGCAGTTTGTCCAGCGAAGGTTTCATTGACCTCGAGAAAAGAAGGTAACGCCACCACGTTGATGAAACCTTGAGAACAAAATATTACAAATCATATGTTTGGATTCTCTGAATATGAAATACAGTGCCTTACTAATGAAATTGAATGAAATGTTACAAATCTGCGATTTGGATGTTAGCTTGACACTATGTCCTAACCAACAATACCATGCGATGCAAATACACGTCGTCATCAGAATAACAGTGGCAGACACTTCAAGGCAGATAATTCTGCCAAATCATACTCACACAGAGCCATTGTTATTAAGTAATGAACTTTGACTCTACAACTCCCTATGTACCATTCTGGATCTGACATTTGTGGTGGTTACATATTTGTTTGTCTTTCCTTTCATTTTGCTGTCGACCATCTTAGTGCTAAAAGAAAGGCAATGATTATGAATTTAATTCAGCTTGCGAAATAACACTCCAAAGTTTCTTTTGGTTTCTAATAAGAACGACATGTACCAAGGCAAGCTTTGAAAATGCTGAAGTGAAACAGAGTGCAAGAAACTGATACAGTTTTTACCAACAGGGTGCAGCTCTTGATCCACAGACGATAAATGCTATAGGCAGACTCTTTCATAGAATCACGTAAAGTAATGAAAAACTAAGTAAGTATATCTATGTGATTACATGTTTCAAGATTTGAAAAGAATGAACTTTCGTGTCTGTTATGAATATGATTCTCCAAAAGGTAATGACTCTTAAAAGTAAATTAGAAAAATGGTTGTCTTAAAAGCAATGAATTTACGAAATAGGTCCCAAAGATAAATTCAACAACAGAAATGGTAAACAGAAAAAGAAACAATGGATCCTGTTTAACAATATAAATATAGGAAAATAGGAACCTTGTAACTTATGTCAAAGTTTTTTTGAGCTGAAACAAGAGAATTATTAATATTAATTACAAACATTAGTTATTTATTACAAGAATATTATTCCAGTTCAGCATTTTAAATTGTGTGATAAATTTGAAATCCCATCTGTTTGTGCTGCCAAAGATGGGAGTTTAATCTGGCTATTTAACCAAAAAGCTGAGTTACGTATTGCTGAGGAAAAGGTGAGATTAATGTATAAAGGAATTGAGCAGGAAGTGTTTTTTTTCTGTATTCTAGTTATCAGTAAGATGATAAGTAGACAAGAAGAGGCAATGAAGGATAGAAATTTTAAGAGAGAATTACTTTTCAGATGAGCGAAAAAAAAAAGATATTATCTTTGTTTGCTAAGTATGAATACAATTTAGTGGTAAGTAAAATTTATATGCGTAAAATAGGTGTTACTGAATTACGTTTCAAAAATGTGGGAGATTAGAGAGGGTGAAATTGAGAACATTCTGGAATAAGGAACCAATAGCCATAACGGTAGAATAATGTTTCTGTAGCACTATGAAGTTTCTACGCATTTAGTAGGCAAAATGAAACGGCAGAATACTGTAATTTGGGTAACGTTGATTTAGAGTAGAATACAATCATATAATGTGAACTGGATCTGTGGTTACACTACTGAAGAATAAGTGTCCATTGTGACTTCATTACACAATGTCCAATGACCGACACATTTTATCTCAGTCTCCATTAGATTCCGCAACCTCTTCTGATGGTATCAAAAGGTTTGAAGATACACTCAGTAATCTCATGTAATGTTAGTACGGGTGACGAGAACACAAAGGACCTGACATAACCTCAGAGAAAAAAGTCAAGAGGGGTGAGATCACGGGAGCGAACATGCTAACGGGCCACGAATTCTCTTCCAAATATTACTCTCTGCCTGAATCTGTCTGTGAAATATGTCCTAGCTGGACGATCGAAGTGCGATGGAGCGACATCATTCTGAAACCATAAACTGGTGCACATGTGCAGGGGACGTCCTCTATACGTTTAGGCAAGACATTCACCAGAACGTTTAAATGCTATGCACTATTCAAAATGTCTGGTGACCTGGGTGATCCAATAAGGGCATCTCCAAGAATACCAGCACAAATATTACTGAGAATCTCACTTGCTAACTTTTTATACAGGTAGCGCGTGTTTTTCAAGTGTGTAGTAGAACTCGCCATCCCCGAATTGCTCTTCAACGGTGGGAAGCTAGAAGGTGCTTAAAACATCAATGTAGGCCTGTGCTGTAATAGTGCCACACAAAACAACAAGGGTTGCAAGCCCCCTCCATGAAAAACACCACCACAAGATAACACCACCACCTCCGAATTTTACTGTTGGCACCACACATGCTTGCAGATGACGTTCACCGGGCATTCGCCACACCCACACCTTGCCATCGGATCGCCACGATGTGTACCGTGTTTCGTCGCGCCACACAACGTTTTTCCATTGTTCAATCGTCCAATGTTTACGCTCTTTACAGCAAGCGAGGCGTCGTTTGGCATTTACCGACGTGATGTGTGGCTTATGAGCAGCCGCTAGACCATGAAATCCAAATTTTCTCACCTCCCGCCTTTCATTGTATTTGCAGTGAATCCTGATGCAGTTTGGAATTCCTGTGTGATACTCTGGATAGATGTCTGCCTATTACAGTCAGTCAACAGACGAGGTCGGCCTGCACTCTTTAGTGCTGTACGTGTCCCTTCACGTTTCCACTTAACTATCACACGGGAAACAGTGGACCTAGGGATGTTAAGGAGTGCGGAAATCTCGCTTACAGACGTATGACACAAGCGACACCCAATCACCTGACCACGATCGAAGTCCGTTGGTTCCGTGGAGCGCCCCATTATGCTCTCTCACGATATGTACTGACTACTGAGGTCGCTAATATGGAGTACATGGCCCTAGGTGGCAGCACAATGCACCTAATGTGAAAAACGTATGTTTTTGGGGTGTCCGGATACTTTTGATCACATAGTACATGAAACAGAAGATGAAGTTAAGCAAATGTTAGAACATGGGTAACAATTTATCTTGCAGGTAATACAGCTGGCTGTGAGGAGAGTAGAGATCATGAAAGTAACTAAGGCAAGAGATAATGTCATTATAAAGTTATTTAAGGATGAACGTGGAAGTAATGAGGGAAGATCTGTTGCGAACCGCAGACAGATACTATATTTAAGAGACACATGCAGGACAAGAGATGTTTAAACAACTGAACATATGTTATGTTCAGGAAATAAGGAGAGAAAAGTAAATGATTAAATACAATTTAAGGAATGGAAGTAGGTGTCAGCAGTGACATCCATACAATAATTTGAAGGAGGGAGGGGAGCTAGACATGGTGACATAGTATATTTTTTATATTCTGGAGATTGAATTGCGACATGTAAGTGGACATAAAAGGAGTTTCAGTTTCAATCCTGTTAAAAACATGGGTAATGCCTAGTTCTTAAATCATTTTCTGGAAAGGAAACATCTGACTGCACTATATTTTTTTTTCCATTGCCTGAGTGCTGGTGGTGGCTGTGACAACCCTTGCACCAAGGCATGGGCAGTCATAGTTACAGTCTTACTGGTTTATAGGGAATGGATATGGCTACGTAAATGTCTTTACTCTCTTGGGAGCACCGTTTAGCTCAAGCAGACAGTGTATGCACGAGAACGTGTGAAAGGGGTACAAAAAGTATATTTTGATATAATAATCACAGATTAAATATATCTAATTTTGTAAGTGTCGGCACCGTTGGTCCTTCCAAGGCCTGTTCGGACGGAGTTAATTTTGTATGTGTGACAGAGTGATGAAAATGTATACAGTGGGTAGCTGATTCTTGAAGGGAGGCAGTCTCCAGTCACCTTTTGACCTGATGTCTGTAGTGGTTACGTATTCTTTTTTCTCTTTCCTATCATTTTACTGTCCACCATCTTAGTGCTGTGAGAAAGGGAATAAGTATGAATATGAGTCAGGACACTAAATAATATTATAAAGATTTTTTTGTTTCTAATATGAATGACGCATTTTAAGAAGAGCTTTGAAAATGCTTAAACGAATCAGAGTTCAAGAAATAGTAACAATATCTCCAGACAGGTAGCAGCTTTTGACCTAGAGACGATAAATGCTACAGGCATACTCTCTGGCAGAATCACGTGAAGTGACGAAAAACTCGCAGTAGATAAATCGAAATAATGATGTGTTTTAAGGCCTGAAGGCAATGAACTATCACGCTTTTTATATACATGGTCGTTAGAAAGGAAATGAAATTTAAAAGTAATTTAAAAACATGGTTGCCTCAGAGGCATGAACTTTCGAAATGGATCATGAAAAGCAATTAAACAACGCAATTTCGAGAAACAAAAAAATGCGCTTAAGTGAGATAGTTGAGAACATTTGCGTTAGAAGTGAGGCATCTTGTAGCTTGACCTAATGTGCTATTTGGACTGAAAGAAGAGTATCACTAAATTTAATCGCACACAGAGAAGTACAACATAGATTTAGTTATTTAAGCAACAGATAATTAATCCAGCTCAGTATCTTCTGAAGAAGACGTTATTACTAACGTTGAAACCTAGGTAAACGATAAAGTTAAGCTGCAACTGTAGGCTGTATATTCTTATATAAACAATATCAGTTGCTGTCGCTGCATAAAAATGTTAAAAATTATGATATGGAACTTCCTGGCAGATTAAAACTGTGTGTCAGACCGAGATTCGAACTAATTTGTACGAGGACCGACAATGCCTTGGGTGCTTGGACAGACTAAGACATTATTACTAACGTTGAAACCTAGGTAAACGATAAAGTTAACCTGCAACTGTAGGCTGTATATTCTTATGTAGTTCCATATCAGATCACACTCCGCTGCAGAGTGACAATTTCATTCTGGAAATTAGTTATTACTGGTACAGTCCACTTATAAGGCTTCCAGGACTGGTATGTGACACCTTCAAGGTCACCCACAGCTCCCCCTGGCCCCCTCCTCAGTGGGCAAATGGTATTCAAGCTCCTTCCCTCCCCCCCCCCCCCCCCCCCTGATCCTTTCGAACTAGAGGAAATTTACGGGATTCATCATTAGAGGTCTGTGGAACATTTCATTCTGGAAATTAGTTATTACTGGTTGAGTCCACTTATAAGTATCATCATGAAGCGCTGGCAGAGTCCACCCCAAAAACAGAATAAGAAGACATGTAAGGTAACACTAGTCCCATGCTCTCATAATTAATTGTTATTTTATAATTTTGAGTTAATTTATTCCAATTTTTCCAATTTTACAAATACCCACATCTCTGTCTTAAGATATGTGTAAATACGATTATAACCAATTACTGCTGCACATTATTAAAAAAATTATATCGATACTCCAAACTAAACAATTTCTGCAGTGCAAATTAACAACAAACACACTTTTGGTGAGACATGAAATGTTTAACGAGTTTCGCTGATAGTCCATGTTAAACAACGTTTACAAGGAATTATCACCAACAAATACAGTATTGCTAACACTTTAAGTGTTAAAAAAATACCACAACACGACATTTAGACTAATAAACTCTTGATACATAGCAAATCAACGTCATACCAGCGTTACTAGTGTAAATAGTGCCATGGCATATGCCTTAATACGAGTATGTCATCCTATTGGCAGAAATGATGTAATTTAATGAGATAATGACGTATTCTGCATAATTTCGGTAAATATTAACAAAATTTACGACGTAAGACACTTTGACAATACAGTGAGGGATGCAGGCGTGGCTGAGGTATTATACCATAATGATGTGTACCTGTGTGATCTACCTTCATAGCTAGCTGGAGCGAGAATGACGCACTGTGAAGCTGTCTAAAGGATACTGACCACCTACGAAACTCCCCGATCGCAACAGGCAGCGCCCGGTACACAGAGAGACTACTATGTGATAGTTAAAACGATACAGTAGCCAGCAACACATCCAACACAGCACCTGTGATGGACGCAAGCAAGGTCTTGAGAAGGGAGGCGGTATACCATCAGCGAAAGTGTTCAGCAGTGGAGTGATACGCAAGCTGTATTAATCAAGCTCTAATATTCTTTTTTACATATCTCTCTACTTCTCGGAGAACAAAGATAATCTCATCTGGTAAGCTGGAAATGCTTTGATGTTCATTACATTAATTCCTCGATTTTAATTTCGTTGACACTCATTGATAATAATTTTGCTGACTCAAGTTTTATGTTATTTTGTGGGTTACGACGTTGCTGGCATCTGTCAGTAACGAGCACATTGGAAACTATTTGACAGCAGTAAATCTTTTGTTGCTTAAGGGAGAAGTGAAAATGCTGCAACTCACGCCTTAGCTACAGATAGTTAAGTTAGTAGATCGCTTTTTCTAAATCATTCACGCACTACTATGTCACATAGATCTGTTATCAGTAGGGTTGATTAAAGCACGAGTGTTCCAGAGATGCTTAGTGAACCCAAATGGGAATCCTCGTAGAGAAGATACTGTTCTTGGCGAATAAAAACTATCGAGAAAATTCAGAGAACTTGCAGCTAACTATAGAAAGACTCTACTACCGCCAACGAATGTACCGTGGAAGTACCATGAAGATAAAAGAACCTAGGTCTTCCACAGACGCATACAGAGAGTTTTTTATTCACTCACTCTATTTGTAAGTGGCGCAACGTACCCTCCAACATGCACCATATGGTACCTTGCGGAGTATCTGTTGGGAGTAGATGTGATCCAAGGATTTATGACTCATAACTGGAAAATGATCGAGTGACCAACTACTAAACACGAAAGGCCCTATAGTTCAGACCAGCAATACTCGCAGGGTGTTTCGAAACTTTCCTTTCAAATTAATACAACAGGTAGAGTATCCAAACAAATATATTTCATTCTGGTACATACAGACCCTGACGGCAATTGCTGAAGCTAGAGACGATTTTCACAGAAGGTAGTTCTGCATGTTAATTAGAGCACCCCCATTCACATGAACGAGTGACCAATGGCCTGCGTGCATGCAGTACATAGACGGATCATTGACTGTCCTGTCTGTTCGGAGATTCCTGGCATCTTTAAAATGGAAATAGCATCGACAGCAATTCTAGGGACGAGGTCTTCTGTTTCCTTAAAGGTTCCATACACCAGCTGCTTCATATGCCCCCAGAAGAAGAAATCCAGACACGTGAGGTCAGGTGAAGTGTGTGGCCAGGCCACAGGGTCACATCCTCGAATCCAACGATTTCGAAAGGTGGCTCTCAAATGACACCTCATACCAGTACTGAAGTGAGCTTCATCCCATCGTACTGGAAGTACATCCTTTGTCTAATAACCTCCACCAGTTCTCGTAGCACATGTCCCACCTTGATGCGATATCGCCATCCACTGATGCGGAATGGAAGAATATATGGTCCTGTAAACCTAGCACAGAGAATGCTGACCCGCAAATGAACAGCGAATTGCTGTTGATGACCACACAGTCGAGTACTTCGTGGATTCATATGTACCCAAAAATTCAGATTGTGGACACTGAAACAGCTTCACAAGTAAACAAAACCTCGTTGGTGTACGAGGTGCATTCAAATTCTAAGGCCTCCGATTTTTTTTCTAATTATCTACTCATCCGAAATCGATGAAACTGGCGTTACTTCTCGACCTAATCGCCCTGCACATTTTTCACAATGCTGACGCCATGATTCCATGGCAGCGGCGAAGGTTTCTTTAAGAGTCTGTTTTGACCACTGGAAAATCGCTGAGGCAATAGCAGCACGGCTGGTGAATGTGCGGCCACGGAGAGTGTCTTTCATTGTTGGAAAAAGCCAAAAGTCACTAGGAGCCAGGTCAGGTGAGTAGGGAGCATGAGGAATCACTTCAAAGTTGTTATCACGAAGAAACTGTTGCGTAACGTTAGCTCGATGTGCGGGTGCGTTGTCTTGGTGAAATAGCACACGCGCAGCCCTTCCCGGACGTTTTTGTTGCAGTGCAGGAAGAAATTTGTTCTTCCAAACATTTTCGTAGGATGCACATGTTACCGTAGTGCCCTTTGGAACGCAATGGGTAAGGATTACGCCCTCGCTGTCCCAGAACATGGACACCATAATGTTTTCAGCACTGGCGGTTACCCGAAATTTTTTTGGTGGCGGTGAATCTGTGTGCTTCCATTGAGCTGACTGGCGCTTTGTTTCTCGATTGAAAAATGGCATCCACGTCTCATCCATTGTCACAACCGACGAAAAGAAAGTCCCATTCGTGCTGTCGTTGCGCGTCAACATTGCTTGGCAACATGCCACACAGGCAGCCGTGTGGTCGTCCGTCAGCATTCGTGGCACCCACCTGGATAACACTTTTCGCATTTTCAGGTCGTCATGCAGGATTGTGTGCACAGAACCCACAGAAATGCCAACTCTGGAGGCGATCTGTTCAACAGTCATTCGGCGATCCCCCAAAACAATTCTCTCCACTTTCTCGATCATGTCGTCAGACCGGCTTGTGCGAGCCCGAGGTTGTTTCGATTTGTTGTCACACGATGTTCTGCCTTCATTAAACTGTCGCACCCACGAACGCACTTTCGACACATCCATAACTCCATCACCAAATGTCTCCTTCAACTGTCGATGAATTCCAATTGGTTTCACACCACGCAAATTCAGAAAACGAATGATTGCATGCTTTTCAAGTAAGGAAAACGTCGCCATTTTAAGTATTTAAAACCTCATTCTCGCCACTGGCGCTAAAATTCCATCTGCCGTACGGTGCTGCCATCTCTGGGACGTATTGACAATGAACGCGGCCTCATTTTAAAACAATGCACATGTTTCTATCTCTTTCCAGTCTGGAGAAAAAACATCGGAGGCCTTAGAATTTGAATGCACCTCGTACAGGATCGAATCAAGAAATAAGAGGTGCGGGGCAGTCCCCTTTAAAAATCACTGTGCAAACATCACGCATTTGGGAAATACTTCTGGTGCTAGTGCTAACAAGCTCTGAAGACGGAAAAGATGAAGCTGCTGATCATGCAACGCATTCCACACAAGGCTATGTTTGACACCCTGATACGTCCAATACGTCGTGAACTTGTAGATGACGCAGAATCTTGTATTTCCTTCCAGGAGTTCACACTGTTCGATTCCGACATGTTTCATCCGTACCTGCACGGGACGTGCCTCTTCCACGAAGCAGGCGATGCAGACGACGGGATATTTGGTGCTGCGGAACCCGTCAGTTGGGAAAGCGCTGTAGATACTCTATTACTGCAGCTCGTCCATTTCCGTTCACAGAATGGTATACCAGATGCATGTCAGCCATTTCTGTGTACGCAAACTGCTCCATGTTTACTTTTGTTGTCCGACGTGGTAATGGCTGCTACTGAATCGGTGTGTTTATGTGGAAGTCACTGTTGTTGTCACATGGCTATGACGCTTACCAATGAATCGTTGTATTCTTAGGCAGACCGCAAAGCCAACCATCTATATTTGAAACAGTTTTGAATGTCAATACACATTCCCTGTCAGAGACGCAGACACAACAAGTATAGTCAGCACCACTAACAAAATGTTCCCTACCAATAGAAGCTGACTGCAGAGAGCGTATCTTCCTTACTGCAACGCCATTTCTTTATGTTCTCTACATTCTGTATTAATCTGAACGAATAGTTTCGGAACACACTCTGTATTAACGGAGACATTAAAAAACACGAAGAATCTGCGACATGTGTGCAGCATTAGTGATCGTCTGCCTTTTTCACGATTCAGCCTGATAGTTGCTGGTTTCTCATCTCTACGGTAACCTGGACTTTCCTGAAAGAGCAACAACATAGTGCTCGCGAAAATCAGATTGATAGCTTTTCCAGGCAACATACGGTTGACGAAAGTTGCTCAATAATTGTACCCCACACCACTGCATATACCATCACAGTAAGAGCTTAAGGCTCGCAAGGTAATGTATTTTTACGTAATACACCACGGGAAACGCACAGCAAAATCGGAATCAAAAAATGGCTCTGAGCACTATGGGACTCAATATCTGAGGTCATCAGTCCCCTAGAACTTAGAACTACGTAAACCTAACTAACCTAAGGACATCACACACATCCATGCCCGAGGCAGGATTCGACCCTGCGACCGTTGCGGTCACGCGGTTCCAAACTCAAGCGCCTAGAACCGCCTAGAACGGCAAATCGGAATCGTTCTCCAAAACATTTTATGTAAGTGATAAATAATTATAGATTACGTGGACGCACATATATAGGTTACAGAACACTTGTTCGCCCACTGCTTGAACACTGCTCACTGGTGTGGGATCCGTACCAAAAAAAAAAAAAAAGTTCAAATGTGTGTGAAATCTTATGGGACTTAACTGCTAAGGTCATCAGTCCCTAAGCTTACACACTACATAACCTAAATTATCCTGAGCACAAACACACACACCCATGCCCGAGGGAGGACTCGAACCTCCGCCGGGACCAGCCGCACAGTCCATGACTGGAGCCGCCTAGACCGCTCGGCTAATCCCGCGCTGATCCGTACCAGGTAGGGTTGATAGAAGAGATAGAGAAGATCCAACGGAGAGCAGCGCACTTCGTTACAGGATCATTTAGTAATCGCGAAAGCGTTACGGAGATTATAAATAAACTCCAGTGGAAGACTCTGCAAGAGAGACGCTCAGTAGCTCGGTACGGGCTTTTGTTGAAGTTGCTAGAACATACCTTCACCGAGGAGTCAAGCAGTATATTGCTCCCTCCTACGTATATCTCGCGAAGAGACCATGAGGATAAAATCAGAGAGATTAGAGCCCACACAGAGGAATACCGACAATCTTTCTTTCTACGGGACTGGGATAGAAGGGAGGGCCGATAGAGGTAGTCAAGGTACCCTCCGCCACACACCGGCATGTGGCTTGCGGCGTATGGATGCAGATGTAGGTAAGTTAACATATGTTTACGGTGGCTTATTGCCGAAGCGTAGCATAGTGAGATTGCAGCGAAGGGCGCCAATTAAATGGTTTGTAAGGTGGGGGGGGGGGGGGGGGTGGCGGGGTGAGAGGTCTAGATCTGCGGTCGGGATTGTAACGAGCATTTGTAATACCTTAGTAAACGAATGGCGATTCATAAGTAGCCATAAAAAAGTCCTAGTGCCGTGATCGGACTTTTAAATCTTTTTGTGAGGAAAACACCTCGATCCATATCCATTAGTGAAACCTGCTAAGACTCTCAGGCTGACGACCACATCCCATACGTGATGTATTTCTACATAACACACCGCAAAAAACGCACTTGAAAATCCGGGTCACTCCACGAATGTATTACGCAAGAGATAAATAAACATAGACTAGACTGAGGTGCCAAAGTCATGCGATACCTCCTAATATCTCGTCTGACCTCCTTTTGCTTGGCTTAGTGCTGCAACTCGACGTGGCACGCACTGGACAAGTCGCTGGAAGTCTCCTCCAGAAATACTGAGCCGCTCTTACCTCTATGGCCGTCCGTTAATGCGAAAGTGTTGCCGGTGCAGTGTTTTGTGCACGAACTCACTTCTAGATTATGTCCCACGAATGTTGGACGGGATTTATGTCGGGCGATCTGTGTGGCTAAATCAGTCGCTGGAACTGTCCAGAATGTTCTTCAAACCAATCGTGAACCAATGCGGTCGGTCGACATAGCGCATTGTCATCCACAAAAAGTTCGTCGTTGTCTGGGAACATGGATTCCATTAATGGCTGCAAAACGACTCCAGATAGCCGAAAATAACTATTTCCAGTTCACGGTCTGTTCAGTCAGACCAGAGAACATGTTCTATTCCACGTAAACACAGACCAAAGCATTATGGAACCACCACCAACTTGCACAGTGTCTTGTTGACAAATTGGCTCCATGACTTTTCTTTACACTCGAAACCTACCAGCAGCTTTTTCCAACTGATATCTGGACTCATCTGACCAGCCCACGGTTTTACAGCCGTTTAACGTCCAATCGACATATTCACGAGTCCAGGGGAGGTACTGCAGGCGACGTCGTGCTATTAGCAAAGGCACAGGCGTTGCTCGTCTGCTGCCATAGCCAGTTAATGAATGCAATACTTCACCGCACTGTCCTAACAAATACGTTCGTCATACGTTCCAGATTAATTTCCACGGTTATTTCAAGCAGTGTTACGTGTTTGTTAGCACTGACAACTCTACGCAAACGCTGCTGCTCTAGGTCGTTAAATGAGCGCCGTGGACCACTGCGGGGTTGATCATGAGTAGTAATACCTGAATTTGGTATTCTCGGGACACTTATGACGCTGTGCACCTCTGAATACTGAATTCCCTAACGATTTCCGAAATCGAATTTCCCACGAGTCTAGCTCAAACTACCACTCCACATTCAAAGTCCGTTAATTCCAGTCGTGTGGCTACAATCACGTTGGAAATCCTTTCACATGAATCACCTGAGTACAACTAACAGCTTCGCCGATGCATTGGCCATTTATACATTATCTGAGTGATTCGGCCGCCATCTGTAAATGTGCATATCGTTATCCCATGACTTTAATCACCTCATTGTAGACCGATAATGCGGTTAATTATAGGTACTCTTATGGACAGTGTCTTGAAAGGAGGATATAAGATGAACATCAACAAAAGAAAAACGAGGATAATAGAATGTAGTCGAATTAAGTCAGGTGATGCTGAGGGAATTAGATTAGGAAATGACACACTTAAAGTAGTAAAGGAGTTTTGCTATTTGGGGAGCAAAATAACTGATGATGGTCGAAGTAGAGAGGACATAAAATGTAGACTGGCAATGGCAAAGAAAGCGTTTCTGAAGAAGAGAAATTTGTTAACATTGAGTATAGATTTAAGTGTCAGGAAGTCATTTCTGAAAGTATTCGTATGGAGTGTAGCCATGTATGGAAGTGAAACATGGACGATAACTAGTTTGGACAAGAAGAGAATAGAAGCTTTCGAAATGTGGTGCTACAAAAGAATTCTGAAGATTAGATTGGTAGATCACGTAACTAAAGAGGAGATATTGAATAGAATTGGGGAGAAGAGGAGTTTGTGCCACTACTTGAGAAGTAGAAGGGACCGGTTGGTAGGACATGTTCTGAGGCATCAGGGGTCACAAATTTAGCATTGGATGGCTGCGTGGAGGGTAAAAATCGTAGAGGGAGACCAAGAGATGAATACACTAAGCAGATTCAGAAGGATGTTGGTTGCAGTAAGTACTGGGAGATGAAGAAGCTTGCACAGGATAGAGTAGCATGAAGAGCCGCATCAAACTAGTTTCAGGACTCAAGACCACCACACATGACATCAATCTGACATTAATAAAGCCTGGTGGTATTGTTACACGTTTCCATATAAACTGTTATCTGGTGTAACATACGCTGAGGTCATAAAAGTCATGGGATAGCGATATGCACATATACAGATGGCAGCAATATCGCATACCCAAGGTACAAAAGGACAGTGCATTATTGGAGCTATCACTCGTACACAGGGGATTCGTGTGAAGAGATTTCTGACGTCATGATAAACGCACGACGGGAATTAACAGACTTTTGAACGCGGAATGGTAGTTGGAGCTAGATGGTTCAAATGGCTCTGAACACTATGGGACGTAACATCTGAGGACATCAGTCCCCTAGAACTTAGAACTACTTAAACCTAACTGACCTAAGGACATCACACACATCCATGCCCGAGGCAGGATTCGAACCTGCGACTGTAGCGGTCGCGCGGTTCCAAACTGAAGCGCCTAGAATCGCTCAGCTTCACCGGCCGGCAGTTGGAGCTAGTCGCATGGGACATTTCATTTCGGAAATCGTTAGGGAATCCAGTATTACAAGATCCACAGTGTCAAAAGTGTGCCAAGAATACCAAATTTCAGGCATATATTATTTACATATTATTTACATATTCTTAACATTGACTCACCACGAACAAAGCCGTGACCGGTGGTTGTAACTTAACCACCGAGGGCTGCGGAGTTTGTGTTGAGTTGTCATTGCTAACAGGCAAGCAGCACTACGTGAAATATCCACGTGATCCACATTCATCATCATGCGTAATGATTATTTAAAACAAATGAAATAAAACTCTTGTTACAAAGTAGAAATGATCAATGTCAAAATGAGTGTTCGAATGGAATACTGTAATAGCTTCATGTAGACGATACTTGTATTACCCATAAATGTCCACTTTAGGCTCTGTCTACAGCACACCACAGTAAGATAGTACTGACAAAAGCATTGTGAGCTATGCAGACACCTGACTCGATTGCTTTGCTGGGTAACTGCCTATTCTTTTTAAGCAAATTTCTGGAGCGGGTATGCTACACATCAGATTGCATTGCTTTGCTGGAAGGCTAACTATTCGTCATATGCACATTACATTTCAAAATCAGGAGATGTGTTTATCTACACCATAGAACATTGTAGTTTTAACGGAACATTTGGTAATGGCACGTGGTGAAATATACACTCCTGGAAATGGAAAAAAGAACACATTGACACCGGTGTGTCAGACCCACCATACTTGCTCCGGACACTGCGAGAGGGCTGTACAAGCAATGATCACACGCACGGCACAGCGGACACACCAGGAACCGCGGTGTTGGCCGTCGAATGGCGCTAGCTGCGCAGCATTTGTGCACCGCCGCCGTCAGTGTCAGCCAGTTTGCCGTGGCATACGGAGCTCCATCGCAGTCTTTAACACTGGTAGCATGCCGCGACAGCGTGGACGTGAACCGTATGTGCAGTTGACGGACTTTGAGCGAGGGCTTATAGTGGGCATGCGGGAGGCCAGGTGGACGTACCGCCGAATTGCTCAACACGTGGGGCGTGCGGTCTCCACAGTACATCGATGTTGTCGCCAGTGGTCGGCGGAAGGTGCACGTGCCCGTCGACCTGGGACCGGACCGCAGCGACGCACGGATGCACGCCAAGACCGTAGGATCCTACGCAGTGCCGTAGGGGACCGCACCGCCACTTCCCAGCAAATTAGGGACACTGTTGCTCCTGGTGTATCGGCGAGGACCATTCGCAACCGTCTCCATGAAGCTGGGCTACGGTCCCGCACACCGTTAGGCCGTCTTCCGCTCACGCCCCAACATCGTGCAGCCCGCCTCCAGTGGTGTCGCGACAGGCGTGAATGGAGGGACGAATGGAGACGTGTCGTCTTCAGCGATGAGAGTCGCTTCTGCCTTGGTGCCAGTGATGGTCGTATGCGTGTTTGGCGCCGTGCAAGTGAGCGCCACAATCAGGACTGCATACGACCGAGGCACACAGGGCCAACACCCGGCATCATGGTGTGGGGAGCGATCTCCTACACTGGCCGTACACCACTGGTGATCGTCGAGGGGACACTGAATAGTGCACGGTACATCCAAACCGTCATCGAACCCATCGTTCTACCATTCCTAGACCGGCAAGGGAACTTGCTGTTCCAACAGGACAATGCACGTCCGCATGTATCCCGTGCCACCCAACGTGCTCTAGAAGGTGTAAGTCAACTACCCTGGCCAGCAAGATCTCCGGATCTGTCCCCCATTGAGCATGTTTGGGACTGGATGAAGCGTCGTCTCACGCGGTCTGCACGTCCAGCACGAACGCTGGTCCAACTGAGGCGCCAGGTGGAAATGGCATGGCAAGCCGTTCCACAGGAGTACATCCAGCATCTCTACGATCGTCTCCATGGGAGAATAGCAGCCTGCATTGCTGCGAAAGGTGGATATACACTGTACTAGTGCCGACATTGTGCATGCTCTGTTGCCTGTGTCTATGTGCCTGTGGTTCTGTCAGTGTGATCATGTGATGTATCTGACCCCAGGAATGTGTCAATAAAGTTTCCCCTTCCTGGGACAATGAATTCACGGTGTTCTTATTTCAATTTCCAGGAGTGTAAAAGTTTGGTTCATCATTGAGGACAATCCGATTAAACTGTAATCAAAACCACTGAGGTTCAATGTGGGACGTACGACGGAAGTATCTATTAGGACAGCGCAGCGAAATTTGGCGTTAATGAGGTATGGCAGCGTACGACCGACGCGAATGCCTTTGCTAACAGCATGACATCGCGTGCCGTGCCCCTCTTGGGTTTGTGACCGTATTTGTTGGAATGAAGGCAACTAGAAAGAGTCCTGATTTCAGTTGGTAAGAGCAGATGGTAGGGTTCGAGTGTGGCGCAGACTCTACGAAGCTATGGACCCAAGTTGTCAACAGGTCACTGTGCAAGCTGGTTATGGCTCCATAGTGGTGTGGCCTGTGTTTACATGAAATAGACTGAGTCCTCTGGTCAAATTGTGCCGATCATTTACTGGAAATGCCATTTTCAGCCACTCATGAACTTCATGTCCCCAAACAATGATGGAATTTTTATGACTGACAATGTGGCATGTTACCAGATCACAACTGAAGAACATTCTCGACAGTTCGAGGGAATGATTTGGCCACCTATATCGCCTGACATGAATCCCACAGAAACTTTATGGGATATAATGGAGGTCAGTTCGTGGACAAAATCCTGCACCGGCTGCACTTTCGCGATTATGGACGGCTATGGGGGCAGCATGGTTCGATATTTCTAGAGGTGACTTCCAACGATTTGTCGAGATCATGCCTCGTCGAGTTGGTGCAATACGCCAGACAAAAGAATGTCCGACACGATAGAAGGAGGTATCACGTGACTTCTGCCCCCTCAGTGCAGAGCAGCAGGGTGGCAGAAGCGAACCAAACACGTAACGCGATTTTATCAGTATTCTCAATATGTACTCCAATTGTAGGAGACGTAACCTGAAGTGACATCATAATCATACATTGTGGATTGTAATGCTTCAGACATGGTTGCAGGAGCCCTCAGTAACCTATTTTCTGTACCATGATACTCCCATTCGGTGTTAAGTGTTCCCAGAGAGTAGGGAGGTGCTAACGCTATGAAATCTAAGTAGATTAATATTTTTTACCTTTAGAGATTTATAGCTCTTTTTTTCGTTCTCAGAATTACTGTCGTGGGCAACAACGATTTTCAATAGATTTTTACATATTCTTAACATCAATAGCTCACATATAAAACCATTCCCAAGAAAAGAAGGGAGAGCAGAAATACGGAAGAACTGTATGTATAGAGTATACACGAGGGAGACGTACGTGAGGGCAACATTATAGCAATAGAGAGGACGTAGATGAAGATGGGATGGGAGACATGATAGTGCGAAAAGAATTAGACTGGAGACCTACGTCGAGACAAGACCCCAAGAGTAGACGAAACTCTGTCAAAACTGCTGATATTCTTGGGAGAACCAGCCATGACAAAACTCTTACATCTGATGTGCAGGATGTACGAGAAATGCGAAATACCACCAGACTTCAAGAAGAATGTAATAATTCTAATTCCAAAGAAAGCAGCTGCTGACAAGTGTGAATATTACTGAACCATCAGTTTAATAAGTCACGGTAGCAAAATACTAATTCGAATACCACGCAGAAGAACGGAAAAACTGCTAGAAGCCAACCTCGGGGAAGATTAGATGGATAGATCGCGTAACCAACAAGGAGGTACTGAATAGTACTGGGGAGAAGAGAAATGTTGTGGCATGAACTGAATAGAAGAAGGGATCAGTTGATAGGAGACATTGTCAGATATCAAGGGATCACCAGTTTAGTAATGGAGGGAAGAGTGGGTGGTAAAAATCGTAGAGGGAGATCGAGAGAGGAGGACAAGAGACAGAATTAAAACGATGAAGGTTGCAGTAGCTACTCCTAGAGGAAAAGGCTTGATCAGGCTAGAGAAGGCTGGAGAGCGGCATAAAACCACTCTTTGGACTGAAGATCACAACAATAACTTAACATCTGAATATCATAAAAGCGTTTATCTGGTTTAGTGTGCGTGTTTTTCATACCTGTGCTACTCTGTCCCCACACTGTCCTTTACCTTCATGACCTTGGCCCTCTCCCTATGGAGATCCTTCACATTCTCTCGGGTGTATTCACCCTTTCGATTGGTAAATGGTTAAATGCTATTCATCCCAGACGTTTATCATGTTTATTCTATTCTAGGCTATGAATCTCAGAATTTCTTAACTATTTTAATGTTCCCCTTATGAGCAGGGTCAAATACTGTAGCTGTAAAGCAAAGCTGCATACTATCTTCTCTCCATCACTCATTTTCAAAAGCGTGGAATGCCTTTGGCAACAGATAGAATGCCTACCACCAGTAAATGCTTTTTTTATGTGGTGACGATTGTCCATAACAGTATGCAAAATCCTAGGAAAGGTGGAGCTTTTGGCTGCCATAATTGAGAAAGCAGAAGCGGAAATAATAAGTGCGTTTCTTAGTATCATAATCTTACCCAGTTTTGGTTGTACTGACAACATAGCAAGCATACGATCCCAGTAAGTTAGTTGGCAAACCGATTTCCACAAATTTTACCACACTATCAAAACATAGATGTTTGAGTGTAATTACCACACCAGTTTAAAAGACTTGGCAACGAACCTAAATATGATGGTTGGTAAAAATATATCCTATCACTAATTCCTGGAATGTTACCATTGCATACGATTTGCTTCTGTCTATGATCCATACTCAGGCTGTCTAGCACATCTACAACGGAACTAATGAACCTCATATTACATAAGCACCGAAATTATCCACACTAAAGGGAATTAAATCAGTCAGAAGACTGATGACTCAAAAAAAAAAGGGAAAGAAAATTGGCAACCCCTCGGTTAATATCTATTTTCTATACTTTTACGTATAAAATATCATAATGCACAGTTATCTGACAGTACTTCAAAATGTGAAACGAACGTCAGTGGTTTTGATTACAGTTTAATCGGATTGTCCTCAGTGATGAACCAAACTTCAGTGTATATTTCACTATGTGCCATTACCAAATGTTCTGTTAAAACTACAATGTTCTCTATTACACATTTACACATCTCCTGATTTTGAAATGTAATGTACATATAACGAATAGTTAGCCTTCCAGCAAAGCAATGCAATCTGATGTGTAACATACTCCCTCCAAAATTTGCTTAAGAAGAATAGGCAGTAACCCAGCAAAGCAATAGAGTCAGGTGTCTGCATAGTTCACAATGCTTTTGTCAGTACTATCTTACTGTGGTGTGCTATAGACAGAGCCTAAAGTGTGACATTTATGGGTAATACAAGTATCATCAACATGAAGCTATTACAGTATTCCATTCGAACACTCATTTTGACGTTGATCATCTCTATTTTATAACAAGAGTTTTATTTCATTTGTTTTAAATAATCGTAATGCTTGACGATGAATGTTATGAATTTAACTAATGGATACTGGCAGGTGGTAGCAGACTGTTACAGATATCATTACCACCTTGGGTAAGAACAGCATTGCACACATCCTAACCTACCACACAAGATTATGACTAAGTGTGAGCAGTTATGGGTGGCATGATATGACTCTCCACAAGGAAATAGCTTCGAATCTAATGTAAACCATATTAAAAAGTGACTTATCTTCTAGATTCTTCATATACTATGTATCAGGTAAAATAATACCTATACAGTATAAGGCAGAGGTGAATGTAAAAAAGAATTCCCAACAAAATCTTGCCTTATATTTACAAAGTTGATGCTATAGTCCAATTGTAGTAACCTAGCCCAGTGTATGTTTGCATCAGTTTCTCAGGTATCCACCACAGCCTGTGGTAGATGAGGATAGGGTATGAAGGTGGATCCAACAGCGTTACATGATACTGTTCAAGTGGATCGACCCACATGTGAACTGGAATAATGTATGGAGATGGATCCACCAGGGTTACGCCTGATGTGTTGTTCAGGGTGGACCCACTCATGTATTATCTGATGTAATGTGCACAGATGGATCCACCAGCGTTGTGACATGGGTATTGTTCATGCTGTGTCCACACTTGTATGATATGAGATACACAACGTCCAGAGGTGAATCCGCCAGTGTTATGTGTATGATAAGGTCTGAGGGCCCCACAACAAAGTAATACACACACACACACATGTATAGAAAATACCACGCCTAGGTGTTTGGATTGTATCTACGAGCAAATGTAGAACATGCAACCAGAATAGATGTCATAAATACATGACCATAAATGTCACCATCTTGGATGTTTAAACTGTTTTAGCACTGCACACGCTGCTTTCCCAGGCTGCCATCACGTGACATTTTTCGTTCAATCACAACCCCCCCCCTCCCCCAACCCCGCTCTCTCTCTCTATATATAAAGTAAGAATCGTATGTTATTATTGCGCTACTCACTGTTCAGAGGAGCTTCCGCAGGCAGGAACAGAATAGCCACGTTATCGCTGAGATAGGCCGTCGTGTTGTAGTGTGGGTGCACCACCGCCCAAGTGGCTACTTCGATCCAAGCGGTTCTCTCTTCCTGAGTCCTGTGAATGCCTCCCAGACGGACGGTTCATGACGTGTGGCTGCAAAAGTAAGTTCCTTTTTCCAGTTGCGAAGCAGACTAGTGACAATACTAATTTTTGTGTTTGGTTTTGATTGTAATCAGTACTAGTGAAAGATGTACATATTAGGGTAAATAGTTATGAAAGGTGTATATATTAGGAAAAATGGCTGTAAAAATTGTATATATCATCAGAAAACACAGTATGTCTGGTACGGGCACTTGGCGTATCTTTGAAAATAAATGTTAAGAGAAAACACAGTTGTTTGGAACGTTTACCACTGTGAATATCTTTCCATGCCTCGAACACATGAGTGACATATTCTTTGACTACCATAGGTTGTATTATTGAGTAGATTTGAAGCGAGCGAAGGAGTTGCAAGCAGTTGTCGGCCTGAGAGCGAGAGTAAGTGCTGTGTCGTGGTAGAACGCGTAGAATGGATGGCGAATGTGCCACATGAAGAATAGATTTTTATTTGAGATGATGTAACTGAGATCTGAAGATAGAGCATGATTTGATAGGATACCACACCCGGTCATTACAGTACAAGACTAAAACTTAAGCTCGATGATAGGAGTTGCTTTTTTGTCTTTCCATTTCGTAGGAGCGTTGTCGTGCAGACGAAGAGGTGCGTTCTGATTCTGCACGATCGTCAGTCTCGTGAGGGAGTTGGCCGAGAATTTCTTGCAGTCTGCACAAGTGCACATGTGTGTGTTTGGTTGTCTCTGTTTGTGAGTGTTATGATTTTCTACCAGGCGACTGTAGCTATAAAGCTGAGTCTGCAAATGCTACATTTAGTACACAATGTTGGTATAATCCATGTGGCAATGTACCCAAGGTAAGTGTAGCAGCTTAATGAAAACGTCTCTAGGTTAGAATTTGGTTTTGATTATCGCCAAGAAAAAATAAAGTTATGTAATTTATTTTTTATTTAACTTCTCATGATCTAGGTTCACAGTCATGTAGAAGTTTAGAGGGAACATCATATTCTTCGTTGACTGAAGAAACTATTTATTTCACTATTGAAATTTCAGTCTTTGGGCCTTTTCAAGTGGTACTGCAAAAGAGTTTGTTTCAGCACATGTCGGACTTAGAAATCCTCCGACATTTTCACATGTCATCGTCAAAAATAGGCGTTTTGGTTGCAGAAGCACAGTAACATGAGACGAGTGCGAAGCTCTGTACGTCGTGAAATGAAGTAAATTACGTGAAATGTTATCAGTGTTAACATCATTCACGTAAATTGTTACAAATCGATGTTCTAGCGCACTGTTTACAGGAGAAAAATCTCAATGACGTTTCTGCAAATTCGTCAACATATGGCGCATGTTTTTACGAACGTATAATGACGAACTCAGTAATGTGAAATAATGATGCCTCTGATGTTACTGTTTGAACAACTTGTAGGTGACTGCACATGACCAGTCTGACTTTATCTAGTTGAAATTACTGATGTATTGATGTATGTTTGTGATGAGTTCATACAGACGTTTCAAACATGTGTGATTGTGTTAATGACAGTGGATATCCGTGTGAAGTGTGAAATGTTGGAAGAATTAGGCTTAGACTCCGAGATTATTCTGTGGTCACTAGGATTACTATTCGTTCCACGTGAAGTCTGATAATAAATTCATAGCGTATAAATACGCCTATCCATCTGCGATACAGAGAATGACATGTGTATCTCCGATCTGCAGTTCTGTTTAAAATAAGCACGGACTCGATCATGACAGTTTGCTACAGGCGATGACTATACATGAAATGCAAGTTGAATAATCATCAGTAACAACACATAATTATGCATCGCATATTATTCTTATAATGACGCACAAAAAATCATGGACAAGCGAGTAAAAAAAATCATATTATGTGCGCACTGCAACTGGATGTAGACCAGCCAACAATTTGATAACAGAATTCTGTTTCCAACTTAGATACCAATACATAGATTACCAGTGTTTAAATAAAATTGAACCAGTAGGTTTGTGGCAAGAACTGTGACAACAAGATGTTGCTAAACAAAATGTAAGTTTGTGGCAAGAACTGTGACAAGAAGATGTTGCTAAACAACAAGTAAAGGAACGACCTCTAAAACTATGTTGTGAAAACAGCCGATAATTACTGTAATGAACTATAATGTAGGGTTCATCTTGGGTATTAATAAACCAGCTGTATTTAGTCCTTTATGTTTAGATCACTACTGGTTTCATGGCACTAAAAGCTACTTCAGATGAATAACTGTATAACAATAAAACCAGAAGGAATAACAACCCTGAGACATTCACTGGTATAATAACTTTCTAAAATTATTTTAAGATTTTTAAAAATTAAAAAAAAGCTATTAAGAACTTCTACACGAGAAAATGAGAATATTTCAGTTATGTGAGTACAAATATTGTAAATATCTCATGTAAGAGATTTTAGTAGTTCCTAAAATTATTTTAAGATTTTTAAAAATTAAAAGAAAGCTATTAAGAACTTCTACACGAGAAAATGAGAATACTTCAGTTATGTGAGTACAAATATTGTAAATGTCTCATGTAAGAGATTTTAGTAGTTTTTTTTATAAATTATTAAAAATTTCAAAACATTTTTAGAAAGTTATTATACCAGTTAATGTTTCAGGGTTGTTATTCCTTCTGGATTTATTGTTATCCAGATGTTCACCTAAAAATAAAGGACTAAATACAGTTGAAGTTGTTCATTAATACCCAAGATGATTACTCACAGCTGCGGTTGCCCTACCTACAGGGTTGTCTGCAATGTAAGAGCATCAATTACTTTTTATGTTCGAGATGGCGCGTTACATTTGTGATGATTCAATTCATGTCAGTCTGAGAGCATGAACAGTAACGATTGATGAGTGGTTTCATTGTATGTGTGGTGCAATCCATCAACCTCAAACACCGGCTGTACACGTCACTGTTGTATTGAAGTGTAGCCACGTGAATTTCAAATGCATTTTATATATCTGTAGGTGGTTTCACCGATAGATAGTTGTAGTTTTAAGCCTCGTCGGTTTTTATCTGTAACAGACTTCACTTGAGTTACAATGTCGCGTCGTCCTCCAAGTCCAAAGCTAAATTTTCCACTGCAAATTCTACAGCATTCTCATCATGTACGTGACGAAAAGAAAGTCTTGCCGCAATTTACAGTTTACTCTGCACTTCCACTTTCCATAACAAATTTTTTTTTCATCATTCTTCTGAAGTGTTTCATGCGACCTTCCAATAATTCCTCTTCTGTGCCAACCTTTTCATCTCGGAGTAAAAACTGCAACCTACATCCTCAATTATTTGCTGGTGTATTCCAATCTCAGTCGTCTCCTGCATTTTTTACCATCTACAGCTCCCTCTAGTACCATAGAAGTTATTACCTCACGTCGTAACAGATGTCCTACCATCCTGTCCCTCCTTCTTGTCAGTGTTTTCAATACGTTCCTTTCCTCGTCGATTCTGCGCACTGTAGCACAACATCTCTTACGCCTCAATTCTTTTCTGTTCCTGTTTTCCCATAGTCCATGTTTCACTACCATACAATACTCTCCGACAAATGTACATTCGCAGAATTTTCTTCCCCAAATTAAGGGCTACATTTGATGCAGACTTCTCTTGGCTAGGAATTCTCTTTCTGCCAGTGCTAGTCTCCTTTTTATGCCCTTCTTGCTCAGTCCTTCATGGGTTTCATGGGTTATTTTGCTGCCTAGGTACCAGAGTTCCTTTACTTCCTCTACTTCTTGATCACCAATTATAATGTTCAGTTTCTCAGTGTTCCCATTTCTCCTAATTCTCATTACTTTCGTTTTTCTTCAGTTTACTCTCAATCCATTTTCTGTACTCATTACAGCGTTCATTGCATCCAAAAGATCTTGCAATTCTTTTTCACTCTCACTAAGGATAGCAATGTCATCAGCGAATCTTATCACTGGTATTCTCTCACATCGAATTTTAATCCCATTCTTGAAACTTTGTTTTATTTCCCTCATTGCTTTTTCGATGTATAGACAGAACAGCAGGAGAGAAAGATTACACCCCTGTTCCAGTCTTATTGCTTCCTCTTGGTTCTTGTACATATTGTACTCTACACGTGTTTCCCTATAGCTTTTCTCAGAGTGTGGAACAATTTGCGCCATTTCACATTATCGAACGCTTTTCGCACGTCGACAATTTTTCTTCAGTCTTGTTTCCATTATCAGCCGCAACGTCAGAGCTGCTTCTCTGATGCCGTTACCTTTCCTGAAGACAAACTAATCGTTATCCGACACATCCTAAATTTCCTTTCCCATTCTTTTGTAAATTATTGTTCTCAGCAACTTGGTTGCATGAGCTGTTAAGCCGATCATGCGACAGTCTCGCACTCGTAACTGTATGGATTATTTTTTACCGAAAGTCTGATGGTAACTTGCTAGTCTCATAGATTCTACACACCAACGTGTATACTCATTCTGTTACCACTTCCCCAATGATTTTTTAAATTGTGGAGAATGTTATCCATCCCTTGTGCCTTGTTTGATCTCTAGGCTTCCTAAGCTCTTTTAAATTGTGATTGTAATACTGGATCCGCTATTTCTGCCCTGTCAATTCCTATTTCTTCTTCTATCACGTCATCAGTCAAGTCTTCCTGCTCAGAGAGGCCTTCATTGTACGAGGGCGAGTCAAATGAAAACCTTAAATTTGTCATAACAAATCGAAATTTCGCGCCGTTATCCGTGCTACAAACAGCGTGCAGAATGGCCTGTAGGTGGCAACATAGTGCAGATGCACACATACCGTCGCAGTATGAATATAAAGATGGCCGCCCCACTTGCGACTTGCACCAGGGAAGAACAGCGTTCTTTTATTCGGATTTTGCGTAGTGAAGATATGAAACCTACTGAAATTCATCGACGAATGAAGGTTCAGTACGGTCACGCATGGTTGTCACAGCAGCAAGTCTACGAATGGAGTAAGAAGTTCGCAAATGGTGTAACTTCAGTGGAAGACGCTCCTCGGCCAGGTCAGTTACAACGAGTTGTGACTTCACAGAACATTGCAGCAGTTGAAGCCATAGTGAAGGAAAACCGCCGAGTGACACTGAATGACATTGCAGCATGTGTACAGATTAGTCATGGGTCAGCACACCACATTGTGCATGATGTGCTCCAGTTTCACAAAGTGTCTGCAACATACCACGGCACGCGACTCCTGAAATGAGAGAACGACGTGTTGATGCTTGTGAAGAACTTCTTCGGAGCTTTGAACGAGAAGGTGATGGCTTCCTTGCAAGAATCGTTACTGGGGACGAAACCTGGGTTCACTTCCACCAGCCGGAAACGAAGAGAGCGAGCAAGGAATGGCGCCATTCATCATCACCAAAACCAAAGACCTTTCGAACAGAACCATCAACAGGGAAGGTTATGCTGACTCTCTTTTGGGAGGGGAAAGGCGTCATTTTGGAGCATTACATGCCTGGAGGGACCACTGTCACCAGTGCATCATACACAGATCTCCTAAAAAATCGCCGGCCGGTGTGGCCGAGCGGTTCTAGGCGCTACAGTCTGGAACCGCGCAACTGCTACGGTCGCAGGTTCGAATCCTGCCTTGGGCATGGATGTGTGTGATGTGCTTAGATTAGTTAGGTTTAAGTAGTTCTAAGTTATAGGGGACTGATGACCTCAGATGTTAAGTCCCATAGTGCTCCGAGCCATTTGAACCTAAAAAATCATCTGCGGCCTACAATCAAACCAAAGCGACGTGGATTGCTGTCAGCAGGTGTCCTTTTGCAACATGACAACGCAAGGCCCCACACTGCCCGTACAACAGTTGCAACAATCACAGGCCTGCATTTTGAGTGTCTTCCTCATCCACCATACTCACCAGACCTTGCTCCAACTGATTCCGATATGTTTGGACCACTCAAAGACGCAATGGGAGGAAAGAATTTCCGTTCTGATGAAGAGGTACGCTACGCGGTGCATTAGCGGTTGCGCGGACTACCAAAAGAATTTCTTTCTAAAGGAATTTATGCACTGGAGGACTTGCATTGATCGTGGGGGAGATTATGTTGAAAAGTGATACAGCTTTGTACCACTTCTGCACAGTATATAATATTTAAAAAATATGTAAGGTTTTCATTTGACTGACCCTCGCACTTTTTCCATCTATCCACTCTCTCTTCTGCATTTATCAGTGGAGTTGCCATTGCAGCTCTTGATGTTACCGCCAATCATATAAAACAAAGGTGGAATGTTGAAATATGAGGTTTATCACAACAGTGGAAACAACAGTTTGTTAAACTGCAACACGTGACACCCTGACTACTATACAGCTGCAGTAACGCCCCCACTTCCCCCTGTGAGCCACGTTGCTGTGTGCACACGCTGCACAGCTGGCCCCGCAGCAGGTGCTGCGACTCACTAGTCGATGCAGCGCGCCCTGGTCAGGACGGCGGTCCGGGTGATGAGCGCCCCGCCGCAGATGGACGACCCGTCGCAGAGGACGAGGGCCTGGTGCGGGAACTGGCCCACCCCCGCGTCGTAGCCGTCCACGACGCGAGCGTTTCTCCTTTCGGGTGGGCTCCGCGCGTCTGAAACAAGGCGAGACGCCGTGCGTCGATTTCGTTCGATTCTCTGCTCTTTTCATCATTCTGCGACATGTTTAAAATAGTTTGCAACCGATTTACTGCTGTACAGGAGGCCCGGGCAACACTTCCGGTATGCAGCGCGCTCGCGGTCTCCGACCGCAGTCGAGCCGGCTGTGTTCTGCGGCTTCCCTCACCACTGCTCTATTCCGAACAGGTGTGTGAGTGAGACGGTTATAAGGTGTATGCTTGTCACGGTCCGCGCGGCTTCCCCCGTCGGAGGTTCGAGTCCTCCCTCGGGCGTAGGTGTGTGTGTGTGTGTGTGTGTGTTGTCCATAGCGTAAGTTAGTTTAAGTAGTGTGTAAGCTTAGGGACCGATGACCTAAGCAGTTTGGTCCCATAAGATCTTACCACAAATTTATAAATTTTACAAATGTTTCACTCAGAACCTGATGATTAATTCAACTTCATGCGGATGGGCAGTGAAACGTGTAATAACGTGTCCAACGTTATTTCGCCCTCACATTGAGAAAGAAACAACCATGCGAAAATTTATACATATTTATACATATTTGATACATTATAAATGATTCTGAAAGCCTTCGACTGTGAAAAACAATAGGTTTGTTTATAAATAACTCATCTGCTTCCAGTCGCGATTTTCTTTATTTATCGCACGACGCGTTTCGGAGAATGATCCCATTTTCAAGCGGTTTTTTTGTGTTTCTTATGCCATTCCTATGTGATGTTGTCGATGTGTGAGATTCTGCTTCATTTCATTGGCTTTACTGCAATATATAAGAAAACACCCAATTTTTAGTTGGCTGTCGATCTAACTTCACAAAAAGATCGACAACCAACTAAAAATCGCGTGTTTTCTTATATACTGCAATCAAGTCGGGGAACCAGAGAACTTCGATATCTTTTGTTTCATTCCACTCCGCTTGTATGTCACTGTATGTGTAAAATATTGATTTTGTTCATAACCTCTTGGTGGGTAATACATGGCTGATGAAGATGTGTTACCTTTATTATTTTGGTAATTATCAGTATTATTTAGTTTTCATACTTGCTCGTAGTTTTTTTGATAGTAGTGGAAACTCACAATACAGTGAGATAAATCGCATGAAAACAATTTTTCACTAAACATATGCTGCGAACCGTCAAGACAAACAACGTCCGCCATCTTGTCAAACATTCTGTCAATCAAAATTTCTCTCAAATACGTGAAGCAACATCTACCGTTGACAAACACGTCAAACTGCACCGTGAACTGTCAAACATTTGGCAAGCATAGTTAAGTTTGACAAAATGTTTGATCGTTTACGGGAGCCTTTAGACGGAAGTCTGTTTGTCCACCATAGCCAAAACTTTCATGTAGTAAAATATGGTTGTAGTCTAACATAGCAGCCTCTTTTGCTTACAACATAAAACTGAAACTATCCGTACCTTTCTCCACCATTTAGTTTGATTATACACTCATGCACATAAATTAAGGATAATGCTGATACATGGCGAAACAACGCTCTGGTGGGCGGTTTGCGAGTTTAAATCACCTCGAGGTATGGCCATGCGGTGCATTTGACCTGCTGTCGTCGCACGGTGGCGCTGGCAGCAGTCCACGCAGAGGTGGCCCATGTCAGACTACGGTGCAGCGAGTAAGTGTGCAGACGTTTTCAGACGTTTCAATTGTGTGTTGAAAATGATTCAAAGAACACATATTGATGACGTTATGAGGGGTAGAATACTAGGACGAATGGAGGCTGGTCAAACACAGCAGGTCGTAGCACGGGCTCTCAGTGTGCCACAAAGTGTGATCTCAAGATTATGGCAACGATTCCAGCAGACAGGAAACGTGTCCATGCGCTACAGTACGGGACGTCCACAGTGTACAACACCACAAGAAGACTGATATCTCACCATCAGTGCCTGCAGACGGTCACGAAGTACTGCAGGTAGCCTTGCTCGGGACCTTACCGCAGCCACTGGAACAGTTGTCTCCAGACACACAGTCTACAGGCGACTCAGCAGGCCTGGTTTATTTGCCCGGAGACCTGCAAGGTGCGTTCCACTGACCCCTGGTCACAGGAGAGCCCGTAAAGCCTGGTGTCAAGAACACAGTACATTGTCATTGGGTCGCGGGTTACGTTCACGGACGAGTCCAGGTACAGTCTGAACAGAGATTTTCGCCTGGTTTTCATCTGGCGTGAACCAGCAACCAGATACCAATCCCTTAATTTCCTTGAATGGGACCTGAATGGTGGTCGTGGTATGATGGTGTGGGGTGGAACATTGATTGGTGCACGTACACCCCCACATGCCCTTGACAGAGGAACTGTAACAGGTCAGGTGCATCAGGACGTCACTTTGCACCAGTATGTCCGCCTTTTCAGGGGTGTAGTGTGTCCCACCCTCCTCCTGATGGATGATAACGCACGGCCCCACCGAGCATCCAACGTGGAGGATTACCTTGAAACAGAAGATATCAGGCGAATCTAATGGCTTGCCTGTTCTCCAGACCTAAACCGCATCGAGCACGTCTGGGATGCTCTCGGTCGACATATCGCTGCACGTCTTCAAACCCCTAGGACACTTCAGCAGCTCCGACAGGCACTGGTGCAAAAATGGGAGGCTGTACCTCAGCAGCTGCTCGACCGCATCCAGAGTATGCCAACTCGTTGTGCGGCCTGTGTGTGTGTGCATAGTGAACGTATCCCACATTGATGTCGGGGTACATGGGCAGGAAACAATGGCGTTTTGTAGCACTTGTGTTTCGGGACGGGTTTTCCAACTTATATCCAACACCGTAGACTTACAGATCTGTGTGGTGTGTGTTCCCTATGTGCCTATGCTATTAGCGCCAGTTTTGTGTAGTGCCACATTGTGTGGAACCACATTCTGCAAGTATCCTTAATTTATGAGCATGAGTGTACTTGCTTATACTTGCTCTATCAGATATTACAGTGTGGTCCTTCTTGTCACTTTCGATTTACCTTTTAGAAATTATATCCAGCATTACCAACAAATATAAAGCGACAAAGCACGTCATATTCGTAGTCACATAACATGGTCAGTTTTGGGTACACCTTCCAGCAACTAATTCCGACAGGTTTGAGGTGAGGCCATTGCTCAGTTCATTTTCTCACACTTACACTACTGCTTGCGGAAAGTGGAACACTGAGAAGCGAAGGTCTGCAACATGCCATGATAAAACAGCAGAATCATAGCAAGTGATTTAAATGGCGGAGAGGTAGCGTGCACGTAAGCCCAGCAGCGACTGTGGACAGGCGTAGCCATCGTATATGGTGTGGAAACGTGTAATCAAGTGCCGCTATGCCTCACCAACATCACAGGGTGGGCTATGGGGATGCTGACTGCGTTTCAACGCGGCATAATGATAGTTCTCCAGGTGGTGTGTCTCTCATTCTGTCACTTTGCGGCACGTACAGGGCATGGTGCTTGAACAGTGAGGTGTAGTTGGAATCAGTGGAGAGAAGAGGACCCTACACAGCGCCGTCAGAGTCCTGGACGACATGCACTGATCGGCCAAAACATTACGCCACTGCCCACCGCGGCGCTGGATGGCACCTGGTGCCGTTGCGGACACGTGACGTGGTAACAACAGTGTGTAAGCGGGTCAGACACGGAAGGTGGATAACTCTATTGGAGATATGGGCTGCAAACGGGGAAATCCACTGAGATAAGCTACTTTGACAAGGGCAGATTATTGTTACGCAGGGCCTGTGAACATGTATCTCGAATACGGCGAAGCTGATCGAATGTTCACGTGCTACTGTCGTTAGCATTTAAGCAAAGAGACAGAAGAACAGTGAAACTACCACTATATGCGAAATAGTCGGACGTCCACGATTCCTCACAGATTGTGGGATTCAGAGACTTGTCTGCTCTATAAAATAAGATACATGGTGATCTGTGGCATCTCTGCTGTAGCATAGACAATATTTCTGTCCATACATACACGTGAGCGTTTTTGCCTCTTATCCTCTTGGGAATCATTTTCTGCAGTTTTTCACCATTAAACAAAATCACCCGGCATAACGTACACTACAGTTTGCAAAAAGTGGAACACTCGGAAGCAAAGGTTTGGAACATGCCCGAAATCTTGGTTTCGCCGGACAGAATGGACGAGGTTGTGGAAAGGGTCAAAGGTCAATTACTGTTAGTTATACAAGACACACACAACTTTATTCCTTAAACAAACGCAGTCTTTTTAAAACAACAAAGATCAGTTCACGGCCCAAGTAACTTCTCCAGAATAAGTTTAAATGATTGCTTTTAAACCACCAGGATTTAGAGTAACGGCTGAAGGCTTTACTTAAGTAAAATTACAATATCTTCCGGGTAACGGCTATATTAAGGAAACTTCAAGTTAATTCTTCGGTTGAAAGAGCAATTAAAAAATTTCTTTACATAATAAAAGAGACTTTAAGAATAAGCCTTTACACAGTACAACAGAAAAACATCTTAAGTAATTTGTCTGCTGAAGGCCCAAGCAATTACTCAAGAATAATTAAAGACAACCTGAAGATAAACATTTACAGAACACGGCTGAAGGCCGCTTCAAGAATTCAATATAATTAAAGAGAAACCTTACAGACAAGGGTTTACATACTAAAGCCTCAGATTCTGAAACAAACGTGGCTGAAGGCCTAATTACAGAGCAACAAGAATTGTAAATGAAACACAGTTGAAGGCCTAATCTTAAAGTTGTTATGAAGTTCGGATGAAGGCCATATATTAAACATAAAAGAGACGATATTAATACACGACTGAAGGCCTGGCACAGTACCTGCGACCAAATAAAATGACAATCACAAACAACAAACAGTGGTGCTCAGAAGTGTTCCAAGCATCGGCCTAGGTTGGCTCTGAGCACTATGCGACTTAACTTCTGAGGTCATCAGTCGCCTAGAACTTAGAACTAATTAAACCTAACTAACCTAAGGACATCACACACATCCATGCCCGAGGCAGGATTCGAACCTGCGACCGTAACGGTCGCGCGGTTCCAGACTGAAGCGCCTTTAACCGCACGGCCACACCGGCCGGCCCATCGGCCTAGGGAGGAAACTCGAACCACAGTTTAGGTGAGACAGACAGCCAAGCGTAGCACTATAAAATCGGGTTGCAGCACGACCTACAGACAACTGACGAACCAACCAACCGCCTAATCAATTCCTTTCCAGCGAAGACGAGGATTGCAGCAGGATTATGTCTTAATAATTGGCGTATAAAGACAGTTAAGGCAGAATAAACACTCAAAGAGAAGAGGAGAACAACACCAAGCTGTTAAACTACACGATGTGCCGGACTGTATCAACACGGCGAGGAAACCACACGGCCGCAAAACTGCGGTAACGACCACGGCAGGTAGCCGGAACGTTAACGGCCACTAGGCAGGAGATACCACTGATGCACTTCGCTAATAGATTATAATCACTTCAAAGGTTAAACACCATACAGGGAGACGGCTGCAAAATTTTGCCGACTACAACACACCATCAAAGTGCTGCTTGTGGGGACAGCCCAGGATGCAACAACCGGCAATTAACGAAGAGATGTCACAACAGTTGAGCTTTCATGACATGTTCACTGATTACTCAACTCCAGTATGCAGGTGCGGTGGGCGATGAACTTAGCAGTTTTCGCAGCCAGTGCCACACAATCCCGGCCGCGCCGCCAGCGGCCCCTGCATGATTACACGCCACAGAGACTTCCTCGCTGCTCTGCTGCAGCCGGGCAACTGCCACACACACCATGACATGGAAATATAACTGCCACACAAAGGAAGTTATAGCAGTACCAGTACTAATAAACGCTGCTGCTGGCACTGACGGAGGCAAGTGAGCAACTGGTTCAGATGGTAACTGCGGGAGGAATAAGACGCCACTCGATGGTGACAAGTTGCGCAAAAAGAAAAACGGCATTAACGCTCTCCGACCACGGGTCAATGCCGTGATACGAGGATGTGCAGATCAGCGGAATTACAATAAATGATTCACATGGCAGAAAGGTGGCGTGCACATGGGCACAACAACGCCATCTTTTGTGTGACTGGACAGGCCAGCGTTACATCTACACCCATACTCCGCGCCACCTGACGGTGTGTGGCGGAGGGTACCCTGAGTACCTCTATCGGTTCTCCCTTCTATTCCAGTCTCGTATTGTTCGTGGAAAGAAGGATTGTCGGTATGCTTCTGTGTGGACTCTAATCTCTCCGATTTTATCCTCATGGTCTCTTCGCGAGATATACGTAGGAGGGAGCAATATACTACTTGACTCCTCGGTCAAGGCATGTTCTCGAAACTTCAACAAAAGCCCGTACCGAGCTACTGAGCGTCCCTCCTGCAGAGTCTTCCATTGCAGTTTATCTATCACCTCCGTAACGCTTTCGCGATTACTAAATAATCCTGTAACGAAGTGCGCTGCTCTCCGTTGGATCTTCTCTATCTCTTTTTATCAACCCTATCTGGTACGGAACCCACACTGCTGAGCAGTATTTAAGCAGTGGGCGAACAAGTCTACTTCCCTTGTTTTCGGATTGCATTTCCTTAGGATTCTTCCAACGAATCTCAGTCTGGCATCTGCTTTACCGACGATCAACATTATATGATCATTCCATTTTAAATCACTCCTAATGCGTACTCCCAGATAATTTATGGAATTAACTGTTTCCAGTTGCTGACCTGCTATTTCGTAACTAAATGATAAGGTATCTATCTTTCTATGTATTCGCAGCACATTACACTTGTCTACATTGAGATTGAATTGCCATTCCCTGCACCATGCGTCAATTCGCTGCAGATCCTCCTGCATTTCAGTACAATTTTCCATTGTTACAACCTCTCGATACACCACAGCATCATCTGCAAAAAGCCTCAGTGAACTTCCGATGTCATCCACAAGGTCATTTATGTATATTGTGAATAGCAACGGTCCTATGACACTCCCCTGCGGCACACCTGAAATCACTCTTACTTCGGAAGACTTCTCTCCATTGAGAATAACATGCTGCGTTCTGTTATCTAGGAACTCTTCAATGCAATCACACAATTGGTCTGATCATATGCTCTTACTTTTTTCATTAAACGACTGTGGGGAACTGTATCGCAACGCCGCTCAGTCGGTGCAGAGTCGTCAGACGAAGTGGAAACGTGTAACGAAGTGCCACTACACCTCGGTGACAAAACAGGGAGTAACATCCACATGTCAGTGTGTCCGAATGGGGCAGAATGATTGGTCTCCAGGAGGTATGTCTACCGTTCCTCGACATTTCGGCTCGTACGGGGCACCATGCTTGAACAATGAGGCGGATGTGGAACCAATGGCAGCAAGAGGGCCGTACACAGCACCCAGAGGGTACTGGACGATACAGTGTGATCACAGCATGAGATGACCGCCATCTTGTCGATTTAGTCGTATTGGACAGCACAGCCTCGTCCACAGTTTTGGTGCAACGTTGGAGAACTGCAGCGCCGTCTTCTGTATGCTTGACTGGTGGCACACATGCCATTGTGGCGGTTTCCATTCGCCGGAACCCATGATCGCTGCTGGTGGCAATGGACTTGTGAAAGCTGACACTGGAGTGCTGGGTAGACAAATGTAGCATTTTCGTACGAGTTCTGCTTCAAATTGTCCTACAGTGATAGCCACATATGCCTGCGACGCCACTGTGGTGAACACATGAGGACAGACTGTATGATCGAGCAGCACAGAGGAGAAAGTGTGGCGCCATTGCCTATAACGTGATATCGCCTCCTACGTTTCGATGATGATGATGATGATGATGATGTTTGATTTGTGGGGCGCTGAAATGCGCGGTTATCAGCGCCCATATAAATTCCCAACCTTTGCTCAGTCCAGTCTCCCCACTTTTCATGAATGATGATGAAATGATGAGGACAACATAAACACCCAGTCATCTCGAGGCAGGTGAAAATCCCTCACCCCACTGTGAATCGAACTGGGAACCCCACGCTCGGGAGGAGAGAACGCGACTGCGAGACCACGAGCTGTGGACCTTACGTCTCGAGGGCAAGCTACCACTACATCAGTTAGGCCTTACGTCCCACGCCACTGCCCCTCCTGCAGGCTGTTTCAAATGTCACATCACAGCACGACAACGCCCGACCGCATTTGGCGAGGAATGTGCATGCCTTCGTTGGACATTGTAGGGTACCACCGCTCCCCTAGCGTGCCTGTTAGCCTGACATGCCGCTCTCTGAACATCTCTGGGGCCTGGTCGGCCGTCAACTTGCTCATTGAGCTCCTCCTGCAGTCACATTGATTCTTTGTGGGTGCACGAGAAAGCTGCGTGACAGAGTAATCCCCAGCTGTGTATTCACGCCCTCTTTTATTCCACGCCACGAGCTCTGGGGGCTCTGACTGTATCACACTGTGGCACTACTTTGTGCTGCATTCCCACAGTGACAGTGTGCGTACACGTCTGGTATGCTAATCATTTGTGTAGTGTCATCTCACTAATCGGTGGAATAAATTTCATTCTGATCACATTTCTCAATCATGTTGTTTCACTTTTTGCAAATATTTATATATTTTTCTTTAAAGGGAAATTCTGAAACAACTGAAGCACCTCTTGAGAAGCACACCAAAAAACAGCCAATCAGATGTCAAGTTTCACCAAAAATTTGATATTTTAAATAATATTAGATTGAATGTATTGCCCTAACAAAATATGTTTGCACATTTGCACTTCTCTAATCAGACGCTATCATTTGACATATGTAACAACAACATGCTGTTCAATTTTCATTGCAGAAATTTATAGTTGTTTTTGTTTTTTACTTTTTAGTCCCTCTGACCTGAAGTAAACCATGTTAAATCAGTATACACACATCAAAAAAAGTTTTGCATCACCCCGGTTGCCAGAACTCCTGAAGATAGACGTTGGCTGAGGATATTGTATCACAGACACAGTCCCTTTGACAAAACAACCATGCATGAGCAGCGCCTATTAGACGGAGAGGGTCCGAGAACCGATCAGTTCAAGTCATTCCACCAGGAAGGAGGTACACGGCTCGTGTTGTCTGCAGTCGAACCATGCATAGACGGTCAATAGCGAGGTTCGATCGCGCCCGCATTGTTACTTTGTGCCAGGAAGGGCTCTCAATAAGAGAAGTGTCCAGGAGTCTCGGAGTGAACCAAAGCGATATTGTTCGGACATGCAGGAACTGTCGATGACATGCCTCTCTCAGCCCGTCCAAGGGCTGCTACTGCAGTGGATGACCACTACCTACGAATAGCTCGGAGGAATGCTGTCAGCAACGCTACCATGTTGATTAACGCTTTTTCTGCAGCCATAGGACGTCGTGTTACGGCTCAAACTGTGCGCAATAGGCTCCACGATGCACAACTTCACTCCCGACGTCCATGGCGAGATCCATCTTGGCAACCATGACACCATGCAGTGCGATACAGATGGGCCCAACAATATGCGGAATGGACCACTCCGGATTGGCATCACGTTCTCTTCACCGATGATTGTCGCATGTGCCTTCAACCAGACAATCGTTGGAGACATGTTTGTACTTCCTTCAGAATAACGACATCGCTCGACTAGAGTGGCCAGCATGTTCTCCAGACATGAACCCTATTGAACATGCCTGGATAGGTTATGGACGATGTGACCCACCAACCGCTCTGAGGGATCCACGCCGAATCGCCGTTGAGGTATGGGACAATCTGGACCAACAGTGCCTTGCTGAACTTGTGGATACTATGCCACGACGAATACAGGCATGTATCAATGCAAAAGGGCGTGCTACTGGGTATTAGAGGTCCCGGTGTGTACAGCAATGTGGTCCACTAACTCCGAATGTCTCGCTGTATAGTGAGACAACATGGAATGTGTGGTTTTCATGAGCAAAAAAAGGGTGGAAAGGATGTTTATGTTGATCTCTATTCCAATTTTCTGTACAGGTCCCGGAAGTCTCGAAACCAAGGTGGCACAAAACTTTTTTGAGGTGTTTATAATAAACATGACTTGCATGTGAACAGTATTTTCAGTAAGATTTTCACTCTGCAGCGGAGTGTGCGCTGATATGAAACTTCCTGGCAGACTAAAACTGCGTGCCCGACCGAGACTCGAACTCGGGACCTTTGCCTTTCGCGGGGAAGTGCTCTACCATCTGAGCTACCGTAGCACGACTCACGCCCGATCCCACAGCTTCACTTCTGCCAGTATCTCGTCTCCTACCTTCCAAACTTTACAGAAGCTCTCCTGCGAACCTTGCAGAACTGTAAAGTTTGGAAGGTAGGAGACGAGATACTGGCAGAAGTGAAGCTGTGGGACCGGGCGTGAGTCGTGCTTCGGTAGCTCAGATGGTAGAGCACTTGCCCGCGAAAGGGAAAGGTCGCGAGTTCGAGTCTCGGTCGGGCACGTAGTTTTAATCTGCCAGGAAATTTCATATCAACGCACACTCCGCTGCAGAGTGAAAATCTCATTCTGGAAATATCCCCCAGGCTGTAGCTAAGCCATGTCTCCGCAATATCCTTTCTTTCAGGAGTGCTAGAGATTTTTATCTCTTCCCTGATTGTGTTTTCCTCTTTTGCCAGTAGATTTTCATTTTGGCTGACTGTGCTTCTTTTCTCTGTTTTGACCATTCGCACGCAGAGCGTGGATCTGGCGTAGTAAGCGAAATAAGGTTTTTAGTAATTTTGACTTTTTCTCTGAAAACTTTTCGATCCTGAATGTCATCAAATGAAATTTCAGCTTCCTGTAAATCCTTTTTAACTATGCTTGCCCATTTTGAATACGATTTTGTTTTTGAAATTGATGAATGTATGCAATGAGTAAGTCTTTGCAGGTTCATTCTTTCCAGATGACCAAAAAACATCATCCTCTGCTCCCTCACGCTAATAAAAAATGTTGAAATATGTGTGAAATATTTTGGGACTTAACTGCTAAGGTCATTAGTCCCTAAGCTTACACACTACTTAATCTAAATTATCCTAAGGACAAACACTCACACCCGTGCCCGACGGAGGACTCGAACCTCCGCCGGGACCAGCCGCTCAGTCCATGACTGCAGCGCCTGAGAGCGCTCGACTAACTCATGCTAGTAACAACGACTTATGTATGTTCGTATAATTCACAGTTGTGTCTTCGACGGAATTCTCCGTTTTCTTTGATATGAACAAGGATCTTCCTCAAAATTTTCCGGTCTTTTATTTCAATTTTTCGAAGTGGTCCTTTCTTCGTCATGTTTAAACATTCTGATGCATACAAAGCTGACGCCCTAATTACGGTGTTATAATGACAAAATTTTTGGTTTGAAGACAGGATTTTGCTTTTGTATAAGTCTTTGCACAGATGAAAAGAAAGCATCGCTCCTGCGAAACGCAACTCGCCCTTTTTCACATGATATCTTGCGAACCATGGATGAAGGGTATCAGACCGATGCCATATTCCTTGACTTCCGGAAAGCGTTTGACTCGGTGCCCCACTGCAGACTCCTGACTAAGATGAAAGCATATGGGATTGGTTCCCAAATATGTGAGTGGCTCGAAGACTTCTTAAGTAATAGAACCCAGTACGTTGTCCTCGATGGTGAGTGTTCATCGGCGGTTAGGGTATCATCTGGAGTGCCCCAGGGAAGTGTGGTAGGTCCGCTGTTGTTTTCTATGTGCATAAATGATCTTTTGGATAGGGTGGATAGCAATGTGCGGCTGTTTGCTGATGATGCTGTGTTGTACGGGAAGGCGTCGTCGTTGAGTGACTGTAGGACGATACAAGATGACTTGGACAGGATTTGTGATTGGTATAAAGAATGGCAGCTAACTCTAAATATAGATAAATGTAAATCAATGCAGATGAATAGGAAAAAGAATCCCGTAATGTTTGAATACTCTATTAGTAGTGTAGCGCTTGACACAGTCACGTCGATTAAATATTTGGACGCAACATTGCAGAGCGATATGAAGTGGGACGAGCATGTAATGGCAGTTGTGGGGAAGGCGGACAGTCGTCTTCGGATCGTTGGTAGAATTTTGGGAAGATGTGGTTCATCTGTAAAGGAGACCGCTTATGAAACACTAATACGACCTATTCGTGAGTATTGCTCGAGCGTTTGGGATCCCTATCAGGTCGGATTGAGGGAGGACATAGAAGCAATTCAAAGGCGGGCTGCTAGATTTGTTACTGGTAGGTTTGATCATCAAGCGAGTGTTACGGAAATGCCTCAGGAACTCGGGTGGGAATCTCTGGAGGAAAGGAGGCGTTCTTTTCGTGAATCGCTACTAAGGAAGTTTAGAGAATTAGCATTTGAGGCTGACTGCAGTACAATTTTACTGCCGCCAACCTATATTTCGCGGAAAGACCACATATATAAGATAAGAGAGATTAGGGCTCGTACAGAGGCATATAGGCAGTCATTTTTCCCTCGTTCTGTTTGGGAGTGGAACAGGGAGAGGAGATGCTAGTTGTGGTACGAGGTACCCTCCACCACGCACCGTATGGTGGATTGCGGAGTATGTATGTGGATGTAGAAAAGCACCTTCTAGTTTAGAACACTTACTTCTTACAGTTGCATTTTCTGAACCGTCAGGTGTAATTATTTCTAAGATATTTAAATTTATTGGACTGCTTGATTTTTTCTTGTTGTATTTCAATATGAGGAGCAGCGTGTTTGATGTTTGTGATGAATTCAGTTTTGTTAAATGCTATTTTTAGGCCAGTCTTAACAGCAATTGATTGTAGGTTGGACACTTCAACCTTAGCTTCGTCAATATTATTAGCAAAGAGTGCCAGATCATCAGCAAAAGCCAAACAGTTTCCACTGAGGCCATTTTTTTTGTGTCCAGTTTGAATCCCATAACCTGGCGGTACGGTTGTTTTCCACTCTCTGACTATCTTTTCCAGGACACAGTTGAAAAGCAGTGGAGAGAGCAGGTCACGTTCTCTGACCCCTGTAAAGATTTCAAATGGTTCTGACAGTTCGCCTCTGAACTTGACCTTTTACACTGTGTTATTTAAGGTGGCGCCTATCAGATTGATTGTTTAACTATCTAGACCAAATTCGGCAAGGGTGTTGTTTATTGTTTCTCTATCAATTGAGTCATGCGCTTTTTGAAAGTAGACAAAGGTCACAACACACGTTTTTGATCTTGATTTGGCGTATGATATAACAGATTTCAGGTTATGGATCTGCTCCGCACAGTATCTTGATGTCCTGAAACCAGCTCGATATTCGCCAATCGTTGATCTAAGACTGATTCAGCTCTGTTTAACAACAGTCTGGAAAAGATATTGTACGTCGTTGGTAGCAAAGAGATTCCTCGGTAATTATTCAGATCACTCTTATCGCCTTTTTCGAATAATTCCTACGGTCCAATCTGGAGGTAGAGTTTCAGTTTCCTAATTCTTCACTATGGTATCATGGAGATGTTTTAGTGTATCATTATTTGCGTATTTCCACACTTCAGCCAAGATGCGATCCTCACCTCCAGATTTGTTATTTTCAAGCCTTATATAGTTTTGTGTAGGAACATATTTAAAGAATAAAAATTTTCTTCAATTGCCAGTAATTTTCTTAATTTATTCCACGATCTGTTTCGAAGCCTAAATCTTCATCTTCATTTGCTACCAAATGTGAACAAAAGGAGGGGCTAGCAACATAAAAGTACCGTGTGACTGACATACTAAAGTGAAAGCTACATTTGTAGATAGTGGTGTGTATTTGTGCGTTAAACTGGGGACCTAGAAACGACGGAGAGGCTTCGTGGTTCACAACCTCACAACAGGCCACAGCAGTCCACCCTCCCCACCGCCGCCCCACACCTAATCCAGGGCTATTGTGCGGTTCGGCTCCCAGTGGACCTTCACCCCCCGGGAACGACTCATACTAGACGAGCGTAACCCCAAATGTTTGCGTGGTAGAATAATTATTGTGTACGCGTACATGGAGACAGTGACTGCGCAGCAGTCGCCGACATAATGTAACTGAGGCTGAATAAGGGAGACCAGCTCGTATTTGCTGAGGCGGACCTCGACACTATTCCACTGGGACACTAAACTCGCTCGTGTAGCAGCGTGTTAGACCGCGCGGCTAGCCGGGCAGGCAGATTGTACCGTACTCACATAATTATGAGGATATAATTGTGTGGCTTTCCAGCCAGTCAGCCATGGAGCATCACACCCACGTCAAACAAACGCTAACTGTGGGGAGGGTTCAGGACAGAAATGAACTCCATAATACTATAAATTAATAAGTGACTAAACTCACACCAAGGGACAGCAACCACAGCGACCGCCTGTACTGCACGACACGCAAGTGCCTAATGCTGACTTCCCAGAAGCTTAACATGAAGCCGGCCGCTGTGGCCGAGCGGTTCTAGGCGCTTCAGTTTGGAACCGCGCTGCTGCTACGGTCGCAGGCTCGAATCCTGCCTCGGGCATGGATGTGTGTGATGTCCTTAGGTTAGTTAGGTTTAAGTAGTTCTAAGTCTAGGGGATTGATGAGCTCAGATGTTAAGTCCCATAGCGCTTAGAGCCAATTCAACCATAAAATTATGTTTTAAGCTTCGAAACCGTTCTCGGAATAAATTAAGAAAATTGCTGGCTACTGAAGCGGATTTCTATTCTGTCAGACTTTTGTTATGAGAACACGTTTTCTTTTCCGTAACCGAGCGAGGTGGTGCAGTCGTTAGCACACTGGTCTCGCATCGGGAGAACGACGGTTCAAACCTGCGTCCGGCCATCCTGATTTAGATTTTCCGTGATTTTTCTAAATCGCTTAAGGCAAATGCCAGGATGGTTCCTCCCAAAAGGGCACGGCTGACTTCCTTTCCCCTCCCTCCCTAATCCGATGGCACCGATGACCTCGCTGATTGGTCCACTCCCTCAAATCAACCAACCAACTTTTTGCGTGAGATTCTCGAACACAGCTCGGCGTCAATTAACGTTTTCCAAGCGATTCGCACATTACTCAATCCGAATCGGTAAATAGACCCAGTTTAGAGCAGTTATGTGGAGATGAAGATAGGATAGGGCGTGAAGAGTTGCATTGCACCAGTCCTTGAACTGAAGACGACAACATTAACAGTAAGGCAAGGATGCTGTCTGTCTTCTTTACTCTTCAAACTGTGTTGTGAAGCAACAACAAATGAAAAAGAAGAAAGTTTCATAAGTTAGACTAAGATTGGAGGTGAAAGACAGCAACGATAAGACAGCCTTATTAGTTTCCTGTTCTCTATGAAAGTGAGCAAGAATTATATCACCTGTTGAATACAGAGTCCGCCGTAAAAATGTATACATACTTTAAGCAACGAAAAGTATTACTTACGTTTTTATTTCACATATAAGTATTGAACACACATGTTGTACAGCCTTCAGTTGAGCACATGGTTACTTTAAATGTTCAGAATGTTCACCTTTGGCGGCTATAGACATAACAGAACGACGAGCGGTCCCCGCAACTACACTCCTGGAAATGGAAAAAAGAACACATTGACACCGGTGTGTCAGACCCACCATACTTGCTCCGGACACTGCGAGAGGGCTGTACAAGCAATGATCACACGCACGGCACAGCGGACACACCAGGAACCACGGTGTTGGCCGTCGAATGGCGCTAGCTGCGCAGCATTTGTGCACCGCCGCCGTCAGTGTCAGCCAGTTTGCCGTGGCATACGGAGCTCCATCGCAGTCTTTAACACTGGTAGCATGCCGCGACAGCGTGGACGTGAACCGTATGTGCAGTTGACGGACTTTGAGCGAGGGCGTATAGTGGGTATGCGGGAGGCCGGGTGGACGTACCGCCGAATTGCTCAACACGTGGGGCGTGAGATCTCCACAGTACATCGATGTTGTCGCCAGTGGTCGGCGGAAGGTGCACGTGCCCGTCGACCTGGGACCGGACCGCAGCGACGCACGGATGCACGCCAAGACCGTAGGATCCTACGCAGTGCCGTAGGGGACCGCACCGCCACTTCCCAGCAAATTAGGGACACTGTTGCTCCTGGGGTATCGGCGAGGACCATTCGCAACCGTCTCCATGAAGCTGGGCTACGGTCCCGCACACCGTTAGGCCGTCTTCCGCTCACGCCCCAACATCGTGCAGCCCGCCTCCAGTGGTGTCGCGACAGGCGTGAATGGAGGGACGAATGGAGACGTGTCGTCTTCAGCGATGAGAGTCGCTTCTGCCTTGGTGCCAATGATGGTCGTATGCGTGTTTGGCGCCGTGCACGTGAGCGCCACAATCAGGACTGCATACGACCGAGGCACACAGGGCCAACACCCGGCATCATGATGTGGGGAGCGATCTCCTACACTGGCCGTACACCACTGGTGATCGTCGAGGGGACACTGAATAGTGCACGGTACATCCAAACCGTCATCGAATCCATCGTTCTACCATTCCTAGACCGGCAAGGGAACTTGCTGTTCCAACAGGACAATGCACGTCCGCATGTATCCCGTGCCACCCAACGTGCTCTAGAAGGTGTACGTCAACTACCCTGGCCAGCAAGATCTCCGGATCTGTCCCCCATTGAGCATGTTTGGGACTGGATGAAGCGTCGTCTCACGCGGTCTGCACGTCCAGCACGAACGCTGGTCCAACTGAGGCGCCAGGTGGAAATGGCATGGCAAGCCGTTCCACAGGACTACATCCAGCATCTCTACGATCGTCTCCATGGGAGAATAGCAGCCTGCATTGCTGCGAAAGGTGGATATACACTGTACTAGTGCCGACATTGTGCATGCTCTGTTGCCTGTGTCTATGTGCCTGTGGTTCTGTCAGTGTGATCATGTGATGTATCTGACCCCAGGAATGTGTCAATATAGTTTCCCATTCCTGGGACAATGAATTCACGGTGTTCTTATTTCAATTTCCAGGAGTGTATATTAGTCAGTTACAGTGCAGATAGCTGCACATGTCGCAGTAACCTCCTGCCGAACTTCCTCCAGCGTACGTGGCTTACGTCGATAGACGATATCTTTCACAGTTACCCACAAGTAAAAGTCCATACGTGTCAGATCTAGCGACCGTGCAGGGAACTCAATTGGCTCTCTTTGTCCAGTCTAATGCCCCGGAAAATTGACATCCATGAAAGCTCGTGCGGCTAGGTGGTAGTGTGGTGGCGCCCCGTCCTGGTGGTAGAAGACCTCTTCATTACCTCCATAAAGCGCACGTACACCTGGCAAAATTGATGTGCGAAACATTTCCAGGTACACTTCTCCAGCTACAGTAGCATCAAAGAAAAAGGGTCCTACTAAGCCCCTAGATGATAGTCCACACCACACATGAACCCCTGGTAGACAGACCGCTTTATCCACATAAACATACGGATTTTTTGGTGCCCAGTACACACTGTTATGCCAATTCACGGTTAAATTAAGTTTAAACTGTGCCTCGTCAGTCCACACTACCTTCGTCACAAATTGTTCGTCATGAGTTACCATTTGCTGGCACCATTCGCAAAACTGCATTAGGCGATCAGGATCATCATTAATCACATGCAGTAATCGTGGAATGTAAACTTTCCACTTTTTAGCTTTCAGAATCCTTCGTACACTTGTACCGCTAACCCCCATTTCACATGCACATTGTGTAGCAGACTTCTGTTGAGAATTAACAAACGTTTCCACATCGAGATCCAAGCAACCACGACTTGTAGCTGGACGCTGCCTTCCTCATCTTCCTTTGTGAAAATCACAAATAATTCCAAGCAATTCAAACTTGTCAATAATGTGTTTAATTGTTAGGCGGCTTGCCGGTCCTGTTTCAAACTCCCGCCTCCACTGACGTTGCACTTCAATGGCATTATCAAACTTGGAAAACCACTTCACAATACATTTTCGCTGCTCGACTGTCAAGCGTTTTCCAGCCATCATGTTTTCTCAGTACCGAGATGAAAGTACTAACATCTGTTGAGCCAAAGACCATACTACAACACACTCGTAACTCAAATCGAACGACAATATCGATATCTCGAAAGAGTGACAAAGAGTGTATACATTTTTCTGGCGGACTCTGTAGAATTAAGGTCTTACAAGCACAGAATATGAATTCAGGGTTAACCAAATAAAGATGAAGATATCTGAGCCAGAGCAGAAATAAGACAGGCAACAAACCTAACATGAAATTTAGGGACCACACAGATGATTAGTTAAAAGGCTTCCCCTACCCTGGAAGCAATCTAAAGGATGACGGATGAAAATGAGGGGACTAACACAGCAAAGAGAGCACTGCTCGACGGAAGAATTCTAATTGTACGAGGATCACTCCAAAAGAAATGCACACTATTTTTGTAAAAATACAGTTTTCATTGTGCATGTGTGAAAGTTTTACCGTGTGCAGATACATCCTTCCCGCTTGTTTTCAAACTTAGTTCAACGTGTTCCCGTGAGTGGCGCCGTCACAGCATGTCTTCAAGATAGCTGCTACACTTGACGTTCGTCAGAAGTAACGTGCTTTCATAGAATTCCTGTGCTGTGAAAACGAGACAGTGGGAAACATCCACAAGAGGTTGAAAAAGGTGTATGGAGATGCTGCTGTCGATCGCAGTACAGTTAGTCGGTGGGCAAGCAGGTTTCGTGATGAAAGCGGGCACGGCAATATTGAGGGTTGTCCTCGCAGCGGCAGGCCTCGTACTGCACACACTCCAGACAATGCGCAGAGAGTTAACGAATTGGTGACTGCTGACAGACGCATCACAGTGAACGAGTTGTCACGCTACGTTGGAATAGGGGAAGGAAGTGTTTGCAGAACACTGAAAGTGTTGGCGTTAAAAAAGGTTTGTGTCAGGAGGGTTCCCAGGATGTTTATAGTGGCTCACAAAGAAACAAGAAAAACAGTATGCAGCGAACTTTTGCAACAGTACGAGAATAGTGGAGATGAATTTCTTGGAAGAATTATGACAGGTGATGAAACATGACTCCATAATTTTTCACCAGAGACGAAGAGGCAATGAATGGAGTGGCATCATGCGAATTCACCCAAGAAAAAAGAAATTCAAAACTACACCTTCTGCTGGAAAAGTTATGGCTACAGTGTTTTTCGATTCCGAAGGACTCTTGCTTGTGGACATCATGACAAGTGTAACCACCATAAATTCTGATGCATATGTGACGACACTGAAGTAACTTCAAGCTCGACTGAGTCGTGTTCGACAACATCGCCAAAAGCAGGATGTTTTCCTGTTGCACGACAATGCACGGTCACACGTCAGTCAAAAAACCATGGAAGCGATCACAAAACTCGAATGGACAACACTGAAACACCCGCCTTACAGTCCTGACCTGGCTCCATGTGACTATCATCTCTTAGGGAAACTGAAAGACTCTCTTCGTGCAACAAGGTTTGAAGAAGCTGACTCCCTTGTGCACGCTGCCAAACAGTGGCTGCAACTGGTTAGTACAGAATTTTACCGTGCGAGTGTACAGGCGCTGGTTCCAAGGTGATGTAAGGTAGTTGAGAGGGATGGAAATTATGTGGAGAAATGAAAATATTGTTCTTAAAAGATGTATCTACACACTGTAAAACTTTTAAACATGTGGAATAAAAGATGGATTTAAAAAAAAAATAGTGTTCATTTCTTTTGGAGTGACCCTCGTATTAAAAATGGACCATAAGTAGAAATTTCTGGATACGTAGGGCTCAAGTACGGGTGTTTACGTGATTAATGGACTGTGGGGAAACTAGAAAAGTGGAGAATTGAAACGTGGTGTTATCCAAAGTGAATAAAGTCCCATATTCGGGGAAGGAATGTTGGGGACCAGATGCAGGAATCTTTTTAGAAAAGGTCGCAGTGAAGGTGGTTTGCCGTTGTCTTCCTCCGATCTGTTATGAAGTATTAGTTACGTGCCTGCGTCCTGTGGATGACTGTGATGCCAGATTGTCCAGTATAGTGTCGGATTAATGTTTCTGTGGATGAAGGGAAGATAGAGGCTGAATCGCGGTGTTGGCGCGCACCCTACTATTAAAGAACAGTTTTAAGGGGGCAGCTGAGCTTAACGTCCCTATTCGATGGGCAAATCACCGGCAACAGAATCACACGCCCTCACTTCACTAGACAGTAGGGAGAGGTTTGGTATTAAATCTGAGGCACTGACGCAGAGGGTGGTGGTCAAGAACTTTACACCACCAAATCTCCTATCCTTGACGGACAAACAGTGGCAGTGCATATGTTTCACCACCACGTTTCGAACTAGGGGGTCAGAGGTGAGTACCACGGCACAAGCATCCGTTAGCGACCTCGGTTACGGAGACGGGTGATATTACAGAACGATGTGGAAAATTAAGTTGATTGATTAGGTAAAAATTGTGAGAATTACCATGGAAAGGAATAGGTAGAAAACACTGACAAAAAGAAGGGACAAGACGGCAGGACACACGGCAAGATAGAGAATAACTTTAATATTACTAGAGGAAAATTCTGAGTGCAGAAATGGTGTATAAAGACAGATTGCAATATATGTAGTATTTTTTTTATACAGAGTGTTTCCGTAAGAGCGTGCAAAATGCTGCAGGGCATAGAGAATGCTCCGCTGAACAGTTTGAGGTAGGGAACCTGGGCTCGGAGAAGCTAGCTTAAGGAGATATGGAAGTAAACTTGCCTACCGCTTTGTCTAACATTACTGTTTCCCAGCTAATTTACAGCAAACACGCGCGTAAGCGTGCTGTTTATTTACATGTACACTCTTTATTACCCGTATGGAAACGAGGAAGACCAGTCTGATTACTAGGAAGTCATGATGCTTTATTTCCTGGTCGCTGGATTGCAATGAGAAATCCTATTCCATGGCCTGCGAGGTCCCCTCACCTGAATCCCCTTGATTATTTCTTGTGGGAATATCTAAACCTACTTGTGTATGAGACCCCAGTGGATACGGAGGTGGAATTAGTTGCCACAATTGTAGCTGCCTGTATAGTAATTTGAAACACACCAGGAATATTTGTCGGGGTGCGTCAGAATCTTGTTCGCCGATGTCATGTGTGCGTGAGGTTAATGGCCGTCAGTTTAAGCACGTTTTGTAACATACAGCACGAATGGTACGTTCATTGTGTCAATGGCGGTATTTGCAGTTGACTGTAACTAATTTAAATAAAAAATAAATAAATAAAAATAAAAATAAATAAAATTAAAGAAAGGGGACGGCCATGATGTGAATAATTACAAAGGAATTTCTGTACTCGCTGCCACATGTAAGATATTACTAGCTTGTATTCTTGAAAGGGCACAACAACTGCTTAAACCCAAAATCTTTCAAAAACCATAGGTTATCGCCTTTGTTGTTCAATGTAGTTCTGGATAGAGTCATGGAAGAATGGGAAAAGAAACCTGAAGAAGAAAATTGCTGGAAAGCAATTTCATTAGGAACTAAAAAAATAAAAACCTACGAATTCCCTTTGCGGACGATCTCACAATAATGGCAGATTTTTGTGAGATGGGTATAAAACAGATAGAACCTCTAAGAGAACGCCCATAGAAAGTTGGCCTGCAGATACCATTTAAAAACAGAATGTTTACAACATCAAATTTAGAAATTTTCAAATTACAAACCAAATATGGAGAAATTAACAGAGTATCACACTTTAAATATCTAGAATAACTTATCTCTGTAAAATATGCACAATAAGAAATAATACAAGCAACTCGTAAAGGTTTAGGATTAGTGCAGAACTTCTATAATAAAAAATGCTTATCTTTAAATGCCAAAATTAGAAATTACAAAACAGCAATTAAGCCATCAATGTTATATGTCAGCGAAACCTTGACACTAAACAGGAAAACTGATATAGAAAATCTAAAGAAAGAAAAAAGAAAAAAATTAGGAAAATTTGGGAACCAAGATGGACCGAGAATAGGTATAGACTTCCAAAACTGAAGAATATTGTAACATAGAGTCAAACATGAGCAAAAGACGCCTCAAATTCTATGGCCACATAATGAGGCTTCCCGAACACAGACTAACAAAAAGAATAGTTAAATACGTAGATTCCCTCGCTAATGAAGGAGAATGGATACAAAACGTTAAAAAAGACTTGGAATTAGCCAAAATCACCAAAGAAGAAATAGACGTGAAGAACAATTTTAGAATAAAAGTAGAAAACTGGGATATTAAACCAGAGACAAAAGCCTGAAGAACCAGAACAAAATGAAGGGAAGAAAGAAGATCTACATTCTCGCAAACAATGAAAAACTGGTGGGCAAATAAAAAGAACCAGAAGAACAGAAAATGAACCATATTTACTAAGCGTCTTCCACTCAGGGAGCTTTGCAACTAATAATAATAATAATAAAATACACACTAATGTGATTTTATTCCTTTTATCTCCTTAGGTTGGCAACTCCGATGCAAGGTTCCCTACCTCAGATTGTTCAGCGGAACATCCTCTATGCCCAGTTCAGTTTTTGCATGCTCTTACGGTAACACCCTATAGATGTCATCATATGTCTACATCTACATCTACATGATTACTCTGCAATTCACATTTAAGTGCTTGGCAGAGGGTTCATCGAACCACAATCATACTATCTCTCTACCATTCCACTCCCGAAGAGCGCATGGGATAACGAACATCTAAACCTTTCTGTTCGAGCTCTGATTTCTCTTATTTTGATGATCATTCCTACCTATGTAGGTTGGGCTCAACAAAATATTTTCGCATTCGGAAGAGAAAGCTGGTGACTGAAATTTCGTAAATAGATCTCGCCGCGACGAAAACGTCTTTGCTTTAATGACTTCCATCCCAACTCGCGTATCATATCTGCCACACTCTCTCCCCTATTACGTGATAATACAAAACGAGCTGTCCTTTTTTGCACCCTTTCCATGTCCTCTGTCAATTCCACCTGGTAAGGATCCCACACGCGCAGCAGTATTCTAACAGAGGACGAACGAGTGTTGTGTAAGCTGTCTCTTTAGTGGAGTTGTTGCATCTTCTAAGTGTCCTGCCAATGAAACGCAACCTTTGGCTCGCCTTCCCCACAATATTATCCATGTGGTCTTTCCAACTGCAGTTGTTCGTAATTTTAATACCCAGGTACGCAGTTGAATTGACAGCCTTACGAATTGTACTATTTATCGAGTAATCGAATTCCAACGGATTTCTTTTGGAACTCATGTGGATCACCTCACACTTTTCGTTATTTAGCGTCAACTGTCACCTGCCACACCATACAACAACCTTTTCTAAATCACTTTGCAACTGATACTGGTCTTCGGATGACCTTACGAGACGGTAAATTACAGCATCTGCGAACAACCTAAGAGAACTGCACAGATTGTCACCCAGGTCATTTATATGGATCAGGAACAGCAGATGTCCTAGGACGCTTCCCTGGGGAACACCTGATATCACTTCAGTTTTACTCGATGATTTGCCGTCTATTACTACGAACTGTGACCTTCCTGACAGGAAATCACGAATCCATTCGCACAACTGAGACGATATCCCATAGGCCCGCAGCCTGATTAGAAGTCGCTTGTGAGGAACGGTGTCAAAAACTTTCCGGAAATCTAGAAATACGGAATCAACTTGAGATCCCCTGTCGATAGCGGCCATCGCTTCGTGCGAATGAAGAGCTAGCTGCGTTGCACACGAACGATGTTTTCTGAAACCATGTTGATTACGTATCAATAGATCGTTCCCTTCGAGGTGATTCATAATGTTTGAAAACAGTATATGCACCAAAACCCTACTGCAAACCGACGTCAATGATATAGGTCTGTAGTTCGATGGATTACTCCTACTACCCTTCTTAAACACTGGTGCGACCTGCGCAATTTTCCAATCTGTAGGTACAGATCTATCGGTGAGCGAGCGGTTGTATATGATTGCTAAGCAGGGAGCTATTGTATCAGCGTAATCTGAAAGGAACCTGATCGGTATACGACGGCAGTTCAATAAGTAATGCAACACATTTTTTTTCTCGGCCAAGTTTGGTTGAAAAAACCGGAAATTTCTTGTGGAATATTTTCAAACATTCCCGCTTCGTCTCGTATAGTTTGATTGACTTCCGACAGGTGGCAGCGCTGTATGGAGCTGTTAAAATGGCGTCTCTAACGGATGTGCGTTGCAAACAACGGGCAGTGATCGAGTTTCTTTTTGCGGAAAACCAGGGTATCTCAGATATTCATAGGCGCTTGCAGAATGTCTACGGTGATCTGGCAGTGGACAAAAGCACGGTTAGTCGTTGGGCAAAGCGTGTGTCATCATCGCCGCAAGGTCAAGCAAGACTGACTGATCTCCCGCGTGCGGGCCGGCCGTGCACAGCTGTGACTCCTGCAACGGCGGAGCGTGCGAACACACTCGTTCGAGATGATCGACGGATCACCATCAAACAACTCAGTGCTCAACTTGACATCTCTGTTGGTAGTGCTGTCACATTTGTTCACCAGTTGGGATATTCAAAGGTTTGTTCCCGCTGGGTCCCTCGTTGTCTAACCGAACACCATAAAGAGCAAAGGAGAACCATCTGTGCGGAATTGCTTGCTCGTCATGTGGCTGAGGGTGACAATTTCTTGTCAAAGATTGTTACAGGCGATGAAACATGGGTTCATCACTTCGAACCTGAAACAAAACAGCAATCAATGGAGTGGCGCCACACCCACTCCCCTACCAAGAAAAAGTTTAAAACCATACCCTCAGCCGGTAAAGTCATGGTTACAGTCTTCTGGGACGCTGAAGGGGTTATTCAGTTCGATGTCCTTCCCCATGGTCAAACGATCAACTCTGAAGTGTATTGTGCTACTCTTCAGAAATTGAAGAAACGACTTCAGCGTGTTCGTAGGCACAAAAATCTGAACGAAATTCTCCTTCTTCATGACAACGCAAGACCTCACACAAGTCTTCGTACCCGAGAGGAGCTCACAAAACTTCAGTGGACTGTTCTTCCTCATGCACCCTACAGCCCCGATCTCGCACCGTCGGATTTCTATATGTTTGGCCCAATGAAGGACAAAATCCGTGGGAGGCAGTACGCGGATGATGAAGAAGTTATTGATGCAGTACGACGTTGGCTCCGACATCGACCAGTGGAATGGTACCGTGCAGGCAAAGATTGGGGAATAACCTGGTGTATTTCAATGCTGAATAAAACAACCCCTATTTCAGAAAAAAAATATGTTTCATTACTTATTGAACTGCCCTCGTACAATCTGGACCTGAAGACTTGCCCATATCAAGCGATTTGAGTTGCTTCGCAACCCCTAAGGTATCTACTTCTAAGAATTTATTACATTTTAACTACAAATTGGTCTTTATTTTTCACTCACTGGAATCATTACCGAATAACGCCATTACGAACAAAAACATTTCTTATATTCCTTTAACATAATCGCATGAGCTCTAGTAACTATTCACTCCGAATAATTTAGGATATCGGCCATAAACGAAGAAATTCACGGAGGAGAGGAAATCGTAGCAGGCCTTTAGAAAGTGGTGTGAAGAAAAGAAGAGAAATGAAATGACAGCTAGAGTAACGCTTGGCAATGAAAACAAAAGGTATACTCGTTTCTAGTAAACTAATTACCCGTTTCGTACGTTGTTCTGTGAAATTTGATCTTTGTCACAGCAGCACTCACCCCACTCCGTAGTTCTCGGCTTCGCAGCAGCTAGCACGAGCGCAGAGAGGAGCAAGTACAGGACGCACACAGCCATTGCTACAGCCGTTAGTGCCGCTGTCACTAGAGTGATGAACTCGGTGCTGGTAGGTGCTTCTACCTGCTGCTATCTACCACTATCGCTATTTGACGATGCAGCCCGTCACAACACGGCATGCGATTACAGCAACATTGAGTCTCGATAAGGTCCAGCTATCATTCATTTCAAAGCACCAGTACTCGGAAACTAAACGAGATAAAGAATCTTGTTTACCTATGAAACGTTTATCAGCTCCCGAAATCATTTTCCTGTGTCTTTTGTTACAGACTTGACTTGAACTGCATCCAAATGGCCAGGTGAAGACGAATCAGGTGAAGTTACAGTGCGTCAGACCAGGTGAAGGTACAATGTACCTGATAAGCAGAATTCAAATCCGTGACAACGGAAGCGAGAAATCATCGACGCCAGGACAGGAAGGTACCAAAAGCATAAACTAGCTTGGTGAGGCGGTTCCAAATATTCAAAAGGACAGGCAATGTCAAAGAATTTCATTACACTGGACACCCCCCCCCACCCCCCCAACGAGTTTGATGGAGTGGAAGGTGTCAGAGTGATGGTGCGCCCCCCTCCCCCCTTCTGTTACTTACATTTTATTCTAATGACTAGAAACGCATCTTTGTCAATGGTTTGCAATGTTTAAGACGGCACCTCTTCCTAATGCCTTGAAGTTTGGGTTTTTGGTTTTGTTTACGCACGCTGCGCGAGCACTTTAAAATTTAGCTGTTTCACTACGTATGACAGTTTTAATAAAATAACTTGACTTGCTATTTTATGTCGTTAGTTTATTTATTCTCTTTCATATAGGGGCACGTTAATGTGCTTTTGATTTTATGTGGTTGCAATGGTTTGCTTATTTGTATAATGATTTATAGATTTTCGTATTTCGTAAATGTGTCTTACGCCGGTCATGCGCGCCAGCTGGGTACCTCTTGCCACACTAAATGCGGTGTCTGAGTCTTGTTCCGTCACAGTAAGTGATCAAAAGTATCCGGACACATGGCTGAAAATGACTTCCACGTTCGTGGCGCCCCCCTTCGGTGATGCTGGAATTCAGTATGGTATTGGCCCACATTTAGCCTTGATGACAGCTTCCACTGTCGGAGGCATACTTTCAATCAGGTGCTGGAAAGTTTCTAGGGGAATGGCAGCCCGTTCTTCACGGAGTGCTGCACTGAGGAGAGGTATCGATGTCGGTTGTTGAGGCCTGGCACGTAGTCGGCGTTCCAAAACATCCCAAATGTGTTCTATAGCATTCAGGTCAGAACCCTGTGCAGGCCAGTCTATTACAGGGATGTTATTGTCGTGTAACCATTCCGCCATAGGCCGTGAACTGTGAAAAGGTGCTCGATAGTGTTGAAAGAACCAATCGTCATCCCAGAATTGCTCTTCAACAGTGGGATGCAAAAAGGTGCTTAAAACATCAATGTAGGCCTGTGCTGTGATGGTGCCACGCAAAACAACAAGCGATGCAAGCCCCTCCATGAAAAACACGACCACACCATAACACCAGCGCCTCCCAATTTTACTGTTGGCAATACACACGCTGGCAGACGACGCTCACCATGCATTCGCCATACCCACACACTGCCATCGGATCGCCACACTGTGTACTGTGATTTGTGGCTCCACAAAACTTCTTTCCACTGTTCAATCGTCCAATGTTTACGCTCCTTACCCCAAGCGAAGCGTCGTTTGGCATCCAACAGCGTGATGTGTGGCTTATCAGCAGCCGCTCGACCATGAAATCCAAGTTTTCTCATCTGCCGCCTAACTGTCATAGTACTTGCAGTGGATCCCGATGTGGTTTGGAATTCCTGTGTGATAGCCTGGCTAGATGTATACCTATTACACATTACGACCCTCTTCAACTGTCGGCGGTCTCTGTCAGACAACAACAGACGAGTTTGGCCTGTACGCTTTTGTGCTGTGCGTGTCGCTTCACGTTTCCACTTCACTATAGGAGTGTGGAAATATCGCATACAGACGTAGGACACAAGTTACACCCAATCGCCTGACCACGTTCGAAGTCTATAAGTTCCGCGGAGCGCCTCATTCTGCTCTCTCACGATGTCTAATGACTACTAAGGTCGCTGATATGGAGTACTTGGCAGTAGGTGGCAGCACAATGCACCTGATATGAAAAACGCTTGTTTTTGGGGGTGCCCGTTTGATCGCATAGTGTATTTGTGTGCGCGCCAAACGAACATCGTGCTACGTGGTGTGTGTGACTCATAACGCGTTTACTTTGTAACTATTGTCCTATTTTGTACTGCTATGGCGCAAGTAGCTGGTGTGTTCAAGGTAACACACGATAGTCGACGAATTTTTTCCGACACCTTACTTTACATTCATGACAATAAACTGGTTGATTTCTTTTCTTTTGTTCAGATCAGCCTTGCATTTTATGTGTTCTTATGACAGATGGATTACATATCCCATTAGTGTTGATTTCATTTTCCATTTTATATGGCTTGAGGACGGGTGGGTTTTATATACTGTTCAAATAATTCAAATGGCTCTGAGCACTATGAGACTTAACATCTGAGGTCATCAGTCCCCTAGAACTTAGAACTACTTAAAGCTAACTAAGGACATCACACACATCCATGCCAGAGGCAGGATTCGAACCTGCGACCGTAGCGGTCGCGCGGTTCCAGACTGAAGCGTCTAGAACCGCTCAGCCACACCGGCCGGCTTACATACTGTTGTTTTTACGTATGTTTATACTACTTTTTCATTTTATCTACGTACTCGTGGATGATAGGACCATGCAGTTTCCCTTGTTTGTTCTTATATGACTGGTTTCTTATTTTTATACACAATGTGATAATGCCCCAAAAGGGTGCAACGTGTCATTTATAAAAAAATAAGTTCGCAATAGCAGCCTGCCACGACGGAATGGAATAATTATTACAAAAAAGCGCACGACGTTAGTTGGCTGTCTTGAGCCGGCTTTTCGTTGCGAGATTATGTTATTATTAGAAAACGTGACAAAGAACCGCGAGTCACAAAAACACTTGGATTCGGACCGCAGTTTGACTCTAATGCTTCCTCTACCATTAACGTCGATAGTTGACTGGTTAGGACCGGTGGAGAGAGCAAGGTGGTCAAGGAATGCAGAGAGCGGGTGGGAGGGAGTTGTCTGCCCGCCACATCTCGACTCCTCCAAGCTTTTCCTACTACACTTGCCTCCTCAGCACTGTACACCACACAACCATTTTCTCCTAAGAAACTGCGGACAGAGATTACGGACTATAAATCACCTAGCAGGGATGTTCTAAGGCCATCTCTGGCCTGCCTGCGTCAAAATAATATCTGTTGGCTTATCAAAGGAACTCTTTCCCTCGGTTCCCTTTTCTTTTTTAAGTGAAATGGTCTTGCCTTTTGCCGGCCGGAGTGGCCGAGCGGTTCTAGGCGCTACAGTCTAGAACCGGGCGACCGCTACGGTCGCAGATTCGAATCCTGTCTCGGGCATGGATGTGTGTGATGTCCTTAGGTTGGTTAGGTTTAAGTAGTTCTGTTCTAGGGGACTGATGACCTCAGGAGTTAATCCCCATAGTGCTCAGAGGCATTTGAACCATTATTTTTCTTCCCTTTTCAACGAGTATCACACCTTCCAATCTACAGCGTTTAACCTTAAGATGAATGCATCTCTCGTACAAAAACAAACACCATCTAAAATCATACTCCAAGGGACTCTTACATACGTGGCCAACAACATTTAAAAATCATACAGACTTTCCAGTCGCTCTACTATAGCTTCGCTTTGACAAGTTACCACAGCCGTTTGTTCACAATATATTGCTGTTCGCTTCTTTCTATTTTACACATGCGCTTGTGTCAGCTCAGTCGATGCCATTTCGAGCCCAAAAAGGAAATAGTTTCGTATTACAGTAGCTCTCAAGGCAGCTTAGACCAGGGTTGGGTAAAATACCGTTTCGCAGAAGCCCGGAAGGCCTGCCCGCCGCTCTCCCCACTCTGCCAGCCAGCAGTAGCCCCACCATCTACACTACTGGCCATTAAAACTACTACACCACGATGATGACCTGCTACAGACGCGAAATTTAACCGACACCAAGATGATGCAAATCATTAGCTTTTCAGAGCATTCACACAAGGTTGGCGCCGGTGGCAACACCTACAACTTGCTGACATAAGGAAAGTTTCCAACCTATTTCTCATACACAAACAGCAGTTCACCTGCGTTGCCTGGTGAAACGTTGTTGTGATACCTCGTGTAAGGAAGAGAAATGCGTACCATCACGTTTCCGACTCTGATAAAGGTCTGATTGTAGCCTATCGCGACTGCGGTTTATCGTATCGCGACATTGCTGCTCGCGTTGGTCGAGATCCAATGACTGTTGGCAGAATTTGCAATCGGTGGGTTCAGCAGGGTAACACAGAACGCCGTGCTGGATCCCAACGGCCTCGTATCACTAGCAGTCGAGATGACAGGCATCTTATCCGCATGGCTGTAACGGATCGTGCAGCCACGTCTCGATCCCTGAGCCAACAGATGGAGACGTTTGCAAGACAACAGAGATCTACACGAACAATTTGACGACTTTTGCAGCAGCATGGACTATCGGCTTGGAGACCATGGCTGCGGTTACCCTTCACTCTGCAACACAGACACGAGCGCCTGCGATGGTGTACTCAACGACGAACCTGGGTGCACGAACACCAAAATGTCACTATTTCGGATGAATCCAGGTTTTGTTTACAGCATCATGATGGTCGCATCCGTATTTGGCGACATTGTGGTGTACGCACATTGGGAGCGTGTATTCGTCATCGCCACACTGGCGTATCACCCGGCGTGATGGTATGGGGTGCCATTGGTTACACATCTCTTTCACCTCTTGTTTGCATTGACGGCAACAGTGGACGTTACATTTCAGATGTGTTACGACCCGTGGCTCTAACCCACATTCGATCGCTGTGAAACCCTACATTTCAGCAGGATAATGCACGACCGCGTGTTGCAAGTCCCGTACGGGCCTTTCTCGATACAGATAATGTTCGACTGCTGCCCTGGCCAGCACATTCTCCAGATCTCTCACCAAATGAAAACGTCTGGTCGATGGTGGTCGAGCAGCTGGCTCGTCACAATACGCCACTCATTACTCTGGTATCGTTGAAACACGTATGTAACATAGCAGCGATGGCGAGGCATTGTAGCATCTGTGACCAGAGAGTATGCGCTTGACCGCGCGAGTGTTGCGAGCGGTTCTCAGTCTGTCAGTCGTTGCGAGTCTGTCAGTTCAGTCGTGGCGAGTCTGTCAGTAGTAGTCGTGGCAGTCGGTAGCTCGGTTTAGTCGTCATGCAGAGCGGTCGGTCAGTAGTAGCAGCCCAGTGCGGTTGTGTGATGTAGGCGGTCGGCAACACTGGTCAAGATGGTGAATAAGGTATACCATTAATTAATATAATCATTAGATAATGTAAAAAATTTATTTATTGTAATTATTCTCCAACAAGTTCCCCAATAATAATTTTTATTTCAAAAGCATTTTTTCAAATTTAATTTTTTATTGAACTAAAGATCTCGTTGCACTTCCCATTTCATTCCACTTCTTTTGAAGAAAAATTTCACTAGAATTACAAAAAAAAAAGAGAATATTATTATTTGCAATGCAGTTCCTCCAAGCGGTGCGCAACAACAAGAGCAGATATGTGACATCCATTTATTCTGAGGTAAGACTTTAATTCTGATTGTTTTTACACAGGGCCAAAGACCGATATTTCGGTTTAATTAAATTTTCTTATCACTGAATGGACTTTAATTTTTCATGAGGAATTTATATTTGAGTCAGATTGCGAATTTCACATTTTTTTGTTGCCATTGTCAGGACATTTCATTGTGGGCAGGTTACGCTTAGCGCAATGTCCATTAGCATTCGTAATTAAATATTGTCATTTCTTTTTCTTTTAAAATTTCGGTGGGGAGGTTACACTTGGCGACCCTGCCAGGATCGTATTTCGTTGAGAGTCTTTTGAACAACAGTCAGATATCTGCTCTTGTTTGCTTAGATATAATTAGGATTTAGCGCAACGCTTTTAATAATATTGTGACTTTCTCTCTACAGGTCAACGGCAATTTGTTGCTTTGTTGTATTTGTGTGTTGCTTTTGCATTGTGCTTATTTATTTTTCTGAAAAATTGTGACTATTGTAAAAATGCCGCGAAAGACTGTGAATAGTGTATCGCGAGGTATTTTGAATGAAATTACCGACTCAAACAGCGTGACCGATAGTAATTATGACACGCAGTGTGATGATGACAATCCTGCGTTCACTAACAATCAATGCATTCCAACCATTAATGATGACTTTTACCTTAATGATGAACAAACGAACCCAATTGCCTCGTCTGTTAATTTGACGACAATTGATGACGCGGGACGCTCTATTGCAATGAGCGCTGCCGAGCTTAACACACCCGATTTGGAAAATTCAAGTAACATACAAACAAATTTTTCGAATGAAAATGGTCAGTGTAGTGAAAGTACGACGGATTTATTTAATTCCGAAATAGGGACTGACAGTGTATGTTTAACTGGCAAACCTTTTTGTAAATTACAGAATGACCAAATGGTCACGCAAAAAGAGACAATTCCAGATCGACCATTGAACAGCACAGAGAATAGAGATGCTAATTTTGAATCGGATCCAATTATGGCATTTTTGCGGCAAAATTTCAAACAGTTTAATGAAAAATTTGAGAAAATAGACAATAATAATGCGGATCTCAAACAACAACTTAATGAACAGGTCAAACAACTTAGGGAAGATAACAAACACTTAAATGAAAAACTTGACAATAATGACAAAAATTTCAAACAACTTAGTGAACAAATTACAGCCGTTGCCGCGCAGTGCCATGACACTAAGGAACAGTTGCGCGTGGAAATTGAGGCTTGTTCACAAAAAAATAGCGAAGAAATAAAGTCGGTTGCGCAAGAATTAAGGGAAATGCAAACAGCCGCGACAGATACACTCAGAGACGAAATTAGCGGAGTCGCCAAACAGTGCTCTGAAAAAGCTACACAATTACGGGATGAGTTTAGAGCAATGACGGTAGAACTTTCGCGCACTATGGACGCAAAGATAGACGCGAAATTCGAACAGCAGAACACTCAGATTAACGAGCGCTTTAATCAGCACATACAGAACAGTGATACGCGTTTCCGCAGATTTATTCAGGATCAAAACAAAGTAAAACGACAAGTCATGGAAACAATCACTGCACAAAGACAAGAGGACAAACGTAAAATATTCGCGAAAGCGAAGACGTATGTAGACAATAATATTACTACAGTGTCCGACAAAATTAATACCATAGAACAATTGAACGCGGAATTACGGGATGAAATTTCTGACCTTAAATCAAAAACAGATACACACACAGTAGATATTCAAACAGTGACAGATAGATTCGAACAATTAGATCTAACACAGGAGTGTGATGTTATCAAAGCTGATGTTAAAAAACTGAGCGAAACTACGCGCAAGTTGCAAAAACAGATTAATGCGTCTGATTCTAAAACCGATGATCAGGTTAAGATATTGACTGAAAAATGTGATGAATTGGCCGGTCGTATTGATGTTATCGAAAATGCTAATGACAATAAATCAGACGATACTGCACCGGTTTCATTTATCCAAACGCCTGAATTTCAAAATTTACAGCAGACAATTAATGAGATCGATTCATCTAACAACACGTTACGTAGGAAGTTATCAAATTTACAACAAGAAGTAACAGAAATGAAAAACACTTCTGTTAATAATACACAACAGACGCCACTTTATGAACATGTGTCAGACTCACGCAGCGCGTATAATTTGGGTAATATGCAGAGAGTACGGGACTTAGATTCCGAACAACCACAGTTCAATAGATACTCTTACGATCCTGAACCTGTTCCATCATGCAGAGATGATAACTTCGACTACAAACATTTTCTGTCAGTGAGAAAGTTTAAGGTTTTCAAAAACGATAGAACGCAGATTCACCCACTGGATTGGATTCAACAGTTTAGTTTTGCTCTTCCACCGACTTGGCCTGTAACACATAAACTTGAATTTATTTGCAGTTTTTTGGAAGGCGAACCGGCAACTCGTATGAGACCGATCGCGAGACAGTGTTACTCGGTAGAGGAATTTCAGAATGCTTTTCTGTCAGCGTACTGGTCGAAGACGACACAGCGCGGAATTAAAGACCAACTAATTAGTTTGCCAAACTATGAAAACTCAAATTTTCCCAGTGTAACGCAATTTTTTGAGCATATGGTACAACAAAACCAGTACCTAAGTGAACCGTACAGTGAATCCGCACTTATACAACTATGCATCTCTAAATTACCACGGTCATTACGAGTGTCACTTCTAACGGGCCAGCAAAAAGAAAACATTTCAGCATTCAGAGATCTTTTACAGCTCTTGGAAGTACAGCAATCTGATTATTCTTTTGTAAACAAAAACTTTTTGAGTAACAACCAAGGTCAACAACAGTACTACAATTATGATCAGGGACGTAATTCCAATCGGAAAGATAACAGACGTTTTAGGAACGACAATTACCAAAACTTTAATAACAGGCAAAATTCGAATTATCAATACCGTCAAAATTTTCAGCAACAGGAACAACACTTTAGTAACAATAGAGGTGTTTCACAACAACAACATCAAAACCAGCCGGTTAACATACCTAACCAACAATGGAATACACAAGGTCAACCAGGCTTTAATGTTTCGCCGCGTGGACGTATAGCCCCTGGTCCAACAAATAGTAACGTACGTCAGCAAGGAAACAACTACGTACAAAGAAGACAGTATTTCAATTCCTATCGTAATGCACCGTATAGGAATGACTATTACGACAGACGTAAAAATAATGAGGACAATTTTCAGCGAACATCTAACAACAGTCGGTCATACCAACAGCAAAATCATACGCAAGAACATATTCTCATGAATGAACCCGACAGTAGGTACCATCCAGAGCGTAACACGCCTGGAAGAAGTAATAGGACAGTTCAAATAGTCGAAATGCCACAGAATCCTCCTAATAATAATAACACGTCAGATAGAATCTGACTAAATACTGCACAGGACGCATCTTCTAATAACACAAGCACTACCTTAGACACGCAAAATGTTGTTCACGAAAATGTAATTACTTTTGACGACATCAGAGACACTCTTTTACAGGAAAGACCAGTTATTCAGAAAACCATTTCACATCCTGTTATCGAAATTAAAATTGGTTCATCGGAATTCTCAGCAGTAATTGATTCCGGCTCACCTATATCAGTAATAAATGAGGAGACTTTTAATGAGTGCAACAAAGAGAATACCTATCCGACACTACCTTTAGGCAAAACAAAAGTGAAAGGAGCAGTATCGAGTAAAGGTGTAGACGTTAAATTACAGACGCATTTATCATTTTGTATTGGAGGTCATACTTTTCACTCTAATTTTTGGATTGTGCCTTTATTGACAACAGACATTATTTTAGGTACGAATTTTCTGGTACAACACGACGCAGTTATTGATTTTCAGAATTCTTATTTAATGTTAAAGGATGAAAATGTACAACTTGCTTTAGAATTTCAGCACTCTTTATCTACGGAAGAACAAACAATTAACCGCACAGAGGTCATTTCCGCAACACGTAACATAAACTGTAATCCCACATTGTTCACGGATACGTACGTACACAACTATAATACTCCAGAAGAAGCTGACTACGACGTAATGCAATTGATTTCTGATAAGGTTAAAGAGAGCAGTGCAAGTACAGACGACGAACGAACGCAATTACACAAAATTCTTTTACAGCAAGCTCCAGTTTTTGACAACATTCCTGGTACTATATCCGGATTTATGTATGAATTTCAAGTCAAACCGCACGACACATTTAAAGCAAAGCATTATCCTATTCCGTATATTCATAGAGAACAAGTTAAAAAAGAATTGCAGGATATGCTTGATCAGGGAATTATTGAACCAGCAGTTAGTCCGTACATAAACCCGCTACATATTGTTAAGAAAAAAGATGGCTCACTTCGCCTTGTACTTGATTCACGTCACATTAATGACATTATTATTAATGAAACAGATCGACCACAGACATTAGAGGAACTTTTACAGAAATTTCATGGTACAGCTATTTATTCTACACTAGATTTGAAATCGGGATTTTGGCAAATTCAACTTCATCCGAACTGCAGAAAATATACAGCTTTTCTCTGTTTCGGCGACTGTTATCAATTTTGCAAATTACCGTTCGGCTTAACTATTTCTTCTGCAGCTTTTATTCGCGGTTTGAACACAATACTTCCGACAGAACTTAAAGACAGAATTAAGACGTATGTAGACGACATTCTTATCGCAGAAGCTAATTGGCCTGAACACAATCTGATTCTTGAACAACTGTTACAAACTTTTCATGCACAAGGACTTACAGTTAACCTCAGTAAATCGCATTTTGGCAAAACTTCCATAAAATTTCTTGGACACGTAATTTCAGCAGAAGGCATTGCACCTGATCCGGAAAAACTTGAAGCTCTACGTGACATTACCGTTCCTACGACGAAGAAGCAATTACGCAGTTTTTTGGGCTTAATTAACTTTTTTCGTAAATTTATTCATCACTCTGCTTTAGACACACCCAGATTATGTCAATTAACAGGTAAAAACAGTATTTGGTCTTGGGATAAGCAAGCACACTCTGAATTCATGAACCTGAAACATGCTCTGTTGAATGCTCCACTTTTATCGCACCCAGATCTTACTAGAAATTTTTCCATTGCTACCGACAGTTCCAACACCGCTTTAGGCGTACACATTTTCCAGGAAATAGAAGAAGATGGCTCTATAATAATTAAAAACATCGCATTTGCAAGCCGCATTCTGACACCTGCTGAGCGAAATTACTCCGTTACAGAACTTGAAACATTATGTGTTGTATGGGCTTTTATGAGATTTAGGCACTTTCTTTATGGCAGACATACCACCGTCTACACAGACCACAGAGCAATACAATTTTTGCTTTCAGCTAAATTTACTCACGACAGATTAAGTAGATGGAAACTATATTTACAAGAGTTTAATTTTACGATTGTTCATATTCCCGGCACGCAAAATGTTATAGCAGACGCACTATCGCGTTCTCTCGGCAACAATCAGCAAGACGTAGCAACCAACTTCTGCAAAACAAATTTCAGTGTCATGTACATTCAGCAAGTTGCATTTGAAAATTTTATTTCATCGTCCTTACAGGACATAGCACAAGAACAAAATAAAGACAATGTGTGGAAAGAAATTAAACAGCTTTGGCAAGATAAGAATAATGTTACGATTAGAAACCACTACACTGTACGCAATGACATTCTGTTTCGCCGCTCTCATCCTGACAGCAACAATTGGTTATTATGCATTCCTGACGAACTGGTTAACAAACTAATTTGGTACACTCATTTAAGTTACGCACATTACGGAGCACGAAAATGTTTTCTTGTATTGAGACAGAACTGTTATTTTACTAACATGGAAAAACGTATACGACGAGTTTTAGCGTCTTGTAAAATTTGCCAGAAAGCTAAATCAGACACCACTTCACATATTCCTCCATTATATCCCATTATACCTGTTAAATTAAGACACATGGCCGCAGTAGATATTTTTGGTCCGATTCCGAGAACTAACAGAGGTTTTTGCTACATTTTTGTCGCTGTTGAGCTCACTTCAAAATTTGTTACTTTCACTCCGTTACGCAAAGCTACTGCTAAAACTGTTTCGAAAGCATTTGTGAAACATTTTCTATTTCATGTAGGGCATGTAATGAAAGTAATTTCTGACAATGGATCTCAATTTCGTAGTAGCGTATGGACACGCATGTTACGAGCCAGAAACATTTCTCCGATCTATATATCCAAGTACCACGCTTCTTCGAACCCCTGTGAAAGATTAATGAAAGAAATTGGTAAGCTGTGCCGAATATACTGCCACAAAAGACATATTGATTGGGATACATACATACTCTCATTCCAAGATGTAATTAATTCCATTCCAAATGAATCCACTATGCTATCTCCGTCTGTTATACTGAAAAACGTTGAACCACCAAACAAAATTAAAGAATTAGTAAAACTACCCAAAAGTCGTCGCCTACGACACCACGAAATAATTAACATTGCGCTGAACAACATCAAACGTGCCGCAGAGCGCCGGAGAAGACAGCAAAAACAGGTTTGTACACGCCGATACTTTCACGTTGGACAGAAGATACTAGTACGTACACACTATTTATCCAGTAAATTAAAAGGTAAGTGCAGTAAATTTGAACTTCTATACGCAGGTCCATATCGGATTCGCAGCATCCCTCACCCCAATGTTGTACATGTCGAAACTTTGAGAACTAGAAAATCGAAAGGCAATCACCATATATCAAACATTAAACCGTTTATTGAGTGAAACCACTGTATGATTCAACACACTATGATGCCATTTACTAATGCAATTATTTCACGTGACTAATTACTGATGATTATCGTATTTTTTCTTGGCAAGTGCCCGGCAAGGTAAGGTTAGCAGGTCGCTTTTCTTGTCGTTACACATCAGACCGTGCATATTTTTCCAGATGAATTTACACATTTATGACTATTTCTGCAATTATATTTATGTGACTACTTATTGATGATTATCGTATTTTTTCTTGGCAAGTGCCCGGCAAGGTAAGGTTAGCAGGTCGCTTTTCTTGTCGTTACACATCAGACCGTGCACATTTTCCACTTTTTTGTGTGTATGATTGTTTTCAAGTTTTGTTTGTATGTACTGTGAAATAGTTAAGATATAACACACACCAGTTGACTTTGACATTTTTTGTTGCCATATGACACCTCAAGATCGTGACTGTTTCACATTTTTTTTGCTGCTGCATTGTATTATTCTGTGTATATTTTTGCATTTGAACACTGTCAATGTTTTTGACATATTACGTTTTCTGTCATGTTATGCTGTAGGGTTAATTATGTTACCATAAACCAGTCATTATCTAGTGGGTATATGATTTAAATGCAGGACATTAATCTTTGTTCATCAATTTCAGAAAGGAATGATGATTCTAAGAAATAAATTTAACATAAATGGGAATTTCACCTACGGGATAAACGAAAGGAGATGCAATAACTTTATGAGGAAGAGTAAATGGATCAGGATTAACAGGCATTAACAAGAATATACTATACTCATCGAAGAATAGCAGTCTTAACTAATTTTTTCTTTCAGAATACAAGGTGATTGATGCAGGCTGTCAGAGAGAACTACACATCTTAGTTTTAGTGATGAAATATGCTAGAGATAAGGAATAGTTATGTAATGAGTAATGAAGTGATTTTTTGCAGATGATAATGAATACTGATGAATAATGATGAAGGAAATGGTATTATGAATAATGAAGTTTTTCTTTACAGGTGATGATAATGGTGAAGTTATGATGATATGGATAATGAAGTTTTTTTTTTCTTTACAGATGAGAATAATGTTGAAGTAATGTATTTATGCTACGTAGTTATTTAAGTATTTGTTGCGGTTTGCTTTGACAGCAGGTGTTACATTGCATAGTAGGATGACTGAAAGTTTTGGAAAGGACAGCTATGGAACACATTTTTATACACACTTCACTGCCTGTTAATTCGAAGTTCACTTCTTTTCAGCATAGTGTGCGTTTCTTCTTTCAGGTCAATAATCCGTTTTTGTAATTTTTCCAGGAGAAGTTTTTTTCATGATACTTACTAAACCTGTTACTTATTATACCTGTTCTAGTACTTGCATTTTTATATTTTTACCCATTTGTGTCTATCGTTTATAAATGTGATCACATGTACTGCCTTGTTACATAATCTTGCTACAGCTGACTCATGACGAATGACGTTACCTATCCTCATTTGCTGCAATAGGTCAAAAGCCAATAGTGTTATGTTTCAGCAATTAATTATCGATCCCAACGCAATGCATTGCTACCAAGAAAAATGTATTACCAGTCGCACATACTGTCACTAGTTTATGATAATTCTGAATAATACTGATCAACTATGAATAGCATGTCACTTGAGTAATGACCTCTTAATGAGACTATATTCAAAATAATGCTTTGTCACTAGCTAATAATTGCCACTATTTATTGTAATGAGTACTTGTAATGCCCATGATTATTAATGCTATGACTATAATTAACTGATTTTTAATAATGACTTCGTAATCATTTGAATAATACTGAATGATGATTCTATTCAATACTTGCTGGCCACTGAGTGCCAATAATTAATGTCACTTGAAGAATTGTTATTAATTATGCCATTAATTAGCCCTTTTTTTTTCCATGTTGAGTTTTCATGTTTTGGTTAATGGCCAATGAGTGCCATTAATTTGTACCACTCAATGTATTATGTTAATGCTAGGCCAATAATTGACTCTCCTTTTCAACTAAGACTTCTGATGAACATTATTCTGTCATACTAAATATACTTTGTAACTGGCCAAGGACCGCCACTGTTTATTGTAATACGATTACCCATGATGCCAGCTAGTGATTCTTAATAGATTGGAATGACACATAATTAATTAACTATAGTACTGTTTAATAATGCTTTGTAATTAATTAAGGCTAATAATTCTTACTATATTGAAATGACAAATGATTAATTAATTAACTGTAATTAGACAAATGATTAATTAACTGTAATTAGACAAATGATTAATTAACGACAAATGATTAATTAACTGTAATTAGGAAAAGGCTAATGATTATTGGAATGACAAATGATTAATTAACTGTAATTAGGAGAAGGTTAATGATTCTTAATTATACTCTGTAACTGAAAAGAATGCGATTATTTCATAATGCTTTGTAACCAGGAAAAGAAGGCTACTGATTCTATGTACAACAATTAATGAACATTTTTCTGTAATACTACATACTTGGTACAGAAATGTTCAATAACTGGGCTATGAATGCCACAAACTACTAATTAAGTCTGTAATTGTCGATATTATGTGACTTGATGTCCTTCACCTCATAAGCTGACTACCCTGAATTACTGCAATGTCCATTTGTCCTGTTTATCCCAGTGATCATGGAGCACTATATTTGGTTTTGCACTAATTCTACGTTGGTGTGCCTTGTAAGAGTGTGGTGTTGACAAGACATGCTGTCCACCACCATTAGCGATGAAGACATTATTATGGTCCCACTGTTTGGTGTACGTAATGTACTGCCAAAATGAAAACATGGAACATTACTACGACAGTTCAGTGTCTTGGCTACACTGATAAATTCTGATGGGAAAAGAACTTCAAGTTGTGTCACTTGGTGTTGTAATTCTGTGGAAAGATATGGACTTTCAGAGCAGCTGTGTGCAATCTAAAGTGCTACAACCATGATGCAATCCTTCCCTTCCCTATCCTGATTCTTGTCACATAAAGAAAAAATTTTTTGGTAACATCATTTATGTTCATAGGTTATACATTTTTCGATTCGCTAAACTCCAGTGTGAGTACACTTATGTCACTGGTCGACATGAGGTTTGCCATTATGTTTATTTGTTGTGAAAATGCTAAAGACATTTTTCAGTGCATGTGCACTTTGGACATGATTTTTTTTTTTTTTGCCATTATGTTTATTTGTTGTGAAAATGCTAAAGACATTTGTCAGTGCCTGTACACTTGTCAACATAATATTTTTTGCCAGTCTGTTTATTTGTTCTGCATATGCTAAAGAATTTTTTCAGTGCCTGTGCACTTTGTTATCTGTCAAATAATTTGTATATACTTTTCTGATTTGCTACTATGTTTTGTACTCACATTTTGTCTTTGTCTGATATATTTTGTACTTAGTGCGTGTGCACAACATTTAAATATTCTGTAAGTTGTAGAATTTTGTTAATTAAAGAAAAATTTTGCCGCGCTTGGCAAGTCCAAATGACTCACCATCGCTGCCAAATTTTTGCCCCCCCAGTGGAGGGTTATGAAACACGTATGTAACATAGCAGCGATGGCGAGGCATTGTAGCATCTGTGACCAGAGAGTATGCGCTTGACCGCGCGAGTGTTGCGAGCGGTTCTCAGTCTGTCAGTCGTTGCGAGTCTGTCAGTTCAGTCGTGGCGAGTCTGTCAGTAGTAGTCGTGGCAGTCGGTAGCTCGGTTTAGTCGTCATGCAGAGCGGTCGGTCAGTAGTAGCAGCCCAGTGCGGTTGTGTGATGTAGGCGGTCGGCAACACTGGTCAAGATGGTGAATAAGGTATACCATTAATTAATATAATCATTAGATAATGTAAAAAATTTATTTATTGTAATTATTCTCCAACAAGTTCCCCAATAATAATTTTTATTTCAAAAGCATTTTTTCAAATTTAATTTTTTATTGAACTAAAGATCTCGTTGCACTTCCCATTTCATTCCACTTCTTTTGAAGAAAAATTTCACTAGAATTACAAAAAAAAAAGAGAATATTATTATTTGCAATGCAGTTCCTCCAAGCGGTGCGCAACAACAAGAGCAGATATGTGACATCCATTTATTCTGAGGTAAGACTTTAATTCTGATTGTTTTTACACAGGGCCAAAGACCGATATTTCGGTTTAATTAAATTTTCTTATCACTGAATGGACTTTAATTTTTCATGAGGAATTTATATTTGAGTCAGATTGCGAATTTCACATTTTTTTGTTGCCATTGTCAGGACATTTCATTGTGGGCAGGTTACGCTTAGCGCAATGTCCATTAGCATTCGTAATTAAATATTGTCATTTCTTTTTCTTTTAAAATTTCGGTGGGGAGGTTACATCGTGTTGAAGCTGCATGGGCAGCTGTACGTGTACACGCCATCCAAGCTCTGTTTGACTCAATGCCCAGGCTTATCAAGGCCGTTATTACGGCCAGAGGTGGTTGTTCTGGGTACTGATTTCTCGGGATCTATGCACCCAAATTGCGTGAAAATGTAATCACATGTCAGTTCTAGTGTAATATATTTGTCCAACGAATACCCGTTTATCATCTGCATTTCTTCCTGGTGTCGCAATTTTAATGGCCAGTAGTGTACTCGCCTAGCCAGGCACGCCACTTCACAGCGGTCCGTTTACTTCCCGTCGTTTCTGTTCTCTGTGTAGAGATCGCGTTCGGTGTTTGTGATAAAACACACCTAGTGGGTGGGAAATGGCTGAGGAGCAGTTAAAAGCGTTGAAACGAATGTCCTTTGAACCCACACTCGTTAATCCACAGTGGGAAGAAGAGTACTATTTTGTTGGAACGTAAGCGGACCTCAGTGTTTGATTTGCAATGCAACGTTCTCTTCGATGAAGAAGTACAATGTGAAGCTACATTATCAGCTCCTTCACGAGAAAGATATAGTCGGTTTGAGTAATGAAGAAAGAAAAGCCAAACTTATCGAACTGAAGCAGAAAAAGGAGAAAGACGTACGTATGCATGTAGATAATTAGGACATTGATTCACATTATTATTAATCATCATGTGATTCTTGAGTTTCTCCCGGTGTATTTACCGAGCGAGGTGGCGCAGTGGTTAGACACTGGACTCGCATTCGGGAGGACGATGGTTCAATCCCGCGTCCGGTCACCCTGATTTAGGTTTTCCGTGATTTCCCTAAATCACTCCAGGCAAATGCCGGGATGGTTCCTCTGAAAAGGCACGGCCGACTTCCTTCCCTATCCTTCCTTAATCCGATAAGACCGATGACCTCGCTGTCTGGTCTCCTTCCCCAAAACAACCCCGGCGTATTTGATAATATGTTATGTGCAATTTCCGCCACTTTTACCTTCTCCTGTACGTATTTACAGGAGGAAACCCTCATCATCTCGTGCAGCTCTTGAAATAGCTAAAACAGCACGGCCGCAACAATTTTGTGCCCAGAAAGTCTTCCTGTTTTTGAAACCGTTCCTCTTTCACGGAGAACGGTTTGCAGGCGCATTGAATTAACGCCACACGATGTGGAAACTCACCTGAGAGACGGAATCAAAGATTCAGTTTTCTTTCCAATAGCGTTGGCTGAAAGCACTGATGTATGTGATGTTCTAGGCGCTACAGTCTGGAACTTCGCGACGCTACGGTTCAGGTTCGAATCCTGCCTCGGGCATGGATGTGTGTGATGTCCTTAGGTTAGTTAAGTTTAAGTAGCTCTAAGTTCTAGGGGACTGATGACCTCAGAAGTTAAGTCCCATAGTGCTCTGAGCCATTTGAACCGTTTTAATGTGACGTTGCTTGACTTGCAGTCTTTTTGTGAGGAGTTGATGCTCAGTTTAATGTGACTGAAGAACTGCTCGATTTAGTGGAAATGCATTACACAACAACGGCGACGATGTACACTCCTGGAAATGGAAAAAAGAACACATTGACACCGGTGTGTCAGACCCACCATACTTGCTCCGGACACTGCGAGAGGGCTGTACAAGCAATGATCACACGCACGGCACAGCGGACACACCAGGAACCGCGGTGTTGGCCGTCGAATGGCGCTAGCTGCGCAGCATTTGTGCACCGCCGCCGTCAGTGTAAGCCAGTTAGCCGTGGCATACGGAGCTCCATCGCAGTCTTTAACACTGGTAGCATGCCGCGACAGCGTGGACGTGAACCGTATGTGCAGTTGACGGACTTTGAGCGAGGGCGTATAGTGGGCATGCGGGATGCCGGGTGGACGTACCACCGAATTGTTCGACACGTGGAGCGTGAGGTCTCCACAGTACATCGATGTTGTCGCCAGTGGTCGGCGGAAGGTGCACGTGCCCGTCGACCTGGGACCGGACCGCAGCGACGCACGGATGCACGCCAAGACCGTAGGATCCTACGCAGTGCCGTAGGGGACCGCACCGCCACTTCCCAGCAAATTAGGGACACTGTTGCTCCTGGAGTATCGGCTAGGACCATTCGCAACCGTCTCCATGAAGCTGGGCTACGGTCCCGCTCACCGTTAGGCCGTCTTCCGCTCACGCCCCAACATCGTGCAGCCCGCCTCCAGTGATGTCGCGACAGGCGTGAATGGAGGGACGAATGGAGATCACACGCACGGCACAGCGGACACACCAGGAACCGCGGTGTTGGCCGTCGAATGGCGCTAGCTGCGCAGCATTTGTGCACCGCCGCCGTCAGTGTCAGCCAGTTAGCCGTGGCATACGGAGCTCCATCGCAGTCTTTAACACTGGTAGCATTCCGCGACAGCGTGGACGTGAAACGTATGTGCAGTTGACGGACTTTGAGCGAGGGCATATAGTGGGCATGCGGGATGCCGGGTGGACGTACCACCAAATTGTTCGACACGTGGGGCGTGAGGTCTCCACAGTACATCGATGTTGTCGCCAGTGGTCGGCGGAAGGTGCACGTGCCCGTCGACCTGGGACCGGTCCGCAGCGACGCACGGATGCACGCCAAGACCGTAGGATCCTACGCAGTGCCGTAGGGGACCGCACCGCCACTTCCCAGCAAATTAGGGACACTGTTGCTCCTGGGGTATCGGCTAGGACCATTCGCATCCATCTCCATGAAGCTGGGCTAAGGTCCCGCTCACCGTTAGGCCGTCTTCCGCTCACGCCCCAACATCGTGCAGCCCGCCTCCAGTGGTGTCGCGACAGGCGTGAATGGAGGGACGAATGGAGACGTGTCGTCTTCAGCGATGAGAGTCGCTTCTGCCTTGGTGCCAATGATGGTCGTATGCGTGTTTGGCGCCGTGCAGGTGAGCGCCACAATGAGGACTGCATACGACCGAGGCACACAGGGCCAACACCCGGCATCATGGTGTGGGGAGCGATCTCCTACACTGGCCGTACACCACTGGTGATCGTCGAGGGGACACTGAATAGTGCACGGTACATCCAAACCGTCATCGAAACCATCGTTCTACCATTCCTAGACCGGCAAGGGAACTTGCTGTTCCAACAGGACAATGCACGTCCGCATGTATCCCGTGCCACCCAACGTGCTCTAGAAGGTGTAAGTCAACTACCCTGGCCAGCAAGATCTCCGGATCTGTCCCCCATTGAGCATGTTTGGGACTGGATGAAGCGTCGTCTCACGCGGTCTGCACGTCCAGCACGAACGCTGGTCCAACTGAGGCGCCAGGTGGAAATGGCATGGCAAGCCGTTCCACAGGACTACATCCAGCATCTCTACGATCATCTCCATGGGAGAATAGCAGCCTGCATTGCTGCGAAAGGTGGATATACACTGTACTAGTGCCGACATTGTGCATGCTCGGTTGCCTGTGTCTATGTGCCTGTGGTTCTGTCAGTGTGATCATGTGATGTATCTGACCCCAGGAATGTGTCAATAAAGTTTCCCCTTCCTGGGACAATGAATTCACGGTGTTCTTATTTCAATTTCCAGGAGTGTATTTTCGTGCGTAGAAATATAACAGAGAAATACGAGGCATGTTTGGGAATAAATTGTTGGATTGCAACAGATCGGGCTCCTACAATGATGGGTCATAAGTCTGGTGTCGTTGCTTCGATACCGAAAAAAGCTGAAAGCCGTCGGTGTCCAGCAGGAACTAATAGCAATACACTGCATTCTTCACCGTGTTAATTTGCTAGCAAAATGTGCCAGACAAGTTGGCGTCATGGATGTGGTCATAAAACATTTAACATTCTCAGATCGCACGGTTGGGGACACAGACAATTCAAATAGTTCCAGGAAGATCTCGAGTGTGAGTGAATACGGCGATGTTACATATTTTTGTGAAGTAGGCTGGTTGAGTGGAGGTGTTTTAGAACAATTTTTTAACTTACATAAAGATATAGCGTCATTCATGGATGAGAAACGAAAACCGGTGAAAGAATTGGACGACCCACAGTGGGTTTTAGACCTCGCGTTTTAAGTGATGTAACCAAGCATCTGAATAGCTTGAATGTAGCTTTGCAAGATATAAATAAGGTAATTAGCGAAGTGTTTCACTCTATTTTGGAATTCAATAAAGAATTCCTTTTTTGGACAAAGAAACTGTCAGAAATACCTTGTGCACAGTTCCAGAGCGTTGCACTAGTTGTTAGTGAAAACAATTTGGAACAGGAGAGGCTCAAAGAACATTTTGATGGCTTTGTAACGGTGTTACAGTCTCTCAAAGGCATTTTCGACAGTAGATTATGAGGAGTTATCGACTGGAATGCGATGTCAACCTTTTTCCGACTCCTTTTGTAGCTAACGTTAAAAATGTGCCTTCTCAAAGTCAGTTGCAACTCATTGGCTTTCAATGCAATCGTGCGCTGAAGGAGACGTTTCGCACTGCAGAAACCTCTACAAGCCGGCCGGGGTGGCCGAGCGGTTCTAGGAGCTACAGTCTGGAACCGCGCGCCCGCTACGGTCGCGGGTTCGAATCCTGCCTCGGGCATGGATGTGTGTGACGTCCTTAGGTTAGTTAGGTTTAAGTAGTTCTAAGTTCTAGGGCACTGATGACCTCAGATGTTAAGTCCCATAGTGCTCAGAGCCATTTGAACCAAACCTCTACAAATATTTCCCGCGTGAACAGTTTCCATTGTTATTTAAAATAGCTGCTCGTGTGTATATATTTTTTGGAACAAAATACTTGTGCGGAAGTGTTTTCTCCGTAATCAAACTGAATAAAATCGAAGCTTGAGAGTAGTGTTACTGATGTTCATCTGACTAGTGCAGTGCGCCTAATGACCAGTAGTTTCACACCAAATATCGAGATGCTGGTTCAAATTCATTGTAAGAACATCCAGGATGAAGTAAATTAATGCCTATGTCCTATTCGTTCGTAGTACCCCTCCTCTGAGCGACACACGTCTGTATAAATATAACGTAACATCTACAATACAAATGTGTTAATTTCTTAATCTCTTACATCTGTATCCTATTTGTGGCCATGAAAGTAGAACGTGTTACATTGGTTCGAAACTGTTTTTCTTCCATGCATGGCCAATCGCTGCATGGCACAGGATACGTAAACTTCGGGTAATGACCATACAATGTAAGCTTCCACGGCCGGTATTGCCTTCACTTAAAACTTTCGGGCTGATAGGCCGTCGTCGAAGTATAAAACTCTCCCCTGACGTTAGGTCTCCGACTGCTTGAGACATCCTCGGAGGTAAAGCGGCGAACTGCGAGGAGAACTCGAGGAAGCGTTGATTATATAGGCAGTACAGAGGGCGCCACTGTCGATCACGTGGCGTCGGCTATGAGATTGTCTCTGGTAATGCCAACATTCTCGATTGAAAGTAATCGATCGTCACGCTTACGGTGCAACGCTGACATCCAAATTTTATCCAGTTTAACACCTTCGTCTTTCCTGTTAAAATTATTACGGTGTTTATCAATCTCGATAGCCTCTCTATACAAGCGCGCATAATAATGCGAGGTTTTTGATATGACGCTCGTCTCGCTGAATTTTATTTCATGATCATCTTCCTGGTAAACATGTTCCGCTACGGCCGATTTATCCGTGTAACCCAGGCGGCAATTCCTCTTATGTTCAACAAGACGGGTGTTCACACTTCTCTTTGTGGTACCGATATAAACCTGTCCGTAACTACAAGGAAATATACAGGGAGATCAAAAAGTCAGTATAAATTTGAAAACTTAATAAACCCCGGAATAATGTAGATAGAGAGGTAAATACGCAAACAAGTGGGATACGGAAGTAGTAAGGAATGACGAGATACGTTTGAAGTTCTCTAACGCTATAGATACAGCAATAAGGAATAGCGCAGTAGGCAGTACAGTTGATGAGGAATGGTCATCTCTAAAAAGGGCCATCACACAAGTTGGGAAGGAAAACATGGGTACAAAGAAGGTAGCTGCGAAGAAACCATGGGTAACAGAAGAAATACTTCAGTTGATTGATGAAAGGAGGAAGTACAAACATGTTCCGGGAAAATCAGGAATACAGAAATACAAGTCGCTGAGGAATGAAATAAATAGGAAGTGCAGGGAAGCTAAAACGAAATGGCTGCAGGAAAAATGTGAAGACATCGAAAAAGATATGATTGTCGGAAGGACAGACTCAGCATACAGGAAAGTCATAACAATCTTTGGTGACATTAAAAGCAACGGTGGTAACATTAAGAGCGCAACGGGAATTTCACTGTTACATGCAGAGGAGAGAGCAGATAGGTGGAAAGAATACATTGGAAGCCTCTATGAGGGTGAATATTTGTCTGATGTGATAGAAGAAGAAACAGGAGTCGATTTAGAAGAGATAGGGGATCCAGTATTAGAATCGGAATTTAAAAGAGCTTTGGAGGACTTACGGTCAAATAAAGCAGAAGGGATAGATAACATTCCATCAGAATTTCTAAATCATTGGGGGAAGTGGCAACAAAACGACTATTCACGTTGGTGTTTAGAATATATGAGTACGGCGACATACCATCTGACTTTCGGAAAAGCATCATCCACACAATTCCGAAGACGGCTAGAGTTGACAAGTGCAAGAATTATCGCACAGTCAGCTTAACAGCTCATGCATCGAAGCTGCTTACAAGAATAATATACAGAAGAATGGAAAAGAAAATTGAGAATGCGCTAGGTGACGATCAGTTTGGCTTTAGGAAAAGTAAAGGGACGAGAGAGGCAATTCTGACGTTACGGCTAATAATGGAAGCATGGCTAAAGAAAAATCAAGACACTTTCATAGGATTTGTCGACCTGGAAAAAGCGTTCGACAATATAAAATGGTGCAAGCTGTTCGAGATTCTGAAAAAAGTAGGGGTAAGCTATAGGGAGAGACGGGTCATATACAATATGTACAACAACCAAGAGGGAATAATAAGAGTGGACGATCAAGAACGAAGTGCTCGTATTAAGAAGGGTGTAAGACAAGGCTGTAGCCTTTCGCCCCTACTCTTCAATCTGTACATCGAGGAAGCAATGATGGAAATAAAAGAAAGGTTCAGGAGTGGAATTAAAATACAAGGTGAAAGGATATCAATGATACGATTCGCTGATGACATTGCTATCCTGAGTGAAAGTGAAGAAGAATTAAATGATCTGCTGAACGGAATGAACAGTCTAATGAGTACACAGTATGGTTTGACAGTAAATCGGAGAAAGACGAAGGTAATGAGAAGTAGTAGAAATGAGAACAGCGAGAAACTTAACATCAGGATTGATGGTCACGAAGTCAATGAAGTTAAGGAATTCTGCTACCTAGGCAGTAAAATAACCAATGGCGGACGGAGCAAGGAGGACATCAAAAGCAGACTCGCTATGGCAAAAAAGGCATTTCTGGCCAAGAGAAGTCTACTAATATCAAATACCGGCCTTAATTTGAGGAAGAAATTTCTGAAGATGTACGTCTGGAGTACAGGATTGTATGGTAGTGAAACATGAACTGTGGGAAAACCGGAACAGAAGAGAATAGAAGCATTTGAGATGTGGTGCTATAGACGAATGTTGAAAATTAGGTGGACTGGTAAGGTAAGGAATGAGGAGGTTCTACGCAGAATCGGAGAGGAAAGGAAAATGTGGAAAACTCTGATAAGGAGAAGGGACAGGATGATAGGACATCTGCTAAGACATGAAGGAATGACTTACATGGTACTAGAGGGAGCTGTAGAGGACAAAAACTGTAGAGGAAGATAGAGATTGGAATACGTCAAGCAAATAATTGAGGACGTAGGTTGCAAGTGCTACTCTGAGATGAAGAGGTTAGCACAGGAAAGGAATTCGTGGCGGGCCGCATCAAACCAGTCAGTAGACTGACGACAAAAAAAAAAAAAAAAAAAAAAAGGAAAGAAAGAGAGAGGTAAAAATTGACACACATGCTTGGAATGACATGGGGTTTTATTAGAACAAAAAAAAAAAAAAAGTTCACAAAATGTCTGGCAGATGGCGCTGGACTGCAAAACGTCAGTAACTGCTCCCATGACGAGTGAGAGGTACGCCGATATGTTACAGAATCGCATCATCCCCAGCCTGGCTCATATACACCTGCTGGAACATACGATGTTTATGCAGAATGGCGCTCCACCCCACATTACTAGACGCGTGAAAGATCTCTTGCGCGCGTCGTTTGGTGATGATCGTGTGCTCAGCCGCCACTTTCGTCATGCTTGGCCTCCCAGGTCCCAGACCTAAGTCCGTGCGATTATTGGCTTTGGGGTTACCTGAAGTCGCGAGTGTATCGTGATCGACCGACATCTCTAGGGATGCTGGAAGACAACATCCGATGCCAATGCCTCACCATAACTCCGGACATGCTGTACAGTGCTGTTCACAACATTATTCCTCCACTACAGCTATTGTTGAGGAATGATAGTGGACATATTGAGCATTTCCTGTAAAGAACATCATCTTTGCTTTGTCTTACTTTGTTATGCTAATTATTGCTATTCCGATCAGATGAAGCGCCATCTGTCGGACATTTTTGAACTGTATTTTTTTGGTTCTAGTAAAACCCCATGTCATTCCAAGCATGTGTGTCAATTTGTACCTCTCTATCTACATTTTTCCGTGATTTATTCAGTTTTCAAATTTATACTGAGTTTTTGATCACCCGGTATATACCCCCGGTGTAGCCAAAGGGTGCCGTGCATCTTTTGCCAATCTTAAATATTCTTTTATTTTCCTGGGGGGTCTGAAAATAGTTTCCACCCCATACTTGCTTAAAACTTTCCCAATGCGATCTGTGACCTTATTAATAAACGGAAGAAAAACTTTGCCCTTGGGCGACTGTTGTTCTTCGTTGCTCCTGATTCTCTGCCTAGAGCGAAGTGCTCGAGCTATATCCTTGCTAGAATAGCCATTCTTCACGAAAGTTGACTGTAGATGTTCAATCTCATCTTTTAAATAAGCAGGTCCACAAATTTTGTACGCCCTGTCTACCGAGGTTTTCATTACACCTCTTTTTTGTCTAGGGTAGTGGTTTGAATCTTTATGTAGATAACGATGTGTGGCCTTTCTATACACCTTATGGCCCAACGTTCCGTCCCGTCGTTTAATCACACACACATCCAGGAAATTCAATTGCCCATTCCTTTCCGTTTCCATAGTAAATTGGATTTTCGGATTAATGCTGTTTAAATGTGTCAGGAAGGCACCCAAATCCTCTGCTCCGTGTGTCCATACTACGAACGTATCATCGACATAGCGATACCATCTGGCTGGTCTTTTACGGGCAGTCTGCAACGCCTGTTGTTAACATAAGTTAGCCACAGCAGGACTAAGAGGACTGCCCATAGCCACCCCGTCAATCTGTTAATAAAAGTTATTATTGTATTGAAAGTAGGTTGTGATGAGGCAGTGTCGTTATAATGCCAACATATCGGTAGGAAAAATACACGCTATGCATAAGATAGCTTCGTTTTTCGGAATCATGGTAAATAACGACACAACGTCCAAACCGGCGAGGATATCATCCGGGCCCACGCTCATTTCCTTTAACTTGTCAATGAAATGAGCTGAATTTTTAATATGACTGTCCGTCCTACCAACATAAGGCTGCAGCGTTGAGGCAAGGTGTCTAGCTAACTCGTGTGTTGGTCCGCCTATAGCACTGACAATTGGCCTCAACGGAATCTCAGGTTTATGCACTTTGGGTAGGCCATAAAGTCTAGGTGGGTACGCTTCTGTCTTACAAAGCAGCTTCTTATCGTTGGAGGCGAATGAAGACGCTTTCACCAGTCGATTGGCCATTTTTAAAATCTTCATAGTCGGATCTTTCTGGAGTTTCTTGTAATTGGAGGGAACCAAAATATCATTGATTTTTCCATGATAGTCCTCACTGTTCAGTGTGACGGTGGCATTATCCTGATCTGCATTAAGAACAATAATGTTTTTATCTGCATTTATATCCCTCAGCGCCTTCCTTTACACTTACGTCCCACAGACGCATGTTGTGCCACATATGATAACCCTCCCGATAATCGTGTACCGGTGCCGTGTTTAAGGACGCCACATACGCGTGAAACGATGTAGGACGTATGTGTGTTCCACCAGCACTACGTACGTTAGCTTGTTCGTACTCAGCACTACGCGCTCTCACAGCGGCACGATGATGATGATGATGATGTTTGGTTTGTGGGGCGCTCAACTGCGCGGCTATGAGCGCCCGCACAAATTCCCAACCTTTGCTCAGCCCAAACTCGCCACATTCATGAACTATGATGAAATGATGAGGACAACACAAACACCCGGTCGCCCCAGTGCAGTGTGCATACCCAAGCGGCCAGCCACATTGCCCAGTTCTGCTACCCACACTACGTGCCCTCACAGCTGCTCAGCGTTGCTTAGATCATCATTTAGTATAAATTTATTTTATGTACCACTGATACGTTTATTCAATAAGAAGAACATCACTTCATTTAAGAAATACATCTTACACAAGGTGTACAGTTTTAACTTAATTTTAGCAGCGTTGTCCTTATACTGCATCCCCACCCCAGAACACTCCGTCACCAAATTTACGTTTATCGGAGCAACCTTGTAAACTTAGGGTACAATTTATGGAGTGATTCTCCTCTAGAATGTTTATTCCAAAGACTAGGTATTTTACATACAAGGTTGAAAGTAGCTTGCTTCTTAACAGTAGTTGTCGCATAGTAGTTAATGAAATTAGTTGTGGTGGTTAAATCCTTATCAAATAATTCTTTATTGTTGCCGCACTGATACTCACTGTGGATCCATGGACAGCCAGTCACCGTTCCTGTCGCTCACATAGTAACTGTCGTTACGAACATACTCATTCTATTATATTCTTCAACGACGATTGAGGTGACGGCAAGGTGAGTCTCACACAAACTTTCAAATTGATCTTATTATTACAGCTTTATAATGCGTAGGCATCGGTCTGATTGATTAGCAGTAAAATCGTAGAGAACATTGTAACCTCCCAACAGAAAAAAATATGTATATCATTCACATTCAGTGTAACCTCCTAACAGAAAAAATATATATAATTATACTTATAGCATTCACATTTAGTGTAACTTCCCAACAGTTTATTACTTCGTAACCTTGCAATAAAGCCGACCGCGGTGGTCTAGCGGTTCTAGGGGCGCAGTCCGGAACCGCACGACTGCTACGGTCGCAGTTTCGAATCCTGCTTCGGGCATGGATGTGTGTGATGTCCTTAGGTTAGTTAGGTTTAAGTAGTTCTAAGTTCTAGGGGACTGACGACCACAGTAGTTAAGTCCCATAGTGCTCAGAGCCATTTGAACCATTTGAACCTTGCAATAATACCGTGAATAACCTCCCAATAAAAAAATATCACTCATATACAACCTTTCAGTAATTGACTGACTGTGAATCTAAATTGCTAAATTTTGAGGTCAGAAATGCTGCGTCATGGCCCTGAAAATTCATTCTGAATAAACTGAAAAATCTTACCTCAATGAAGTCGTCGGATAACGCAATGCTGGTCGCTAGATTTGTCATGTATAGAAAGAAACAACTGACTTTTCTTTACGATAATCGGGATGACCATGGATTGGAGTAATTAATAAATTCTTTAAATTCAGGTGAATGATTGTCAAAAGTTAATTTTATAAGAAAGATTATTATTAAAAGATTTTTAAAAACATTTACATGGGCCTTGATATGACAATAGCACAAATTTAGTTGTAACAAATTAGATATGCTCGCGGCTGCTTTTACCTTATACTACACCGCTCAGGCACCACCATCGCTCCCCACGACTGGCTCAGCCAACTCCATACACCCGACTGCTAGCAACTACTTACTCCTACTGCCGGAGCTACAACTACTACTGCTCTCTGGGCTGCGATTCTATTGTATCTTACATATCGCATGCAGCGCGTGAGCAATCCATCGAAATTACATCTGATCGAGTGCGCTAGCAATAAATTCCTTAGTCATGGGCCTCTTACAACATTGTTGCTGACAATAATTGTGTGCTTTATCAAGTGTGATACTGTATTCTGAGCAAGTGTCTTTATCTCTGGATATATACTGCACCCTACGTCTATATGAACCTGCTCAGTGTATTCAACAAGTCTTGCTCTCCCTTTACGATTTTTACCACTTCGCTCTTCCCTCAGTTACCAAATGAGCGCTTCGGTTAAGCTCGAAGATGTGAGTAATCAGTCAATCCCTTCCTTTTAGTCAAATTCTGCTGCAAGTTCCTTTTCCTTCCCTTCGATTTAGTACTGCTTTATTCGTTGTTTGATCTACCCATGTAATCTTCAGCTTTCTTCAAAAGCGGCACATTTCCAAAGCATCTAACCTCTTTTCCCCTAAACTGTTTATAGTACACATTTCACTTCTGTACTAATAACTTCAGAGAAGACTTTCATGATATTGGCTTCCCGTTGTTTTCCTCTTATTGATTCTCTACGTATTCCTTTCACGTTTGTGGAGGAGGAGATTAGTGTTTAACGTCTCGTCGACAACGAGGTCATTAGAGACGGAGAACAAGCTCGCATCAGGGAAAGATTGGGAAGGAAATCGGCCGTTCTCTTTCTGAGGAACCATCCCGGCATTTTCCTGAAACGATTTAGGGAAATCGCTGAAAACCTAAATCAGGATGGCCGGAGACGAGATTGAACCGTCGTCCTCCAGAATGCGAGTCCAGTGTGCTAACCACTGCACCACCTCTCTCGGTTCACCTTTGTGCTTTCCCTTTCTTAGCTTTGTGCAGAGTATAATTTGAGCTCATCATATTCTTGCAGTACGTCTCTTTTCTCCAAAGATTTCCTATACATGGTATCTATGTATTCCCCTGTCATGTTTGCTTCCTCAGCCTCGTCTAGCCGCTCCAACTTAGATATTTTGCACTCTACCAGTCTGCTTCTCTAGACGTTGATACTCTCTTTCGCCCCGTGTATTTTATGGATTTTTGTATTTTCTCTTCTCGCCAACTAAATTCAGTATGTGTTATCAACTGATTTCTACTGCGTCTCGTGTTTTTGCCTATTTGATCCTCTTCCGGCTTCAGTAATTCGCCTCTAAAACCTACCCATTCATATCCTGTGATACCCCTTTCAGTCATTGCTTAAGACTATTTCCGAAACTTGAAGCGATGTTAGAGGATTTCCCTGCTACAAGCAACGAATGGACTCACATTCCTAAGCTACACTGTCGCTCCACAACATCGGTACCCAGAGGGAGCTCGAAGATAACAAACGAACGAAAAAGTACACCACGTACTCACTATACTCGTACATCTGGCGAAGATAACAGGCGAAAGAAAAAGTACACCACGTACTCACTACACTCGTACATCTGGCGAAGATAACAGGCAAAAGAAAAAGTACACCACGTACTCACTATACTCGTACATCTGGCGAAGATAACAGGCGAAAGAAAAAGTACACCACGTACTCACTATACTCGTACATCTGGCGAAGATAACAGGCGAAAGAAAAAGCACACCACGTACTCTCTATACTCGTACATCTGGCGAAGATAACAGGCGAAAGAAAAAGTACACCACGTACTCACTATACTCGTACATCTGGCGAAGATAACAGGCGAAAGAAAAAGCACACCACGTACTCTCTATACTCGTACATCTGGCGAAGATAACAAGCGAAAGAAAAAGTACACCACGTACTCACTATACTCGTACATCTGGCGAAGATAACAGGCGAAAGAAAAAGTACGCCACGTACTCACTATACTCGTACATCTAGGCACCCACCAGTTTTTATGTCGGCAGAGGAAACACATTTTTCCCATACATACAATATCTGATCAAAAGTATCCGTACACGCCTAAATACATATTAGGTGCACTGTGCTGCCAACTACTGCCAGGTTCTCCATATCAGCGACCTTATAAATCATTAGACATCGTGCGAGAGCAGAATGGGGCGCTCCGCGGAACTTCGAAAGTGCTCAGGTGATTGGGTGTCACTTGTATCATATGTCTCGACGCGAGATTTCCACACTCCTAAACATCCCCAGGTCCACTGTTTCCGATGTGACAGTGAAGTGGAAACGTGAAGGGACACGTACAGCTAAAAGCGTACAGTTCGACCTCGTCTGTTAACTCACAGAGACTGTCGACAGTTGACGATGGTCGTAATGTGTAATAGGCATACAGACCATTACACAGGAATTCCAAACTGCATCAGGATCCTGTAGGTGCTATGACAATTAGGCGGGAGGTGAGAAAAGTTGGATTTTGTGGTCGAGCCGCTGTTTATGAGCCACACAGCACGCCGGTAAATGCCAAATTGACGCCTCGCTTGGTGTAAGGAGCGCAAACATTGGACGACTGAACAGTGGACATCCGTCGTGTAGAGTAACGAATCACGGTACACAACGTGGCCATCCGATGGCAGGGTGCGGGTGCGGTGAATACCCGGTAAACGTCATCTGCAAGCGTGTGTAGTGCCAACAGTAAAATTCAAAATTTTTCATCAAAGGGGCTTGCACCCCTTTGTTGTTTTGCGTGGTACTATCACAGCATAGCCTTACACTGATGTTTTAAGCACCTTCTTGCTTCCCACTGTTGAAGAGCAATTCGGGGATGGCGATTGCATCTTTCAACACGATCCAGCACCTGTTCATAACGCACGGCCTGTGGTGGAACGTTTACACGACAATAACATCCCTGTAATGGACTGGCCTGCACAAAGTCCTTACGTGAATCCAACAGAACACCTTTTGGATGTTTTGGAATGCCGACTTCGTGCCAGGCCTCACCAACCAACATCGATACCTCTCCTCAGTGCAGCACTCCGTGAAGAATGGGCTGCCATTCCCCAAGAAACCTTCCAGCACCTGATTGAATGTATCCCTGAGGGAATGGAAGCTGTCATCGAGGCTAAGGGTGGACCAACACAATATTGAATTTCAACATTACCGATGGAGGGCGCCACGAACTTGTAAGTCATTTGCAGCCAAGTGTCCGGATACTTTTGATCACATAGTGTATGACGTAGAAGTTTCGAGAACATTGCTATCTGCTGACTAGTTTTTGCTATTGGTTTCTACACTGCACTTTTAGTACGTGGTCAATGTCATTAAACATAAACAAAGTAAGCGTGTAATTATAGTAAAACTCGTTTTAGCGTTACCATACATTAATTTTTCCCACAATGTACGTTATTTTCCGTTGGTCTCATTGTCAGTTCTAATCTCTGAATTACTAGTTTTCTACGATTAAAAGTATGGATAACATTTGTCACGTTTTGTGTTTATGAACCACTACCGCTAGCTGTAACATAGATTTTCAAATCGATTTATCTGAAAACCTCATTTTGTATTCTCTAATGAACAACACTAATGACAATGCTTAACATAAGACTGACGAGTTCTTCTGCAATCTTAGTTCTGCACGTCTTTAAAATTGACAAAATTACCTGACCATCCAGTTACAAATCTTGCCATTCGAAATTCATAACCATTTTCGCAGGTTTGTGAAACGTTTTGAAACGGGCATATGAATGTCTTATAGATGTTCCCTGATTAGTGCCACGTGTTTTACATGACCGAAAAATCACATACAACTTATAAAGTACTGCTTTAACTGCATCAGAATAAACCATCGATGGGTATAATGACAGCCAGTTCAGTTGAACTGTTCTCTGTATGCCTTTTCCGTCATTCTTGAAATTATAATTTTTGTCACATTGCAATAGATTCAGTAAAATCTTTAGGGAATTGTTAGTCTCGTTTTATTTCAACTTAACTAACCACCAGTGGACTGTAATGCTTTTCCTCCAAATGCGTGTAACCGAAAAAGACACTGGCTACATACCCAGTGCTGAAATTACTGGATTTTTAGTACAGATATTTGGAGCTGGCTCAACGCCTTCGTGCGATATTTCTCGATTTTCCCTCACTTCCGTTTTCGGTTTTCATTCGTTTGTGAGGTACAAAAGACTTACGAATATCGATCATTTTTTCACTCCATTCACTCACCTCACAATGCACAAAATTTGTAATAAACCAAATTCGTGGACCATTGTTAACTTATGCACGCCGTTGACAATGGAACAATTGAGAAAGAGGTTCATTCACTGCCAACAACAGTCTCGCTTCTAACTGATCAGCTAGGTTTCGTGACAACTTGCTATAGAGATGTTCATGCTCAAATGTGGCGATTAGTTACCGTAGTAGGGGAAAAAAAACAAATTTTTTTTCACATTTCATGTTTACTAGATAAAATTATATAAATGTAATTTTAAATTATACTGACGTTTATAGAGTGATACATGCATAATAATTCAACATAAAACACTTCGTTTCGCTACAATTTCTAAAATGTTGTGAGCGTGTTATTTTGGGCTACTCGGAAGGGCAAAATGACACACATTTTCTATTACCAGGGTTATTCCTTTATTTTTGCTATTAAATTGTTAGTATAAGCATAAATTATAGCATAAATACATATTATACCTTATTCCCCATGTGGGGTTGTTAGTACCCCCATCGGGCGCCTCCCCAGGTGGCGGATAGGGGAATGCCTCCTAGATATAGGTGGTACTGGGGAAATCAAATACCCAGGGCGGACCAAAAACTAACGAAAGGTAGCGTCTGAACTCCTAGAGGAGCGGCTACAAACAGCGTCTGTTCTCCATGTTAGGAGCGGCTGAACACACACTCTGGAACTTACAATCCCAGTTTTAACCTCGGAATGGCCCAAAAAGCCATCTCCCCCCTGAATTTCAAACAACTATGCATGATGTCAATTTCTCTAGATAGAACTACTCCAGGAGGTAACCAATCCTCCGCCGCTAACAGCAGCGCAATCAGGCCTAAGGATTCTGGAGAGCCTGAAGCACCATGTCGTTCAAGAAATTCAAAATCCTCTAAACTCAAGAAAAACAACGTATATTTCTTTGGAACCCTAAATATTAACTCGCTCTTGAAGCCGGGAAAACTGAAGCAGCTCACCAAAGTCTTGAAGGTATATAAAATCCAAATATGTGCGCTGCAGGAAACCAGATTTACAGATGAAGATTTAATGGATTATAAAGGACACAGGATATTTAAAGGAAAGAAAGGCTGGAACCCATGTGGAAGAGGCCTTCCCCACATTGGAACAGGCTTCATCGTGAAATCAAAATGGGTAAACTCAATAACCGACTTCCAGTCACCTAATGAACGCTTGTCTTTTCTCACATTCCGCGCCCTAAATAAAACCTATATACTTATTAATTGCCACGCACCCATCAACAATGACAATAAGAAAAACCTTCAGAAAGTAGATACATATTGGGAATCTCTAGACCACGAACTTTCTAAAATCCCAACATCAAATGTGAAAATACTGTTTGGGGACTTCAATGCACAAATAGGCCAAGAAAAAAAATACAAAAAAACAGTAGGAAACTACCCGGCTCACAAAAGGACAAACAGAAATGGAGAAAGATTAATAGAACTATGCAAGGGGCATAACTTAAAATTAATGTCTACAAATTTCAAAAAACCTCCTAAGAAACAGAAAACATGGAAATCACCAAATACAAGTATTGGAGAGTTCCAGATAGATCACATAGCCATCACACACTATAATCAAAAAGAAATAATGAATGTGAGAGTTCGGAAAGGGGCAAACATTGTAACTGGCCACTACTTATCGACAATAAAATTAAATTTCATACCACAAAGAAAGAAACAAATACAAAACAGGAAAACTCAAAAGATAGACGCAAACATCTTGAAAGAGAAAAGAGAAGAATTCTGTCAAAACATAGTTATATGTTCGGATAAATGGGAAGATATAAAAGAAGGAATGATAAGATCTGCTCAAGAAGTCGCAAAAATGAAAAAGAGAAAGAAACACGAATGGTGGGATGAGATATGTGAGGAAGCAATAGAACAAAGGATGAAGGCATGGAAGAAATGGCACTCAAGCAAAAGTGATAAGGACTACCTGGAGTTTAAACAGCAAAGATCTTCTACAGCAAAACTCATTAGATCAGTAAAAAGACTATTTGAAAAGAACCAACTTACACAAATGGATAAAGATTTTAAGAGAAACAATAACAGATCCTTTTACAGCACATTCAGACAGAAACTACAAAAATATGTAGCACCAAATCTGTGCTTTAAAGATACCAGTGGAAAACTGGCAATAAATAATGAAGAAAATTGTGAAATATTAGCAAAATATTTTGAACAACTCCTCAACTGTCAGGAACCTATTGAAAAATTACCAGCCAACACCCCAAACACAGTAAACAATAATTCTGAACGCCCATGCCTCATAGAAATCAGAGAAATCATTAAAAACCTTAAGAACAATAAAGCACCAGGGGAAGACATGATAATTGCAGAAATGTGCAAAAGTGTGGATAATACAACTCAAGAAAAACTACTGGGAATAATCAATGAGATTTGGAGAACGGAACGTATACCGGAAGAATGGAAAACTGCATTAATCCACCCCATCTTCAAGAAAGGGGATAAAACCGATGCAAATAACTACAGAGGGATATCTTTACTTCCGGTAACGTATAAAATTCTATCTAAGGCCCTACAAAACATATTGGAGAAACAACTTGATCAAGAAATTGGTGAATACCAAGCAGGCTTTAGGAAGGGAAGATCTTGTGTGGAGCAAATTTTAAACTTGAAGTTAATTATTAAATATAGACGATTAAGAGGAAAAGACATCTTTATCACGTTTGTTGACTTCAAGAAGGCATATGACTCCGTTGACAGAACAACCTTGGTTAACATCCTTAGTGAGTTTGGAGCAGACAAGAAAACAGTCGCAATCGTCAAAGAAACACTTACGGATACCTATGCAAAAGTAAAGTTCCGTGGTGAGGTATCCAGACCATCCAAAATCAGAACAGGATTAAGACAAGGAGATGGGTTGTCACCTACCCTATTCAACTGTGTGTTAGAAAAAGTTATTAGAGAGTGGAGGAAGAAAACGACTGAAGAAGGAATACAAAAAATCAGATTAGGAAGAATAAAGGATGGATTAGAAGTAGATTGCCTCGCTTTTGCTGATGACTTAGCGATTCTGGCAGGAAGTTTGGAGGAAGCAGTCAAACAGATCAATATTCTGAATGAAACAGCAGAAAAAGCAGGACTGAAAATCTCCTTTGAAAAGACAGAGTACCTAACCAATGTAAAAGAGGCACCGAACAATATGATTACAAAGTATGGCCAGATAAAAAAGGTTTCTAATTTCAAATATTTAGGGGAAATCATCCAGCCCAATGCTTCAGATAAAGAAGGAAATAAAACAAGAACAAGAAAAATGGAAATGGCATTCCAGCTAACAAAGAATGTGTACAACAAGAAGTCAGTATCAATTAACGCAAAAATAAGGCACTACAACACTGTGATTAAGCCGGAGTGTCTGTATGCATCTGAATGTTTAGCAATGAACACTAACAAGGAAATGGAAGCTATAGCAAAAAAGGAGCGAAAAATCATTAGAAGAGTACTTGGGCCGCGGTTTGAGAATGATACTTGGAAGCTTAGAAGTAATAGAGAAGTGTATGACAAAATTGAGAAAGTGGGAGATACTATGAGGAAGAGAAGAGTAAGCTCTTACGCCCATTTGAAAAGAATGAATGATGAAAGGCTGACAAAGAAAATATTCATGTTTTTTGACAAGAACCCCAGAACCCAAATTACCTGGTTCAAAGAAGTCAAAGCAGACTTAGAGGAGATGGGTATAGGAGAAGATGATATAACCAACAGAGACTTAATGAGAGACAAAATTCAACATTTTGAAGGATTTGAAGTGAAGAAGAGAAGAACTGGAGGAACAGTGTGGACAGAAGACCGAAGGGAGCAGCACAGAGAGAGGATGAAGACATATTGGCAGAAGAGAAAAGAGGAGGAGCGCAATAGGAGAGAGGAGGAGCGCAATAGGAGAAATGTACATTGAAAAATAGTTGTTTAATGCGGTCCCTAGACGGCCAAAATCGGAAAAAAAATTATACCTTATTCATTAGAACTGTAATCCTAAGAAATTAACAATGTGTTTTAGTAAAACACACCAAAATTTATGGCAAATTATTTTCTGGAAACTTGAATCATACAACTTTAGTCATAGAAAATAATATTTCTTGTTCTAGTTACTGTTTCCATTCCTAACAGGCTTTTTATAAAGAGATACTCTGCTTTCAACAGTCGATATGTGATGCAGCAATGCAGAAGGGACGTAGTCCTATGTCATTTTGCCCTCTTAAGCACAAACGTAATCTTTGGTCTTAATCTCAAAAAGTAACAAACACACAACCACAGTGTCCTTACGGAATTTAAGACTTACAAGGTCTCCCACTCGTAGTAAATTTTCCACACAGGTAATCAGCAATGCACAGTTTTAACAGGTTCCTAAAATAAATGTAGACTTCGTTGACTTTGGTAATGGTTCCTGAATTTCACCGTACCAAATGGTAGCGGGAAAATATTAATGGCTTGTAGGCAACGTGTAGCTTCCACAAGCAATTAATTAAATCAAAGAATATGATCCTGTCCCCTGCCAAATTTTAAAGGAGGCTACTTCGTCATTTTGCCCTTTTATGTCGTTTTGCTTCACTTTTCCCTAATTATGAAATTAATTAAACGAAGGCTGTTGTGCAACAGTTCCTCAGTGAATATCTACCTATAAGTACAGCTACCGATCAGGGTCACACAGTAAAAGTGATATCCCAATCACCATATGAAAATAAATACTCCCTAATTTTCATGTGTCCTACAATCTGTAGAAAGTGACATACACTGTTCTAGTTTGTTGTGTTTGATCCACCAACTCTCCAAGTTTGGTTCCCCTGCAGTTGGCAGGTCTGCTTGACCTTGAGACTTCACCAGTGCTGTTTTTTTCCTCTGTTCTCTCAGTTCTGCCCAGGCGTGGGTGCAGTGCAGAGCCGGCCGAAGTGGCCGTGCGGTTAAAGGCGCTGCAGTCTGGAACCGCAAGACCGCTACGGTCGCAGGTTCGAATCCTGCCTCGGGCATGGATGTTTGTGATGTCCTTAGGTTAGTTAGGTTTAACTAGTTCTAAGTTCTAGGGGACTAATGACCTCAGCAGTTGAGTCCCATAGTGCTCAGAGCCATTTGAACCATTTTTTTTTTTTTTTTTGCAGTGCAGGGCAACTCAGCAACAATGTGTACTCCGCAACAGAAAGCGCAGTGTGTTATTAGACTTGCGAAAACTGAGTCAATTATAACATTGCAACGTAATTTTATATGCGAGTATGGCGGTGAACCACCTACAGCAAAAACTGTCCGTCGTTGGCAGAAGCCTTTCAAGGAAACCGGTAGTGTTTTAAAAGCAAAATCACCAGGTTGACTGAGAACTTCTGAAGATGTTGTTGAGCAGATCCATGTTTCATGTGTTCAGAGCCCGAAGAAGTCATTGGCCAGACGTAGTCTACAATTAGGAGTGCCTAATGGTACTGTGTATGATGTGCGTAAAGGAATTAAGTTGTGCACCTACAAACTGCAACTGTTACCTGAAATACAATCTACTGATAAAATCGATAGGTATGAGTCTGCTGTTGACTTTCTACACAGGATTGATGATGATGTCAATTTTTTAGAAAAAAATTCTCTTTTCTGATGAGGCTACGTTTCATGTTAGTGGAACAGTTAATCATTATAACTGCAGAATTTGGGGGGCAGAGGATCCACATGAAGTTATTCAGTATCGACGTGACTCTCCCAAAGTTAATATCTGGTGCGATTTGATGGAAGATCGTGTGATTGGGTTTCATTATTTTTGTTGAAAAAACAATAAATGGGGACATTTACTGTGACATGTTGACAGAGTAGGTCTTTCGACAAATGGACGATATTGAGGCGGAAAAGGGGCTTGTGTTTTTCCAACAAGTGGCGCCCCACCTCATTACAGTAACCATGTGCGTACGGCTTGACACTCGTTTTCCAGGAAGGCGGAAAGGCAGGGCTGGCCCAATACCGTGGCCACCACGAAGCCCAACCTTAACCTCACTGACCTTTTCTTTTGGGCCACATAAAAAATGTTGTATACAATGAAAAGAGCAGAGACATCAATCATTATTGGGAAAGAATCGTCGCGGTGTTGGTACAGTTACACCGGAAATGTTGGTGAATACATAGTGAGGAGTGGAATATCGTCCCGACGTGTGCATGGCAACAAATGCATCCCACGATGACATCTACTAACATTAAACAAAACATTCATTATATGTACTAATTGATATAATTTTTCATTAATGTCCACACCAAATTTATACTTAAATCTAGTGACTTCTTTTTGAAACACCCTGTATAACGAAATACTGTGCTACTTTAGATTAGCGCCGCAAAGTTGTCAGACATGATTCAGTTTCTTTCTTTAATTTCCAAACTTTTGTTGAGTGTGTTCTGTCGTGCACCTGTTTTGCTATGCAACTAGCAATTTGAGGTGGTGGCTGCGTGAGTACGTAGGAACTGAGAGGATGATTTTTTCATTGCCTGGTAAGGCCACATTTCAGAGACGTATTTGTTACCGAGGGCATTTTTGTAAATTCTCCCACATACACCTATCGCAATGTCGTCAGTCAGTCAATCGGCAGCTTCATTCTGTTCCTCTAGAGTTTATTAGTGTTTAATAGACTTTTCTGATATGTTATCTTTCATTTCTTATCAGCTACATATTGTTCACATGCTCTAAAATCCAAAATATTCAGGCTGTAGAAATGTAACTAATTTTGCAATTTTCGCCATATGAACGTCGTACTGTAAGTTTTTAAGTATTATTTCACCTTTATTATATTTCATTTTTTTATGTTCGTGTTTGACGTCCATTTGTGACACAATAACTTTTAATGTTCGCAGTGTTAGCCTATAACAAAAATGTAACACTGTTGTTCAGGAATGTGTTAGCACATACTCTTGTTAACCAGTACCATATATCGACACTGAAACAAAAATGTCAACTTTGTATCGATGATGTACCAATTGCAAAGTCCCTTTGTTTCATCTTTTTATATTTATGTTTGAAAGTAAAGGAAAATAATAAATTGTGCGCTCCAGTTGATGTTACCTCAGTTTCGAGAACAGCTGCATGCTGATTCTCACACTGCAATATTTCGAAGATCATTATACAACAATTTCCATAAATGTTGAAATAATGAGATTTCTTAGAGTGAAACATAGTGATTTTAAAGGAAGTGTACTCACTTTTAAATTTAATTTCCAGCGTTCAACGAAGTTTTTCATTACTGCGGTGAACTTATCCTTTAACTCACGAGGCGTCGTCTCTTAGACCCCGTAACAATTTTCGAAATCGCTTTCAAAGGCGTAAAGACGATGTGTATACCAAGGCGCCTGCAAGAGTGAACAAGTCTAGTATACAATACTTGCCTTTAAATATGCTACACGAAGAAGAAACGCAGATGATAAACGGGTATTCATTGAAAAAATACGTTATGTAACAACTAAAACGGCTTCTGACATCAAATGTAACAATTGTGTTACTAAATGTGACACTTCTGTCACTCAATGTAACTGGGTTTTCTCTTTGGATGCTGTCAATTGTCAGGATGAGCATTCTAAAGCATTCTGTCAGGGTGAAAATATTAAATAAATTAACTTTTCTCTCTTAACAACATGTGGGCAGGGTGGGTTCTCCCTTGGCTCGGGGGTGAGGTCGAATGAAACATCATTTTTACATAAGATAACTTTTATTGAAGATTTGTACAACTGTATCTTACGGGATGTTCTGGTTCGGAGAGCAGCAGCTGTGTCGTTTGTGAAGTCTTCTGCTGCGGCAGCGGCGGCGGCGGCGGCGGCGGCGGCGTCTGATTATGCGTAGCGGTGTGAATCTCGTGTCGCCGTCTCGCCCAGCTGACAGGAGACGCGCAGCGTGAGGTGGCCGGTTTAATTATTGCGAGCGAAGTCGTGCATCGGATGATACCTTGGGTGTGGCGTCCCAGCGTTTCTCTTCTCTAAGCGGCCGCGTGTGTTGTGCGTCGGCCAGCGGAGCGGTGCGGCGGGGCAAGGCCGGTGTCGGGGACTCGAACCACGGACTCCCGCTTGCCAGTCTTCGGCTGTCAGATCTTCATCCCAGCTCACAGGTGACTGCTGATGTGAGGCCGTCTCCTTCCCGTCCTCACAAGTCACCCGGGTGCGTAAAACCAGACTTCAAATACCTTTTAACTTCTGTCTTCTGGCGCCGCGGCTGCTGCTTGCTATTCCATTACAGCGGCAGACTTGGTGCGTCTGTGCATAATGCAGTCTCTTTTTGCATGACGGTCTTCAGCAGCGAAACTGACTGAACACTACTGCTACTCTTCTTTTCTTCCTTCGTCTCTCGTCTTTGTCTCCATTCCCGTCTCCGTCTTCGTCTTCGTCCCCGTCTTCATCTGTCTTCATCTGTCGGGCCCACCATGTCTCGCGTATTTATTCACTTCAGTTCACTGGAGGTGAACGACTTCACGGCCATTGCCTCTTCTGTCACGTTGAAAAGCTTCTCGAAGAATCTTCTTGACCTCGGTCATTGGCTCTTTGAATGTAGGCGGGGGCCTCTGATCGCATGTGACGACTGAGAAACACGTGAGCCGGTCATTGCCTCTTCCGTCACGTTGAAAAGCTTCTCGAAGGATCTTCTTAACGTCGGTCATTGGCTCTTGGAATGTAGGCGAGGGCCTTTGCTCACATGCGACAACTGAGAAATACGTGAGCCGGTCGGGCGATGCCCTGACGGCTGAATCGACAGCGCCCGCTTATGTGGAACTTGCTGACTTCACGGTCATTGTCTCTTCTGTTCTGCTGTTCAGCCCGCTGAATGCGAGTATGTAACTCTCTAAACTAAACCAAGTTTTCCATTTATATTCTAATTTCTAGTTCACTTTGATTTCACTAAATTATTTACTTAAGTACCACTCAACAATTATACTAGAACTGATATGTGATTACATTTTCACGCAATTTGGGTGCATAGATCCCGAGAAATCAGTACTCAGAACAACCACCTCTGGCCGTAATAACGGCCTTGATACGCCTGGGCATTGAGTCAAACAGAGGTTGGATGGCGTGTACAGGTACAGCTGCCCATGCAGCTTCAACACGATACCACAGTTCATCAAGAGTAGTGACTGGAGTATTGTTACGAGACAGTCGCTCGTCCACCATTGACCAGACGTTTTCAGTTGGTGAGAGATCTGGAGAATGTGCTGGCCAGGGCAGCAGTCGAACATGTTCTGTATCCAGAAAGGCCCGTAAAAAATGTTCAAATTTGTGTGAAATCTTATGGGATTTAACTGCTAAGGTCATCAGTCCCTCAGCTTACACACTACTTAACCTAAATTATCCAAGGACAAACACACACATCCATGCCCGAGGGAGGACTCGAAACTCCGCCGGGATCAGCCGAGGCCCGTACATAACATGCAACATGCGGTCGTGCTTTATCCTGCTGAAATGTAGGGTTTCGCAGGCATCGAATGAAGGGTAGAGCCACGGGTCGTAACACCTCTGAAATGTAACTTCCACTGTTCAAAGTGCCGTCAGTGCGAACAAGAAGTGACCGAGACGTGTAACCAATGGCACCCCATACAATCACGCCAGGTGATGCGCCAGTATGGCAATGAGAAATACACGCTTCCAATGTGCGTTCACCGTGATGTCGCCAAACACAGATGGGACCATCATGATGCTGTAAACCGAATCTGGATTCATCCGAAAAAATGATATCTTGCCATTCGTGCACCCAGGTTCGTCGTTAAGTACACCATCCCAGGAGCTCCTGTCTGTGATGCAGCGTCAAGGGTAACCGCAGCCATGGTCTCCGAGCTGACAGTCCATGCTGCTGCAAACGTCGTCGAACTGTTCGTGCAGATGGTTGTTGTCTTGCAAACGTCCCCATCTGTTGACTCAGGGATCGAGACGTGGGTGCACGATCCGTTACAGCCATGCAGATAAGATGCCTGTCATCTCGACTGCTAGTGATACGAGGCCGTAGGGATCCAGCACGGCGTTCCGTATTACCCTCATGAACCCACCAATTCCTTATTCTGCTAACAGTAATTGAATCGCGACCAACGCAAGCACCAATGTCGCGATACAGTAAACCGCAATCGCGATTGGCTACAATCCGACATTTATCAAAGTCGGAAACGTGATGGTACGCATTTCTTCTCCTTACATGAGGCATCACAACAACGTTTCACCAGGCAACGGCCGTCAACTGCTGTTTGTGTATGAGAAATCGGTTGGAAACTTTTCTCATGTCAGCATGTGGTAAGTGTCGCCACCGGTGCGAACCTTGTGTGGATGCTCTGAAAAGCTAATCATTTGCATATCACAGCATCTTCTTCCTGTCGGTTAAATTTCGCGTCTGTAGCACGTCATCGTCGTGGTGTAGCAATTTTAATGGTCAGTAGTGTATTATAAATTTAACACTTCTACGTCCAAGGACCGTTTTACGATCCCGTAAATAGTAGTGGGCGAATATAAGGATAGTTTTCAATATTAGTGTGGTGTTCTGTGAAACACCGACTTTTGACTTGGTTTCATCTGTGCCTACTGCCCGCCCTCTTATCTCCCACACCCCATGCAGAATATGTATGTCATTTTGCAATTATTTGTTTTGTTTGAATAGTTAATAATGAAATGGTTTGAAATATGGATTGTTTATGGGCCTGAGTACACGTATTTCGAGGTGGCGATTACGTTAGCTGAAGTTATACTGTTTCGTTTGTATGTATTTTGAACTCATTATGGCGAAGAGTAGGAAGCACATGTGTCAGCCCCCAACCCAGGCCATATAGTTCGAAGTCTGCGAAAAAAATTATGAAGAAAAATTAAATTACACTGAGGAGTGAAACAAGATGTTCATCCAAAGCGCAATTTTCATATTTTCACCATGGTCCGTTAAATACTGAGTCCTCAATATCTCCGTTTTCCTAGCAGTGTGAACTGCCATAATATTAGCAAAATAGTCTCCTCGCTCTTGAGCGTAGATTTTGTGAATGAAAAGTTTAAAATGATGACCAGTTCATTGTTCTGGGACAAAATAAGACAAACGCTAAATTTAAAAAATTGCAGTGATTCATCAACATTTTAGTAAGCGTTCAAAGTAGGAGCTGTTTATGTTAGAAAATAACAGATGTGTGAAGTATTCAGGAAACTCAGTGTGAAGTGCCTAAAAACTATGAAAACTATGCCACTGGAATGTGGAATGTAGAGGCGGCAACACTACGTCGAAAATAAATATCGATTTGTGTCATTTTAGATTTGCCCAGCGTGGCAAAATCTTTAATATTTTATGGGTATTCAGATTGATGGCGTAATCCTGAAGGCGCGATATTTCGGCCAGCCTAGTTCTTGATGTCTTGAGACTTTCCAGCGCCAAGTTCTTCATGAGGAAAGCCTGAGGATGTCAAGAAGGCGCCGGCCGGGGTAGCCGAGCGGTTCTAGGCGCTACAGTCTGGAACCGCCCACCGCTACCGTCGCACGTTCAAATCCTACCTTGGGGATGGGTGTGCGTGATGTCGTTAGGTTAGTTAGGTTTAAGTAGTTCTAAGTTCTAGGGGACTCTTGACCTCAGAAGTTAAGTCCCACAGTGCTCAGAGCCATTTGAACCAATTTTTTTTTGTCAAGAAGTCGGCTGGCCGAAATGTCGCGCATTTGGACGACGGCACTCGGCTGAATACTCGAGAAATATTCAAGACACATGGCTTTATTTTTGTGAAGAAATTGACAAAGTAGGGTATATTAGGGTTTTACAACATATCTTAAAGACATTTTATTCCAGAATTACTTAAAACGACCAGTAATAAAGTATCTTTCTTGTACTCATGCTGATACTGCCATAAACAGCGTTCTTAAAGCAAAAGCTGCCACCTAATAGGAGCATCCAGAAACCAAGACAAGTTATGCTCAAAAAGCGCGTGGTGCAGAGTATATGACGCAGCTGAGCACAACGACTTTATTTTATTCGCTGTGCTAGAACAATATTGAAGTAAGATGTAGGATACATGATACATAAAGACTGAGGAGAATGGGTGTCCGAGATCGTATCTTCTCGGAATTATTAGACGTTTCCCTCCTCATTTTTTATTTTATTTGTTTAAATACACATGATAGAGTAACTTCAAGACCAGATATGTGACACAACAGAACTACATTCGAGGGACATACTTTTGAAATTATCTAAACACTGAGATAGCGCCGAAATAGAACCACTTTGCAGCAAGTACCAGCTTCTCACTCAACACTGATGCCGGCGGTTGTTGTGATCCAGTCGAGGACAGAGGTGACTCTGGTGTATCCAGGGGGGTCCCAGCTGCGTCACAGCCCGTGGTTGGGACAAAGCTGGCCACGCCAATCTGCTTGAAGCCTCCTTTGGTCTCGAGAACAAGGGCACTGCCGAAATCACCCTGCAATGCAGACAGTTATTTCCTTACACTTCCGCTGAAAATACGTGCCTTGGACAGTGTAAAAATTAAACCAGGAGCTCTGGATGACTCTTCAAAATCTGTGTATTTACTGATGACACAAGTGTGCTGTTGGAAGACACAAACCCGCCCGTACCAGCCAGTGGATAATGTAACAGCCTGACAAATAGTTCCCAACAAACAGTTTTCTCTTCTATGTGTTTCCAGGTATCACAGATAGAGATCAGTGTATTGTATCGAGCAGATGGACATGTACTGGCATGGAGACAACCTCATGAATCCAGGACAATGTATGCCAACAGGGGACTGTTTTAGCAGGGGGAGGCTCTGTAATGGTGTGGGCCGTGTGCAGTTGGAGTGATATGGAAACCCTGATAACTCTAGATTCTGGCAGGTAACACGTATGTAAGCATCCTGTCTGATCACCCGCATCCATTCATGTCCATTGTGCATGCCGACGGAAGTGGCAAATTCCAGTAGGACAATCCAACACCCCACCGTCCAGAATTGTTGCAGAGTGGCTTCAGGAACATTCTTCTGAGTTTAAACACTTGCGCTGGCCACCAAACTCTCCAGATATGAACATTATTGAGCATATGTTGGATGCCTTGCAACGTGCTGTTCAGAAGAGGTCTCCACCCTCTCGTACTCTTACGGATTTACGGGCAGTCCTAAGGGATTCGTGGTGTCAGTTCCCTCCAGCACTACTTCAGACATTATTCGAGTGCATGCCACGTCGTGTTGCAGCACTTCTGCGTGCTCTCGTGGACCCTACACAGTATCAGGCAGGTATACCAATTTCTTTGGCTCTTCAGTGTATGTAGTAATGAAGCTGTGCAAGTTTTAAGATAACATTTTAAAGTTTAAAGTCGTACGGAGTTAAAACGGAGACAGTTCAGAGGCGACCATCTACCATCGGTTACTCTTCAACTAACAACAAGAAAATAATTTTATACTCATAAAAAGTAGTGGCTGAGTACTGCTGACAACGCTAGAAGCAGTTTTGGTGTAATCGTTCGCTTCGTAGTCTGCACCCAGAATATATAAACGAGGTGTCTGTACCTGGGAACTTACTCGATCATTGGCAGTCATACGAGAATGTGATTCTCTTCGCGTCCGCTTAATCCTCGGATGGCGTTCATAATGCCTGATATTATTCTGTTTCGGTAGAATGATATATTACGTAAAACTGGTATAACTGAGCAAAAGTGAACCTATTGGATTATGAATTTTCTGAGAAACCCGTGTTTTGTTCTCCGTTCTTTGTGCCACCCGGAGATTATTCTCCACTTTTAAAACGGGCAATTGACTTTTCGTAAAAGGGCAGTAGAAATCGTGTCTGAACTGTTTCGAGTGTTGAGTACGATCGACAAGTTTCAATGATTTTTATACTTATTAGTAGGATGGTAGGAGACGAGGTAGTGGCTGAATTGAAGCTGTGAGGACGGGTCGCTCAGTTGGTAGAGCACTTGCCCGCGAAAGGCAAAGGTCCCGAGTTCGAGTCTCGGTACGGCACACAGTTTTAATCTGCCAGGAAGTTTTATACGTTCTGCTTGGGAACACTGACGGTAGCGCACACTAACATTAAACGACGGGCAGACTTTTGTTTATCGTCGTGGTTCCTGCCACTTATGCATTATTGTTAGAGAGCTATGACATTTTACTTCAGTTTAGGCGAGCTGAGAAGTGGTCCTGTGGAAGGAAGAGTATGGACAGTGCGTTCATCATCGCCTTCTGCGTGTTCACACAAATAGTTTTAAGGTCATTGTAAAAGTGTGTGGTATCTAAAAATCGCACAACACTACTACACATTTCAACTTATAAATTAGAGAACAAATGCCATAAATATCACCCACCGCGCCACGCGTTCTAGCATCTGCAAAATGCGCCGTCTATTCAACTGATTGGTAAAAAATCAATCAATTAATTTTTTATGTTAAAGGTTTGAAACTCAGTGTTGTGAAAACATTCTATGGCGGAAGTATCTATCTGTAAGACTGATTCGCGCTTGAGGGACCACGCTGCATTAAATGTGCACAACGGATTAAATTAATCCTTTAGAAGTTTGTGAGTCCCTAGCAGTAAAACTGAAGTTGGCGTGTTAATAATTAATTTATTCAAAAACGTTGATCATGATAGAGGGTTAGCTAACTATGTTCGTCATTCTTTCGTCCAGCCTCGTTGTCAGTCTTGTTGTGTCTAGGAAGCCTGCATACTCGGTTCGCTAGAGAAACAATCGAACAACTCGTACTAATGGGTTTTATCACAATTAATCAAATACATTACTTTGGCAATTACATAGAAGTCGGTTGCGGCGATTGCGTGCTCTTCACATAGGGACCGCTGGTGTCGCGTTGTCGTCCTGGAAGGGAGGTCGGTCAGTGTGCTATTGGCTGACTCCTCCTCACAGCCTTCCCTTCTCTGTCACTGGACCGACTGGTGTACCGGCGCTGACTGTACGCCGTAACAATCATAAGCATGATGTTAAGACTGAATTTTTTTATAAAAGTGTGAATGCACAAAAAAATTGGAAAAGACATAAAATGAAATTACTCGTACTTGGTGCACAATTGAACAATGATTACGATGAAACTGAGATAATCCAAAAAAGGGTTAGCAAAGATAACTGGCGGGTGTTCGGTATTTGCTTAACACAATTTCCCTTTGCTAACGATTTTACTGCAACCTGCCTGCCAGTTAAGAACAGTGATTGTGAGTGTCAGAAGAGAAAGTGGCTTCGCCCATGCAGCTGTGACAGTTCCATCGAACTTGGGAGAGCTAAACCGAAGGTGATGGTGGATCCCCTAATTTTCACTGTTCCCAATGTTCCGGCGCTGCGAAGTACTCGCACCATACTCGTTGATGTGACGTGAGCAGACAGTTGACGGCGAAGCTGGCTGCCGGCAAGTGTGTCGCTACAGCTGTTCTGCTGGGAGCTGCCTTCCAAGTCTGCCATCCCTGTTGAGAGCAACACCTACGGCCTCCTACCACCCCTGAAACTAGAGTCCATTCTCGTTCCGCGTCTGAAGACCAAGTCTCATTTCTTAGAAATCATAGCCAACGCTGTCTGCATTTCGCTCATAGAAAACTCTATGTACCAATCTTTAAAAAGTATGTCTGTACGGTGACTTGTTTTCGAACGCGCGAGAGTGTTCAGATGTGGTCTACTGCGAGCATTCGGCCAGAGGAGGCATTCGGATGGAAGCCAAATAGTGTACTGAAGTTGTCGATCAAGTGTCGAGGTAATACTGGATAGTAATCGGCAAGTACGCGATGTAGTCCAAGACTGAAGCTTTCGTGAAAGTTCAAGTTGCATTCGAATCCCGTCGCGTGACTTCGTTACTATAACTCAATACTAGCTTTCCACAAAGGATATAATGAATTAATAGCGTCAACTCAATCCATAGTGCTTAACGGGTAATAGCACTGTATAATTTACAAAAACTTATTTTTATCGTCTTAAAAACTCTTCTAAAATAGGAGGCAACCCCTGAATAAAAATTTCTTCTACGGAATTCGGAGTTTCTTCTATAGCCTCTAGGATGACCGGAAGCGGACTGCCTGCGCCAACTCGATTCCCCCTTGTAGTGTCTGGGTACAGCCAGAAGCATTTCGGAACAATAATATATTAGCTTGGCGTCAGCAAACGTCAGTACGTGTACGAAAAAGACAGCTCTTTCGCTTCGAGTCTTGATTTTTGTGTGCAGTACTGACTTTTGATAGTTTGTTTTTGTCTTCAAGGTAAACCCTTTTGTATTTCAAGCAACAACAATTGGTAAGAAGGTGTATCCGGGTAGAAAAGACACGAAAGCATCGTATACAACGTGGCGTCGGCGCAGTATGTCATCAAAACCTCCAAATAACAGATGTGAGGCCGGGAGCAGTTCGGAGGGAGCCAGTGACTCTGGTAAGAAACTGAGAGTCAGTGACCAGGAGTCTGATGTGAATTACGGATTGAGCTATGTGATTGTAAATTTTCTTGCCGTTTTCTCTGTTATTTCTCACCACGTGAAATATAAAACGCGCATTATAGACATCATGTTACAAGAAAAAAGTCGTCGAGGCTTATGCTTCACAATAATTATTGCTTCTCCAAACAGCCCCGAAGATGTTATGCCAAGTAGTAAGATATTACGAAATGTATATGAAATCAACGTCGAATCGTCCTAGCAATGTGCCTGCTTGGACTACGGCCAACCGGAATTGTAAAGTTTGGTGCGTTCATGAAAGCGTGACCACCGATATTACCGTCGGTCTCTCCAGAATGAGATTTTCACTCTGCAGCGGAGTGTGCGCTGATACGAAACTTCCTGGAAGATTGAAACTGTGCGCCGGACCGAGGCTCGAACTCGGGACCTTTGCCTTTCACGGGCAAGTACTGTGCTAACTGAGCTACCCAAGCACGACTGACAGCTTTACTTCTGCCAGTACCTCGCCTCCCACCTTCCAAACTTTACAGAAGCTCTCCTGCGAACCTTGCAGAGCTAGCACTCCTGAAAGAAAGGATAGTGCGGAGACATGGCTTAGCCACAGCCTAGGGAGTGTTTCCACAATGAAATTTTCACTCTGCAGCGGAGAGTGGGCTGAAATGAAACCATCGATCTTTGATAATCTGATAGAAATGTTTCCGATCGCAACGCAAACAGTACGGCAGGCTGTCCAAGGATAGCAGATTAATGATAAAAGATTTCCAAAAGTTGAATTTTCTTCATTTTTTTCTTGCATATAACATTAAAAAACTTCAAACGAGTCTTTCTTCGAATATGATTTTTCAAAACGGCACGCAGCACAACTCCAAAGATTTTCAGTCCTCGTGTTTCAAAATTTAACCACAACATTAAAAACATTTCAAAGAGAACCACATAGGGGATTTTCAATTAGTTAATTAAAACAATATTTATTAACAAATGTCATCCTCTCTTGGGGAAAATTGAAGAAAGAAAAGAGTCAAGGAAACACTTTTTTAGGCCATTACAGTGAACTTCACCCAAGGAATCATCAAATGTAATGATACAAGGATATAAGATGAACATCAACAAAAGCAAAACGCGGACAATGGAATGTAGTCGAATTAAATCGAGTGATGCTGCAGGAATTAGATTAGGAAATGAGACGTTTAACCCACTAACGGTAAGGTGAAGTTTCCCGACATAAACGGTAAGGTGGGGTTGGATCAGACCCCACCCTCCAAATATCGATTTTTCGGGGTAAAATAAAAAATGAATAATGGGTAAAAGTTTTATTATCAATTAAACACATATAATATTTGTTATAACAACAAGTTTTTTTTTATTTTTCTAGTCAGTAAGTAAGAATATAAAGTACTTTGGAAAAAAATAGTAACTTGATTACAAAAAAATACCTTAATAAAAATATCCTCTATAAAATTATTGTAAACATAGTAAAAATCAATAGATCAGTCATCAACTAGGAACTTGAGTGCTTTAGAAATTCTAAAGATAGGAACTAAATGAGAAACATCTCTTACTAACTGTAGAAAATAATTATAGTGTCGGCAGTTTCGAAATATAAAGTTCTCAATAATAAATGTCTTTGCACACATAATGTAATAGGAACAAATAATAAATATATGATGTTATCCTGAAAACGATCACATACAGCCCTGAAAATACATATTTGGCACAATTTATCACATCTCAGTTTCTTTACAGCCAGGGCATATAATAACTTTATGCTCCCCACATATAGAACGATTACACTTACTACAAAAAGCATTCCCCTTCCTATCTTTTGATCTGTCACAAAAATCACATCTTCTTTTCTTTAGTGGCTGTGCTTGGGTAGACTTGTCTAATTCGATTGGTTCTTTTTCTAAAAGTTTTCCAATAGACGAACGGAGCTCACAGGGAAGATGTGTGTTATTCAACCTCTTTTCCATAAGAGGTTTTGTCAAAGAGAGCGCAAGATTTTTGAGAAATGATACTCTCGCGTCATTTGAAAAGGTGTCCATTTTGCTGTTGCTTTTGTAAATGATAAAACTATTTATAGCAGCGATGTCTAAAATAGCATAAAAGTACCGCATGGGCCATCTTCTCGATTCTCTTTTTGTGGTCCTGCTGTGGCAAAGCATATCTAATACATCGACCCCTACTTTACTTAGATTGTAGAACTCCACAACTTCAGACTTATTTGATTTTTCATTTATCTCTCCAGAGAAGTGCATAGACGATATCAGGTTTCCTCTTTATTCTGTTGTCCTTGCCAGTGTATGGAATGCCACGCAAAAAATAGAATGTCCTTGCTTCGCATAGTGACATTATTTTCAACCCATATTTGTCGGGTTTCGATGGGATATACGTTTTGAATGGACAAGCACCCCGAAAACTCAGTAGCGTCTTGTGACATATTCAGATGGACTATAATTTTTTTCAGTGTGAGATTCAAACATGTCCCACACTTCTCTGAAAGCCGCAAATTTGTGGTTGATTTTTCTGGCCTGTCTGGTGGCTTTATCATCGAAGCGCAGTTTTTCTAGAAGGAACGCAAACCTTTTCTTGCACATAGTGCAACGGAATACCGGAGGTCCATAGGTTGCTCAGAACATCTCATCTACACTAAGCACAGAATTTTTTAGGACACCACTCATGAAGAGAAGGCCCATCAACCCTTTTATTTCAATGGTCTCTGTTGGTGAATGAAACCGCTGGACCGTATTGTACTTTTGCATAGATTTCTCGATTTCAAGATTTGTGCACAAAACAATTTTTTCTATAATTTTCGAATCTATAAATAACAAAACTATTTCCAATTCACTAGTGACCCCCCTTGACCTTTTGAATGGATGGGTTTCTTGGTCCATATTGTCTCTAAGTCTTTACCTAGCTCAAGATTTATGTCATCATCTACATCTGACAGAATTATCAAACTCGACTGCTCCTGCCGCACAATGAAATGCCTCATCCTCGTCATCAGTATTAGATAATACATCATCCTCGGTTTCTGAACAGTTTTCTGCATCGATATTGTCGCCATCCTCTGACTCAGCCTCCTGTCGGAGAAACTCGTTGTATATCACCTCAGGAGTTCTAAGGAGATGATGCACCTTTTTAGTAAGATGCTAGAAGAGAAAACAAAACTTAGATGTAATATAAACATCAATATGGGGTTGAATCCTCCCCACAAAAGAGACTAAGAAGTGTGACGTAAACTGTAAGGTGGGGTCGGATCCAACCCGAGCGCGGGAAATGTAGGTTTTGGATAGAGAGGGTAGCTGCAGGACACTGACCAAACTGACGTGGCCTCTTCGGCGTTCTCGGGACGACTGGCTGGTAGGGTAGCTGGAACCACAGCGCTCTCAGAAAAGGGAGTGGGGAGTTACAAACAAAACGCTGGGGTTGGATCCAACCCCAACCTTACCGTTAGAGGGTTAAAGTAGTAAATGAGTTTTACTATTTGGGGAGGAAAATAACTGATGATGGTCGAAGTAGAGAGGATATAAAACGTAGTCCGGCAATGGCAAGGAAAGCGTTTCTGAAGAAGAGAAATTTGTTAACATGGAGTATAGATTTAAGTGTCAGGAAGTCGTTTCTGAAAGTATTTGTATGGAGCGTAGCCATGTATGTAAGTGAAACGTGGACGATAAATAGTTTAGACAAGCAGAGAATAGAAGCTTTCGAAATGTGGTGCCACAGAAGAATGCTGAAGACTAGATGGGTAGATCACATAACTAATGTTATGCATTGAATAGAACTGGAGAGATTTGTGGCACAACCTGACTAGAAGAAGGGATCGGTTCTTAGGGCATATTCTGAGGCATCAAGCGATCACCAGTTTAGTATTGGAGGGCAGCGTGGATGGTAAAAATCGTAGAGGGAGACCAAGAGATGAATAAGCAGATTAAGAAGGATGTAGGCTGCAGTAGTGAAACGTCCCCTTTCAACAATTATACAAGACTGTGGTTATCCTGACACACAATATTTTTAGCGCAACGCAATCTGACTTTCAAAAATTCCTACAAAAGAATGGCCCTGACTAACATTAACCTATACCTTTCATAGATCACTTACCTCACCAAAAATCTTCGTTACTCGAACTACTGCAAAACAGCGAGCGCCACTACTGCCAGCTAAATAAAAGATTCAAACTACGGAAGGCACTAACTACTGATAGGCATAGTTAGGAAATGAAAGATTTTAGTAGAGAACAAACAATTTATTTACCTTAATAGTGTTGGAAGATCATAATATACATAGGAGTTCATAACATCCATTCTTACAAATATCAAAACTCCGCCATTTCTCTCCCCACATCCACCACTGCTGGCGGCTCACCTCCAACTCCGCAACGCTACGCGCTGTTCACATCCAGCTGCCGCTGCCCAACACTACAATGGCAGACAACAATGCAAACTAGCCACAGACTGCACACAGCACAGCCAGTGATTTTCATGCAGAGCGCTACGTAACGTTGCCAATAAGAAAACATAAACAGCCTACTTACAGTAGGTACTGGGAGATGAAGAAGCTTGCACAAGATAGAGTACTATGGGGCGCTGCATGAAACCAGTCTCTGGACTGAAGACCACAACAACAACAATGATGAAAGAATCTGTCATCGACAAGGCGTGCAGGAATTATGAGTGAAAGAGGATCACGGTTCGTACAGAATGCACAATTATTGTCCGCCGTGTGCATGCCGTGTACCGGTAAGCATCTCACTTGGACACTGGATGGGCTGCCCTTCTGTTTTCCTCCTGGCACTAGAGATAGGACTTGCAACAGGAATGTGGGTGAGAGGCACTCAAGATACGGACGGACAAAAACCGCGAGCCGATAACGGCACGGCTGGGCCGCAGTTCAGGCCCAAGATGAGCTGTGATTGGCCCGCTGTCAAGGCCACACACGAGGAAACAAAGTGTCACAGCGAAGCAGCTCACCATCGTAACGTCTCTAGTGGACAGTGGAAGTGGGTGGAGGCCCTCAAGATACGGATGGACAAAAACCGCGAGCCGATAACGGCACGGGTGGGCCGCAGTTCAGGCCCAAGATGAGCTGTGATTGGCCCGCTGTCAAGGCCACACACGAGGAAACAAATTGTCACAGCGAAGCAGCTCACCATCGTAACGTCTCTAATGGACAGTGGAAGTGGGTGCAGGCCCTCAAGATACGGACGGACAAAATCCGCGAGCCGATAACGGCACGGCTGGCCGTCAGTTTAGGCCCCACGTCTGGTACCCCTTCTTCCCCGATCCATTCGCGCATGTCGCGTCGATACACTTCCGTATTAACTCTAACTTGGCGGCCTTTCCCGTTGTAGTCATTGTGCGAAGTGTACACTGACGGAAACAAAATCGCAACACCAAGAAATAATTAATACAGTATCTTATAAGATAGATTAAGGAAAGGCAAACCAACGTTTCTAACATTTGTAGGCTTAGAGAAGGCTTTTGACAATGTTGACAGCAATACTCTCTTTCAAATTCCGAAGGTGGCAAGAATCAAATACAGCTGTTTACAATATGTACAGAAACCAGCGGGCAGTTACAACAATCGAGGGGCATGATAGCGCATCAGTGGTTGGGAAGGGAGTGAGACAGGGTTGTAGCCTCTTCCCGATGTTATTCTGTCTGTATGTCGAGCACGCAGTAAAGGGAACAAAAGAAATATTTGGAGCAGGAATTAAAATCCATGGAGAAGAAATAACTCTAACTTGACGGGCTTTCCCGTTGTAGTCATTGTGCGAAGTGTACACTGACGGTAACAAAATCGCAACACCAAGAAATAATTGATACAGTATCTTATAAGATAGATTAAGGAAGGCCAAACCTATGTTTCTAACATTTGTAGACTTGGAGAAGGCTTTTGACAATGTTGATAACAATACTCTCTTTCAAATTCCGAAGGTGGTAAGAATCAAATACAGCTGTTTACAATATGTACAGAAACCAGCAGGCAGTTACAACAGTCAAGCGGCAAGATAGCGAATCAGTGGTTGGGAAGGGAGCGAGACAGGGTTGTAGCCTCTCCACGATGTTATTCTGTCTGTATGTCGAGCACGCAGTAAAGGGAACAAAAGAAATATTTGGAGCAGGAATTAAAATCCATGGAGAAGAAATAAAAACGTCAAGGTTTATCGATGACATTGTAACTCTATCAGAGACAGCAAAGGACCTGGAAGAGAAGTTGAACGGAATGGTTAGTGTCTTGAAAGGAGGATATAAGGTGAACATCAACAAAAGCAAAACGAGGGTAATGGAATGTAGTTTAATTAAATCAGGTGATACTGAGACAATTAGATTATGAAAAGAGACACTTAAAGTAGTGGATAAGTTTTGCTATTTCGGAACCAAAGTAACTGATAATGGTCGAAGTAGAGACGATATAAAATTTAGACTGGCAATGGCAAAGAAAGCCATTTTGAAGAAGAGAAATTTGTTAACATCGAGTATAGATTTAAGTATGTGGAAGTCTTTTTCGAAAGTATTTGTATGGAGTGTAGCCATATATGTTAGTGAAACATGGACGATAATTAGTTTGGACAAGAAGACAAGCTTTCGAAATGTGTTGCTACAGAAGAATGCTGAAGATTAGATGGGTAAACTGCGTAACTAATGAGGAGGTACTGATTAGAATTGGGTTGAAGAGAAATTTGTGGCACAACTTGACTAGAAGAATGGATCGATTGGGATAGGAGATGTTCAGAGGCATCAGGGGATCATCAGTTTAGTATTGGAGGGCAGTGTGGAAGATAAAAATTGTAGAGGGAGCCCAAGAGATAAACACACTAAACAGATAGGTAGAAAAATAAGAGCAAATAGAGAATTCAATACGATGATGAAAATGAAGCGGCAAAAAATTAGAAATAAAAATTTACATTTAAACCAGTTAAATGACCAAAATGTTGATCAAACTCCTTTGATAGATATAGAAATAAAAAAAATTAATGGTTGACGAGGTTCGAACCTACAACCCTCACCATAACATGCTAATATAGTAACCATTGCGCTCAAGCACAACACTGCCCAAAGTTGTTAAACTTTTGATGTGATCATGCAGTCACAACTATGAATTGCAGCCTTCAAAAACTCTGTGTCACTCAGTGTATTGCGAAACTTATCTACTGTAAATCAATCTCTCTGATCATGATATCCGCATATGTAACACTGAATCGCGTTCTGTGCGGAAGTATCTAGTAGCGTTTAGTTAGTGCAGTGTATGAAACGCGTATACTTCGTTAGCATTGCTACGTGTAGCTAAGTTGTTTGTCATGTCCTTATCATATGGGATGAAATCGAAATAAAAGTGACTGACTCACGATTCGGGACCCAAAGACATCAAGAACGAACCTCAGGCGAGGAAATGGAAGTGAACTGACCAACTTTTGTGGCAGTTTGGCGACGCCGAACGTCTCAACGCGTGACGTTGAGAGATCTGATTGGAGTAAAACAGCTCCAACGGATGAAATGTCAACTATCAAGTAATTTTAATCGGTCTATAGTCGACGTAGTAAACAACAATCAACAGGTGGGCAGACTGCATCTTCGTGCTCTCAGAGCCCAGCTTCATGTGGTATTCTGGGAATTAAGACGTAGCTTTGTTCCACTTATACTGCCCTGGCACTGACTTCCGAAGCCTCTGTCGGCCTTCTGCCCAGGCGCCTACCCACAAAGATCGCACATCCGCCACGATGTTGTCAACACGTGCTCAGGCACTGCATCTGTCGGAGTCGTGCACCTGAGAGCTACGACGAACACATAGAGCTCCACTACATACGCTGTGACGCAAAGTGCTTTTCTCGCAAAAAGTCCGGACACTGTAAAATGGGAAGAGTAAGTGCAAAAACATGAGAATGAAATTAGGTGATAACATCCTGTTCACCCAAAATTTCGCCGACGATAAGATCATCTTCGCCGAAGAAGAGGAGGATGTGTCTGATATGCTGAGAATGCTTGAAGAGCAGTATGAGACGTGGGGCATGGAAACTAACTTTACAAAAATTGAATACTTGGTTGTACGAGGTATAGAACGGGCCTTGTTATGGATGATGGATCTATAGAGAAGTTTAGCCATTCATACAAATATTTAGCGATAGTTATTTCGGAAAAAGGCACAGAATGGGAAAGGAAAAGGTGTCAGTTAAATATTTACACTTCATTATTTAGAATAAAACTACACAAAGAAGATCTACGAAATCATCATCGAGAGCATTGGTCTGTACGGTGCTGAACTGTGGTAAGTATCCAAGGACAATGAGAAGAAACTAAAGGCAATGGAAATGGAGTTTTGGAGATGAATTTCTGAAGTAACAAGAAGAGACAAAATAAGGAATGACGTGCTAAGAAAACATATGGGAGTTACAAAAGATATTGTAGACAGAACTGAGAATAAACGGCATGGACATCTTAGACGAATGCCAGAGGACAGATAGCCTACTAAAATGTGGCTCTGGAGACCTCCATGACACAGAAAAAGAGGAAGACCCCAGCTACATTGGAACGACAGAGTGAGGCGTGCGATGCAGGACAGGGCCATGCAAGTTACAGGGAAATGGAATACGACGCTTGATGTGGCAAACTCTCAGAAAGAATGAAGATGTCTGGACATCTATCTCCTGTGTGTTATCACAAACAAGTGTACGCATCACGATATGCAACACCTCTGCACTCTATCACACAAATGTGCTAACTGATCAAAAGTATCTTGACATCCCCATGGAATGTGGGACTGACCACTACGTGTTGTAATAGGCGAATCAGCCAGTTGAATAGGATATGGGGATTATTATGTAGTTAGTAGATAAGCAGAATGGATATCTGGGATGGGCTAAGTCACCTCGAATGTGGACTTGTCCTTTGATGTCATGTGAGTAACAGGTCTATAAAGGACATTTGAACAGTGGCAGGTTGTGGATCTATATTCTAGGTGTTCACATGTTTTTAGATTCAGATAAATATGACAGTGTGAAATTGTGGGCCTACAGCATAGGTCAACCTGGCCCATCATAAGATCAACGTATGTGAGAAGCATGAATAAATGCTACAGTCTCACAAAAGACGATGATGTGCTTTGTGCTTCTGACCGCCTCAAATGGATCACTATACGATAAAATCCAAAACTTAATATACTATATCTCATACAGAATCCCACAAAATAGGGTGCTTGAAAAAGAAATACCTAGTTTTCAGTTCAAATTTAATGGGGAAATTAGTGAAAAAATGCATCTATGTGTACATATCATGAAAGAGAGTTCCTTCAAGTTTTGTTTAATGTTAGTAGACTTAAATGTGGGATCTATTTGTTGCCCTGCACACGTCGTGACGATATTACACTTCTCGCCATGTATTCACCAACATTTCAGGTGTAACTGTCTCAACAGCTGTGACGATTCTTTCCCGTAAGTGATTGATGAAAAAATCCAGTGGGGATAGGTCTGGGCTTTGTGGTGGCCTATCCACCTTCCTGGAAAGCGAATGTCAAAAGTTGCATGCACATGAAGTGCGGCTCCATCTGGTTGGAAAAACACAAGCCCCTTTTCCACCTCAATATCACCCATTTGGGGAAAGACGTACACTGTCAACATGCCACAGTAAACGTTCACATTTATTGTTTTTTCTACAAAAATGAAAGGACAAATCACACGATCTTCCATCAAACCGCACCAGACATTAATTTTGGGTGAGTCATGTTGATGCTGAATAAGTTCATGTGGATGCTCTGCCTCAGTTTTCACAAGCCAAATAACACAATGCGCCTTCTGTTGCAGAGTAGACATAGTTGCTAAGTTAGTCTGCACTGCAGTGCATACATGCCTGGCGTTAACTGAGGGAAAACATGAAAAAAAAAAAAAAACACTGGTGCCGTCTCAAGGTCAAGCAGACCTGCCAACTGCAGGGTAGCAAAACTTGGAGAGTTGATGAATCAAACACCACAAACTAGAAGAATAGTGTATGTCACTTTGTACATATTCTATGACACATTAAAACTCTTTTTCAAACACACTGTATACTGACGTCCGATCTAATTTCACTATATAGTGAGTGATTTGGCATATCTGACGAGTGTGCTGCCGTCTAGCAGTATTAATGGGCAGCGAATCTTCTCCAGTGTGCTACCACCTGGTGGCACTGACGTAAGCTTGTAGTTGAGTGCTAAGGGCTAGACGTGCACACCTATAACAATGCACATTGTTTATCAAATGCGTGTGTCTTTGGCCCATAAGGTAATTACGTCACGCCAGTTGTGCTTGTGCAAAATCTCCTTAAAACGTTCACAACTGAAGGTGTGCTCAAGACTCTGATGTGAAGTTTCATGGACGAAATAAATCTCGGGTGAACCGCCTGGTATGAGTGTGCATAGGACAGAATATTTCGGCAATCGACCACGTTGCCATCATCAGGTGCGGTCCGCGCCCCGCACGCGGTCCAGGTGCAGCGTCCGTTTCCCCGCCGTCTGGGCGCTGCGTCCTATGTCTTTTCGTTCAGAATGGTCTGCCGGCACCGCTCTCGTTATTCTTCCCTCCTGCCCCGAAGTCGGTACACTCTGGGAAATACTCTTTTTCTTCTTAATCCGGGTGATCACGGGTCCCCACTCCTTGCTAAGGATGTAACCGCTGTCACGATTTAGTTGTGGCTCCCTTACTCTGATCTCTATGGCTTCTTTGATGACTCAGTCCCAGTATTTGGAAGTCTGTGTCAGGACTTTGATTTGGTCATAATCTATGCTGTTGGGTTCCGACAGGCAATGCTCAGCGATTGCCGACTTACTGGGCTGTTGCAGTCTAGTGTGCCGTTGATGTTCTCGGCATCGGTCCTCGATCGTACGAATGGTCTGCCCTATGCATACACTACCGCATTGGCAAGGTATCTGATAAACCCCTGATTTACGTAGACCAAGGTTGTCCTTGACACTATCAAATAGGCTCTTGGTTTTGCTTGGAGGGCGGAAGATGGTTTTCACTTGGTGTTTACGTAAAATGCGTCCAATTTCTCCGGACAAGGCCCAACAAAACGGAATAATAGCCAAGGCCGCCTCCTCCTCCTCCTCCACCGGTGCTGCAGGTGTGGGATGTAGAGCCTTCCGAATTTGCCCTTCCTTGCAACAGGGGCTTCAGATGGTCCAATTCTTGTTGGAGACTTTCCCTGTCGGTGTGAGCTCTGTGTTCAAGAGTTTTGAGCACCCCATTCTTTTGTGCTGGGTGGTGGCAGCTATCCGCATGTAGGCACAAATTGGCGTGCCTCTTCTTCCTATACAGGCTGTGGCCCAAAGTGCCGCCAGCTAGTCTTCTAATCAAAACATCTGGGAAAGGATGCATCCCATCCGTTTCGATCTCCATAGTGAACTTAATATTCTCGTGTCTGGAGTTGAGATGTGTGAGGAAGTCTGCCAGTTTATCTCTTCCATGTGGCCAGATAACGAAGGTATCATCCACATATCTAAAGAAACAGGTGGGTTTTAGATGTGATGATTCAAGAACTTCCTCCTCGAAATGTTCCATGTACATATTTGCGACAACGGGTCAGAGTGGACTCCCCATGGCTACTCCTTCTGTCTGCTCGTAGTATTCACCGTCAAATAAGAAGTAAGTTGATGTCAGAACATGTCTGAAAAGGTTGGTGGTCTCTTCGTCAAATTGCTGGCTGATGAGTTCCAAGGATTCTTGTAACGTAACTTTAGTGTAGTGAATATAGATACCACGTCGAAGCTCACCAGTATGTCAGATTCCTTAGGCGCAAGGTTGTTGATGCATCCCAGGAAATCCACGGTGTTGCGGATATGGTGTGTACATCTCCCAACATAAGGGCTAAGCAGTTGTTTGAGGTGCTTGGCGAGAAGGTACGTTGGGGCACCAATATTGCTGACAATGGGACGTAACGGAATCGATTCCTCGTGCACCTTCGGCAGTCCGTAAAGTCTAGGAGGAACAGCAGCCCTCGGGCGTAGCTTCTTGGTAATCTCGTCAGTGAAGCCGGAATCCTTGAGAAGCGCCAGAGTCTTCCTCTCGACCCTCTTGGTAGGATCGGTGTCAATCTTGCGGTATGCGCTGTCACCAACTAGGCCCCGCATCTTCTCAGCATAATCTTGTCGGGATAGGGTCACTGTTGCGTTGCCCTTGTTTGCAGGTAATATTACTATGTCTGGATCTTCTCTTAGCTCCTGTATGGCGGCCCTCTCCCTGTAAGAAATGTTCGGTTTCATCAGCTTTGTTTTGGTTAGAGCTCTGCAGGTTTCACGACGAACTTCTTCAGCAGCTTCAGGTGGAAGTCGAGCAGCTGCTTGTTCCACTGTGCTAATGATGTCAGCAATGGGTAGATCTTTAGGAGTCAGAATATTGCCGAAATATTGTTTCCTATGCACACTCATACCAGGCTGTTCACCCGAGATTTATTTCGTCATAAAATACGCCTGGAGAAATTGAAGAATCACAAGTTTCATGGAGTCTACAGAAGTAGAATGTAGCATAGCGCGGTAGATTCAGTTCCGTGCATTAATACTGCATCTATATTGCGTTTGACAGCATGAGAAGAAAGGTAACCAATATGTCTGAAAGATGTCAAAAGTTTGGGTGTTCACGTGCTCTTGTGCACTTACACAACAGCCGCCGCTGTACTTAAGCCTTTCTAAAGCTATCTGTGTTGGCTGTCAGTGATGTGATCCTGAAGTGGAAACGAGGAGGAACAACTTCAGCTAAACCGAGATCAGGCTGACATTGGGTACTGACGGACAGGGAGCTTCAACCATTGCAGACGATGGTTGTAAAAAAAAAAAAAACGAATAAAACCACAGAAGGAATCACTTGTGAGTTCAAGAGCACTACCAGTAGTCCCCCTAGAACAATGAATGAGCGCAGGAAGTTAAAAAAAGGATCGGGTTCAACTTTTCGAACAGCCCCCTCATAAGCCAAACATTTAAGTGGTCAATGCTAAGTGACGCTTCAGGTGAAAGAGAGACGTCAGTGGACAGTGAATGATTGGAATGAGTGATTTAGAGCGACGACTCACACTATACCCAGTGTCCATACAGTAGAAGGGTTTGGGTTTCGTGAACGCTCTGTAGCGGCACCACAGTTTAGGATAGGGTGCAATATTTCAGAGTGCACAAGTTACAGCTAGGTGCAGGCCGGATTGCAGTAAGTTACTCTGACCAACGGTTGCGAAGTGTAATGGAGGCCACATTGCCGTCGAACCACTGAAAAGTGTAAATGCAGCGGTTTGCATGGTGCAAGCTACAGGCAGAAGGGGCCCACTGGCGCAACAGGCGTGTGGTGCGTACGTTACGTGAAGCGGCGCATTGGCGAAACAGAGGAGCATAGCAGAATATAAATATGTGCCGTTTCCTAACAAGATTCATTGAAGTGTGGCAGCTCTCCTGGACGGTGGGCCATGCCACACCACTGGGCTACACGCAGCAACAGATTGGGTGACAGCGTCCGAGTCCACAGCGGGTCATTGGTTTGACCCTCTGAGGCCAACGTAGGTTCTGCAGCCAGCCAGGGCGGGCCACCCTTTGGCTCGCTACCGTGGTCAGTCGTCTTGGTTCCTGACACTCGCTGGAGACTTCCCAAGGCGAGGGCCGCAGATTCAGCCGCCGGATCATGAGCAGTCGTTGCCGTCGCGTTCTCAGCTGTCGACAGAGAGGAAAAAGCAGCAGTGGAGCTGGCCTATGTGTCCCAGTGGAGCAGCGCTGAGTCAACGGGGAAGGGCCCTGTGATGCAGACTGAGGTGAATGGGGCACTGTAGCTAAAAAACAATAAATCATTTGGAAAGTTCTCGCTGTGTTTTAATACGGCAACTCCTGGCACCCACCCACTACATTTGGTGTCTTCCCGCTACATTTGGTCATCCTGATACATTCGGTGGCACAAGCCAGCCTTTTCAGCTCAGAGAATGTTATGTGCCACCATGTGTAGCGAGATATTGAGGTGGTTGTGTTATGGTATGCAGGTGTTTTGCGTAGCTACGATTTGGTTCCATTATAGCGCTTAAGAAAACGCTACATGTCGGAGGAACACCAACGTGGAATACATTTTGCAGCTTTCTGTACTGCAGACAATGTAGAATGTGTTCAGAGACGATCATTGCATCAGTGTGACAATGCCCCCTGCCACACGGCAGTTTATGTGTCCCAATGGTTTGTGGACAGTAACTAATCCGAAAAGGAATGACATGCCCATAGTCCTGACCTTGACTCACCTCTGCGATGAGTTAGAACGTCGACTTTGCTTCAGATCCCAGCGTCCTACATCACTACTCTCCCTGGTTTCGGCTCATGAGGAAGAACTGATGCCATTCCTTCACACACATACAGATGCCTCATTAAAAATGTCCCCAGCAGTCAGTCATAAAGACAAAGGCAGGACACACCCAACATTAATGTCCACACTAGTACGTGTCCGGGAGTTTTTGATAATATGTAGGTTCCTAAAGCTGCCAAAACTTTGAAGAAGGTGATTATCGCAATCAACATCACATATCAGCAAATGAGTTCCAGATTCAAACTGGAACCTATATGTCAGTGATAAATTTGAACATACGTAATGTTAGCCAGTCCACCACCTTTTCTATGGTGACAAAGCGAAGTGGCAGCTAACAATGGCCGTACAGATAATTACGCAAGTAAGGTATCTGAACGTGGAGCAAAAACCCATGTTTCTGATACTTCCTGGCAGATTCCCGAGTTCGAGTCTGGGTCCAGCACACAGTTTTAATCTGCTAGAAAGTTTCAGTGCACAATCCGCTGCAGAGTGAAAATCTCATTCTGAACCCATGTTTCTGCTTGTTGACTCGCCATTGGCCATTAACAGTTCTGAGTGGCATGCTTTCACAGCATTTGGTTTCAGAATAGACGCCCAAATCAACCTGATATTCTCTATCACTTCATTTAAAGGCTTGAGTAAATACACACATCAAAAAAAGGTTTGCATCACCGTTCTGAGAGTTCCGGAAGCTGTACAGGAAATTGGAATACAGATCGATATAAACATCATTTCCGCGCTTTTTATTCCTCATGAAAACCACACATTGCGTGTTGTACCATCATGCAGCAAGACCTTCAGAGGTGTTGGTCAAGACTGCTGTACACACCGGTACCACTAATACCCAGTAGCACGTCCTCGTGCATAGATGCATGCCTGTATTCGTCGTGGCATACTATCCACAAGTTCACCAAGGGCTGTTAGTCCAGATTGTCCCACTCATCAACGGCGATTCGGCGTAGATCCCTAAGAGTGGTTGGTGGTCAAGTCGTCCATAAACAGTCCTTTCCAATCTATCCCAGGCATGCTCGATAGTGTTCATGTCTGGAGAATATGCTGGCCACTCTAGTCGAGCGATGTCGTTACGCTGAAGGAAGTCATTCACAAGAAATATACGATGGGAGCGCGAATTGTCGTCCATGAAGACGAATGCCTCGCCAATATACTGCAATATACTGTCGATTTGGTTACTCTATCACTCAAGGATGGCATTCACGTACCGTACAGCCGTTACGGCACCTTCCATTACCACCAGCGGCTTACGTCGGCCCCACATAATGCCACCCCAAAACATCATGGAACCTCCACCTTGTTGCACTCGCTGGACAGTGTGTCTAAGACATTCATCGTGATCAGGTTGTCTCCAAACACGTCTCCGACGATTGTCTGCTTGAAGGTATATGTGACACTCATCGGTGAAGAGAACTTGATGCCAATCATCAGCGGTCCATTCGGTACGTTGTACCGCGCTGCATGGTGTCGTGGTTGCAAAGATGGACCTCGCCATGGACGCCGGGAATGAAGTTGCAGCCTATTGCCCACAGTTTGAGTCGTAACACGACGTACTGTGGCTGTACGAAAAGCATTACTCAACGTGGTGGCGTTGCTGTCAGGGTTCCTCCGAGCCATAATCCGTAGGTAGCAGTCATCCACTGGCGCAATAGCCCTTGGGCGTCCTGAGTGAGGTATGTCATCGACAGTTCCTGTCTCTCCTCTATGTCCGAACAACATCGCTTTGTTTCAGTCCGAGACGCCTGGACATTTCCCTTGTTGAGAGCCCTTTCTGGCACAAAGTAACAATGCGGACGCGATAGAACTGCGGTATTGATCGTCTAGGCGTGGTTGAACCACAGACAACACAAGCCTTGTACCTCGTTCCTGGTGGAGTGACAGGAACTGATCGGCTGTCGGACCCTCTCCGTCTAATAGGTGCTCCTCACGCGTGGTTATTTACATCTTTGGGCGGGTTTAGTGACATCTCTGAACAGTCAAAGGGACTGTGTCTGTGATACAATATCCACAGTCAACGTCTGTCTTTAAGAGTTCTGGGAACTGGGGTGATGCAAAACGTTTTTGGTGTGTGTATTTCACTCTTGTAAAAATTGCAACCTGGTCATTGCTCCAATGATACCCTTGTACTGCTTGTGGGAGAATTACAGACCAGTTCTCAGCAAAATCACCGTGAAGCACTAAACATAGTTCTTCAACCTATACGCACCCTTTCACTTCTGCAGTGTGGTGTTGTTGCAATTTCTTCAGATGACGGTATGTTACTGGTTTCACTGACCATTTACCAAGTTCATCAATGAAACTGTCCAAGGCTACACTTTTCTTAATTAATTTATTGTTCTCCCATGTCCCATATGTAATTTGTGCAGAGTTATCTGTTATGTCTTCCAAGCAAAGTGTCTGTAAAGACAGTCCTCCCTTTCCAGGGCAGTCACCACGTTCTTGAAACAAACAAGTCTCTCGCTTTATGTTGCAAACTACTAATGACTTCACACGCTCAACCAAGATGCTATATGTCATATTCTCCAGTAAGTTCTTCAAAGTTACAACACAAAAATTCAAAATTCACAAAGTATAGGCATAAGCAAACTTCTGTAGGTTGGTGTGGAACTACCCACTTAGGTCGTAGTGCATAAAATTTTGATCTTCCAATATGTGAAGTAGCTTAGTTGTTATTATAAATTGAAAAAGTTTCTTTAATAGAGCGAGTCGTGTACATCTTCACTTTCACAAATTTAGACCTTCAACTGTTACAGTTATAGCGTCTTTTTTGTTGGAACTATGGCAATAACAGTCCCATTTATCTTCCAGATAAAATGACTGCACTATTTGAACTTGAGCTGCTTCTGTAGTATGACCATAATAGGGATCTGGTCTTCCAAAGACTCCTTTTACAGACCTCACATTTCTTGATTTTCTACCATGTACTTTGATACTGATGGAACATGGTTCAAAATTGTTTTCTTTGAAAATGTCTCTGGAATAATAGTTGAAACTTGCACCTGTTCACTGTAGATGAATTGATACTTGTGAAAAATTCCTGGCAACAGGTGAAAGAATGCTTTGGTTCCTTTCGTTCTGAAGATGGAATTTCTACTTTGAAGAGTATGGTCAGTTTTTCTGTAGTGTATTCATCCATAGCTTTAGTAATTTCTCTGCGCTCTCTTGATGCATAGAGCATACAACTCGAATTCACTGACCAAGGTTTCTCAACAGGACTAACCTCTGTAGTTGACTGCTTCAGGGTATTTAATTCTTCCTCTACCGATGCAAAATCTGCATCATCTGCACCATAGGGGGCTTTACCTATCACTGTTGCTATTCTGTCAAAACATTTATAGCACAAAAAGTCGTCATTGGAAACATCTTCACTTTTTGAAACAGAGTCTTCAAATGAGAACACTTATTCCCAACCTGAACAAAGTCTGTGTTTTTGTTTGTCTTATATATCACTCTTTTATGGATATGCAAATAGTCAGCACACTTCACTCTCCTGTGGCCCCTGTCAGAAGACATTTCAAACAGTCCTCTTCACAAAACACACTGCAGCTGTGTCAACTGGCAAATTCCTCATATAAACACAGAACTCACTGGATGGTATGAGATTTCTTAGAAACATCTTCAGTAAACAAATTAGCACTAAACAACTAGAATACATAATCCTGCAATGAACAACCACAACAAAAAAGCCGACAAGAAACTAAAACAAAGTAAAAGAAATATCTGCAACAATGCAAGTGGAAAGAAATAATTGCAACAAGGAAAGATATAAGAAATAACTGCAACAAAGACAATAGAAATAAACATTGTAACAAAGAATTTAGTAAAAAACAACTTTGGTGAAGACATACATTATCATCAAAAGCTAAAAAAATGATCTTTTAAAATAAAACTTGTCCAACTGAAAAGTGGAAGCTCTCCTTTGCAGAGAATATAGTACTACATGGTGCTAATCAACAAAAAAATCTAACTTTTCTGGATTGGCATTGCTGCAAATAATTTTTTTCTGTAAATTATAAAACAAAATCAAAAGACGACAGTAAAAGAGCTTTGACAGATATGTCCGAACTGAGGATACCATTGTAATCATAAAGCAATTATCTTTCAAATAAAAAACCCTCTAACAAAATGTCTAGAACTGTTACAGAGATACATCATTTTAAAAGTTTTTCCGAAACTTGCAACTTCAAAATGGTTTCCGCAGTATCATCTTTGGAGACCTGTATCTCGGGGCAGGAATTTTTTTGGAGAAAACAAAAAATGCATGTTTCTTACTTAATCCTGAATTTTAACATATGCTAAATTCAATAACATCCAAGACAAGGTAATCCCCCTGCCTGAAGTGATACGGATCATGCCTTGCATAATTATGACAAACACTGCTGTTCGCATCCCTCTCTATGTGTGCATGGCTGCTAGTAGTCCGGGGTAATGGGGTCAACGTAGTGACTAAATATTTCAGTGATTACTTCTACTATCTACGATCTGTATTTCTGTCAAGCCCTCAGCCTTATTCATCAACTCAGTAGCCTGAGAGTCAGACAAACTTTCAGTGGAACAGTTTCTAGTACTGCTGAGCTGGCGAGGTCACCATCGCCTGTTCTGCCGACGCCACTGGGTGGGCCTGGTGGCCTCTGACACTACACAGCTTATTTTTGCCCTCCCCTATCCATTTCTCACTCCCTTGCTGAGTCAGTGACACTATTATCTTTTGTCATGCCAAACCCCTCCGGCAGTATCATTGTATCACTGTCTCATATGTTCACGCCATCATTGCTGGACCACCACACTCAATTTCTTAATATGTTCGGGTAGTCTGTGCCCTGAGGAACTACCATTGTGAATTGATTATTTCTACTTACCCAGTAAGATACTATTATGTATTAGTATTTAAGGATGCTATTTCATCATTGTATTAGGATTCCAGTGTCTAATCCTGGGTGTCAGATCACGTCTACCTTTATGCTTGATGGTTTCCAAGTAATTTTAATATCAAAAATTTGATTATGTAAATCTAGAGAACAGATTTTGTGCTAAAGTGGTGAATCATGTTGATGTAACTTTCTAAGTAAACAGTGAAGTGTCTTACTTCATAGAATGACTTGTGTATTGTGAATAATTGAATCCTTTTACACAAGTCGCATGTTTTCTGTTAGTGGGTACCACAATATTTAATAGACTGCGATTTTGTTAGTAATTTTTTTTATGGTGGAGTCGGGGGGTAAGTTTTGGTTCTGTATAAACAAGTAACAGTGAATTTAGAATTTCTACATGCCAATAACCCTAAAGCGATTTATGGGCAGAAGGTATTTTCAATGCAAACACCCATTATGCTACCACTAAACGGTTACTGTTAACATGCACTGGCGGATTATTTGGCTTTGGAGCAGTTCCAAAACATTCTGAGAATTTGTACCAACTCAATTGTCGTGATCGCTTTCCAACACTGCAGAAAGTCTGTTGTAACAGAGCCCTCCATAGGCTCTACATCCACTAACTGAGATAGACGTTTCTCGAGGGAGTGGCTGGCACACTATTGCAAATCTGTAAACACCAGTTCTTATGGGAGGGCGAATGGGATACAGGGTGGAACCGCGGTCAAGGGATGTTTACAATTTCTTGCAAAACTTTGTTCCAATCTTTGTTTTGCATTGAATATTTCAACTACTCTCCCAGTATAACTTCATCAGTGCCTGCATGATAAGCCTGTCTGCTGTACAGCACAGAAGCAGTTCATTACAGAAAAAACACCAGTGTGCAGCATTTCTGCAGAAGACCTGGAGTACCCACGCCACCAATTAATCAACAGGCGATGCAGAGATGGAGTGTGTGGTCGCTGGAGAGTCTTGGACGACAGAGTGCAGTCGTTCTTCTCGCTTACGTTCCAGACTTCAGCCAGAGCTGACGGTTTCCCCCATCTGCCCCAGATCCTGTTCGCCAAGACCGGCCACCAGCCTCACGAACCTGAACGGCTACCTTGTACGTTCCCTGTTCATTTATTATTATTGAAGGAACTCTTAGACAGGCGGTCGACCTCTACCTCTGACCCATGACCAAGGCCAATTTGTTCTTTGTTATTCAGAATACATCACAAATTTTCTTTAATCAACTACTTTGTCTGATCGCCTCCCTTCTGGTGCTCACCCACCCTACTCTGAATCCTATACAGCAGCACTTCCTACAAGTTCAGACTCCAGTTGGACGCGTACTACCACCATGGCAGCTTGCACTCTGTCAACACCTGTTTCAAGCTCATGGTGGATGTGCGGGGGGGGTGTCCATTTAAATGAAGTTAGTTGGTACTGCCTGCCCTTTTAAAGGCTCTGAACTGCCTCATTGGGCTTGTTGCTGCCAGTGATGCCCTCCCAACCTGGTATCAAAGGGTATCAATGATTTCGCACTGCCGTTGTCACAGATTTGTATGTGGCACGCCAGATGACACAGTACGCCTTCTCCTGGTCTACCACCATTTTCATGCAGTTCATGTCAATTCTGAAACAAAGGACGCAGAAACGTAACTTTGAGAGTTACTAAACGTTTCGCAAGTAACCCTGATTCCTTATCTCATTTCAATAATGTAATGTCTCTTCTTCTGGACATGGATATAACTGAGGCGAGGACGGCCAATGATCTCTTCAGTGCAGATGCATTCCAGGCTCCAGCTCTTACGGGAGTCGGCGGAATACCGCGAGGAATAAGGATAATGGACGAGGGGCACTATATCCGTGTCATGTGGGTAAGTTGAGAAATGCAGGTCTTACGGGACACCTGCTAGGTTATTTCGTGCGGTTACTATGACCACTGCGTCCAGATGGCGCAGTTCGAATTCTGCTGCCGGTCGCTGTGGCCGAGCGGTTCTAGGCGCTTCAGTCTGGAACCGCGCGACTGCTACGGTCGCAGGTTCGAATCCTGCCTCGGGCATGAATGTGTGTGATGTCCTTAGGTTAGTTAGGTTTAAGTAGTTCTAAGTTGTAGAGGACTGATGACCACAGATGTTAAGTCCCATAGTACTCAGAGCCATTTGAACCAATTTTTTCGAATCCTGCTCTGGTACCAACTTTCAACTTTTCCCACTGATTTAAATCAAAGCCCAATCGCAGTCGATGTGTGTAATTCGTTTGTGTCTTTCTGTCTTATCTCAGCCATATTCCAAGCTATAAAGTTCTGAAATGATAGCCAGACCTTATCGAGACGTAATGCTCCTGGAACTGCACGACATGTAGGGGCGACCTGCTTCGTCAGATAGCGATAGCGGCAGATAGTGGCTGATAGAAGCAATTAGCTTAAGTTAGCTGCTGTTACCGGCACCGAGTTCTTTCCTCTGCTGCTAGTAGCACTTAAGCAGTAGCAATGGCTGTGCGCGTCTTATATTTGCTGGTATCCGCGCTGTTGCTAGTTATGGCGAAGCCGAGTATTACCAAACTGGGTGAGTTTCGCTATAATAAAGATTAAATTCCTTCAGGGTAAAATTTACGCCCAACATCCTTAAATACTTGTATGTAATTAGTACAGCAGATAGATTATTTTAATGAACCATGAAAAAAGTTTTCGTTCCCAATAAAACTGTTGAAGACCAGTTTGTAGTTGAAATGTAATACATACGATGTGTTGCTATAAAAAAACTACATGTATTGCAATCTGTCTTCCTCTATCATTTTTGCACTCAGTGATTCCCTCTAGTAATACTGAATTTATTTCCTAATGTGTTACCATGTGTACTGTCGTCCTGCCACTTCTTTCAGTCAGATTTTTCAATATACTGTTTCTCTCATGATCCTGCATAGAATTTTCATATCTCTTACTTTATAAAGGGGGGAAAGTATTTAAACCGACAAACTCTGGGAGGTTGTTGGGGACATTAAAACAAATATTTTCCCTAATGTCATTTTTACCTGTGAGGAGTATTTAAACCGGTAGAGGAAGATTTCTCTGGTGGCAAATTAATTAAACCAACTAACACGTTTCCATTTTTTTATGACCAAGAGACAACAAATTAACACAACCCAATTTCAATTTCAGTAGATTTTCAAAAATGCCTCCACTGACACGTAAACAAAGGTTACACCGTCGGATCATGTTCTGTCTGACACGGGCAAAAACCCCAGGAGTATCCTGAATAGTTCCTGCTGCTGCTACTATCCTCTTCTGATGCAACAAGAGTTGCTTGAACAAGGTTGAGCATCTCTCCCCACACAAAAAAGTCCAGAGGGGACCTATTGGGGATCGAGCAGGTCATGGTACATGACCACCTTTGCCAGTGAACGCTTCTGAGAACCGTCGGTCCAGGAATCGACGCACACGACGACTGAAATGTGCCGGTGCCCCGTCATGTTGGAACCACATGCATTGTCTTGTAGGGAGCGGGACGTTTTCCAGCAATTCTGGCAATGCTCTGGCAAGAAAATTGTAATAGTGCCTGCCATTTAATGGCCTAGGTAGCAGCTACGGCCCAATTAAACAGTCCCCAACAACACCGACCCACACATTAACGAAGAACCGCACTTGATAAGCGTTAGTAACTGTGGGATGTGCGTTATCCTCACTCCAAACATGCGAATTGTGCATGTTGAAGACTACATCACGCCCGAACGTTGCTTCATCGGTAAACAAAACACAGGATGGAAATGTAGGATACATTTCTCACTGTTCCAGGTACCACTGCGAAAACTGTGCTCTGGGTGGATTATCAACTGCTTCCAAGTTGTGGACACGCTGTAAGTGAAATGGACGTAACAATTGCTCTCGAAGAACTGTTCTTACATTCGTCTGATTCGTCCCCATGTTACGTGCAATTGCACGAGTGCTGATTGAAGTATCCCTCTCCAAATGCTGCAAGACAGATTCCTCAAATTGCAGCGTTCTTACCGTGCGACGGCGTCCCTGTCCAGGTAGTCTACCAAATGACCCGGTCTCACGCAGACGTTGGTACACAGCAGCAAAGGTCGTATGATGCGGGATACGGCGATTAAGATATTGTTGTTGATAAACCCGCTGTGCAGCTCGTCCGTTGTGGTGCGCTACGTAGTACGCACCAACCATATCAGTGTACTCACTCCAGGTGTATCGCTCCATTAGTAAACAGAGACAGTGCACTACTACACTGGTGGACAGCACTTGCCTGCAACTGAAGAGCGTAATACGCCCTCTAACTACTGAAGATCGTAATATGGCCCCTACCGGTTTAAATAATCCTCATAGGAAAAAGTGACATTAAGGAAAAAGATTTTTTTCGATGTCCCCTACAACCTCCCAGAGATTGTCGGTTTAAATACTTTTCACCCTGTCAGTCCAGTTTATTTTTTACATACTCCCATGTCACTACCAACATCCATCACCGAACCCAGGTCGCTTGTCCTGTAGCTCTTGACTCGGAGGGTTACCGGTTGGAAAACTGGTAGTGGAAGATTATCCCTGCCAGTATTTGGTTGGCCCGGACAGGTGAGATGGTGACGTAAAGGCTCTGATCACCAGTCGTTCTGCCAGAGTCCTGGATTAACTTCCAAACCTCTCCACAGTGTCTCATTATGCGAGAGCATTTGACACTGTTCATGGTGACCAGTCCATCGGATGGGCAGGTTAAGGTGGTGGCCGCCTCGGTGCTTTCCGGAACGAGCAGGATATGCGCCAGCATCTGATTGCACCAACACCACCTGGGTAGCGGGCCTACCTGCACCTGATAACGTCACGCCCTGATGATCGTGTCTGTATCGGAACTTCACTGTGACGCACACTGCAGCTGGTTTTCTGATCTGTAACGGCATCAGTTTCTCTGTCTTCTCCTACATAGCCTTCTACACTACTGGCCATTAAAATTGCTACACCACGATGATGACGTCCTACAGACGCGAATTGTAACCGACAGGAAGAGGATGCTGTGATATGCAAATGATTAGCTTTTTAGAGCATTCACACGAGGTTGGCGCCGGTGGCGACACCTACAACGTGCTGATATGAAGAAGGTTTCCAACTGATTTCTCATACACAAACGGCAGTTGACCGGCGTTGCCTGGTGAAACGTTGTTGTGATGCCTCGTGTAAGGAGGATAAATGCGTACCATCACGTTTCCGGATTTGATAAAGGTCGGATTGTAGCCTATCGCGATTGCGGTTAATTGTATGGCGACATTGCTGCTCGCGTTGGTCGAGATCCAATTACTGTTAGCAGAATATGGAATCGGTGGGTTCAGGAGGGTAATATGGAACTCCGTACAGGATCCCGAGATGACAGGCATCTTATCCGCATGGCTGTAACGCATCTTGCAGCCACGTCTCGATTGAGTCAACAGATGGGGACGTTTGCAAGACAACAACCATCTGCACGAACAGTTCGACGACGTTTGCAGCAGCATGGACTATCAGCTCGGAGATAATGGCTGCTGTTACCCTTGACGCTGCATCACAGACAGGAGCGCCTGCGATGGTGTACTCAACGACAAACCTGGGTGAAGGAATGACAAAACTTCAATTTTTCGGATGAATCCAGGTTCTGTTTACAGCATTATGATGGTCGCATCCGTGTTTGGCGACATCGCGGTGAATGCACATTGGAAGCGTGTATTCGCCATCGCCATACTGGCGTGTCACCCGGCGTGATTGTATGGGGTGCTATTGGTTACACGTCTCGGTCACCTCTTGTTCGCATTGACGGCACTTTGAACAGTGGACGTTATACATTTCAGATGTGATATGACCCGTGGCTCTACCCTTCATCATTCGATCCCTGCGAAACCCTACATTTCGGCAAGATAATCCACGACCGCATGTTGCAGGTCCTGTACGGGCCTTTCTAGATACAGTAAATGTTCGACTGCTGCCCTGGCCACCAGATCTCTCACCAATTGAAAACGTCTGGTCAATGATGGCCAAGCAACTGGCTCATCACAATACGCCAGTCACTACTCTTGATGAAGTGTGGTATCGTGTTGAAGCTGCATGGGCATCTGTACCTGCACACGCCATCCAAGCTCTGTTTGACTCGATGCCCAGGCGTATAAAGGCCCTTATTACGGCCAGAGGTGGTTGTTCTGGGTACTGATTGCTCAGGATCTACGCACGCAAATTGCGTGAAAATATAATCACACGTCAGTTCTAGTATAATATATTTGTCCAATGAATACCCGTTTACATCTGCATTTCTTCTTGGTGTAGCAATTTTAATGGCCAGTAGTGTAATTAAACTAAGGAAATTTATTCCATCACGTAAAACAACAGAACAGAATTCCTCTACGATTTGTCAGCGTGTAAATTTGTTTTGACAATATACTACAAACACGAATCTGTAGGCCTGAAGACAAACTGTAATTTTAAACATCTTTATCTCCCGCCCTGGGGATTTATCTTTACTACCTTTACTTAAGGTAAAAATCACTCTTTTTTGGTTTTTCATTGGTTACCTTATCGGTCCACCTAATTTTCAGCACTCTTCTCTAGCACCACATCTCAGATGTTGTGTTGTGCTCCATATGCACCTTCTCAGAAGTTTTTTCCTCAAATTTAGGCCTATATTTGATTCTGGTAAAATTCTCTTGGCCAGGAATGTCATTTTAGTCAGAGATAGTCTGCTTTTGATGTCATTCTTGTTCCGACCGTCATGGGTTAGTTTGCTAGCTACGTAGCCGAATTTTTAACTTCTCCTACTTCTTGATCACCAATCCTCATGTTAAGTTTCTCGCTATTATCACATCTGCTACTTGTCATTACTTTCGTCTTTCTTCGACATACTCTCAATCCATATTCTGTACTCATTGAACTATTCGTTCCATTCACCAAGTCCTTTAATTCTTCTTCACTCTAACTCAGGATAGCAATGTCATCATTGATATCCTTTCAACTTGAATTTAAATTCCACTCTTGAACCTTTCTTTATCTCTGTAATTGCTTTTTCCTGGTATAGATTGAACAGTAGGGGCAAAAGACCACATCTCTGCCTCACAGCCGGCCGCTGTGGCCATGCGGTTCTAGGCGCTTCAGTCCGCAACCGCGCGACTGCTACGGTCGCAGGTTCGAATCCTGCCTCGGCCATGGATGTGTGTGATGTCCTTAGGTTAGTTAGGTTTAAGTAGTTCTAAGTTCTAGGAGACTGATGACCTCAGATGTTAAGCCCCATACATTTTACACAGCAAAATGAGTAGTCGTTCTGCTGCCATTTCCCCAGATGATGTTAGAAATTCTGATGGAATGTTATCTATCCCTTCTTCCTGATTTCTAGAGGCCTTCAATGTACTCTTTTCACTTAGCTGCTCTCTCCTCTACACGTAACAGTGGAATTCCTATTGCACTCTTAATGTTACCATCCTCGCTTTTAATTTCACCAAAGATTGTTTTGACTTTCCTATATGCTGAGTCAGTCCTTCTGACAATCATTTCTGTTTCGATTTCTTCACATTTTTCATGCAGCCGTTCCATCTTAGGTCCCTGCACTTCCTGTTTATTTCATTCCTCAGCGACTTGTTTTTCTGTATTCCTGAATTTCCCTTAACATTTTTGTACTTCCTTCTTTCTTCAAAAAATGGCTCTGAGCACTATGGGACTTAACTTCTGAGGTCATGTCCCCTACAACTTAGAACTACTTAAACCTAACTAACCTGAGGTCATCACAGACACCCATGCCCGCGGCAGGATTCGGACCTGCGACCGTAGCGGTCGCGCGGTTCCAGACTGTAGCGCCTAGAACTGCTTCTTTCTTCGATCAACTGAAGTATTTCTTCTGTTACCTATGGTTTCTTCACAGATAATGTCTTTGTACCTATGTTTCTCCTTCCAACTTCAACTATTAAATTTTCATCTAACTTTACCGACTGAATTATCCAGTCGATATCCTATCCATTCGATATCCTCACATACTTTCTCTAACTCTCCATCTTCGGCTTGCCACATAGGCATGTATACCTGAACTATCGTTGTCGATGTTGGTTTGCTGTCGATTCTGATAAGAAAAACCTGATCACTCAGCTGCGTCGGCCGGTGTCGCTGAGCGGTTCTAGGCGCTTCTGTCTGGAACCGCGCGATCGCTACAGTCGCAGGTTCGAATCCTGCCTCTGGCATGGATGTGCGTGATGTCCTTAGGTTAGTTAGGTTTAAGTAGTTCTAGTTTTAGGGGACTGATGTCCTCAGACGTTAAGTCCCATAGTGCTCAGAGCCACTTGAACCATTTTTTAAACTCAGCTGCTCACAGTAACATACTCTTTGTCTTACTTTCCTGTTCATAACGAATCTCACTCCTGTTATACCATTTTCTGCTGCTGTTTACATTACCCCACACTCATCTGACTAGAAATCCTTGTCTTCTTTCCATTTCACTTCAATAGCCCCTACCACATCTTGATTTAGCCTTTGCATTTCTCTTTTCAGATTTTCTAACATCCCTACCATGTTCAAAATTCCGACAAACGTTATCCTTTCATTGGTTATTCAGTCTTTTCCTCATGGTCACATCCCTCTGGGCAAGACCCTCTCGGATATCCGAATGGGGGCTACTCCAGAATCTTTTGGCAATGGAGAGATCATCATGACCCTTTTTCATATACAGGCTACATGTCTTGTGGACACACGTTATATGCCTTTAATACAGTGGTTTTATTGCCTTCAGCATCCTCATGCCGTTGATCGTTGCTGATTCTTCCGCTCTTAGGGGCAGTTTCCAAACTCAAGTGGAAGAGAATGTTTTGAACCTCTAACAACTCCTGCACCATCTTTTGACAAAGCCGTTGGCAGAATGAGGGTGACTTCTTATGCCGGAAGCCTTCGGTTTCCATTGCTGATGAGTTTTTTTTCAGAATTTAAGCGGTGGTGGGGTTTCAACACATAACTAAGAACTGTTTGATTAGTAATCAAACACACTACCCATAGACCACGGGTGCATAAACCAGTCATATGCAACAAGAAACACACATTCCCTTTTAAAATAAAACAGTGGAGACCCTACAGAACATAAGGATTTATTTTAATGATTACTTTAATAAATTTTTGTCTCCACTAATCTTCCAAAATATACTGACAGCACACGAAACCCATATCATTCGACAAAATAGAACACCTCCTGAGACAATGTTCATTAAATCAAGAAACGTGACAAAGACATTTTATTCACCTAATTTTCCAGTCCTCTAGGAACCTCAAACACAAGAAATTTATTTTTCTTTCATATCCTTGACTGAAAATTCTGTCAGAGTGCGATTGATTTACCTTGTAATTCTTCTTCTTCATTGCTTAATCTGTTAAACAATAAATTAACTAAAACAAGTGTAAAAGGTCTTTTCAGCTCAAAATTAATTCGGAAGTAGCTATATTTGTATAAATGACCAAAATGATGCTGTAGATATTTATATACCGGTGCTTGTCAAAAATTATCTTGTAGCTTGTAACGTACCTACAACTAATATGTAACGTAACTACAGCAAACATGTGACGTTCCTACAACAAATGGAGCCTATGTACGTCTGTGAAAATGGACTCGATAAGCAACCTGAGCTATCAGTAATTGGGATCTAACCTGCATAACACCGTATGCATGTTGTAGGAGTGTCAGTTTCAATGTCACTTACGCCCTCAACAGTTAGGTTTAAGTAGTTCTAAGTTCTAGGGGACTGATGACCATAGATGTTAAGTCCCATAGTGCTCAGAGCCATTTGAACCATTTTTTGAATAAAAATGAGTCGGCTTAGGTCCTGTTAACTATTAAATAACTTGTAAGAAGAGCTTTCATAAATTAAGTCTATTTAAAACTTCAGAAATCATCATGACCAATTATAGTTTGACAAGTATTAGTAATGGCGAAATGACTGACAATGATATAAGTATCAATAATGGCTGAGTACCAGATAACAAATTATTTCAATTTGAAAGTTACCTTGACATTTAATAACCACAGCATATTTATTTGGAGGATAAGGCTGCTTCTTTAACCGACAAGCAAACATGGGATTACTGCAAACTCGGACTAACAATCACGAGCCTAACCCTGCAATTGCGCTTTGCTCTGTGCTTGCAAATTATACCCTGAATTCAATCTTCAAGCGTGGTTAAGCCATCTAAATCTCTTCTGGTTATATAAATAAATCAAGCCTTCAGTTTGGTAAGATCTGCCATCACCGAAGTGGGGGCAGCATGACACGTCTTCTGTCTCTGACCTCTCGACCCACACTACTTACAGTCGCGCTCCCAAGTTTTGCCCTCTATGTTACTAGTCTCGCAAAAATTTATTTCCATTCTTACACAACGCAAAGAATAGCGTTAAGTTGCCTATATTGTTTTCAATGTAATTGCAAGTTCTGACGCACTCCTTGCGTAGCTTCCCTGTCGCTTCTTTAAGAATTTGAACTGGACTTATGGACAAATAGGATAAAAGAACGTAAAAATTCTTAATTATGAAACATATGTAGATATAAACATATAGATTAGACAGTAAATACCGTTTTTACAAAAAACATAGTGAAGCATTTCTTGCTTACTAAAAATGCTCAAATATTTAAACAAAATACATAAATATTTAGAAGTTTTATTAATTATTCATTATTGACTCAATTATCTTCAGACAGTTTGGGGAGCCTTTTAAAATAAGTAATTAGGCACATTTTAATACTAGAAAAATTTCAGCCTGTAAAGTTTAGAAAAATAACAAGAAAAACGTGTAGAGTGTTATTGTTTTGTAAAAAGGGAATGTTCATTGCATAGGGATTATTGTATTGTTTTGCACTTTGCACACTTGTAGAAATATGAGAGGAGGAGCAACGTCGTAAACTGTGTGTGGAGGTGTGTTTAGTGTCTATATCACTAACACCTCGATGTAGAGTGTAGTAGAATCATGCAGCGGTGTGTACAGTGTCTATCTCACTGACACCTGTACTTGAAGAGACTGCATTTTGGGTGACACAGTGGTTTGTATTTTGAATGTCCTTTCCCTGAGACAACAATGTGTAATTGTAGCTCTCGAAGGCAAATCTCAGCATTGGTTGCTGACTGCCATTCAAGAACCCGTGTTTACTGCAGACATCCTTTGTTATGACAGACCTCCTTGGTTGTTGTCATCGTTACTTCGTACTTCATTGTTGGAGACATCACATGTGTATGTGCATTTTAAAATTTGTTTGTGCCCTGACAGATCCCAGTTACTTTGTACTCTACAGATAGAAAATATTTATTGTAAGAACTTTAGAAAACTTTTTACAGCTTCCTGTAAACGTTAGTGAAAATAGGTAAGTAAGTAATGCACATGCAGTTTATCTGAATGAAAGTTCGTAAATTGTTTGATATGAAACACAGATGTATTAACATGAATCTGAAACTATTGTACATAAAACTCATATGTGTGGCATTATGAGAACTGTTTGATTAATAATTATGATATCTGCTTATGTAGCTTATTAAGGTAAAAATATAAAGTATAAATCGAGTATTAAGTAATTCTGCGCTGGCAGATTAGATAAGATTAGATCAGATTTCGTTCCATAGATTCGTGCTGAGAAGATCCTTGTGGATGTGGAACATGTCAATTTCTTTCTTTTTTAAGCTGAAATAATAATACTAATAGTATGAATATATACATCATTTGTTTCTATTAAAAAATTCGTCAATGTAGTAGAAGGAGTTGGCCACTAGTAAGTCTTTCAGGCCCCTTTTAAACTGATCTTTATTTGTAACTAAATTCTTATGTTTGCTGGAAATTATTGAAGATGAGTGTTCCTGAGTAGTGGACCCCTCTTTGAACTAAAGTAAGTGCTTTTAAGTCCTTGTGAAGATCATTTTTGTTCCTGGTATTGTATGTATGAACTGAGCTGTTTGTTGGAAAAAGAGATGTATTATTTAGAACAAATTTCATTAAGGAGTAAATATACTGAGAGGCTGTAGTTAGTATATCCGATTCTTTGAAGAGGTTTCTACAGCACATCCGTGAACTTACTCCACAAATAATACGTATTACACGCTTTTGGACTCTGAAAACTTTTGTTTGACTTGAAGAGTTACCCCAAAATGTCATACCATATGACATTATGGAATGAAAGTAGGCAAAGTATGCAAGCTCTTTAATTTTCATGTCGCCTATGTCAGTTAACACTTGAATTGCAAATATAGATTTGTTAAGGCGTTTCTGCAGTTCTGTGGTGTGCTCCTCCCAACTGAATTTATTATCAAGTTGTAATGCCGGGAATTTAAGACTGTCAACCTCTTCTATCTGCTCTTCCTCATACTTTATGCATACGCTGCGTGGAAACCCCTTACAGGTTCTGAATTGCATATAGTGACTCTTTTCGAAGTTTAATGTCAGTGAGTTGGCTTTAAATCATTTATTAATATCCATGAATAATCTCTTTAGCAGATCTTTCTAGAACTACACTCGACATACTATTTATTGCAATACTTGTGTCATCTGCAAACAAAACGAACTCTGCTTCTGGCAGTGTGACTGATGAGAGATCATTAATGTACAAAAGGAAAAGCAATGGCCATAAGATGGATCCTTGTGGGATATCACATGTAATTTCTTCCCATTCTGATGATGACTGATGACTTAATTCGCTAGTCCCTTGCACTGACACCCTTTGTTTCCTATTAGCGAGGTATGACTTGAACCATTTTGCAGCACTGCCCGTCATACCATAGAATGCTAATTTATTTAAAAGGATGTTGTGGTTCACACAATCGAATGCCGTTGATAAATCACAGTTTTTGCTTATGATATAACCATCAAACAAAGTGTGCTGCATTGTAGAGTGTTATACACAAAAGTCACAAAAAATTATATTGACTAAGAAATGCTTTGCATACTGCAGCGTCATACAAAAAATGACACAAAAAATTTTATATTGTATCACAAATGCTTTGTATATATGAACGTAGGATATGCTACTTGAGGCAGCTATAAGCAAGAATGCTAAAAAAAATATTTCTGCACACGCAATGTTTGGTGCATATTGATTAAACATCTTAATAATGGCTTATATCAGTGTTTTACTTGAGTAACTTTAACGTCTTAATCATCATATATTGAATAATATTGTACTGTTCTAGCAGTTATTTGTATGTTCAGAAGTGCACTTTTGTTGGGAATGGAAGTGCTATCCTACTATCACCCTAACTACCAAAAAACACTCAGGAATCTATATCATCATCGTCATCATGACAAACTAAAGGCTATACCTTGCCGATTTAGCCACGTCCCTCTCTCTATTGTCATCCTCTTCATACGATTTTATCCCGATATCTTCTTTGATGTTATTAAAATACGTTGCTCTTGGCCTGCTCTTGGTTGTTTACCTAAAACTTTTCCTTCAAATGCATTCTTTAGGAACTGGTTGTGTCTCATTATGTACTCTATCATTTTTTATTTTCTTCTTCCTATTAAATTTAGCAGCGTTCTGTTCTCATTCACTTCTCTTAAGACCTGTTCATTACTTTTTCTATCTACCCAGCATGTTTTCGTCATTCTTCTCCATATCCACATTTCCATTGCTTCCGGTTTCTTTTTCTCTGCCTTTTCCAGAGTCCACACTACACATGCATATGTTAAGACACTCCAGACAAAAGTTTTGGCAAATTTTTCCAAATTTCTAGATTTATATGATTGCCTGTTACTAAATTCCTTTGCTTTTGGAAAGCTTGCTTTGCTAAGGCTATTCTTCTCTTTATATCTGTCATACATTTATTGTCATCAGTGATTGTGCTCCCCAAATAACAGAAGTTCTCAACCTGCTCCAGAAAATCATCTTGTAGTTTAATATTAACTTTACCATTTTCTTTTGTCTTCCCTACTACCATAGTTTTTGTTTTCTTCTTATTTATTTTTAGATTAAATTCTCTTAGGATTTTGGTAAATTTTAGCAGCATTAACTCCATTTCATTTACTGAGTCAGCAAGTACTACTATATCATCTGCAAAACGGATACAGTGTATTCGTTCCCTGTTAATTTTAATTCCATTGGTTATTCTTTTCCATTTTTCAATGGTTTTTCCAATAAATAAGTTGAATAAATATGGTGATAATGGGCATCCTTGTTTTTGCTTTCTTCTTCACACCATTCACTTCTGTCTCTGCTTCCTGCCTTTTATACAGGTTCCAGATTAATCTTCTGTCCCTCCAATCGAGATTTAATTCCTTCACTGTTCGAAATAACGGTTTCCAGTTAACCATGTCAAATGCTTTTTGTAAATCTATAAAGGTAAGTAGATTTTCCTATTAACTCCAATTCGTCTTTCTGATACCATCCTCAGAGCTAGTATTGCCTCTCTAGTCCCTTTTCTGGATCTGAAACCAAATTGGTCTTCTCCTAGGTCTGTCTCAAATTTCTTCTTTATTCGATTTTTTATTATGTTTAACATTATTTTGGAAGTGTGGGATAGTAAGGAGATAGTTCTATAGTTCTCACAGTCTAGAGCATTTCCTTTTTTGGAATTATTACCGTTTTGCTGTTAAGCAACTCTGTAGGTGGTTCTTTTGCATCTTCATAGTACTCTTTAATAAGATTATATAAGTACTTTTTTGTTGATTCTCGAATTTCCTTCCGTACTTCTGCTGGGATGTTATCTGTGCCTGTCGCTTTGCCATTATGTAGATCATTCAAGGCACTGTTGAATTCCTCTTTAGATATAGGTGGCCCTATCATGTCAATATCCACACTGCTCTCTTCTTCCATAATTTCCCCTTCATTAGCAATATCTTCTCCTTCATATAGTTCCTCAATATACTGTTTCCATCTTTCGTATACATCCTCTAATTCGATAAGTCGGTCACAGTTTTTATTCTTGACCATATTTGTTTTTGTTCTTGGCTTTATTAGCATTAATTTAATTTTAGAGTAGGCTCTAACAATTTGACCTCCACGTACATCTTGTCGAATTTCCTTATGTTTGTCGTGCATCCACTTTTCTTTTTCAAATCTACATTTCTGTGTAATTACAGTTTTTACTCATTTGTACTTATCGAAATCTTTTTTTCTTCAGACTGTTTCGTTCTTCAATAAGGTCTTGTATTTCCTTGGTCATCCATGGTTTCCTCAGTTCTAGTTCCCTTAATCCTACTGGTTCTTTAGAAGCTACTTTTATGGTCTCTTTGTATCCTTCCAGTCCTTTCCATTCTTCCCTGTTACCTATCAGATTATCAGTCAATTCTTTCATGTCCGCAGCTACTTGCTTTTCCTTAAGCTTTTCTACAAACCACCTGTGTTGGTTAGTTCTTTTATATTTCTTATAGCTGCTACTATAGTTTGCTATCACTAGAACATGGACACTGTCTGTATCACATCCAGGGTATGAGTGGCTAGACTATATTTGATTCATAAATTTCTTTTTGACAAGGATATAATCTGTCTGATACCTTTTGCATCTGCTGGACTTTTCCATGTATATCTTCTTCTCTTGGGCATTTCAAAACGTGTTGGTGACTATCATCTCATGCTGTTCACAGAAATCTAGCAACCTTTCTCCTCTACCATTCATTTTTCCTAGCTCGAACTCGCCATTCCATAATCCTTTGTTTCTTCACCAGACGATGCACTGAAATCACCAATTATGATAAGATTGTCCTTTTCTTGAACCACTTTCATTAAGTCATCAATTTGCTCATATACTACTTCTGCTTCCTCATCCTTGCTATTTGTTGCTGGTAGTAAACCGTAATTACACACAAATCCGTGGGTTGTGCTTTAATTTTAATCATCATTATCCTATCACTGCAGTGGTATGTGTTCAACACGTTGTTCTTCCATTTTGCTCTCAAAACTATAGCGACGCCATTTCTTCCTGTTCAAGCACTACCACTGTGAATGATCCTGAAATCCCCTGACGTAAAATCACCGTTACCACCCTATCTAATTTCACAGATTCCTATCTCTAGTTGTGACTTTTCCATCAGAATCTTAACCTCTTCTAGTTTCCCAGCTTTTGATAGGGTTCTGACATTCCATGTTCCAATTCTCATCTGTTCTTTTATTACTTTACTCTTTACAGCCTTGCCCAAGACATTACCTGCTGGAGATCAGAAAATTTTGAATTGAATGTAGCCATTTTTCTATTTGGGGATCCTGTATCGGATCGTTAATGCAGTGGTTCCCCATTTCCTTCTGCGTCCTCCTGCTGTTGACCATGTTAATGGTTCCTCCTCCTTTAAGGACAATTTCTCATCCCTGGGACAAGGGGGTGTCCCTTCCTTACCTGCTCATCCGCCCTTTACTGGCCGTTGGCACTTGGTAAGGTTGGTCGCCTTGTACCAAGAGCCATTCGGTTAACAGTCATGTGTTAGAAAAGAAAATGAAATGAAACACACCCTCGGGCCTCGAAACCTAATACCGTCGGGGTCGAAGCAGCAAGAGTTGACCAAGAGAGGCTGACAGGAATCTATACTACACATAAATTGGATCCATATTACTACAGGATACGGATTGTAGTAAAGGGGATTGGTATAGTTAGCTTTTTCATTTCACTATGGAATACTATTCAGTATATGTTCTCCCTTGTCTTCTCATCTGAAAAAATTTGATTAGTTCCTATTCTAACAGTAGTGTAAATGTTACATAATTTTTTTTCTTCTCATGGAGATCATCAGCTCCTGTTGTTTGGAAAAATTGTTATTATGCCTTATTTTCACATTCATGGTTTACGTTGCAGTGGGTGCTGCAACGTTTATTGTCGTCATTTTGGTTTCTAAAGCAAGAAATTTGTTAGTGTCTAAGCTAACGAGTGATAAGTTTGCTCAACCTAGAATAATCGTAACAATGACTATTTATTTATAATATAATCCATGTGCCTTGCGCAGCCTTCTTACAAAATACTTAGTATTGGAGGTGTCTACAATGGACCCTCTAGGCATCTTACCTTAATTTACTTATTTCAATACTGCGAAATGCCTTTGAATCCTCTTGTATAACACAAATACTTTCCTGGCAGTGGTGTCATCCCGTTATTTTAATTTTGCTTTCTGCATCTGTTCCTACTGGCAGCTCATACAATTGATAAATGTAATTATGCATCAACTTCTGGAGTGTTTTACAAACTAACATTATGCCTTAGCAAGTGGAAGTTTCTATATGTAACATCTCTTGTCATAATCTGTGAAAAACAATCATTTCATCAGTAAGCGCGGGGTTCTATTATTAAGCTAATGATATAACAATGGTTATCGTTTGTTATCAAAAAGGGGAAGACAGAGGAATTATTTTCTGTGGAGGCAACGGCGATCACCTGCTTCCATAAGGTAGTAAATCTGTTTCTTTCTTAAAAGGAACGCTGCAGCGAGGGCTGTGACGTATTTTGATCACTGGAGTTACACAAAAAAAGGTGAACTGGTAACAGCGTCCTAAGCTGGGCAGCGAACTCCTGCTAATGCGTTTCGCCTTCACCTATCTTGTGGCCAGCTGCGTGTAGTCTGTCACTGTAACTGCTATAATAGTTGTTTATTCTATTAACCTAGCTTCTAAAATTTTCTTACCATTGAAGTGCCATTCTGTAAATTTCCATTGAGTCTCTTTCTTTGGAAATCACCAGTTACCATTGAATTGTTGATTTGGCACACTACCTTGGTCATAATGTATTTGCTGGTGGTTTTGTCGGTCGCAATTGTTGCAGTTGTTAGGACTACTGTTGAATCCTTGCATAGGCTGATTGTTCTGCGCAAACTGTGGGTTCTGTGCGGATTGTTGTGAATAGTCATTTTAGTATGCATGATTTACGTAATTATAATGGCCATTTGAATGGTCATTATTGCCACACTGATTCATAGAAGCTTCCATTTGTCTATTATTTCTACTTTAGCTGTTATCAGATTCTTGTCTATTGAAGTGATTGTCATCATCGTCTTCCAGTTCTTGCAAAAGACCTGTGAATTCGTCAATATCGTCTTTGCATCTACTAGTTACACCGACATGTTTTATGTAAGTGGTCAGTTTTTTTATGCAAATACCGATAAGTTCTGCTGGACTGTGTGGATTGTCTAAATACTGGTTTCTACGCACCATATCTTCAAAGTACAATGTTGGGGTGGTAAATTCCGATCTTCCGAAAGGCTTCTGGTTTAATATGCTGGTTTCTACGCGTGAATGCGTTGTGGGAGACCAATATGCCATCAAAAAGGCGTGGTGAAATTCAGCCAGTGATCGGCATTGTTACGCTATTGAACACATTCTAGAAACCAGCTCATTTTCCAAATAAGAGCACATGAATTACAACTTGTTCGCAATCGGCCATTCAGGGGGTACAGAATAATGGAATTGATCACGCCAGGACCTTGCAAGTATTTCTCTACTAGCATTACGAAATGTTTTAAATTTTAGTGCCCAAAGGAAGTGTTTGTAATCGATCCTATCGTCCCTTCTTGGTTCAAAATTGTGGGGGTAGAATATCATCGATTGGACTGGTTGTTTCCTATCGTAATGTTCAGGGTGGTGGACGCTAGTGCAGATGTGTTCTGAATCAGGCTGTCCTCTAGTATTGTCGCTTATACGGTCAACGGGTATCTGACGCAATCCGATTATTGCGTAGTTTCACAATCTGTTTGTGCTGCAGTAGGAGCTGGTATTTTTTCAGCGTTATAAATTTTCGTTCTAAACAATTTTATCTACCTTTTACTTTTGTGTTGATGAGCATTCGCCCTTGCTGTACATGTTTCATTTTTAAATACTCTTCCGTTTGGGAGAAGTGTACAGGGGCAGTGACGTCAGAGCATGGGTCTACTTTGCTGGACAGGTCTGTGACTTTTGTCCTCAGGTCGTCAGTTTTCTGAGAAATTGTGCCTAATTGCTATACAACAGAGTGAACAGTTTCCTCTATAGAATCTGTTTTGGGGCAAATTTCTGTAATTTTACATGCATTGTGGTCGCGGTGCTGTTTGAGATCCGTGATCAAAGTGCTGGGTATCGCTGCTTTAATAGCAAATGGCTCTGAGCACTATGGGACTTAACATCTGAGGTCATCAGTCCCCTAGAACTTACAGCTACTTAAACCTAACTAACCTAAGGACATCACACACATCCATGCCCGAGGCAGAATTCGAATCTGCGACCGTAGCGGTCACGCGGTTCCAGACTGAAGCGCCTAGAACCGCTAGGCCACCACCTTTAATGGCAGTTAACACATCGTGTTTGTGATTTCGGAAACCTGTCTCAATCCTCGAGATTCTTTCTGTTTGTTGAGTTTTCAGTCTCAACGGTATTAATTTTAGTTCATGCAATGTGCAATGTTTAGTCAGTTCGTAATTGTCTTATTTTCTGTTTGCGACGTCGTAATTTGATTGTGCAAATCTGTTTGCGACGTAATAATCTGCGCCGTTTGAGTTTTCAAGTGTTCTATTGTTGTTTGTGTGTCCTGTTTAGACTCGGTAAACATGGCTTGCGTATCTTGTTGGAACTTGTTAAACATGGTTTCTAACAGTGTTTGCAATGAGTCATTCATGCTAAATTGAACATAGCTGATATGTGGTGCCGTCTGAAGTGCTGCTTGTGCCTCAGAATAACGTACAGAACCTGAATTTACTGTGTCTGAAAACATTTGTCGTGATGTGTCACTGTACTATGATACTTCACTATTCGTTAATTCGGTAGTGTTTTCCGCTTTGCCGCTGAGTTCATCCATCCGTTACATTCTTTGACCCTTGTAATGAGGCAGTATAAATCTGTTTCCCATTTTCCGCTTCAGTCTCTGAAGGCTGCGAATGTTCTGGCGAGTTAATTTTGTCATAAGCGGTGTCTGCATTTGGAAGTTCCCTGAGGTCCCTCATGCAACTATAGGATCTCGTGTTGTGAGCCATCGTTAATAATAATTAGGAATGATAGGACAGAAAATAATTTCTCACCAACGAGTCTACCTCGTTAAAAAATCGTTTATAAATCAGAGATAATGAGTTCTGCAAACGCAAGATAAATTGCTTGCCACTTAGCATCGGCAATGACACACGCAAAGTTAGTCCTCGACAATGAGTCGCGAAATATGTCACATACAAATCTTACGGTTAACATAGATGGACCTTAGTAGACAATTATTGCTGAAAAATAAAATATATATATAATTAGTAACAAGGCAGCACAGCTGTAACCACTGTGTGTGTAATGTTGATCTGCTGCGTTTTTGTAAATTCCATTGGTGTCGTCTAGCGACAGAGTTTGTCATATGTAACGTACCTACAACTATTACAACTTAGCTACAACACATAAAGCCTATGTTCGTCCGTGGAAATGTACTCGATAGGCAACCTGAGCTATCAGTAATTGGGATCTAACCTGCATAACACCGTATGCATGTTGTAGGAGTGTCAGTTTCAATGTCACTTAAGCCCTCAACAGATCGTTACATAAAAAACTTAAAACTAACGTTTGGATAAGCTATCTGACTACATATTTGAATATGAAAAAGTACAGGAACAAATGAACTTGCAAAAATGAATGGATTACAGTACTTGACATGCTGTGGCGTGTCAGTGTCTCTGTTTTGGCTGTAAGTTTTGTACTCACCTCTTTAGATGACTGCTTTTTTCCATGTGGTTTACAGCAATTCGCAGCATAATGCAGCAGCAGCGGGTAAAGCTTGTTGTTACTAAGAATGAATGTAATAAAAAGGAACTTCCTGGTAGATAAAACTGTGTGCCGGACGGAGACTCGAACTCGGGACCTTTGCCTTTCGCGGACAACTGCTCTACCAACTGAGCTACCCAAGCACGACTCACGCTCCGTCCTCACAGCTTTACTTCTGCCAGTACCTCGTCTCCTACCTTCCAAACTTTGCAGAAGCTCTCCTGCGAACCTTGCAGAACTAGCACTCCTGAAAGAACGGATATTGCGGAGACATGGCTTAGCCTCAGCCTGGGGGATGTTTCCAGAATGAGATTTTCACTCTGCACCGGAGTGTGCGCTGATATGAAACTTCCTGGTAGATTAAAACTGTGTGCCCGACCGAGACTCGAACTCGGGACATTTGCCTTTCGCGGGCAAGGCAAAGGTCCCGAGTTCGAGTCTCGGTCCGGCACACAGTTTTAATCTACCAGGAAGTTTCATATCAGTGCACACTCCGTTGCAGAGTGAAAATCTCTTTCTGGTAACAAAAAGGAGTTTGCTTGGGTCCTGTTAACTACCAAATAACTTGAAAGACGGGATTTCATAAATAAAGTCTATTTACAACTTCAGAAATCATCATGACCAATAATAGTATGACAAGTATTAGTAATGGCGAAATGACTGACAATGATATAAGTATCAATAATGACTGAGTACCAGATAACAAATTATTTCAATTTGAAAGTTACCTTGACATTTAATAACCACAGCATATTTATTTGGAGGATAAGGCTGCTTCTTTAACCGACAAACAAACATGGGATTACTGCAAACTCGGACTAACGATCACGAGCCTAACCCTGCAATTGCGCTTTGCTCTGTGCTTGCGAATTATACCCTGAATTCAATCTTCAAGCGTGGTTAAGCCATCTAAATCTCTTCTGGCTATATAAATAAATCAAGCCTTGAGTTTGGTAAGATCTGCCATCACCGAAGTGGGGGCAGCATGACACGTCTTCTGTCTCTGACCTCTCGACCGACACTACTTACAGTCGCGCTCCCAAGTTTCAGACTGTTACTGTCGATATCTGAGTGCTTATTTATTTCCAGTCTTATACAATGCAAAGAATAGCGTTGAGTTGGCTATATTATTTTTAATGTAATAGAGAGTTCTGAAACACTCCTTACAAGCTCTTTGAATTAAAAATCCTGTAAACTGGAAAACCTGATGGGAATAATACGTAATGCTAAATAGTTTCGAGCCACAGAATTGGTGATAGGTTATTCTTCGTTACAGAAAAGTTGGCGACTGGAATCAGTAAACCACTAAAAATCTTCAGGCAGATAGATAACACCCACAGCAATGAGTACAAGATACTGAGAAGTTTGTCTCACTGTATCAGAACATAATCAAGATAAAATATTTTATTTCGTGAATACTAGGAATACACACAAGGTTAAAATTCGCTCAACATACATCCAAAATCATGTAGAAAGTTTCAGTTTGTCACTGGACTCAAGCAAATCAGGGTGAAGAAATAAGTACATAATTTGTTATAACTCTCCCGGAGCACAAACTAATACTAGAGCAGGATTATTTAATATAGGTACCACAATACAAACCAGTGATGTCGTACTCAACAATGAGCACACATTGTTCATATTAACAGGTTACGTTACTCAGAAAATCTGACACACGTTTAATTGTTGGGCACATTGTAAGCTGAAGGAAGTTGGGCATAAATTACAATGCAAACTTCGCTGGAAACTTCCTCACTCTTTGGCTTGTGGAACACGTTATCGAAATGAAATGGGTCTTTTTCATGATACATAAGATGAACTTCTCATAAAACTAAAGGTAAATGAAAAATCGAAAGGTATTTTTACAACTCTACTACGTATAACGAAACATTATTTGGAAACAATAGAAACGGAAAAGATGTAGCAATCAAATTACTACAGGCGTAATAAACGGAAAAGTTGTCTCATGTCAGCACGTTATACGTGTCGCCACCGGCGCCAACCTAGTGTGAATGCTCTGAAAAGCTATATAATTTGCATATCACAGCATCTTCTTCCTGTCGGTTAAATTTCGCGTCTGTAGCACGTCAGTCCGCAGCTCGTGGTCGTGCGGTAGCGTTCTCGCTTCCCGCGCCCGTGTTTGATTCCCGGCGGGGTCAGGGATTTTCTCTGCCTCGTGATGACTGGGTGTTGTGTGATGTCTTTAGGTTAGTTAGGTTTAAGTAGTTCTAAGTTCTAGGGGACTGATGACCTCAGATGTTAAGTCCCATAGTGCTCAGAGCCATTTGAACCATTTTTTTGTAGCACGTCTTCTTGGTGTAGCAATTTTAATGGCCAGTAGTGTACGAGCGAGAGGTTCCTCTCTTGTGTCCGCTGTGCGCTTGTAGACGTCGCTCTTTAGCCACCCCTACAAACATTAATCCAGTGGGGTAAGATCGGGTGACCTCTGTGGCCAAGCAATGACTCCAAGGCGACCGATCCAACGACCAGGATACGCTGTGTTGAGATACTGTGCCACTGGCCGTACGGAATGTGTAGGAACTCCGTCATGCTGGAAGTACATACGAGCTCGCGTTGTCAAAGGGATATCCGCCACGTATTCTGGTAACACATTTTGAAGAAACTCAAGATACCGTGTCCCACTAAGACGGTTATCTAAAACAAATGGACCAACGACTGTCATCAACAATACCGCACCACACGTTGACTGAGAAACGTCGTTGTTCGTTTCCACAGTGGCGTGCGCATTTTCATTAGCTCATATATGAGAGTTGTGCGTGTTGTTGATTCCGTTGCGGGTAAATGTTGACTCATATGTGGAATTAATCGCTCATTGGCAATGATCCACTGACAGAATTCTAGCCGGGCGGCAGCATCTCCTTCATTCAGGTGTTATACACTCTGCCGATGAAAGGGATACAGACCGTGTTCGTGCACTGTGCGTATCACTCGTGTTTGTGGAATACCAAGTTGGGCAGCAATTCTTGTAGAGCTAGTAGTAGGGTTGCGTTCCACTACTTAAGAATGAAGAGTTTGATAGAGCACTGAAAGACCTAAGTCGAAACAAGGCCCCGAGAGTAGACAGCATTCCATTAGAACTACTGATAGCCTTGGGAGAGCCAGCCCTGACAAAACTCTACCATCTGGTGAGCAAGATGTATGAGACAGGCGAAATACCCTCAGACTTCAAGAAGAATATAATAATACCAATCCTAAAGCAAGCACGTGCTGACAGATGTGAAAATTGCCGAACTATCTAATAAGCCACGGCTACAAAATACTAACACTAATTCTTTACAGGCGAATGGAAAAACTGGTAGAAGCCGACCTCGAGGAAGATCAGTTTGGGTCCCTAGAAATGCTGGAATACGTGAGGCAATACTGACACTACGACTTATCTTAGAGAATAGACTAAGGAAAGACAAACCTACGTTTCTAGCCATTGTAGAGATAGAGAAAGCTTTTGACAATGTTGACTGGAATACTCTCTTTCAAATTCTAAACGTGGCAGAGGTAATATACAGGGAGCGAAACGCTATTTACAATTTGTACAGAAACCAGATGACAGTTATAAGAGTCTAGGGGCATGAAAGGGAAGCAGTGGTTGGGAAGGGAGTGTGACAGAGTTGTAGCCTCTCCCCGATGTTATTCAATCTGTATCTTGAGCAAGCAGTAAAGGAAACAAAAGAAAAATCCGGCGTAGGAATTATAATCCATGGAGAAGAAATAAAAACTTTGAGGTTCGCCGATGACATTGTAATTATGTCAGAGACAGCAAAGGACCTGGAAGAGCAGTTGAACGGAATGGACAGTGTCTTGAAAGGAGGATATAAGATGAACATCAACAAAAGCAAAACGACGATAATGGAATGTAGTCGAATTAAGTCGGGTGATGCTGAGGGAAATTGATTAGGGAATGAGACGCTTAAAGTAGTAAATGAGTTTTGCTATTTAGGGAGCAAAATAACTCATGATGGTCGAAATAGAGAGGATATAAAATGTAGACTGGCAATGGCAAGGAAAGCGTTTCTGAAGAAGAGAAGTAGGTACTGGGAGATGAAGAAGCTTGCACAGGATAGAGTAGCATGGAGAACTGTATTAAACCAGTCTCTGGACTGAAGACCACAACAATAACTTAAGAATGTTCTCAGCTTCATTAAGAGTTTGTTGTACGAAACGTGCAGAGGCAACATTTACGCTGGGAAGCGTACCACGCTCACGCAATCCGTGAAACACCCTGGTAAACACCTGCTATCTGGTACTCTGAGATTCGGAAATCGTTGTTGGTATTCTCGCACAGCAGCTCTGGAATTTCCATTGGACAAACCATAGACAAACCCGATGTCGGCATACTCTGCATGCGTGAAGAGCCGTGGCATTTTCACTATACAAAAGTGTATTCGTTGTTTACATAACAACACTGTAGTACCGTGCACTACGACAGGCACTGTCTGACTGAGACTTGAGGTGAACAACTGCACCATGCTCAGGTGAACTGCGTACTGACACGGTTAGTAAGGAAGACTCTACTTGTTTCCCGTTACTAGTAGTCTTTTTCATTGGTTTGTCCGGAAATGGATAAGAAAAGGGCATTAGGAGGTTTTTGTTCAGAATCACCACTAGTGTCGCCCCTCAAATCATGTACCTTTCGCCCTGACTCACCCAGTATGTTATACCTGTGATATGTGATACAGGTGGAAATAATATAAAACTTTGGAACTGTATGCCCATCGTAAATCCAGCAGGCGATAACAGGGATGTATGGGTTTCCTTCGGTGTTCCACTTCTGTTAAAATTGTTGAGGAACGATTTCATAGATAGAGACATTACGCTGTCTAAAGGGTCAAAAAACCAGCTATACAGCAATCTTCTTAAACATCAAAAAAGTGACCTAACAATAACACACCATCTTGCCGAAGCACACTTACGTGTAACTGGACCATCAAGGCAGAACGTAAGGATGGCAGCACTCCTATTTTCACGACGAACATCTCAGACCTTGAAGTATATTTTTCACAAATATATTTAAAGTAATTTTATTGCACTCGTTAACGACATCGTTGATATCTTGAACTGTAGAGATCCAAAAAATTCACTTCTGTGTAGTGGATTTTGAATGAATTTTACAATTCAGGAGAATACTCTAAAGAGATTCCTAGACATCTGTTCAGCAATGGTCACTGTTACAGAGACAGGTGGTTGTCTTTGCAAAAAGATTTCATTACATCAATAAAATCTCTCTTTGGTGTTTTCGAAAGTCTAAAAAGGAAGGAAAGTTAGCTAAATATTAATTTCCAAACTACGTACATCAAGACTGCTGGGAATTTTTCTTTTCAAATGATAATAAACTTGGGCCATTTGAATTAAAGAACAGGGTGCGCCTCCTAATATTGCTGGGTAATGCAGGTGATACTTCGTTCTCTGGGAACACCCCAGTTACAGAAGGACTAAACACACAGCTTTGCCTGTGTGACGTCGAGTCTGCTTCTGGGTCCTTGAGATTCATGGCCAGTAAGTTCTGTCTGAATTATGTAAAAGAACAGCTAGCGCGAGAGATCCCAGGAAGTACTAATGTCGAAGAAATGTATTAACAGCTGTGATATCAGTGTACAATGTCTCCGTAATCCCGGATTGTCTTCCAGATGCGGTGACATACATAGAAAGCTATATTTCATTTAAGCGCTCAAATCGCTGAGAAAAGTCAAGTTGTGCAGCATAATAGAGACTAGATATCAAATTATATCTGGTAGTGGTCTTCACTCTCCGACACCATCACGAACAAACAAAGTGTTGTAGTTTGAAGAAAAATTTGCTACTTTTCATGGAAATGGGGTGTGCAGAGTAACTAAACACAGGTTTCCGAAATTGCTTCTGTTGTGCCCTGACCACTCGTCTCATATGGGGTGCCTAGGAAACGTGCTCAGTCGGATCGCTAGACAACAATTCAAGCAAATCGTATTAATGAATTTTTATTACAGTTAGATAAATGACAATATTTAACGTTCCGAAATTACAAAGAGGCGTCGCAAGCAATGGGTGACAAGCAAATAAGAAGTTTCTTCAGTATTTACAACTCGTAACTGCCTGGACTTCAACTCAGCTGGGACCAGGTGGAGCGAGCGGCGCTTATGTTCTCTTCGCCCAGATGGCGCTCCTGTCTCGGTGTCGTCCTAGAGAGGGGTCGGTCAGCCTACTATTGGCTGACGTCGTCTCACAGCCCTCCCTCCTTCTCCGTTCTTGCCTGACGTCCCAGCGCTTGACATTACGCCGGAACATCTTCACAAAACAACACGAAGCAGATATACCAAAATTCAGATCAAGAACAATTGCCAACATGAGTAATTTCGAAGCAGATATCCTTAGTGTAGCAGCTTAAAACAGTTAAGAAAGGCAAGTCGTATGCTCCAGACTGCATACCAGTCAGATTGCTTAGAGAGCATGCTGATAGAATAGCTCCAAACTTACGTAGCAGTCAAATTTACGGCTCGCTCGTAGATTTATCTGTACCCAATGACTGGAAAGCTACACAAGTCATACCAGCACCCAAGAAAGGAAAGAGGAGTAATCAGTTGAACTACAGACCAAATCACTAACGTCGAATTGCAGTAGGGTTTTGAAACATATGCTGGGTTCAAAGATTATGAATCACGTTGTAACCTCCCCCCAGTTTCGCACCGAACTATGTTATTCGCATACGCTGTAGGTGAAGTTATATTTTAATTATTTTAACATAATGCATATCTTTCCTCCTTGTCATGAGACTCATTGTTGTCCACTTCCGTTATTGTGAAAACTACTAAATGATAACATCTCCTTTCTTAAATGCTGGAATTTATTAATTAAATCACTCAATTTATAAACATTTATGAACATCAAACACTGTGTGCCATTCTGCCACTCATCTCCGGACTCGCTACCGAGCAACCTCTCTCTCTAGCCTCCCACACCCACCAACGGACTCCAACACTCGACTACTGCTTACCCACTCGCACATTGTTGACTGCACTGCAGTCTTTGCTTAAACCATGTATGATCTCTGCAAAGTGCATAATCGATACTATGTAAGGGTACTGTACCCTTACATATCCCCACCAAAATAATACTTTAATATGAAAAAATGTAATAGTGATATTAGATTTGAATATTAAAGTAGAAAATTATATAGAAATACAAAAAAGAAAAAAAATGTAAAATTACATTATTTAGTCAAAACTATTTGCTTATTAATGGAGAACCTCAAGTCATTAAGAATAATTCTCATTTGTGTAAAGAAAATGGTGTTTAAGAAATTCAAGTATCACTTAATCATAGTACATTAATCAAATTATATCATTAAATCACTCAGTAATTAGCAACAAGATAAGTCAAGTTAATCGTAAATGCTTGTGCCCACTGCATAATGTCATTGAATTAACATAGCAACATGAAACACAATGCTGTAACGTCCCAAATAAATAGTATGGCTAACTGTGATAAGCGAATAACAAGTTTCTATTAGCTCGTTCATGAAATTTTGTTTTGAAATGAATTAAATACTAATGATCAGATAGTCACTGTATTGAATGAATAGAAACATAGGCCTAACTGAACGAATGTGATCAAACAATAAACAAAATAATAAACAGACAACTCTAACTACTACACAATATTCACAGGAAAATATTGTATTACTACCCCACATAAATTAACACTCCAAGTGGCAGCCTATTTTGAAAATGCGATACTGTTATATTTATGGCACACAGTTTACAGGGTTAGTAATACAAGAAATTGACAAAAGGCACATACCTTCGAAAGTAATCCATAAACAAATAATCACCTTGGAAAACACTTTTTTTACGTAGCATTTCATATCTAATTACTCTGCTTTAGGTCCTTGCCTATATGTTGAGTCGTAAATCACACGCAAACACGCTGGTTCACTACGCACTGGGCTGTGGCATCGATGCCGCCGGGGATATACCGCCACAATAACAATTACACTTGCGCTGTTTACTCTGCTTTTTCACTTCCCTATATGATGCGATGCAAAACACACGTATTCGTAGCTTTCGACGAATTATAGGGCTGTGGCATCGAAGCCGCCGGGGACTGTAGACTCGTTGTCTCTGCAAATTGGTGGAATTGTAGTAACAGCGTCATAACAGCGACTACCGCGCCTTGTAGCTTGTTGTTGATCAGTTGGCCGCTGACGTCAGCATCCCATGGTTGCTGGAAATTATTAATTAACTCACTCAATTTATAAACATTTATGAACATCAAACACTGTGTGCCATTCTGCCACTCATCTCTGGCCTCGCTACCGAGCAACCTCTCTCTCTAGCCTCCCACACCCGACTGTCACCCACGGACTCCAACACTCGACTACTTCTTACCCACTCGCACATTGTTGACTGCACTGCAGTCTTTGCTTAAACCATGTATGGTCTCTGCATAGCAACACTCGACTACTGCTTACCCACTCGCACATTGTTGACTGCACTGCAGTCTTTGCTTAAACCATGTATGATCTCTGCATAGTGCATAATCGATACTACGTAAGGGTACTGTACCCTTACAACGTCAAAGATAATTGACAAATAGTCAACACAGATTCAGAAAATATCGTTCTTGTAAAACACAACTAGCTCTTTATGCTTACAAAGTAATGAGTGCTTTCGACAAAGGACGTCAGATTGTTTCGATATGTCCGCAGCTCGTGGTCGTGCGGTAGCGTTCTCGGTTCCCACGCCCGGGTTCCCGGGTTCGATTCCCGGTGGGGTCGGGGATTTTCTCTGCCTCGTGATGACTGGGTGTTGTGTGATGTCCTTAGGTTAGTTAGGTTTAAGTAGTTCTAAGTTCTAGGGGACTGATGACCATAGATGTTAAGTCCCATAGTGCTCAGAGCCATTTCAACCAATTTGATTCCATGTTTTTAGATTTGCAGAAGGCATTTGACACTGTTCTTCACAATCGACTTCTAATTAAATTGCCTGCCTATGGAGTATCGTCTCAGTTGTGTGACTCGATTCGTGATTTCCTGTTAGAAATGTCACATTCATAGTAACTGACGGACACTCATCGAGTAAAACAGAAGTACTATCTGACGTTCCTCAAGGAAGTCCTATATACCTCTTTTGTTCCCGATTTACGTAAACGATTCAGGAGACAAGCTGAGCAGTCCTCTTAGATTGTTTGCAGCTGATGCTGTCGTTTACTGTCAAGTAAAGCCATCAGATGATTAAAATAACTTTCAAAGTGATTTAGACAAGATATCTTTATGGTGCGAAAAGTGACAATTGACACTAAATAATTTAAAGTGTGAAGTCCATTATGATTATCCGGGCTGTTATGCCATGGTCGGTTTATCAATTTTGTGCCATCACGTGACCTCACGCCGCGGCGCAGGAGTTCACGGACACGGAATTTAGCGGCAGTCAGTAGCGAGCCAGCGGGTGTGTTGGAGCTTCCATCGAGCCACAGACCCCCTTGAAGATGTCTCCCGCAGACGGAGACGAAACGTTGGGAATTGAGACAAAATTCATCAACCGACCGCGGCATAACAGCCCGGATAATCACAAAGGACATGACATTTCCGGCCGTGAAAGTCTACATTTTAGTATCATAAAGTGTGAAGTCATCCACATGTGCACTAAAAAGAATCATCTAAATTTCAGTTATGCGATAAATCGCACAAAACTAAAATCGCTAAATTCAACTAAATACTTAGGAATTCAATTACGAATAACTTACATCGGAATGGTCACATAGATAATGTTGTGGGGGAATATAATCCAAAGATTGTGATTTATTGGCAGACCTCTTAGAAAATGCACCAGGTCTACCAAAGAGACTTCTTACATTACGCTTGTCCTCCCTCTTCTCGAGGATTTCTGTGCGATGTGGGATCCACATCAAATAGGATTGACGGAGGACATTGATAAAGTTCAGAGAAGAACAGCTCGTTTTGTATTACTGCGAAATAAGGAAGAGAGTGCCAGGGGTATGATACGCGAATTGGAGTGACAGTCATTAAGACAAAGGCTTTTCTCGCTGCGGCAACGTCTTCTCATGAAGTTTCATCGCTAACTTTCTACTCAGAATGTGAAAATATTTCGTTGGCGCCCAACTACATAGGGAGAAATGATTATCATAATAAAATAAGAGAAATGAGAACTGGCACGTTAAGATCTTGAAACGTCCCCTTTAAACAATTATACATGACTGTCCTTAAACTGATACACAATATTTTTTTTAGCGCAACGCAATCTGACTTTCAAAAATCCCTACAAAAGAATGGCCCTGACTAACGTTAAACTATACCTTTCACAAATCACTTACCTCACAAAAATCTTCGCTGCTCAAGCTACTGCAATACAGCGAGCGCCACTACTGCCAGCTAAATAAAAGATTCAAACTACTGAAGGCACTAACTACTGATAGGGATAGTTAGCAAATGAAAGATATTAATAGAGAACAAACAATGTATTTACCTTGATATCATCATATATAAATATAGCAGTTCATGACAAATTTCAAAACTCCTCCATCTCTCTCCCCACATCCACCACTGCTGGCGGCTCACCTCCAACTGCACAACGCTACGCGTTGTTCACAGCCAGCTGCCTAACACTACAATGGCGAGTATTACAACAATGCAAAGCAGCCACAGACTGCACACAGCACAGCCAGTGATTTTCATACAGAGTTGGCGTTACCAATAAAAAAACCTAAACAGCCTACTTACATAGCCCCCATGCTCTCCACAAAAAATTTTACAAATTATTTTGGGCAGTGGTCAATAATGATTTGATAAAATTTTTCATAATTACAATATCAAAGATATCAAATGCACACACTTATTGATACAATGTTGGTCAAAACCTAAAATTTTCTCACAGTCTATAAAGATAGTCCTGATTCATCACAGTAAAATAGCAGTGTTTTTCTCAAAGTCTGAGCTGTAAAAGAAAATGCACACAGAAGTAGTGGATTTCCATGCTGTCTTGAAGAAGTAGTGTTGTTCTTCCAACGGAAAGACAGTGCTGACTCTCGACATGCTGACAGGTAATGGGCCACAACAGAGCAAACCCACTGCAGAGTCAGTCGAAGTTTTGATGAATATTGGTAGGTAGGTCATCACAGAGCAGACCCACCGTAGTCCTGGTAGAGATTACGATATTGGTGGGCCACCAGAGGTGCAGACCCACTGCAGTCCTTGTAGAAATAATGGTATTGATGGATCATCAAAGATGTAGACCCACTGTAGTCCTTGTAGAGATAATAGTATTGGTGGGCCACCAGAGGTGCAGACCCACTGTAGTCCTTGTAGAGATGGCCAGCAGCCATCTGTTGCGATTGTGCAGGTGCACATTCACCATCGAAGAGTCTTGCGGAGAATATAGCAAGTCCATAAACCACCACTTGTGCACTCACAAAGTTTTTGGAATTGTCCTTAGAACCAGCAATGCTGTTATCCAGTCCCTTGCTGAATTATTAACACACGTGCAAACACTAACAGTCCCTACTTCTCACATATTGTCCATATACTATGACCAACAGAAACGTGTGCAGTGAAATGTAACTTACAAGTTAATAATAAGATGAACTGGTGTCAATTACAATTTTATAACACAAGAATACAATTACAAAGATACAGAAAACATCATTAAAAACATAATAATACAGATAACATTTGTAGTAATACAGGTTTTACAAAAGAATAGAAATAAACATATACATCAATGTTACAGGAATTATGGGATAAGTAGATACATAAAAGATCAGAATAAATTTTGAAACATCAACTTCACACATGAGCATTAAAACAAAACAGAATAAATAATGTCTAAGCATCTTTACAAGATAAATAACATAGTATTTGAAAAATTCTACAACAAAAATCTTATTAGTTAAACACTTAAAGACAGGAAAAAGACAAATACACTATGGTACATACACACATAGCAAAATAATACAAAAGGAAAGGACAGGGTTTGTTTTACTGCAGTATTTTGCATGGAGATCTCCCTTTGTTCATCATTATTCCCAAAAAGTCCTATCTAAGCCTGCTTTCTGTATTCTGTTCATATTTCTTTCAAAATAATTATTTCTGATTGTACAATACTCATTTGGACCCAAATCGTTTTCATATAACTTTCAAAGCATTCTTTCCCTATTCTCCATAGTTAGGTTCTTATATTGTCTACCCCCTCTTAAGCTAACTTAAATCTACTGAGCTCAGATGCTAAACTAAGGGACGAGGCAATGCAGCAGCACATAAAACAATTAATATAAACAGCAATAAAAAAATGGAAAATCGCAAAGCAAGCTACAGTAAATCTAAATTACCAAGCAATTCAACATTACAACTAATATGAGCCAATGTTCAGCAACAAGAAAAATAAATCAGTAGTAAAACTAGCTTAAGAGAGTAATACAAAGTGAAATTTAGTAGCACTACGCCTGGCAAACAGCAGCAGCAAATGCTATAAACCTAAACATGACAAAGCTCAAGCAGAAAAAATAGTACACTAAAGACAACAATGCATATAAGGGAAATGTCTATTCACATCTTAATGACTATGTAATTAAAGTGGTGCACCACAAGAAGTTATTCTACAAAAAAAATTACCAAGTAGTTGAAGAGAAAATTCCGTATGCAATTCCTGTGAAGGGAAATGTCTTTGTGCTACCCCATTTTTGGGAAATGTATTACAAAATTAGTATTTACTGGATCTGTAGACAGAAAATATTTATATTAGTACATCTATAAAATTCTATTTTAACCAATGCTGCAGTGCAGCTAGAAACTAGATATTAAAAAAAAATAGGCAAAGCAAGGTGTCAAACGTCATTCACTAACCATATGGCATTTCATAATGTAGTAAGCAATCTTTCAACTAACAAGACAATAGACATAAAATGTTTCTCATCATTTCATTTCAGTAAATATCATAAATTAAGAACTCTACAGTGTAATCATGTTTTCAAGTTTGAGGGTGTCGTATTTACGATGCTTTCTACAAAGGAATGTCGATAGCGAGGATAATGGCCTCCCCCCTTTTTTTTTCTACCACTTAATGGCTTTTTCTCAAGGCGGCTGGCACACCTGGCCGCTCACGACGCATTATGTGCAGGTGGTCACATAACTTTCTTACGGAAATATTTACGACACCAGTTTCCGCTACAGTGACAGTCTCATATAAAAATATTTCACAGGTCAAGAATTTGCGTTACAAATGTGTAGAAACAAAATCCTGTAAATATAAGAGCGTCCAAAAATTTCCGCCAGCATTGTGATACATTCACACATTTACACACATTTCATAACTCTTAAAGTACGATTCTTGGTTTCCAACATCCTTTTTCACAAATCAGAGTCCCTAACCACTGCTCATTATTCCTTACTTATTCGTCGACACTTCTTCGATATTTCATCATAACAGATATGTAGCATACTCAAATAACTCATATAGCATCAGCTTATTAATCATAAACATACCTCAGCAACAGCACAATACACATCATCATCGTAATAATATCATAAAACCTCAGCCAAATCTCAAAAACATCGTAACTTTCTGCAATAATGTCAAAACCAAAAAAAATTCTCTGCTCATGTCAAAAGTGTCATCTGCCTCAAACGTACTTTAAAAATCATGCTCCCTTACCAAATACATCATTCAAAGCTCTCATAGTATCACAATGATTCCGAAAGAATATGAACAGTTTACAAAGTACAGACAAAATACAGTTTCATAAGTGTGAAGTTACCCAACTGTGTATTGCGTAAACATGTGTCACTGATGTAGTAAAAAAATGTTTATCTCTCAGTTAAATGATCAGATAGCTGTGTAATTTGTGTGTTAGAGAAATATGGTACCGATGTGTAAAGTTGTATAAGCAAATACCATATTAGCTAGGGTTCCTTGTGGTTGCCACACACATGGTACACAAAGTAAGCGTGTACCCCCCTGAGGATTAATGTAATTATACCCTCAGGTGTTACAGATTACAACAATGGAATGAAATGTATTACGGAAAACCTTTGTATCATTGTCCTTGAAATATCTTTAAAAATAAATGATTTAAGTACAAAATTAATCACTCAAACACATGTACTGTAGCGCTAAATGTGCGTCTTGCTGTAAGATAATCTCTGTGAAAGTGTCGTAGTTATTGTCCTCTGAAAGCTAAGTTCTGCAGAAGTCAATGTACTTACCTCATGATAAACAAAAGTGCTTTGTGTATAGATATCGTAGTTATTATGCTTATTGGCGTGATGAAGAAAGTACTGTACAGTAACGTATTGTTGTGCTACGGAAAAGGCAATCTCATTGTAGCTATACCACAAAAGTTACTACTAAAACATGTTTTACTTTGTAGAATAAAACAGAAAAACTGTGCAGAAATAAAACAGAAACACTACAAAAGCAACATTGTAAATTGTCACTCATTAGAAGCGTCGTGATAAAACCGTGTAGTTGTCACTTAAACTAACCACTGTGTCGTCTGGTATCTCACAGAAAGTACATTAAACCCAGAAAGTATTTTCAAGTAAACCAAAATGTTGCATTAAAATCTCATTAGCAGTACCAGTATGTGTCCTAAGTATGTAAGCCTGATAGTCGTTACGTAATCGTGCAACTAACAAGCAAGAGTGTATAAATACAACACTGTGTTGTCTGTTCACTATAACAATGCATTCGTAATTTCTGTTTAAAAATGTTCCCTAGGTTCTAGACTGGATATTTAACTTCAAACATTGTTGCATGTTAACAGTTTCTAAGTCTGACAAAGCATACTGGTAATGTAAAGTGAAAAGTTATATGGCAAAGACAAAGTTAAAAAGCAGATTATCTTTCAATAAACAGTTTTACATGTGAAATGTGGTGTAAACCTTTACTCTTCCTAGTGCACAGAGTTTCAACTTCAAAGAATTATCATGTTGTATACATCGGTAAAGAATGCTAAAATTTTTCTCAAGGCTAGAGTCTTATGTTATTTTTCTCGGAGCCAGCGGGCGCACGCGGCTGCCTGCTGTGCGAGTCATTGTCTGTCTCTTTGTTGGCGCGCGCCGTTATTGGGATTTGGAGACCTAACTTCTACAAATTCACCGTGACGAGAGGGCTCTGCCCTGTTTAAATCCCGCCAGTTCTGATGCAATTCAGGTCTGTCGTTACGATCATATCGTCTGTCGTCACGTCGGTAGATGCCATAGTTTCTTTCTTGTCGGTCACGTGGTGGAGAATTTCTCCCTGAATCGAAACTGCGCGCTGGACCGTTGCGTCTAAAGTTATTCTGTCTCCCCTGATAATAATTATTTTGGTTCCCAAATTGTCTGTTTCTCTGATTGTCTCTGTGATAGTCACTACCGCGGAGAGGTGATCTTTCCCTGTAATTATTACTACTCTGCCAACGGTTGTCGTACGGGTGGTGTCTATTTTGGTCACGATTTGCGTTGTAAGAATAGACCAGTCGTGTCCAGTTATTGTTTCTGTCGTCACGGAATTGTGATGGATGTGACCTGTAATTGTTGTGTCCTTGTTTTCGCGTTCCGCGATTATCAGTGTCAATTTCTAGTTCTTGTAACAGTCCCTGAAAAGCTTCAATGTCGTCTTTGCAACGTCCTGCTAAAATAATATGCCATAAATGTTCAGGTAATTTGATTAAGCAAATGCGGATGAGTTCTGAGGGGCTGTATGGGTTTGACAGGTACTGATTCTTGTGCAACATGTCTTCAAAATATTTCACGAGACTGGAGAATTCAGATTGTTCGAAATGTTTCATCATTATGATACCATGTTTTACTCGGTCTTGTGTGGCTTGAGACCAATATGCTGAGAGGAAGGCATGGTAAAATTCTCCTTCACTGTGGCAATCGTGAATGACCAATCGCATTCTTACAGCTGGTTCATTCTCTAAATAGCCACACATAAATTCTAACCTGTGCTCCAATGACCAGTTGGGAGGAAAACAATGAGAGAATTGATGGAGCCACGCTTGTGGACGAATGTCGTTGCCGGAATTCTTAAATGTTTTGAATTTACGTGTAGTAATGAACAGCTTATAGTCAAAATCATCATGTCGGCGAGTCGCATGTCGATCATTGTTACGTCGTGTCGGCCGTTCCATATCAAAATTCGGTGCACATTGCCAATTTCTTTCATAACTTCCGAAATGCCCTGTGTTATTATTTTGCGGCTTTTCCGTGTTTCTAAGTCCCTCTTCCCGTGTTGGAGCGCCAGTGTCCTCTGAAATACGTAATTCTTGTATTACCTGTGTCAGCTGATCTTGTACTTCCCGGATTTCTCTTTGGTGTTGTGTATTAATTTGATTCTGATTTTGTTTGAATTTTCTTATTTGTTCATACTCTTCTGTGTCAGTGAAGGCTACGGGTCTTGTGTCGCTCAGATCATCATCTACCTTTGTAGATAAGTTAGTGACCTGATCCGAAAGTTCGGCTACTTTTTCCGATAGTGTACTTATTTCTTCAGTGTGTTTTTCTGAACCAAGTTTCAGAGTATCTACTGTGTCCTTAAAGTTTTCCTGAGTTTTTGCAAGTTGCGTAACCGAATCGGTAGATGCAACTGAGTCAAATTTAGCTTGCAAGGTCTCATGATTTTCATGAACAATAATTTGCAGTTCTTTTATGGCTGCTTCGTGATTCTGTAATGCATTTTCATGCCGCAAAAAAATAGGTTGAAAATGCTCACAAATTTGTGTTTTTACGTCATTTCAGACTTTTTGACATTTCGATTCAATGTTATGTAACTCACTAGTTAAATCTTCACGTGTTTGTTCAAGAGTTTGTTCCAATGAGTCTAACTTTTTAAGATTTTGTTCCACTGTGTCTAACTTTTGAAGCTTTTGCTGTGTTTGCCTTTGATTTTGTTCCATTGTGTCTAACTGTTGCTGTGTTTGTCTCTGATTTTGTTCCATTGTGTCTAACTTTTCAAGCTTTTGTCCCATTTGTTGCATTAATTGTAATAACAATGCACTGGTGTCTGAAACATGTTCTTCAGTGCTTTTCGGCAGTGAAGTTGCACCGGCAACATTCACATTTTGACAAGCGGAAAATGTGTCTTGACTCATTTGAGAAAACGGTGAGGACGCAAAACCTGAATCTACAGTATTTGCAAAATTGTGTCCTGTAATTTCGGATTCCTGAGGCGAGCTGTTGCCGACCAATCGATCGATAACGCTTCCCTGTTCACTACCTGTTTCACTGTCTACACCATTGTTTGCAGCCCGCTCCATTTCCTTATGCACAGTTACCAAATTACTACTTTGAACGTCTGTTAATTCATTACTCTGCGGCGCTAACACACTGCTTTCGTCTTCACTGTCATTTCTCAGTTTACTTTGGAGCCTAGTATTACGTTTTTCACACGCCATTATTGTCACAGTATTTCACACGATAACACAGAAAAGCACAATTTGAAGAGCAAAAATAAGAGAACACATTAACATAACACTGAAAATAATATCTAGTTAATTGCAGCTGCGAAATACTTGGTGCAAATCTACATGCATGCCACAACTGTTTTACTGTACAACAATGAAAGACTGCAACTACAAAGGAGATTTTCTCTACAATTACGCGCTACCAATAAACAAAAGCTACACTAATTACACAAACTACAAGAAAAAAAAATCAGAAGATTCCAGTGAGGTATCCTCGGCTAAGGGTCGACATATGAAACGTCCCCTTTAAACAATTATACATGACTGTCCTTAAACTGATACACAATATATTTTTTAGCGCAACGCAATCTGACTTTCAAAAATCCCTACAAAAGAATGGCCCTGACTAACGTTAAACTATACCTTTCACAAATCACTTACCTCACAAAAATCTTCGCTGCTCAAGCTACTGCAATACAGCGAGCGCCACTACTGCCAGCTAAATAAAAGATTCAAACTACTGAAGGCACTAACTACTGATAGGGATAGTTAGCAAATGAAAGATATTAATAGAGAACAAACAATGTATTTACCTTGATATCATCATATATAAATATAGCAGTTCATGACAAATTTCAAAACTCCGCCATCTCTCTCCCCACATCCACCACTGCTGGCGGCTCACCTCCAACTGCGCAACGCTACGCGTTGTTCACAGCCAGCTGCCTAACACTACAATGGCGAGTATTACAACAATGCAAAGCAGCCACAGACTGCACACAGCACAGCCAGTGATTTTCATACAGAGTTGGCGTTACCAATAAAAAAACCTAAACAGCCTACTTACAATCAAAGTGTTCATTTTTCACGTGCGCTGTTCGAGAGTGGAACGGTAGAGAAGTAACCTAAAGGTGATTCGGTGAATCCTCTGACAACCACTTAATTGTGAATTGCAGAGTAATCATGCAGGTGTAGATGTAGAAACCAAATATTAAGGTAAAGTTTCTGTTCCCAAGGTTCACGACACTTGTTGAAAGAACGAGAATATTTATAATGATTAGGTATCTGAAACCAGAAGGAAAGGTGGAAGTCATGAAGTGATGTGCTACAAAGGGGAAACAGCTACAGACTGCACCTTCATCTGGTAAAAGAAAATAGAAATCTGGAACAACCTACATTGCTTTTCCATCGAACGACTGAGTTGTTTCTCATCTTATCGTTTATGTGGTCCTGATGTGTAATACATCTGTGATGCCACTTGATTTGATTAGTCCAACGGTGTACTGAACCAACACGAAAGTGAAATGGAGAGTAACACGCTACAGCGACTGTGGTGCGACGCATTTGCGTACAATCACACTGCTGCACTGCTCTGGTCTGCTCAGCCTCACTGTCAGATCGGGGGGTTCGAGCCAATAGATAGGGATGGGAAAATTTCTAAAAATATCGATATACCAGGTGATCAAAAAGTCAGTATAAATTTGAATGCTGAATAAATCACGGGAATAATGTAGATGTAATAATGTAAGACACACATGCTTGGAATAACATGGGGTTTTATTAGAACCAAAAATATACAAACGTTCAAAAGTTGTCCGACAGATGGCGCTTCATCTGATCAGAATAGCAATAATTAGCATAACAAAGTAAGACAAAGCAAAGACGATGTTCTTTACAGGAAATGCTCAATATGTCCACCATCATTCCTCAACAATACCTGTAGTCGAGGAATAATGTTGTGAACAGCACTGTAAAGCATGTCCGGAGTTATGGTGAGGCATTGGCGTCGGATGTTGTCTTTCAGCATCCCTAGAGATGTCAGTCGATCACGATACACTTGGGACTTCAGGTAACCCCAAAGCCAATAATCGCACGGACTGAGGTCTGGGGACCTGGGAGGCCAAGCATGACGAAAGTGGCGGCTGAGCACACGATCATCACCAAACGACGCGCGCAAGAGATCCGTCACGCGTCTAGCAATACTTTTTTTTCTAATAAAACCCCATGTCATTCCAAGCATGTATGTCAATTTTTACCTCTCTGTCTACATTATTCCGTGGTTTATTAAGTTTTCAAATTTATACTGACTTTTTGATCACCCGGTACATTGTGTCTATATTCATAAGAGGTATCTATCTATATGACCCACAAAGCAGTAGCGATATTACGATATAAAGGTCGATATTTTCAGTACTTACACATATTAAAAAAAACTGATCCAAGTCACAGAAATGTTAATCAAACATTTAAAAATTGTGAAATACTTTATTATACTCAACATTAACCGATGGAAGACACACAATGTATATTAAAATCACTTATTTACAAAAAGCTAATTAATGCAGCCAATAATACTAGCCAATCGTATGTCATCTCTCTCTCTCTCTCTCCCTACCTCTCTCTTTTATGAAAAGTATCGATTTGTTAACGTTTGGAATTGTGGATGAGAGTATTTGTAAGTCGTGACGTCGTGTATATTTCGCACACTCGTGATAGCAGCTAAAATATACGGTAACAGTCATCGATGTTGCTATGTAGGTAAATAATTCTGAGTAAAGATACTAGTTTGGGTTGAAACTATTTACGTATTTTGTCAACACACACACGGATAGCTCAAAAA